>NC_079198.1:109154825-109876400 GCF_029499605.1 Hyla sarda | reverse complement strand
ACATGTGAAGGATGGTGTTTTTGTTTCAAGTCCCCTGCAAGTATATAGACTTCTGGTACCTCACTCCACAAGTTCCGCTCCACACCCTCCCCGCATGTCATGCCCCATCTTGCAAAGACACGCCCACCATTTAAGCCACACCCCTTTTATTTTCGGCATACAATATCTTTACCACAATGCAGCCCCACCTGAGGACGGGATATGAGGATTAGAAATGAGAATTAGATAGCGGGATGGGATATGAGGATGGGATATGAGGATTAGAAATGAGGCTTAGGTATGGGGACGGGATATGAGGACAGGATATGGGGACTGGAAATGGGGACGGGATAATGGGACGGGATATGAGGTCGGGATATCAGGACGGGATATGGGGACGGGATATGAGAACGGGATATCGGGATCGGATATGAGGTTGAGATGTGGTGTCTGGGGTGTTGCAATGGTGTAGCAGGATCTGGTGTTATTAACCCTGTTGGGCAAGGTGTTATTTACCCCTGATTAGTCGTGACGCCAGGATGTGGTTGTTTTCAGTATAAGGCCCTGCCGACAACCAACCCACAAATGGCAGGCAATAAAGGAATGTCCACAGCAGGAATTGTGAAAATAACTGGAACTTTTACTGAAACTTCTTATGGAACAGTCTTTACAGTTATCTCTAGAGGCCACCGGGATGCAGGATACCTCACAGGCTTGCTGGGACTTGTAGTATTGAGATTTATGCAGGCCACTGTGCTACTAATATTATCCTTGAGTTGGGTAGTAGTCACTAGAATTGTAGATAGAGCTTGATAACTCACGTTTTGAAGTGGCTGCAGGTTCCTTAGGCTTTGGCCTAGATGAGAGGAGTTTAGTAGTACAGGTATTGTGCTTGTCTGAAATCCAGGAGATAAGAGAGTGAATTTAGAGACTACAGCCCCTTATATACTAGGGGGGGGGGGGGGGGCTGGACTAAAGCCCATTGGTTGCTAAGCCTGTAGGTCCTGTACCCAGGGAACTCTGGGTACATCACATGACAGTAGATCACATGACCCAGGAAGGTCCTATACATTTGTACAACTTCATGTACAATGAACCATATGTACAATATATTTACAATGCATTTATATGAAGCAGTAACTGATGAGCAAGGGGGGAAGCCCTGCAGGAGAGCCCTATGGAGTGCAGAGACTCTTCCTGAGGGGACTAAGAAAGGGTACAGGACCATGTCCTGTACCGGGACACCACAGAGATATAAGGACAAAATATGAGGTCGGAATATGAGGGGATATGGGGTTGGTATATGAGGAGGGGATATGGGGTCAGGATTTAAGGATGGAATATGAGGACAAAAGCTTCCTCCTTTGTTGCTTTTCGTCCCCCACAAGGATAAGGTAGGAAAAACCGGGCAGCGTCGGGTACTCAGCTATTAACATTATAAAAGTATTTGATGGACTTGGCAGTTTCACAACAGAAATAAATACATCATATAAACAGGATTGTTGATAATTCACCCTCAGGGATCCCACTGTACCCTCCGCTCTTCAGTTTCCCACAGATTCTCTGTGCCAACTATTCTGATATAGAAACATTTTTATCCAGATGAGACACTTTGTAGGACACTGATGAGAGTCTGCGGCCAAATCTGTAGGGTGGGAAATATCTCTAAAAGTCTTCTCAGCAACCTCCAATACCCTGCAATACTGAGACCGATAGTAGGGGGAGGGTAATGAGTGTGTTTTCAGGATTTGCTGCCATGAACCAGCATCACCCTGAAGGTGAAAGGTGTCAGGCTCATTCCTCCTGAGGTGCCCATACATTTTCGATAACTGAGGGTCAAATGTTGATTTGGCTTACATTTATCTCTTCCAACATCTCAAATGTTTTTGGGTTGTCAATGACGAAAAGACAGCTCTGACTGCAGCTTATATTTCCTTGAACAATAGCACCGGGCAGAAAAAATCCAGCACACCTAACCATTCTCTCCACTAACATCATCATCATCATCATGTTGGAGAGTCGTAAGGCCGCCATACACCTTATACCGTCGGCCAAACCTAGAAGTGAATTTTGGCATTTTAAGTACAAGGTGCATGGGCACCTCTATGTTCTTTTCTTATCCATACACTGGAATAAGCCTAGCCCCTTTACCATGTCTGAGAAGTTGTCACAGCCCCACCCCCTGTATGATATCACTGACATAATATAATAGTAATATAAAGACAGTAATCACAGCTCCACCCCCTGTATGGCATCACTGATATATTATAACTGTAATATAATGACATAGTGATCACAGCTCCACCCCCTGTATGACATCACTGACATAATATAATAGTAATGTAAAGACAGTGATCACAGCTCCACCCCCTGTATGACATCACTGACATAATATAATAGTAATATAAAGACAGTGATCACAGCTCCACCCCCTGTATGACATCACTGACATAATATAATAGTAATGTAAAGACAGTGATCACAGCTCCACCCCCTGCATTACATCACTGACATAATATAATAGTAATATAAAGACAGTGATCACAGCTCCACCCCCTGTATGACATTACTGACATAATATAATAGTAATATAAAGACAGTGATCACAGCTCCACCCCCTGTATGACAACACTGACATAATATAATAGTAATATAAAGACAGTGATCACAGCTCCACCCCCTGTATGACATTACTGACATAATATAATAGTAATATAAAGACAGTGATCACAGCTCCACCCCCTGTATGACAACACTGACATAATATAATAGTAATATAAAGACAGTGATCACAGCTCCACCCCCTGTATGACAACACTGACATAATATAATAGTAATATAAAGACAGTGATCACAGCTCCACCCCCTGTATGACATCACTGACATAATATAATAGTAATATAAAGACAGTGATCACAGCTCCACCCCCTGTATGACATTACTGACATAATATAATAGTAATATAAAGACAGTGATCACAACTCCACCCCCTGTATGACATCACTGACATAATATAATAGTAATATAAAGACAGTGATCACAGCTCCACCCCCTGTATGACATCACTGACATAATATAATAGTAATATAAAGACAGTGATCACAGCTCCACCCCCTGTATGACATCGCTGATATAATATAACTGTAATATAATGACATTGGGGGAGATTTATCAAAACCTGTGCAGAGGAAAAGTTGTCCAGTTGCCCATAGCAACCAATCAGATCGCTTCTTTCATTTTTCACAGGCCTTCATGAAAATGAAAGAAGCGATCTGATTGGTTGCTATGGGCAACTGGGCAAGTTTTCCTCTGCACAGGTTTTGATAAATCTCCCCCATTGTGATCACAGCTCCACCCCCTGCTATAGTAATGTTCTCTATAGCTGGAGTGTGAGTATCTCTGTTTCTTGGTTTGCAGGTTACCTGCCCGTTTAGGGATAGGTAACCCTGACTGCACGGGACAGTAGGGGTTAACGTAGAGCCCAGGATAGTTCCCCCTCCCCCCTGCTTTCCCGGGTTAGTAGGAGGGGAATTAAGGCACGCCCAGGATATATTTAGGTCCACCCCACCCCCTGGTTATCCCTTTTGTGCTCACCAGCGCTCCTGAGAAGACAGCTTGCTCCGGAGATGGCTGACGAGGCTGTGTGGACTGCTATCCGGGAGCGGGTGTTGGCTGATGCAGACGTCTTATCTCAGCTCCTGGCTGGGCTAGGGCTTCCTGCTGCTGCGGCTGGTAGTGGATCTCGGCCGGTAGGTCCTGCTGTACGGGGTCGACGGACCGCCCGTGCATCGCGCCCTCCGGCGCGTCTAAGCCCCAGTCCCCCTAGGTCTTCTGCTAGCTCTAGGAGGGGGCGCTTTGCTGCCCGCATTGCCTCCTCAGCTGTAATTTCGGCCCCTGGTGCGGCAGTGGCCGCGGCCCAGGCCGTAGCTCCGCCCCTTCCGGGTCATGTGACACAGGAAGCTGTGGAGATTTCTTCAGCTGCTTCGCGCGCTGCCCTGCAGGTCCCGGCAGTCCCAGGTACTTCAGGGCGGCCTGCTGTAGTTTCCCGGCCAGAATTAACCCCTGCATTGCCAGCTGTTATGGGTGCTGGTGCCCCTGCTCCCTCTCATGCCTCTTCCTCTGCTGAGGAAATACCTGATACCCCAATTGCCACGGCCCGTGTTCCCATTAGACCCCAGGGTGTTCCTGTAATGCCGGGGGACCCTCAGCAGCCACCTGTCCTAGGGGATAGTAGCTTTGATCCTCCTTATGAGGATGCTTGTGATAATTTGGGGCCCCAATCTGATGATCTGCCACCTTTAGATGCTACAGCTAGTTCCCCTTTGCTTTTTGTTGATAATATGCGGCAAGTCAGTCAGCCACCGCATGACTGAGTACTTCGTAGGTCAGAGGGCCGTTCCCGTCCAAGACGGTCGCGGTCGTCCTCACGGGGATCTGGCCGCTCCGGATGGAGCAGATCTGTTGGGTCCTGTAGACATCACCGCAGGTGTTCCCGCCGGGAGTCTAGGAGTAGGGTGCGCTCCCGTAGGTCCCGCTCGTCCCGATGGCGGTCTCCTTCATCATCTGGTCGCAGCTCGTGTCGCTCAGGGAGTCGGGAGCGCCGCTCTCGCAGGCGCGAGGGGCGGAGACGTCATTCAAGGTCCCCGAGGCGGGCTTCCCGCGGTGGCAGTCGGCCCCGTGCGGTGTCTGATCCGGCTCCTGTGCCGGTTGCTGATCCAGTTCCTGTTCCTGCAACTGATCCGGTCCCACCTCTTGTTGTTCCTGCGCCGACCGGTGAGTTTGATTTTGCGGGTGCATGGGGACAGGGGGAGGGTCATGCTGCTCTGTTGTCTACGCTTAAATCTGTTTTGTCTAGTCTTGTTAACAGCAAGCCGGCGGAACGCGTGGTTCCGGCGGCGGCCCATAGGGCATCCCCGGTTAGGGTTGGGGTATATAAAGATTCCGTTTTTTGTGGTGTTAGTCCTTTAGGTGTTTATGTTGATGAAGCTGTGAAGGAGAAAATTTGGACTAACCAGTATGTTGATTTGTGGTCGCTAGTGTCTGCGGACCAACATACGATTGACAAGGAACGTAGGCCCCAGTCGGAAAAAACTTTTCCTACTAGGCCGAAAGTGGCGAAGACCATGGGCAATTGGTTACAAGCATTTGCAGTTTTGGGGTGTATAATGGGTGAAAAGCATCCGGAGCGGTGCTCCGAGCTTTTTATTTACATGGACTCGGTGTATAGTGCTGTATAGTGCTATAGTGGTCTCCTTCATCATCTGGTCGCAGCTCGTGTCGCTCAGGGAGTCGGGAGCGCCGCTCTCGCAGGCGCGAGGGGCGGAGACGTCATTCAAGGTCCCCGAGGCGGGCTTCCCGCGGTGGCAGTCGGCCCCGTGCGGTGTCTGATCCGGCTCCTGTGCCGGTTGCTGATCCAGTTCCTGTTCCTGCAACTGATCCGGTCCCACCTCTTGTTGTTCCTGCGCCGACCGGTGAGTTTGATTTTGCGGGTGCATGGGGACAGGGGGAGGGTCATGCTGCTCTGTTGTCTACGCTTAAATCTGTTTTGTCTAGTCTTGTTAACAGCAAGCCGGCGGAACGCGTGGTTCCGGCGGCGGCCCATAGGGTATCCCCGGTTAGGGTTGGGGTATATAAAGATTCCGTTTTTTGTGGTGTTAGTCCTTTAGGTGTTTATGTTGATGAAGCTGTGAAGGAGAAAATTTGGACTAACCAGTATGTTGATTTGTGGTCGCTAGTGTCTGCGGACCAACATACGATTGACAAGGAACGTAGGCCCCAGTCGGAAAAAACTTTTCTTCTAGGCCGAAAGTGGCGAAGACCATGGGCAATTGGTTACAAGCATTTGCAGTTTTGGGGTGTATAATGGGTGAAAAGCATCCGGAGCGGTGCTCCGAGCTTTTTATTTACATGGACTCGGTGTATAGTGCTTCTAAGGCTTATGGGGGCTCTGCGTGGTGGCGGTATGACGAGGAATTTCGTCGCCGCTTGTCTTTGCAGCCGGATGTTGGTTGGGGTGTTAAGGCGACCGATGTTTGGTTGCGTTTGATGATGGCTCAGAAGGCGCAGCCCTTTCAGCAGGGAGCCGCTGGTCAAACCGGGACCACCGGGCCGGCGGCCGTGCGTCGACCCGGGGCTTGCTGGTTATTTAACGAGGGACATTGTCGTTTCCTCAGCTTGTGTAAATACAAGCATGAGTGTTCTGCCTGCGGGGGGTCCCACGCCGCAGTCAGGTGTCAGCGGGCTGCTAAGCAGACCGGCCGGGCGCCCTCTGCTGCTGCAGGGAAGGACCCCGGTGAACGTGGACATGATGTGCCCATGGTTAGACCAGTACCCCAATAAGGAGGATGCTTTAGTTTTATTAGAGGGTTTTCGTTATGGTTTCTTTATTCCTTTTATTTTGGGACAGGTTTCTTCTTCCTACCCTGACAACTTGAAATCGGCCAGAGAGTACCCTGAGGTAAGGAAAATAGGTAAGGAAGTTTCTTTAGGTCGTTTTGAGGGGCCTTTTATGTCCCCCCTTTTTATAATTATTCACTATTTATTATATTATTCACTATCTGGATGATTTTTTGTTTGTTGGCTCGGCTGGGTCTCCCAGATGTGGTTTTTTGTTGGATTCTTTTCGTTTTTTCATGCTGAAGTTTGGGGTGCCTTTGTCCGCTGAGAAGACAGAGGACCCTTCAACGATTATTTCGTTTTTGGGTATAGAAATAGATTCTGTGGCCATGGTTTTTAGACTACCGGCGGAGAAATTGGAGAGTTTGCTCTTGTTGGTTGAAAGTTTTTGTGGTGTCCGAAAGGTGACGCTGCGACAATTGCAGGTTTTATTGGGACACTTGGTTTTTGCTTGCCGTGTTATGCCCATGGGGCGTGTTTTTTCTAGGCGCTTGTCATTGGCCACCAAGGGCGTTTCCTGCCCTTCTGATCATATTCGCATTTCAAGGCAAATGCGTGCGGATGTTTTGATGTGGAGAGAATTTTTGAGACGGTATAATGGTCACACGTGTTGGTTGGGGGATGAGTTGTCCAATGCTGAGCTTCAATTGTTCACGGATGCGGCTGGCTCCGTGGGTTTTGGTGCCTTTTTTCAAGGGGAATGGTGTGCGGAGTTGTGGCCGCCTGAGTGGCAGGCTAATGGTTGGTGCAGGAACCTCACCCTGCTTGAATTGTTTCCTATTATAGTTGCTGTGGAGTTGTGGGGTGTACAATTTAGCAATAGGCGGGTTTGTTTTTGGACGGATAATCTGAGTGTGGTTCATTGCATAAATGGTTTGTCTTCTTCCTCCCTTCCTGTTTTGTCTTTGATCAGGCATTTGGTTCTTCGGTGTTTGGAGTTGAACATTTGGTTTAAAGCTTGCCATGTTGCTGGGGTTGATAACTAGATTGCTGATTCCCTTTCTCGTTTTCAGTTTCAGGATTTTCGGAGGATGTGTCCGGATGCTGCGTTGGAAGGGCTCCCTTGCCCCCCATTGGTCTGGGCCCTGCCGAGCAACGTCTGATCCCACTGGTTGAATCGTCGCTGGCGGCATCTACGTGGGCGGGACATGGTAAGGCGTGGGCTGAGTGGTGTGCGTTGCTGGCTGGGCGGGAGGTGGCTACCACTGTTGACAACCGCGTAGCGGTTACAGTGGATTATGTGTTGTGGTTGCACGATTTACAGGTGTCTGCAATTGTTGCGTGGCGTCGGCTAGCTGGGGTAAGTTTTTATTTTAAGTTGTTGGGATGGGAAGATGTTTCGAAACGGTTTTTATTTCAGCAGGCCTTGAAGGGTTGGCAGCGCACTCATGTGCGGCGTGAAACTCGCAGACCTGTTTCGTTTTTGTTATTGGCTTCTCTTTTGCCGGCTACCCATAGTTGTTGTTCTTCGATCTATGAGTCCGAGTTGTATTCGGCCGCTTTTTGCGTTATGTTTTTTGCCGCGCTGCGCATCGGCGAGTTGGTTCCGGTTTAGAAAGCCGGGGACGGTGGTTTATTACAGGATGACGTGTTGTGTTCTAATGGGGTTTTGCTACTGCGGATTCGACGCTCGAAAACTGATCAGGTGGATCAGGGAGCTTGGGTGCGGGTTCTTGCAGTGGACGGTCCGGTTTGTCCAGTGCGGGCGGTGTCGTCGTTTTTGGCTGTTCGGGTTCCTGGCCGCCAATTTTTCACGCATGCTGATGGTTTTCCTTTAACACGTTTTCAATTTCAGGCAGTGTTCAGGGGTTGTTTGCGGTTTTTGGGTGCTCCGGCTGCTGAGTTTGGTACGCACTCTTTTCGGATAGGCGCTGCTACGGAGGCGTCCAGGGCAGGTTTATCGGTGGATGCGATACAACGTATTGGCCGTTGGCGCTCTGGTTGTTATGCGCGATATGTACGCCCTGAGTTGTTGTTATAACTTGTTTTCCCTTTTTTAGATGTGCAGAGGACGATGGTTTATTTCCTGGGCCACTCTTATTTCCACCGGGCCGCGCAGAGAGCTGATTGCCGGCCGGGTGGGAGATCGTTGGGATGCGGCAATGTTGAGCCTCACTGGAGAGGGATCCCAGGTATGCGTTGGACACGGGTCCTTACTGAAGTGGTGGACATTGCTAGAACCGTCCGTTCCGGTGTCATTTTGGTGGTGCATGCGGGCGGGAATGATCTCTGTTATTCCCGGGTTCCTGATCTGATTACTTTGATGAAAGCCGATGTTGAACGGTTTTCTGGGTTTTTTCCCGATTTAGTCTTAGTATGGTCCGAGATAGTGCCTAGAGTATCCTGGCAGGGTGCTCGCAATGCTGAGGCCATCGAGCGTTCACGGCGTTTGGTGAATTCTCGTATGGCCCGGTTTGTGCGACAGAAGGGTGGAGTGGTGGTCCGTCATCGGGAGCTGGAAGGTGATAACAGACGGTTTATGATCTCTGATGGGGTTCACTTGAATGATATAGGCCTAGACATCTTCTTGTCGGGCTTACAAGATGGTTTGGAGCAGGCCTTGTTTTTGCTTGGTGGGGGTCGGAGCACCGTGTAGGAGTACACGGGCTCCTCGGTGGCCTGAGGAGAGGAGATTTGAGAAGTGACGGCCCTAGGCACTTTTGCCCGCCGGGAGTCCGGCGGCTGGCAATACCGCTTCGGCTGAAGTAGGTAGGTTGCTGCAATTCAGCAGTTATAGAGTTAATATTCTGTTATTTAATAAATTGAGCTGTGACCACCACCCAGCCCAGTAAAAGAATAATGTTGTCTGTCATTATTGGGAGCGGTGGGGAGAGGGCCTATGATGTGGTAGGCGTAAGTGTGCCGGGCAGTCTGCAGGTTACCTGCCCGTTTAGGGATAGGTAACCCTGACTGCACGGGACGGTAGGGGTTAACGTAGAGCCCAGGATAGTTCCCCCTCCCCCCTGCTTTCCCGGGTTAGTAGGAGGGGAATTAAGGCATGCCCAGGATATATTTAGGTCCACCCCACCCCCTGGTTAGTCCTTTTGTGCTCACCAGCGCTCCTGAGAAGACAGCTTCCCTCCCTCCCTCCCTGTTGTTTACATTTGTTGGTGTCATTTTGTGTTCTTCTCGGCTGTGCACTTTGTTGTGAGGTGCATGGTTTTTGTTACCCCCTTTATTAAAAAAAAATATATATATACAAAGAAAGTTGGTAATTTTCAAAAAAATAAATAAATAAATAAAATAAAATATTTATTTTTATATATATATATATATATATATATTACTTTATGGGCACTTTTTACTTTTGCACTTTGTTATTCTGACAGTTGCTGTTTGCTGTCTATTGTTACTGACTGTATTTTCTTTATATGCAAGTCACAGCTGGCCTGAGGAGAGGAGATTTGAGAAGTGACGGCCCAAGGCACTTTTGCCCGCCGGGAGTCCGGCGGCTGGCAATACCGCTTCGGCTGAAGTAGGTAGGTTGCTGCAATTCAGCAGTTATAGAGTTAATATTCTGTTATTTAATAAATTGAGCTGTGACCACCACCCAGCCCAGTAAAAGAATAATGTTGTCTGTCATTATTGGGAGAGGTGCGGGGAGGGCCTATGATGTGGTAGGCGTAAGTGTGCCGGGCAGTCTGTTCAAGTTGTTCAGTATCTCCCATAAGTGAGTCCACCCCTCACATTATATATATAGTATCTCCCATAAGTGAGTCCACCCCTCACATTATATACAGTATATCCCATAAGTGAGTCCACCCCTCACATTATATACAGTATCTCCCATAAGTGACTCCACCCCTCACATTATATACAGTATATCCCATAAGTGAGTCCACCCCTCACATTATATATACAGTATATCCCATAAAAGAGTCCACCCCTCACATTATATATACAGTATATACCATAAGTGAGTCCACCCCTCATATTATATATACAGTATATACCATAAGTGAGTCCACCCCTCACATTATATATACAGTATCTCCCATAAGTGACTCCACCCCTCACATTATATATACAGTATATCACATAAATGAGTCCACTCCTCACATTATATATACAGTATATCCCATAAGTGAGTCCACCCCTCACATTATATACAGTATCTCCCATAAGTGAGTCCACCCCTCACATTATATATAGTATCTCCCATAAGTGACTCCACCCCTCACATTATATACAGTATCTCCCATAAGTGACTCCACCCCTCACATTATATATACAGTATATCCCATAAGAGAGTCCACCCCTCACATTATATATACAGTATATCCCATAAGAGAGTCCACCCCTCACATTATATACAGTATATCCCATAAGTGAGTCCACCCCTCACATTATATATACAGTATATCCCATAAGTGAGTCCACCCCTCACATTATATATACAGTATATACCATAAGTGAGTCCACCCCTCACATTATATATAGTATCTCCCATAAGTGAGTCCACCCTCACATTATATACAGTATCTCCCATAAGTGAGTCCACCCCTCACATTATATATACAGTATGTCCCATAAGTGAGTCCACCCCTCACATTATATATACAGTATGTCCCATAAGTGAGTCCACCCCTCACATTATATACAGTATCTCCCATAAGTGAGTCCACCCCTCACATTATATACAGTATCTCCCATAAGTGACTCCATCCCTCACATTATATACAGTATCTCCCATAAGTGACTCCACCTCTCACAATATATACAGTATCTCCCATAAGTGAGTCCACCCCTCACATTATATATACAGTATCTCCCATAAGTGAGTCCACCCCTCACATTATCTATACAGTATATCCCATAAGTGAGTCCACCCCTCACATTATATATACAGTATCTCCCATAAGTGACTCCACCCCTCACATTATATACTGTATATTCCATGAGTGAGTCCACCCCTCACATTATATATACAGTATCTCCCATAAGTGAGTCCACTCCTCACATTATATATACAGTATATCCCATAAGTGAGTCCACTCCTCACATTATATACAGTATATCCCATAAGTGAGTCCACCCCTCACATTATATATACAGTATGTCCCATAAGTGAGTCCACCCCTCACATTATATATACAGTATATCCCATAAGTGAGTCCACCCCTCACATTATATACAGTATCTCCCATAAGTGAGTCCACCCCTCACATTATATATACAGTATCTCCCATAAGTGAGTCCACTCCTCACATTATATATACAGTATATCCCATAAGTGACTCCACCCCTCACATTATATATACAGTATCTCCCATAAGTGACTCCACCCCTCACATTATATACAGTATATCACATAAATAAGTCCACTCCTCACATTATATATACAGTATCTCCCATAAGAGAGTCCACCCCTCACATTATATATACAGTATCTTCCATAAGTGAGTCCACCCCTCACATTATATACAGTATCTCCCATAAGTGAGTCCACCCCTCACATTATATATAGTATATCCCATAAGTGAGTCCACCCCCCACATTATATACAGTATCTCCCATAAGTGACTCCACTCCTCACATTATATATACAGTATCTCCCATAAGTGACTCCACCCCTCACATTATATACAGTATATTCCATAAGTGAGTCCACCCCTCACATTATATACAGTATATCCCATAAGTGAGTCCACCCCTCACATTATATATACAGTATCTCCCATAAGTGACTCCACCCCTCACATTATATATACAGTATCTCCCATAAGTGACTCCACCCCTCACATTATATATACAGTATCCCCCATAAGTGAGTCCACCCCTCACATTATATACAGTATCCCCCATAAGTGACTCCACCCCTCACATTATATATATATAGTATCTCCCATAAGTGAGTCCACCCCTCACATTATATACAGTATATCCCATAAGTGAGTCCACCCCCCACATTATATATACAGTATCTCCCATAAGTGAGTCCACCCCTCACATTATATACAGTATATCCCATAAGTGAGTCCACCCCTCACATTATATATACAGTATATCCCATAAGTGACTCCACCCCTCACATTATATATACAGTATCTCCCATAAGTGAGTCCACCCCTCACATTGTATATACAGTATATCACATAAATGAGTCCACCCCTCACATTATATACAGTATATCCCATAAGTTAGTCCACCCCTCACATTATATACAGTATATCCCATAAGTGAGTCCACCCCTCACATTATATATACAGTATATCCCATAAGTGACTCCACTCCTCACATTATATATACAGTATATCCCATAAGGGAGTCCACCCCTCACATTATATACAGTATCTCCCATAAGTGAGTCCACCCCTCACATTATATATAGTATATCCCATAAGTGAGTCCACCCCTCACATTATATACAGTATCTCCCATAAGTGACTCCACTCCTCACATTATATATACAGTATCTCCCATAAGTGACTCCACCCCTCACATTATATACAGTATATCCCATAAGTGAGTCCACCCCTCACATTATATACAGTATATCCCATAAGTGAGTCCACCCCTCACATTATATATACAGTATCTCCCATAAGTGAGTCCACCCCTCACATTATATATACAGTATCTCCCATAAGTGACTCCACCCCTCACATTATATATACAGTATCTCCCATAAGTGACTCCACCCCTCACATTATATATACAGTATCCCCCATAAGTGAGTCCACCCCTCACATTATATACAGTATATCCCATAAGTGAGTCCACCCCTCACATTATATATACAGTATCTCCCATAAGTGAGTCCACCCCTCACATTATATATACAGTATATCCCATAAGTGACTCCACCCCTCACATTATATATACAGTATATCCCATAAGTGAGTCCACCCCTCACATTATATATACAGTATATCCCATAAGTGAGTCCACCCCTCACATTATATACAGTATATCCCATAAGTGAGTTCACCCCTCACATTATATACAGTATATCCCATAAGTGAGTCCACCCCTCACATTATATATAGTATATCCCATAAGTGAGTTCACCCCTCACATTATATACAGTATATCCCATAAGTGAGTCCACCCCTCACATTATATACAGTATATCCCATAAGTGAGTCCACCCTCACATTATATACAGTATCTCCCATAAGTGAGTCCACCCCTCACATTATATATACAGTATCTCCCATAAGAGAGTCCACCCCTCACATTATATACAGTATATCCCATAAGTGAGTCCACCCCTCACATTATATATACAGTATCTCCCATAAGTGAGTCCACCCCTCACATTATATATACAGTATCTCCCATAAGTGAGTCCACCCCTCACATTATATATACAGTATATCCCATAAGTGAGTCCACCCCTCACATTATATATACAGTATATCCCATAAGTGAGTCCACCACTCACATTATATATATAGTATTTCCCATAAGTGAGTCCACCCCTCACATTATAAACAGTATCTCCCATAAGTGAGTTCACCCCTCACATTATATACAGTATATCCCATAAGTGAGTCCACCCCTCACATTATATACAGTATATCCCATAAGTGAGTCCACCCTCACATTATATACAGTATCTCCCATAAGTGAGTCCACCCCTCACATTATATACAGTATCTCCCATAAGTGAGTCCACCCCTCACATTATATACAGTATCTCCCATAAGTGAGTCCACCCCTCACATTATATATACAGTATATCCCATAAGTGACTCCACCCCTCACATTATATACAGTATATCCCATAAGTGACTCCACCCCTCACATTATATACAGTATCTCCCATAAGTGAGTCCACCCCTCACATTATATATACAGTATCTCTCATAAGTGACTCCACCCCTCACATTATATATACTGTATCTCCCATAAGAGAGTCCACCCCTCACATAATATACATTATCTCACATAAGTGGGTCTGCCTCTCACATTATATAAGATACTGTATATATAATGTGAGGGGTGGACTCACTCATGGGAGATACTGTATATATAATGTGAGGGGTGGACTCACTTATGGGATATACTGTATATATAATGTGAGGGGTGGACTCACTTATGGGAGATACTGTATATAATGTGAGGGGTGGACTCCCTTATGGGATATACTGTATATATAATGTGAGGGGTGGACTCACTTATGGGAGATACTGTATATATAATGTGAGGGGTAGACTCACTTATGGGAGATACTGTATATATAATGTGAGGGGTGGACTCACTTATGGGAGATACTGTATATATAATGTGAGGGGTGGACTCACTTATGGGAGATACTGTATATAATGTGAGGGGTGGACTCACTTATGGGAGATACTGTATATATAATGTGAGGGGTGGACTCACTTATGGGAGATACTGTATATATAATGTGAGGGGTGGACTCACTTATGGGAGATACAGTATATATAATGTGAGGGGTGGACTCACTTATGGGAGATACTGTATATATAATGTGAGGGGTGGACTCACTTATGGGAGATACTGTATATAATGTGAGGGGTGGACTCACTTATGGGAGATACTGTATATATAATGTGAGGGGTGGACTCACTTATGGGAGATACTGTATATATAATGTGAGGGGTGGACTCACTTATGGGATATACTGTATATATAATGTGAGGGGTGGACTCACTTATGGGAGATACTGTATATATAATGTGAGGGGTGGACTCACTTATGGGATATACTGTATATAATGTGAGGGGTGGACTCACTTATGGGATATACTGTATATAATGTGAGGGGTGGACTCACTTATGGGATATACTGTATATATAATGTGAGGGGTGGACTCACTTATGGGATATACTGTATATATAATGTGAGGGGTGGAGTCACTTATGGGAGATACTGTATATATAATGTGAGGGGTGGAGTCACTTATGGGATATACTGTATATATAATGTGAGGGGTGGACTCACTTATGGGAGATACTGTATATATAATGAGAGGGGTGGACTCACTTATGGGAGATACTGTATATATAATGAGAGGGGTGGACTCACTTATGGGAGATACTGTATATATAATGTGAGGGGTGGAGTCACTTATGGGAGATACTGTATATATAATGTGAGGGGTGGAGTCACTTATGGGAGATACTGTGTATATAATGTGAGGGGTGGAGTCACTTATGGGAGATACTGTATATATAATGTGAGGGGTGGAGTCACTTATGGGAGATACTGTATATATAATGTGAGGGGTGGAGTCACTTATGGGAGATACTGTATATAATGTGAGGGGTGGACTCACTTATGGGAGATACTGTATATATAATGTGAGGGGTGGAGTCACTTATGGGGGATACTGTATATATAATGTGAGGGGTGGACTCACTTATGGGAGATACTGTATATAATGTGAGGGGTGAACTCACTTATGGGAGATACTGTATATAATGTGAGGGGTGGACTCACTTATGGGAGATACTGTATATATAATGTGAGGGGTGGACTCACTTATGGGAGATACTGTATATATAATGTGAGTGGTGGACTCACTTATGGGAGATACTGTATATAATGTGAGGGGTGGACTCCCTTATGGGATACACTGTATATATAATGTGAGAGGTGGAGTCACTTATGGGATATACAGTATATATAATGTGAGGGGTGGACTCACTTATGGGATATACTGTATATAATGTGAGGGGGGGACTCACTTATGGGATATACTGTATATATAATGTGAGTGGTGGACTCACTTATGGGAGATACTGTATATATAATGTGAGGGGTGGACTCACTTATGGGAGATACTGTATATATACAGTTTCACCCATAAGTGATTCCACCCCTCACATTATATATACAGTATCTCCCATAAGTGAGTCCACCCCTCACATTATATATAATGTGAGGGGTGCACTCACTTATGGGAGATACTGTATATAATGTGAGGGGTGGAGTCACTTATGGGAGATACAGTATATAATGTGAGGGGTGGACTCAATCATGGAATATACTGTATATAATGTGAGGGTGGACTCTCTTATGGGAGATACTGTATATATAATGTGAGGGGTGGACTCTCTTATGGGAGATACTGTATATATAATGTGAGGGGTGAACTCACTTATGAGAGATACTGTATATATAATGTGAGGGGTGGACTGACTTATGGGATATACTGTATATATAATGTGAGGGGTGGACTCACTTATGGGAGATACTGTATATAATGTGAGGGGTGGACTCACTTATGGGAGATACTGTATATATAATGTGAGGGGTGGACTCACTTATGGGAGATACTGTATATAATGTGAGGGGTGGACTCACTTATGGGATATACTGTATATATAATGTGAGGAGTGGAGTCACTTATGGGAGATACTGTATATATAATGTGAGTGGTGGACTCACTTATGGGATATACTGTATATATAATGTGAGGGGTGGACTCTCTTATGGGAGATACTGTATATATAATGTGAGGGGTGGAGTCACTTATGGGAGATACTGTATATATAATGTGAGGGGTGGACTCACTTATGGGAGATACTGTATATATAATGTGAGGGGTGGAGTCACTTATGGGAGATACTGTATATATAATGTGAGGGGTGGAGTCACTTATGGGATATACTGTATATATAATGTGAGGGGTGGAGTCACTTATGGGAGATACTGTATATATAATGTGAGGGGTGGACTCACTTATGGGAGATACTGTATATATAATGTGAGGGGTGGACTCTCTTATGGGAGATACTGTATATATAATGTGAGGGGTGGACTCACTTGTTGGAGATACTGTATATATAATGTGAGGGGTGGAGTCACTTATGGGAGATACTGTATATATAATGTGAGGGGTGGACTCACTTATGGGAGATACTGTATATAATGTGAGTGGTGGACTCACTTATGGGATATACTGTATATATAATGTGAGGGGTGGAGTCACTTATGGGATATACTGTATATAATGTGAGGGGTGGAGTCACTTATGGGAGATACTGTATATATAATGTGAGGGGTGGAGTCACTTATGGGAGATACTGTATATATAATGTGAGGGGTGGACTCACTTATGGGAGATACTGTATATATAATGTGAGGGGTGGAGTCACTTATGGGAGATACTGTATATAATGTGAGGGGTGGACTCACTTATGGGAGATACTGTATATATAATGTGAGGGGTGGACTCACTTATGGGAGATACTGTATATATAATGTGAGGGGTGGAGTCACTTATGGGAGATACTGTATATATAATGTGAGGGGTGGACTCACTTATGGGAGATACTGTATATATAATGTGAGGGGTGGACTCACTTATGGGAGATACTGTATATAATGTGAGGGGTGAACTCACTTATGGGAGATACTGTATATAATGTGAGGGGTGGACTCACTTATGGGAGATACTGTATATAATGTGAGGGGTGGACTCACTTATGGGATATACTGTATATAATGTGAGGGGTGGAGTCACTTATGGGAGATACTGTATATATAATGTGAGGGGTGGAGTCACTTATGGGAGATACTGTATATATAATGTGAGGGGTGGACTCACTTATGGGAGATACTGTATATATAATGTGAGGGGTGGACTCACTTATGGGAGATACTGTATATATAATGTGAGTGGTGGACTCACTTATGGGAGATACTGTATATAATGTGAGGGGTGGACTCCCTTATGGGATATACTGTATATATAATGTGAGAGGTGGAGTCACTTATGGGATATACAGTATATATAATGTGAGGGGTGGACTCACTTATGGGATATACTGTATATATAATGTGAGTGGTGGACTCACTTATGGGAGATACTGTATATATAATGTGAGGGGTGGACTCACTTATGGGAGATACTGTATATATAATGTGAGGGGTGCACTCACTTATGGGAGATACTGTATATAATGTGAGGGGTGGATTCACTCATGGGATATACTGTATATAATGTGAGGGGTGGACTCACTTATGGGAGATACTGTGTATATAATGTGAGGGGTGGACTCACTTATGGGATATACTGTATATATAATGTGAGGGGTGGACTCACTTATGGGATATACTGTATATATAATGTGAGGGGTGGACTCACTTATGGGAGATACTGTATATAATGTGAGGGGTGGACTCACTTATGGGAGATACTGTATATATAATGTGAGGGGTGGACTCACTTATGGGAGATACTGTATATAATGTGAGGGGTGGAATCACTTATGGGAGATACTGTATATATAATGTGAGGGGTGGACTCTCTTATGGGAGATACTGTATATATAATGTGAGGGGTGGACTCACTTGTGGGAGATACTGTATATATAATGTGAGGGGTGGAGTCACTTATGGGAGATACTGTATATATAATGTGAGGGGTGGAGTCACTTATGGGAGATACTGTATATATAATGTGAGGGGTGGACTCCCTTATGGGATATACTGTATATATAATGTGAGGGGTGGACTCACTTATGGGAGATACTGTATATATAATGTGAGGGGTGGACTCCCTTATGGGATATACTGTATATAATGTGAGGGGTGGACTCACTTATGGGATATACTGTATATATAATGTGAGGGGTGGACTCACTTATGGGAGATACTGTATATATAATGTGAGGGGTGGACTCACTTATGGGAGATACTGTATATATAATGTGAGGGGTGGACTCACTTATGGGATATACTGTATATATAATGTGAGGGGTGGACTCACTTATGGGATATACTGTATATATAATGTGAGGGGTGGACTCACTTATGGGATATACTGTATATAATGTGAGGGGTGGACTCCCTTATGGGATATACTGTATATATAATGTGAGGGGTGGAGTCACTTATGGGAGATACTGTATATATAATGTGAGTGGTGGACTCATTTATGGGATATACTGTATATATAATGTGAGGGGTGGACTCACTTATGGGAGATACTGTATATATAATGTGAGGGGTGGACTCACTTATGGGATATACTGTATATAATGTGAGGGGTGGACTCACTTATGGGATATACTGTATATAATGTGAGGGGTGGACTCCCTTATGGGATATACTGTATATAATGTGAGGGGTGGACTCACTTATGGGATATACTGTATATATTGTGAGGGGTGGAGTCACTTATGGGGGATACTGTATATAATGTGAGGGGTGGACTCTCTTATGGGGGATACTGTATATAATGTGAGGGGTGGAGTCACTTATGGGAGATACTGTATATAAAGTATGGGGTGGACTCACTTATGGGATATACTGTATATATAATATGAGGGGTGGAGTCACTTATGGGATATACTGTATATATAATGTGAGGGGTGAAGTCACTTATGGGGGATACTGTATATAATGTGAGGGGTGGACTCTCTTATGGGGGATACTGTATATAATGTGAGGGGTGGAGTCACTTATGGGAGATACTGTATATAAAGTATGGGGTGGACTCACTTATGGGAGATACTGTATATATAATGTGAGGGGTGGACTCACTTATGGGATATACTGTATGTATAATGTGAGGGGTGGAGTCACTTATGGGATACACTGTATATATAATGTGAGGGGTGGAGTCACTTATGGTAGATACTGTATATAATGTGAGGGGTGGACTCACTTATGGGAGATACTGTATATATAATGTGAAGGGTGGACTCACTTATGGGATATACTGTATATATAATGTGAGGTATGGACTCACTTATGGGATATACTGTATATAATGTGAGGGGTGGACTCACTTATGGGATATACTGTATATAATGTGAGGGGTGGACTCACTTATGGTAGATACTGTATATAATGTGAGGGGTGGACTCACTTATGGGATATACTGTATATATAATGTGAGGGGTGGAGTCACTTATGGGAGATACTGTATATATAATGTGAGGGGTGGAGTCACTTATGGGAGATACTGTGTATATAATGTGAGGGGTGGACTCACTTATGGGATATACTGTATATAATGTGAGGGGTGGACTCTCTTATGGGATATACTGTATATATAATGTGAGGGGTGGAGTCACTTATGGGATATACTGTATATATAATGTGAGGGGTGGAATCACTTATGGGATATACTATATATATAAAGTGAGGGGTGGAATCACTTATGGGAGATACTGTATATATAATGTGAGGGGTGGACTCATTTATGGGATATACTGTATATAATGTGAGGGGTGGACTCTCTTATGGTATATACTGTATATATAATGTGAGGGGTGGACTCTCTTATGGTATGTACTGTATATATAATGTGAGGGGTGGAGTCACTTATGGGATATACTATATATATAAAGTGAGGGGTGGAATCACTTATGGGAGATACTGTATATAATGTGAGGGGTGGACTCTCTTATGGTATATACTGTATATAATGTGAGGGGTGGAGTCACTTATGGGATATACTGTATATATAATGTGAGGGGTGGAGTCACTTATGGGATATACTATATATATAAAGTGAGGGGTGGAATCACTTATGGGAGATACTGTATATATAATGTGAGGGGTGGACTCATTTATGGGATATACTGTATATAATGTGAGGGGTGGACTCTCTTATGGTATATACTGTATATATAATGTGAGGGGTGGACTCTCTTATGGTATATACTGTATATATAATGTGAGGGGTGGAGTCACTTATGGGATATACTGTATATATAATGTGAGGGGTGGACTCACTTATGGGATATACTGTATATATAATGTGAGGGGTGGACTCTCTTATGGGATATACTGTATATATAATGTGAGGGGTGGACTCTCTTATGGTATATACTGTATATATAATGTGAGGGGTGGACTCACTTATGGGATATACTGTATATATAATGTGAGGGGTGGACTCTCTTATGGGATATACTGTATATATAATGTGAGGGGTGGACTCACTTATGGGATATACTGTATATAATGTGAGGGGTGGACTCTCTTATGGTATATACTGTATATATAATGTGAGGGGTGGACTCACTTATGGGAGATACTGTATATAATGTGAGGGGTGGACTCACTTATGGGATATACTGTATATATAATGTGAGGGGTGGACTCACTTATGGTATATACTGTATATATAATGTGAGGGGTGGACTCTCTTATGGTATATACTGTATATATAATGTGAGGGGTGGAGTCACTTATGGGATATACTGTATATATAATGTGAGGGGTGGACTCACTTATGGGATATACTGTATATATAATGTGAGGGGTGGACTCTCTTATGGGATATACTGTATATATAATGTGAGGGGTGGACTCTCTTATGGGATATACTGTATATATAATGTGAGGGGTGGACTCTCTTATGGGATATACTGTATATATAATGTGAGGGGTGGACTCTCTTATGGGATATACTGTATATATAATGTGAGGGGTGGACTCTCTTATGGTATATACTGTATATATAATGTGAGGGGTGGACTCACTTATGGGATATACTGTATATATAATGTGAGGGGTGGACTCTCTTATGGGATATACTGTATATATAATGTGAGGGGTGGACTCACTTATGGGATATACTGTATATATAATGTGAGGGGTGGACTCACTTATGGGATATACTGTATATATAATGTGAGGGGTGGACTCTCTTATGGGATATACTGTATATATAATGTGAGGGGTGGACTCACTTATGGGATATACTGTATATATAATGTGAGGGGTGGACTCACTTATGGTATATACTGTATATATAATGTGAGGGGTGGAGTCACTTATGGGATATACTGTATATATAATGTGAGGGGTGGACTCACTTATGGGATATACTGTATATATAATGTGAGGGGTGGAGTCACTTATGGGGGATACTGTATGTGGAATTTCTTTACGTCTCACTATAACCTTCAGATGATTTGGTCTCTGATCCGTTTTGTAGGGATCTGGTTTTTATTCCGAGTTTAGACCGCCCAACCCAAGGGAGCTGTGAACTATCGGAGTGAGAGTGAGTTTCCCCCTTCCCACTGCTTGTTGTTAGGAATATATACAGTTATTGCTAGGCAATGTTTTTTCTCACATCGACTGTGTATAAATGTTATTATTTTTATGCTGAGATATTCATAGAGTTTTTCTCCCGATCACACAAACCTCATGATCACCGCAGGGAGACCTTCATATTGGTCTCTGAAGGACCCACTGTACAAGGAGACGAGAGGAATGACGGTCTTCACAAGATCATCGCCCTTCATTTATTATTTTTCCATCTTCTTTTTTTATCCTTTTTCATAGTGAATTTCTTTGTAGTGTTCCCCACTTTGCATTATTGGACTTTTCATATATTGGTAACTTTTGGTGCACCCGAATAACCAAACAAACGGGTTTTTATTCATTTCACTGTTCTTTAATTAAATCAAAAGGGGAAAAGATGCTAAAAATAGGGGGGAAAATGTAATGAATGACTCGGATTGAGAAGAAGTAGAAAGCCACGCTCACATTTTAGCTAAATAGATACATTTGACAGAAAAAAAAAAAACTTTGGCGCATGTTTGGTGCACAACGTTAATAAATAGAGAAAAGTCAACTTCAACAAAATATAAACAGAATTCTAACAGTACATAAGGGTTGATAGGTGACAGCTAGAGATGAGCGAACTTACAGTAAATTCGATTCGTCATGAACTTCTCGGCTCGGCAGTTGATGACTTTTCCTGCATAAATTAGTTCAGCTTTCAGGTGCTCCCGTGGGCTGGAAAAGGTGGATACAGTCCTAGGAGACTCTTTCTTAGGACTGTATCCACCTTTTCCAGCCCACCGGAGCACCTGAAAGCTGAACTAATTTATGCAGGAAAAGTCAGCAACCGCCGAGCCGAGAAGTTCGTGACTAGAGATGAGCGAACTTACAGTAAATTCGATTCATCACGAACTTCTCGGCTCGGCAGTTGATGACTTTTCCTGTATAAATTAGTTCAACTTTCCGGTGCTCCGGTGGGCTGGAAAAGGTGGATACAGTCCTAGGAGACTCTTTCCTAGGAATGTATCCACCTTTTCCAGCCCACCGGAGCACATGAAGGCTGAACTAATTTACGCAGGAAAAGTCATCAACTGCCGAGCCGAGAAGTTTGTGACTAATCGAATTTACTGTAAGTTCGCTCATCTCTAGTTACAGCAGTCTTTCCCAACAAGGGTGCCCCTAGTTGTTGCAAAACTACAACTCCCAGCATGCCCGGACAGCCGAAGGC
This sequence comes from Hyla sarda, assembly GCF_029499605.1. Classification (NCBI taxonomy): domain Eukaryota; kingdom Metazoa; phylum Chordata; class Amphibia; order Anura; family Hylidae; genus Hyla; species Hyla sarda. Next base: position 109,852,852 of record NC_079198.1, on the reverse strand, counting down.
ATGCTGGGAATTGTAGCTTTGCAACAGCTGGAGGCACCCTGATTGCGAAATACTGGTTGACAGTGTGTGATAGTGAAACCTATGGGTTTGGAGGTGGAAGACCCTACAGAAGGGCTTATACAGGGCAGCGATACCAACTCTCTATGCTGGTTTTACATTTTAGGAAATTTATTAGTACTGCTCCAGTCACTTCCAGAGCTGCAATGACAGTTGTGGTAACTGCTGCTATGGTCCATTAAGGGATACAATAGTTCGGCACTCATGTGAACTCCCATAATGCATCATTGCAGACTTGCCCTACACAGAACCAGGAGGTCTTGCAGCTCGAGAGGTAGCAGAGCTGAGTCAGTGATGTCGATGGCAGATATTCCTAGTAGATATGGGCACACACTAGAGCAGTGTTTCCCAACCAGGGTGCTTCCAGCTGTTGCAAAACTACAACACCCAGCATGCCAGGACAGCCTTTGGCTGTCCGGGCATGCTGAGAGTTGTAGTTTTGCAACAGGAGGTCTTGCAGCTCGAGAGGTAGCAGAGCTGAGTCAGTGACGTCGATGGCAGATGTTCCTAGTAGATATTGGCACACAATAGAGCAGTGTTTCCCAACCAGGGTGCCTCCAGCTGTTGCAAAACTACAACACCCAGCATGCCCGGACAGCCAAAGGCAGTTGGGAATTGTAGTTTTGCAACAGCTGGAGGCACCTTGGTTGGGAAACACTGCATTAGAGCTCCAGCTGTCGCATTCTCCCACCCCACAATACTGGCCTCTTCCAGCAGAACGGATCTGGAATCAGCCTTGGCATTTGTAAGTTTTCGTTTTCCTACAGTTTTTTCCTCTTCCCCCTGTAAGAGCCGCACATTTAGGCTGTGATATGGAGCAGAGGTCATGTGCTGCGGAGAATGATTGATGACCCCTGAACTCGAACAAATGTAAGAAATGTGTGACTATTCTCAGCACTCGCTAATTTGGAAAAGTGAGTGGGTGTGGTCAAGTTTTAGGGCACGTTCACACTTCGAAATTCCCGTAGAATTCCGCGCAGTGAACTGTACCATTAATGTGAATGGGTCTTCGCCGAGACCCGTTCACACTGCGGAATTTCGTAATTGTCCGCCGCTGAAACTGTTCCGTGCAAAGGAAGAACATGTTCATTCTTTTTGTGGAATTCTGCGAGGACTGCAAAAATCTCTATATCAGACCTTTTCCCTTGCTCACATTGTACGAGCTCCCGACAGGAGAAAGTGGGTGTTTCCCGACAGGTGCAACATCACTGAAGCCTGCGAGAGCTGTGCCTCGCCATGTCATGCATGCATTTCCTGAGTTTGGTCTCCTGCCAGACCAGGAGGTGACCAACCAAACCGTTTGACTTGCGGCAGGAAACAGAACAGAGCCACCTAGTGGCCATTTTTTTCAATCCCATTAAAAACATATAAAGGTTGATAATTCTAACAGCAAGTAAATAGCAAAGTGTCTTATAATTACATAAGGAACAATATATTAAAAGTTTAGTCTGGTGACAGGTACTCTTTAAACATATCTATGGGCTTGCATTAACCCTATGAGTGATGGATATCATTGTATGGCATCCACTACACATCTCTCATACATGAGTGAATACGTCTAATGTGAACAATAAAAAGGATATATACAGAGCCGCATTTCAGGATATTTTTCCAGTAACCACACCCTTCAGAACCCTCCTGAGATTTTTCAGTTTACAAAATGTTTTGTTGGATTCTTCTCTCAGTGTTAAACTCTTTTGGATAGAACTGTAGATAGATCCGTTAAGTGCATTTTGTCTGGTGTCAGAGGTCACAGATTGTTTGTTTTAATCATGTTCCCATTTAATCACTTTATTGCAAGATGTCAAAAAAAAAAAAAAAAATACAAAAACATTCATCAGAGATGTTCCTGGCATCAGAAGGTCATTTTATTCAGCTTAAAGGGGCACTCCCGTGGAAAACTTTTTTTTTTTTAATCAACTGGTGCCAAAAAGTTAAATAGACTTGTAAATCACTTCTATTAAAAAATCTTAATCCTTCCAGTACTTTTTAAGGGGCTATATACTACAGAGGAAATGCTTTTCTTTTTAGATTTTTCTGATGTCATGACCACAGTGCTCTCTGCTGACCTCTGCTGTCCATTTTAGGAAGTGTCCAGAACAGGAGAAAATCCCCAGAGCAAACATATGCTGCTCTGGACAGTTCCTAAAATGGACAGCAGAGGTCAGCAGAGAGCACTGTGGTCATGACATCAGAAAAATCTAAAAAGAAAAGCATTTCCCTGTAGTATATAGCCCCTAAAAAGTACTGGAAGGATTAAGATTTTTTAATAGAAGTAATTTACAAATCTGTTTAACTTTCTGGCAACAGTTGATTTAAAAAAAAAAAGAAAAGTTTTCCACGGGAGTACCCCTTTATTGTAAGAACGGCTTCACACTGGCCATGCTAATTTGCATAATTAATTATATATGCGTGACGACACAGGCTAGACACATATGTGGGGGAAAATTTGTCCTATTCTGACCCCTATAACTTTTTTTTTATTTCCCCTTATTGCACATTGCTATTAATAATGGACCCCCAGGTATCCTGCCTGTAGTTTTTAACAGTACCATTTTTGTTTTGATGTGACTTGTTGATCGCTTTTTTTTTTTTCATTCTAAATTCAGAAGTTGCAGTTAGTTACTAACTACAACTCCCAGCATGCCCTAATACAGCCTGTGGCTCAGCAGCTGCCCCAAACGAAAACTACAACTCCCAGCATGTTGGACTATATAGTAGTATATAGCATAGGTTAGTGTTTCCCAACCAGGGGGGCCTCCAGCTGTTGCAAAACTACAACTCCCAACATGTTGGACTATATAGTAGTATATAGTATAGGTTAGTGTTTCCCAACCAGGGGTGCCTCCAGCTGTTGCAAAACTACAACCCCCAACATGCCAATATGTTGGACTATATAGTAGTATATAGTATAGGTTACTGTTTCCCAACCAGGGGTGCCTCCAGCTGTTGCAAAACTACAACTCCCAATATGTTGGACTATATAGTAGTATATAGTATAGGTTAGTGTTTCCCAACCAGGGGTGCCTCCAGCTGTTGCAAAACTACAACTCCCAGCATGTTGGACTATATAGTAGTATATAGTATTGGTTAGTGTTTCCCAACCAGGGATGCCTCCAGCTGTTGCAAAACTACAACTCCCAGCATGTTGGACTATATAGTAATATATAGTATAGGTTAGTGTTTGCCAACCAGGGGTGCCTCCAGCTGTTGCAAAACTACAACTCCCAGCATGTTGGACTGTATAGTAGTATATAGTATAGGTCAGAGGTTCCCAACCAGGGCTGCCTCCAGCTGTTGCAAAACTACAACTCCCAGCATGTTGGACTATATAGTAGTATATAGTATAGGTTAGTGTTTGCCAACCAGGAGTGCCTCCAGCTGTTGCAAAACTACAACTCCCAACATGTTGGACTGTATAGTAGTATATAGTATAGGTCAGAGGTTCCCAACCAGGGCTGCCTCCAGCTGTTGCAAAACTACAACTCCCAGCATGTTGGACTATATAGTAGTATATAGTATAGGTTAGTGTTTGCCAACCAGGAGTGCCTCCAGCTGTTGCAAAACTACAACTCCCAACATGTTGGACTATATAGTAGTATATAGTATAGGTTAGTGTTTGCCAACCAGGAGTGCCTCCAGCTGTTGCAAAACTACAACTCCCAGCATGCCCGGACAGCCGTTGGCTGTCCGGGCATGCTGGGAGTTGTAGGGTTGCAACAGCTGGAGGCACTTTGGTTGTGAAACACTGGTATAGTATATGGTGCAACACTCCGGGAGTACAACTGGGTGGTCAAAATACCGGCCAGGTGGCACCCTACCTATAGCTCCTGTCCTGAGCTTTATATTGTTATGAATAATGGACCCCCCAGGTATCCTGACAGTAGGGCCCAATATTATCACTGCATCAAGTATAAAATGTTATTTCTGAAGATTGAGCTAAGAGACCGGCTAAATGTATGAAGACGTCACTCCAACTGAAGCGTGAACGACACCGGCGTCCCTCCCGTCTTATTATGAGCGATGAGCTATTCCATGTTCTGCTGGCAAGAATGAGGGATACGGGCTGGAAGGGCCCTCAGCTGATGAGATGTCGGCAGAGAGAAGGGCGTCATTCCAGCTGTGTGGGTCAACGGGGCTTATGTAAACCCATGATGTCATAGCAGGGACATGCTGTGTTGCATCACTGCACCTCCTCATCATGTGCTATATTAAGCTGAGGGCCTTGTGCACGCCTCTGGTGCAGGTGTGTTAGCTTTAGGCTGCTGTCATAACAGGGTCATACACCCCAGCTTGACACCTTAAAGCAGCCAAAACTAACAGAGCTCAGCACTTCAGAAGAGAAGCCACGAGGCCCAGGCCTGACACATGCAGGAAACTGGGGGCAGAGCTGCTAATGTCCTGGGGAAGGGAGATACATTATGTGATGAAGGAGCCTGCAGGGCAAAAAGAGCCTGTCACTGAGCGACATGTCATGCATGGATCATGTCTACTGTATGGTCAGTGTGGTGCATGTCAACTACAGTCAGCATAGAACATGTCCACTGTATGGTCAGCATGAACTGTCTACTGTATGGTCAGTGTGGTGCTTGTCAACTACAGTCAGCATAGAGCATAGCCTCTGTATGGTCAGCATGAACTGTCTACTGTATGGTCAGCATGGAAAATGTCCACTGTATGGTCAGCATGGAGCATGTCCACTGTATTATCAGCATGGAGCATAGCCTCTGTATGGTCAGCATGAACTGTGTCTACTGTATGGTCAGCATGAACTGTCCACTGTATGGTCAGCATGGAGCATGTCCACTGTATTATCAGCATGGAGCATAGCCTCTGTATGGTCAGCATGAACTGTGTCTACTGTATGGTCAGCATGGAGCATGTCCACTGTATTATCAGCATGGAGCATAGCCTCTGTATGGTCAGCATGAACTGTGTCTACTGTATGGTCAGCATGGAGCATGTCCACTGTATTATCAGCATGGAGCATAGCCTCTGTATGGTCAGTGTGGAGCGTGTCCACTATGGTCAGCATGGAGCATGTCCACTGTATTATCAGCATGGAGCATAGCCTCTGTATGGTCAGTGTGGAGCGGGTCCACTATGGTCAGCATGGAGCATGTCCACTGTATTATCAGCATGGAGCATAGCCTCTGTATGGTCAGTGTGGTGCATGTCAACTACAGTCAGCATAGAACATGTCCACTGTATGGTCAGCATGAACTGAGTCTACTGTATTATCAGCATGGAGCATGTCCACTGTATTATCAACATAGAGCATAGCCTCTGTATGGTCAGTGTGGAGCGTGTCCACTATGGTCAGCATGGAGCATGTCCACTGTATTATCAGCATAGAGCATAGCCTCTGTATGGTCAGTGTGGAGCGTGTCCACTATGGTCAGCATGGAGCATGTCCACTGTATTATCAGCATACAGCATAGCCTCTGTATGGTCAGTGTGGAGCGTGTCCACGATGGTCAGCATGGAGCATGTCCACTGTATTATCAGCATACAGCATAGCCTCTGTATGGTCAGTGTGGAGCGTGTCCACTATGGTCAGCATGGAGCATGTCCACTGTATTATCAGCATAGAGCATAGCCTCTGTATGGTCAGTGTGGTGCATGTTGACTATGGTCAGCATGAATTAGTGTGGAGCGTGTCCACCATGATCAGCATAGAGCATTGTGGTGGCCCAGTACAGGAGTTGCACCCCTGTACCCTTGCTGTCCTGTCTGGCGGACTCTATTGCAATGTCCCCATAGTGCCCTCTTAATCTGTGTATCATAAATGGTTAATTATACCCTATGTGATTTATTGCATTGTCTGTATAATGTTCTGTGCCTTTAAATGTTGTTGCCAAGTCTTGTAACCAGGGAAGGTGTCAGAGACCATATGACTTGTGGGTGACCTATAGGACCCCTCCAAAGTCTCCCCCATATAAACCCTGGGAGGAGCTAGTTAGTTCTGTTCTGTGCTGAGTGCAAGACCTGAGAGTGTCTGGTGTCCTGAGGAGACCCAAGGCCTAGTCACACAGCCACGCATCCATCACCAAGTGCCCCACAGGTGAACGTCAAAGCCTGGCAAGCTACACAAGGGGTGAAGTCTAGTCAGTCCTAGTCAAGTCAGACAAATCTGTCTAAATTCAGTGTGGGTCTGCAGCATTCTATCCCAGTCCACTACAAGTCCCAGCAAGCCTGCCAGTCTCTAAAGTCACTGGTCACCTCCTTGGGCCTAACTGAGCTGTAATGACTATTCCATCTGTCTGCCTCAGTAAAGCTGCCGTTGTTCCATAGCTTGGCATCAGAGTCATTATTTGCCCCGTGCCTAGCCCAGGATCCAGCGGCCATACCTCGGGTGGTGCAGAGGTTAAACACGCCCTGGCGTCACGAATACAAGGGGTTAATGCCATCTGCCCCTAGGGTAATAACATCTGCCCTCATCACACCCTCGCCACAGCATGTACACTGTATGGTCAGCATGGAGTGTGTCTATTGTCTAGTCAGCATGAAGCATGTCCACTGTATTATCAGCATGGAGGATAGGCTCTGTATGGTCAGTGTGGAGCGTGTCCACCATGATCAGTATAGAGCATGTCCACTGTATGGTCAGTATGAAACACAGGATCTGTATGGTCAATGTGGAGCGTGTCCACTATGGTCAGAATTGAGCATGTCCACTGTATGGTCATCACTCATCATGAACTATTTCTAATGTATGTTAGGCATGGAATGTGTCCACTTTGTAGTCAGCATGAAGCTTGTCCACAATATGGTAAGAATAAAGCATGTCCATTGTATGGTCATTGTGAAGCTTGTCCACAGTATGGTAAGAATAAAGCATTTCCATTGTATGGTCATTGTGAAGCTTGTCCACAGTATGGTAAGAATAAAGCATGTCCATTGTATGGTCATTGTGAAGCTTGTCCACAGTATGGTAAGAATAAAGCATGTCCATTGTATGGTCAGCGTGAAGGATCTCCACTGTAAGTTCATTGTGGAGCTTGTCCACTCTATGATAGCCAACTGTATGATCATCATGAACTGTGTCTTCTATATGGTCAACGTGAACCGTGTCCACTGTAAGATCACTGTGGAGTACGGGCCACTCCCGGGCCGCGGAACAAATTTTTGTGGCCCGGGCGCCAGGCAGGTGATTTCTTCAGGCATTTAGCCCTGCTTCGGGCAAGCAGCGCTAAATGCCGGAAGACTTTACACACGTCGGCACACACTGCTACTGTACCTATATCTCCCTGCTGCAGCCTATAACGAGTCTTCCTGGAGGGATGTGCGCGATTGGTGAAGTCATGGCATATGCAACGCAGGACGCTGACGTCCTGCGCGGCGCATGTGTTGACGTCACCTAACGTGCACATCCCTGCAAAGAAGGCTCATTTTAGGCTGCAGCAGGGAGATGTAAGTACTGTAGCTCTGAAACTTAACTTGCCTAATTACTTGCCTAATAAGGGAGGACCTGCTTATCACTAGGGGCTAACCTATCTTTTTAGGGGGCATAATTGTTTAAATAGGAGCCCTACCTGTACACCTATTGGGAACCCCTACCTGATCATCAGGTAGGGCTCCCCAGTAGGTAGACAGGCCCCCAGATAGATATCACCTCCATCAGTGATGGGGATCATATCTATCTGGGCCTCTATACTTACTAGGCAGCCCAACCAGATGGGGGTCATATCTATATGGGAGCCTGTGTACCTACTGGGGAGCCCTACCTGATCGGGGTCATATCTATCTGGGAGCCTGTGTACCTACTAGGGAGCCCTACCAGATGGGGGTCATATCTATCTGGGGGCCTGTGTACCTACTAGGGAGCCCTAGCAGATGGGGGTCATATCTATCTGGGGGCCTGTGTACCTACTGGGGAGCCCTACCTGAAGGTGGTCATATCTATCTGCTGGGCCTGTCTGGAGGCATTATATGTGAGGGGCACATGATGGGGCATTCTATGTGAGGGGCACATGATGGGGGCATTATATGTGAGGGGCACATGATGGGGGCATTATATGTGAGGGGCACATGATGGGGGCATTATATGTGAGGGGCACATGATGGGGGCATTATATGTGAGGGGCGCATGATGGGGGCATTATATGTGATGGGCGCATGTGGCCCAGCCTCACCCAGCCTCTACCTCCAGTGGCTCCCAGATAATTTGAGTGTGAGACCCTTCTGTGGAGTAAGTCCGTGGTCCTATGGTGCACCAGCTTCATTTGTGAACAGGACCCACAACTGAACAAAATAAAAAATGAAACATGAAATCTTAAACATGGCACAATAATAAATGTGCATAGCAAAACAGTTGTGGGTTTATAGGGTCTTTTACACCCCGTACACAGAGACTGTCCATACACAAGAGCAGTGGAGCTGAAATAGAAGGGAATGTAGAATATCCAGACATTATGATAATAGCGCTCCAGACGAGACGCTCACGCTCTATAATGTGTGAGGTCCAGTAACACTGCAGGAGTTCCATGATAAGCAATTTCCCGCTCATATTGCTCTGTTTTCGCAGTCCAATAAAAATGTTAAAAATGTGGCAGGAAGATTTGCCGATGACATCATCTGCCATGAATTATGGGATCCCTAATCTCATTAGATGGGGATAATATGCATGGCGCTTTACCTTCAGACTATATGTCATTTCTTGTATGGCACAAGCGTGAACCACCGATGATCAAGAAGTCGAAGAATGTAAAGTCACATGACCAATCTGGGACCATGGAGCTCAATCCTTACTGTATGGATCTTTTGTGCGCCCTGCTCATGTACATATCTGCAGCTTAACTTTTCAAGCACCGTCCATATTCTAGTGTTTTTTAAAATTGGTGGCCAAAGTTGTGGTGTAGTGATGGCACTGGTGATCAGGTAAAAGGCATTGGTAGTCTGGATATAGCACTGGTGGCGTAATGATGGTTACGGTGGTCTGGTTATTGCGCAAGTGGACAAATGCCGAATCCTGTTCTGTTGCTACTAAAGGGAAACCGTTTGTGTGTGGCAGTAGATTTGTTGCAGTGTGTCTAATCACGGCACCATGTGCTTTTACCCCAGATCTGCTGAGAGGATATCTATTTCTACAATCCTGTCCGTGCTCTGAGAGGGAAACTCAAGATGACAATAAAAAAATCACTTACCTGTCCTAGGGGTTCCGGCGCGTCCTCTTCGGGATCCCCTGCATCGTCGGCGCTCTTCGTCGTCATCACGTCGCTGCGCACGCCGTCCCGTCATCCAATAGGAGCGGCGTGCGTAGCGACGTGATGGCGGTAACGGAGTGCGAGGATGCCGGGGAAGCAGAGGCCTTGCTGGAGCGTCAGGGACACCCGGGGACGCGTCGACAGCGATGGAGGGCGACATCCAGAGCTGCGGTGACGAGCGGTGAAGGTCCGGAGCGGCGGGAACACGTAAGCATGCTGGGGGTTGTAGTTTTGCAACATCTAAAGGTCCGCAGGTTGTAGACCACTGTCCTATACTTTACATTGCACGGATCCCTCAACATACGATGGTTTCAACAAATGATAGTCCATTTGGAACGGATTACCATCGTATGTTGAGGGACCACTATACATGGAAAAAAGGGAATAAAACACATAAAAAACTGCAATATAAATTGCCACCTTATAATGAAAAATATCATTGATTATAGTTAATCAAAGTTATGCCATACGGACGTATAGACAAAGGTTGTTGTGGTCATAAGAAAGGTGTTTGGGGTACAGCCATTACTCTCCAGCTGTCATGACGTTAACATCTCTATCTGGAGAACTACAAGTACTAGATGGTCATCTGTATAGTATTTGTAACCTTTACCTGTGGTTGCAACAATCTTACTTGTGGCATTTTAAATGTACTGGTGGCCTAAAGATGGTACTGGTGGTTTGGCGATAGCACTGGTGGTCTGGTGATGTATTGGTGGAGTGACCTCGTAAGGGTGGTTTAATTGTGGTATTAATGGTGTGGTTCTAGTGTGGTGAACCACCGGGTGAATGGCGGGACCACGGGTGTGGCGGTGTGAATGGTGGGATCTGATGGTATTAACCCCGGGGGGGCTGGATGGTATTAACCCCTAACACCGGAACACCACACACCCAGATTCTCTGCTATCCCAATTGCTAGTAGTGAAATGAGAGTCCACAATCAGTTATGGTCAAATAGAGGCTTTACTGAGTAGGAGACAGGTGTAATTATTGTGGTGTCCCGGTACCGGATTGCATCCGTTACCTTGTGGTGAGGTCCCCAAAGTCAGAGTCCCTAGCTACCGTCGGGGTCCTCGTCAATAGTTAGCCCCTTGTCACCCCTTTCATAGCTAAAATTATTTAAGTTCAAAGTGTAAATATGTAGATAAAGTGTACTTACCTTGTTGTAGTGTCGCAGACCTGCGTTCCAAAACTCTATGGTTTATGGTTCAAGGACCTTTGGAGGAAGTCAGGTGATCGCCCATCATGTATTTTAACGGTGAGTGACAGCTGACACGGACCAATCTAAAAAGGCCCTGCCCATATAAGGGAGCGGCAGCCATTATTCGCTCTCTTTCCTTGAGGGCTGCTGATAGAGGAGGATCTGCGCAGCTGTCATCAGCAATGACTATGCCCAAGCCTTGCGGCAACGGCCATCTTACAAAACTGTGAGTTATCAAAATCCCTATTAAGTCTGCAAGATCACCGGACCTAAACAGATCCCTAAATCCGGACGGATCTCTGCTTCAATCCTAATTCTACTAGTCCTTTGGATAAGCTAATGGTCCTCAGCATCTGTCAATCATTGCTGAGCTGTATAGAGACTGTATTGCTAAGACTGTTGCTGTTAATTGGATGTACCGCAAGTACCTCAGTAAAGTTTATACAAGTTCAAGTTCATCCCTATTGTGGACCTTCATTCATTTAAGCACGCACCTATCGTTTCTGGGAAGGGTGGCGATAGGCCGAAGATTTACCTCAGCGTATTAACCCTCGCCCTGGTGTCATGAGTGACAGGGGTTAAGTTAACCCCTCATATACCAAAGCAACACCCCAGCTACACTACACCCCAAGGCAGTTACCACATTATCTTCACAGCTAAGGCCAGAATTCCCAGAGAGGTGGCCAGTAACCAGAGGACCTCGCAGCTTACTGGACCAATATACTTGTAATAAACTTGACTTGAAATTAGACTTGACTTGACTATGTGCAGGACTTGACTAGTTTCAGTGACAGCAGACATAGACTTGAGACTTACTGGAGAGACTTGTAGCTTTTGTGGCCTTCCAGATGCTTATCACCTGCCCTGAGTTCTCTGGTAGCTGAGCTCAGTAAGGTAGCTGGTGGTAAGTGCTAAGGGAAGAGCTGGTAGGAAAGAGACAGAATTGTAATGACCGCCCCTTTATATAGTGGGGGGCTGGACTAAAGCCCATTGGTCAAGCTGTGGGTTATGGGTTAAGCTGGTGCTCTCTGGGAGAACATGTGACAACAAATCATGTGGCTGCATAACATGACATGTGACAGACTTACACAGGTTCTTGAGTCCTCCCACAGGTCTTCTATACTACCTATACATAGGGATCCTATCTAGGCATTAAAGTGATATACACTTTTATAAAACCGACAGGGGGAGACCCTGCAGGGGAGCCCCCAGGTCACTGAGGGACTCAACCTGACAGGGCCTACAGGTAGTACAGGACCATGTACCTGTACTGGGACATCACACTAGTGATTGTGCACTAGTGGTGAAAGATGATATGACTACCATATGGTTGTTACCCTTCTTTCGAAGACTCCTGGATAGCAATTCTTCCTGTAAATGGATACAGAAGCAACTTGTGTGTCTTGTATACCTAAGAAAAATGCATTTTCAAGAAAGTAGCGTAACCTATAGAACCATTATTACAACTCCCACAGGGATTGTGATCCATAGTTTCAACTCTGTACAAGCAAAATATTTTTCACACTCTTATTTTGTAATTTGACTCTGTACTTGAGCAGGACATAGTCTTCACAGATGTCTCCCCATTTATCATGTGATATTGATGACCCTGAAGACTCGGGGAAACTCACCAAACTGAAATATGATTTCACATTGTGTCCCGGTACAACAAGATCTCATCAGCAAAACCATCGGAGTGAAGCTTCATGGGGAAACAATGAACTCGCTGCAGAGTCCCTTACCCTCTGATCCCAGACGGCAGGTGGATGACCTCAGAGGATCAGTGAATATCAGCAAGACTCCTTAGATGTGGTGGGCAGTGTCCACACATGAATCTCGTCGTGTGTTTTCACAGTCATTCAAAGTGTGTTTGCACAGGCATTGTGTATTTATTCTTTTATAGATATTTGCTCAGTGTTCTACACGAGAACAGTCACATGTAGAGGGATATGCAGATGAAGAATAACAGACAGGATTGGCATAAGGGGTTGGCCCAGTGGGCTGCCACTTAGCCGCTATCTATTGAGAGGGAGGGTGCAATTTGTGGACTATCTGATCTACTGATCATCGGATAAAGCTGGGTGTTGGGTATCAATCAATTGTGAAAAAAAAGAGTAGTGGACCATCATTGTATGTCAGGAGCGCACTGTAATTTTTTTGCTGATATAGTGAGTGCAGCATAGGTTATTATTAGAAAATAATGTAGAGATTCTTGTGTATGCCTTGCGATTACCAGTTGTAGCTGAGCATGCATGAGATTCAATCCATATGGAATTTTCTAATCCTGCCTAAATGAATACTCTGTCTTTGCAGAGAGAGGGTGTGAAGTGTCATCACTACAGTTCCCATAATGAGATCCCTCGGTGATCTATTCATCTGGCTAGACTCCAGCAGAATAAAGGGCTGAGACTCATAATTCGGTTTGGGTCAGTTCACATCATGCGCAGAGTTGATCTGCTTATTTATGCAGAGTGTGTTTTGTTAGAGAAATATTGCCATGAGTTGACCTATCATCACAACTCGGGTATTTGTAAAAATTTTAAGTCTTCAGGCTGTGTTCACAGGCTAGATTTTACAGAATGTCTGTTGCATTTTTACCATGTTTTGTCCATGTTTTACTGTGATTTTCCAACATTGTGGTAAAGATTATGAGTTTTTACAGAGATTTATGCATCTGTGGTAAAATAGCGGCATTTTCCTCAGAATTAGGGAAAAATCACAGCAAAAACTACTTTATATCCTGTTCACATAGAAATAATACCAGCAGCATACAGATCTGGGTGTAGAAAGGAGAGGTTGAGTTAAAAAGGATCTGATGTCATCCTGTAGTTGTCATCCTGAAGTCAGCTGACCCAGGACTGACATCCCTTGACACATTGAGCACTGTGATTTTCTGTGGGTCAGGGTGGTGATCACATGAACCAGTTACAGTACTAAAATGTATAAATGCAGCTGTGTTGGAATATAACAGATGGTGCTGTAGGAGTATACGTAGCATGGGCAAAAACAAAACAAAACTGGAGTGCTTCTTTAAAGAGGTGTGCCGTTAAAAAGGGTAGATGGCTGGCACTATATTCAATTTCCCACTGCTCCCCTGAACTTACGGTGATGGAGAAGGTTTTTAATATACAGTATACAGGTGGTGTTCTACTGTGCAGAACTACAGTCCGTCTTGGACTGTAGTTAAGTACAGTAGAGCACCACCTGTATACTGTATATTAACAACCTTCAGTAATATGAAGAAATTACAGTGGCACTCACCAGTGGGTGAGTGCCACTGTAATTTCTTCCTACAACTGACTTCTTTAAAGAGGGCCTGTGGCGATCCCCCCAAAAATTAGATGTTACTGTGATTAACCTCTTAAGGACCCAGGGCGTACCTGTACGCCCTGCGTCTGGTCCCGGTATTTAAAACGGGGTCACACCGTAACCCCGCATCATACCGGGTAGGTCCCGGCTGCTAATGATAGCCCGGACCCTGGGCTAATAGCGCGCAGCACAGATCGTTGTGCCGCGCGCTATTAACCCTTCAGACGTGGTGAAAGTAAAAGCTTCCCGGCAGCACAGTCTGGCTGATCGGGACTATCGCGATAAAATAGCGATGTCCCGATCAGCTAGGACGTGAGCGGAGGCCCCCTTACCTTGCTCCGTCGCGTCCGATCAGCATTTGATTGCTCCAAGCCTGAGCTACAGGCTTGAGCAATCGAGCCCCAGAACGCTAATCCATGCAAAGCTATGGCTTTGCAGGGATCAGCATAAAAGATCAGTGTGTGCAGTGTTATAGCCCCCTATGGGAGCTATAACACTGCAAAAAAAAGTGAAAAAAAAAAAGTTAACAAAGGTCATTTAAAGGGGTACTCTGGCGCTTAGACATCTTATCCCCTATCCCGTGATCTTGCATGCCGCCGCCCGTTATAATCAGTCCCCGGAGCGTGTTTGCTCCGGGTCTGATTACTGTCAATCACGGGGCCGGAGCGTTGTGACGTCACGGCTCCGCCCCCGTGTGACATCATGCTCCGCCCCCTCAATTCAGCCATCACGCCCCCTCCCATAGACTTGCATTGAGGGGCGGGGTGTGACGTCACAAGGGGGCGGAGTCGTGACGTCTTTCGCTCGCGTGGTCGGGATCCGATGTCTAGGGGCGGAGTACCCCTTTAACCCCTTCCCTAATAAAAGTTTGAATCACCCCCCTTTTCCCATAAAAAAAAAAAACTTTGTTAATAAAAATAAACATATGTGGAATCGCCGCGTGCGTAAATGTCCGAACTATAAAAATATATTATATAACAAATATATATAATTAAAACGCACGGTCAACGGCGTACGCACAAAAAAATTCCAAAGTCAAAAATAGCGTATTTTTGGTGACTTTTTATATAATGAAAAAATGAATAAAAAGCGATCAAATAGTCCGATTAATACAAAAATGGTACCAATAAAACTTCAGAACACGGCGCAAAAAGTGAGTCCTCATACCGGCCCATACGCAGAAACAAAAAGTTTTATAGAGGTCAGAAGAATTTAGAGAATTTTAAACGTTTAAATTTTCCTGCATGTAGTTATGTTTTTTTTTCAGAAGTACGGTGTCAATTTTTACCGAAATATGCACTGCGTAGAAACAGAAGCCCCAAAATAATTTTTTTTCCGTTTCGCCGTGGATTTTTTGGTTAAATTACTAATGTCACTGCAAAGTAGAATTGGTGGTGCAGATCTTGCCAAAATTGTAGCAGTATAATCAAGGGCGACAACGTCATCCATCCTACACGTGGCAATAAAATTAGGTTAACCCCTTAAGGACCGGGGTTTTTTCCGTTTTTGCATTTTCGTTTTTTGCTCCTTGCCTTTAAAAAATCATAACTCTTTCAATTTTGCACCTAAAAATCCATATGATTGCTTATTTTTTGCGCCACCAATTCTACTTTGTAATGACGTCAGTCATTTTGCCCAAAAATCTACGGTGAAATGGGAAAAAAATCATTGTGCGACAAAATTGAAAAAAAAACGCTGTTTTGTAACTTTTGGGGGCTTCCGTTTCTACGTAGTACATTTTTCCGTAAAAATGACACCTGATATTTATTCTGTAGGTCCATACGGTTAAAATGATCCCCTACTTATATAGGTTTGATTTTGTCGTACTTCTGGAAAAATCACAATCATAACTACATGCAGGAAAATTAATACGTTTAAAATTGTCATCTTCTGACCCCTATAACTTTTTTATTTTTCCGTGTTTGGGGCGGTATGAGGGCTATTTTTTTGCGCCGTGATCTGAAGTTTTTAACGGTACCATTTTTGCATTGATAGGACTTATTGATCGCTTTTTATTCATTTTTAAATGATATAAAAAGTGACCAAAAATGCACTATTTTGGACTTTGGAATTTTTTTGCGCGCACGCCATTGACCGAGCGGTTTAATTAATGATATATTTTTATAATTCGGACATTTCCGCACGCGGTGATACCATATATGTTTATTTTTATTTTTATTTACACTGTGTTTTTTTTTTATTGGAAAAGGGGGGTGATTCAAACTTTTAATAGGGGAGGAGTTAAATGATCTTTATTCACTTTTTTTTTCACTTTTTTTTTTTGCAGTGTTATAGGTCCCATAGGGACCTATAACACTGCACACACTGATCTCCTATGCTGATCACTGGTTTCTCATAAGAAACCAGTGATCAACGATTCTGCCGCATGACTGCTCATGCCTGGATCTCAGGCACTGAGCAGTCATTCGGCGATCGGACAGTGAGGAGGCAGGAAGGGGCCCTCCCGCTGTCCTGTCAGCTGTTCGGGATGCCGCGATTAGCCGCGGCTATCACGAACAGCCCGACTGAGCTAGCCGGGAACTTTCACTTTCACTTTTAGCCGTGCGGCTCAGCTCGGCTAAAGGGTTAATAGCGCGCGGCTAAAGGGTTAATAGTGCGGCGCCGCGATCGGCGCTGCGCGCTATTAGAGGCGGGTCCCGGCTTCACTATGACGCCGGGCCCGCCGTGATATGACGTGGGGTTACTGTGTAACCCCGCGTTATATCAGAAGAGCAGGACCAAGGACGTACCGGTACGTCCGGTACGTCCTTGGTCCTTAAGAGGTTAAAAGGATTTCATACCTGCGATTCAAAACAGGTTATTTACATGTTAAAATGTCCCTGCGGAATGTCATATGTCGGGCAGACAGTTCGTGCAATAAAAATGAGATTGAATGAACATAGAAGTACGATTAGGACATATAAAAAGAAAGTCGAAGAAGAAGACAATGTATCCAGAGAAAAATATGGTGAAACCAGCTTAGCTAGAAAATAGACATCAAATTAATGAATTAAGGTGGCAAATATTGGAAGAGATTGAGGGCACTAACAGCGAACAAATAAAAAAAAGATTGGATCAAAGGAAAGTATTTTGGATACATTGTCTTGATTCTTTGGCACCAAAAGGGATTAATTAGAGCTGTAATTTTAATGTTTTTCTATAAATATTGTCCGGTCAGGAACCTGCTTTAATGATTTTATGTCATTTTGTATATAGAAGTAAGAAATCTCGCGAGAGAAATACCTGTATTAGTATGTGGTGATGGGTTCACGGAGATTGAGTTGAGAAAGGGAGGAGACCCCTGAAACGTTCTCCAGCGGCTCGCACGCCAGTGAGCCTGTCTTCACCCCCTCAGAATCAGCGGTCATGCGGCCAGGAACAGACAGCAAGCTCCGGATGGATAGTTCTGAAGACACCGTATGATAGATCTCTGGACAGTTTCTATGCACTGGGTGAATATGTTCTAATTCTCACTACATTTTTGTATTGAATGAAAATTGAGATAAAAAGGAACTTTTAACCTCTTCAGGACACAGGGCGTATGGATACGCCCTGCATTCCGAGTCCTTAAGGACCAAGGGCGTATCCATACGCCCGTGGGAAATCCGGTCCCCACCGCTAGCCGGTTGGGGACCGGAGCCGGATGCCTGCTGAAATCATTCAGCAGGCACCCTGGCACATCGCCCAGAGGGGTCCTGAGACCCCCCCATGTCGGCGATCGGAGAAAATCGCATGTCGATTCAGACATGCGATTTTCTCCAATTCCGGGCTGATCGGGTCTCTGGTGACCCGATCACCCGGAAAATAGGGCTGATCGGAGCTGTCAGCAACAGCCCCGATCAGCCTAAAGGATAGGAGTGAGGTCGCAAAGCTGCGATCTACTCCTATCCCCTGGCATTAGTCAGAACGGAGTTCTGACCAATGGCAGCGCAGGACAGGGGGGCCAAACAGGGGGGGCCAAAGGCTGTCTGGGCATGCTGGGAGTTGTAGTTTTGCAACATCTGGAGGGTCACAGTTTGGAGACCACTGTTACAGTGGTGCCCAAACAGTAGCCCTCCAGATGTTGCCAAACTACAACTCTCAGCATGCCACGACTTCCCAGGCATGCTGGGAGTTGTAGTTCTGTAACATCTGTCCCTTCAGATTTAGCAATTTTCATGACTACTTTGAAGCTCTCTAATTTTTTCAAAAAGCTAAAGTATGTCCATTTTATGATGCCAACATAAAGTGGACATATTGTATTTGTGAAGAAAAATAAAATTTATTTGGAATATCCATTTTCCTTACAATTAGAGAGCTTCAACGTTAGAAAAATGCAAAATTTTCAAAATTTTCATGAAATTTGGGGATTTTTCACCAAAAAAGGATGCAATTAACACCGAAAATTTACCACCAAAATAAAGTAGAATATGTCACGAAAAAACAGTCTCAGAATCAGAATATTCGGTAAAAGCGTTTTCGCGTTATTAATTCGTAAAGTGACGGTGGTCATAATTGCGAAAAAGGGCTCAGTCCTTAAGGTGAAAAAGGGCTGTGTCCTTAACCCCTTAAGGACTCAGCCCATTTTGGCCTTAAGGACTCAGACAATTTAATTTTTACGTTTTCATTTTTTCCTCCTCGCCTTCTAAAAATCATAACTCTTTTATATTTTCATCCACAGACTAGTATGAGGGCTTGTTTTTTGCACGACCAGTTGTCCTTTGTAATGACATAACTCATTATATCATAAAATGTATAGCGCAACCAAAAAACACTATTTTTGTGGGGAAATTAAAACGAAAAACGCAATTTTGCTAATTTTGGAAGGTTTTGTTTTCACGCCGTACAATTTATGGTAAAAGTGACATGTGTTCTTTATTCTGAGGGTCAATACGATTAAAATGATACCCATTATTATATACTTTTATATTATTGTTGCGCTTAAAAAAAATCACAAACTTTTTAACCAAATTAGTACGTTTATAATCCCTTTATTTTGATGACCTCTAACTTTTTTATTTTTCCGTATAAGTGGCGGTATGGGGGCTCATTTTTTGCGCCATGATCTGTACTTTTTTTTGATACCACATTTGCATATAAAAAACTTTTAATACATTTTTTATAATTTTTTTTAATAAAATGTATTAAAAAAGTAGGAATTTTGGACTTTTTTTATTTTTTTTCGTTCACGCCGTTCACCGTACGGGATCATTAACATTTTATTTTAATAGTTCGGACATTTACGCACGTGGCGATACCAAATATGTCTATAAAAAATGTTTTTTACGCTTTTTGGGGGTAAAATAGGAAAAAACGGACGTTTTACTTTTTTTATTGGGGGAGGGGATTTTTCACTTTTTTTTTACTTTTACTTTTACATTTTTTTACATTTTTTTTTACACTTGAATAGTCCCCATAGGGGACTATTCATAGCAATACCATGATTGCTAATACTGATCTGTTCTATGTATAGGACATAGAACAGATCAGTGTTTTCGGTGATCTTCTGCTCTGGTCTGCTCGATCACAGATCAGAGCAGGAGATGCCGGGAGCCGCACGGAGGAAGGAGAGGGGACCTCCGTGCGGCGTTATGAATGATCGGATCCCCGCAGCAGCGCTGCGGGCGATCCGATCGTTCATTTAAATCGCGAACCGCCGCAGATGCCGGGATCTGTATTGATCCCGGCACCTGAGGGGTTAATGGCGGACGCCCGCGAGATCGCGGGCGTCGCCCATTGCCGGCGGGTCCCTGGCTGCGATTAGCAGCCGGGATCAGCCGCGCATGACACGGGCATCGCTCCGATGCCCGCGGTTATGCTTAGGACGTAAATGTACGTCCTGGTGCGTTAAGTACCACCTCACTAGGACGTACATTTACGTCCTGCATCCTTAAGGGGTTAAGTGCAATTCCCGGCTATATGTCTTTTTTGTGATTAATACGGTTGAATATGCTCAGGTGATGGAGCCCCGAGACAGACATTGGGAAGCCACCCTATATGTGCACAGCTAGGTCCAAATATGTGTTTGAATCAATGCTAGGTGCAAAAAATAAGCCATAATATGGATTTGTAGGTGCAACATTTAAAGTATTATGATTTTTAGAAGGTGATGAGGAAAAAATTTAAATGGAAAAACAGAGTCCTTAAATAGCTCAGGGTGTCCTGATCACACACCTTTTACAGTTTCTTGATACACCCTCCTGTTCCTGAGATATGAGGGTTCATAGTTTGACATCTCAAGGAATCAGATAGGCGTGAACTTAGTTTTAATAATGGGCCTGATCAGGTGAATCAGGTGATGGGCGGGATTATACAGTCAGGGGGTGCAAATTGAGAAGCCAGTATGCCTAATACACACTACTGTCTGTATAATCCCACCCATCACTGTCACCATATGACAGATAAATTGATCAATCTGTGTGCTGAAGCCTCTGATTGGTACAATGTTGGGGGTGATTAATCGCTGGTTGTAGGAGCAATGTCCGCACCTAAAATTGCCTTTCAAGTCATTCTTGCTAAAGGGGACCAAGCAGCAGATTTTACCATATATAAAGTTTGGCAACGCGTTATATATGGTAAAATCTTTATCCTCACCATCCCCAGTTACCCTGTAAGTAGTACCCTGGGCGGGGAGTTATTCTTACTGAGTCCCATTGCTCCGACAGTGGTCCTGTCCCATTGGCTTGATTGACAACTCTCATCACCACTATGCTCTAGGGAGCAGAACGATGATGTGGGCCGCCAATGAAGCCGAGGTGGCACGACCATGGCTGGAGCAACGGGACCCAGTAAATATAACTCCCCGCCCAGGGGACTACTTTCGGGGCAGTCAGGGGGAGGGGGGACTTTATAACTTAAAATCTTCACCATCCCTGGGGGCAAAAAAGTCCTCCGGGGATGGTGAGGATAAAGATTTTATCCCGTGTTGCCAAGTGTTATATAGATGGTAAAATCTGCTTCTTGGTTATCTTTAAAGAGTGCCTGGCAAGATCTTGTTAAATTTTATAATCCTCCCATTTCACTGTCCCCATCATGATAAACCACCCCCTGCTATTTATTTTATTATTTTTTATGAGGACCTCATGACCAGCATTGTTTTTATGTTGTTAGCTTGTTCTTAAAATTGTCATGACCGACTGGGGGGACAGGGAGAGTGAGCCCTAAGCTGTCTATAGGAAACTCTCCCTGCCTACTTGTCCATCCGTCCTAAGCAGCGGATGGACGACCACGGTGCTGGTCCCTACCTGCGCTAAAGTGCAGTGGGCATAAAAATTTATAATAATATACATAGTTAGTCACAGGCCAGAAACGGGAAAACTACCAAACAACTAGAACAAAATATAAACTCACAAACAGGGCAGGATACAGTGTACTAACAAACAGTTCATAAACCAGAATCATGATAAACCGCAGACATAGTTAAATGTACAAGACTAGGTATGGAACAAATATACAGAAGAATCCAGGAGATGCAGGGGATGAACGGAAGAACTGAATGCTAAACACCAAACTGATTAGGAACATAGAACACTGTTCACACTGGACTCAGATAACTAACATAAACAGATTAAGTTCAGAGGACACTTGGTACCAATAGTAAAGCACAGAGGAAACACTAGATCAGTGATCATGTACTCTATGATCAGTGCATGTACTATAAACTCTAAAGATCAGCAAACAACTCTGAACACATACAAAGAACAAACTGGACACCCCACTCCACAAAAGGAGTAGACAGCAGTGTGAACACAGACTAAAAAACAAGGCTAAAGCAGAACGGACATAAAATAATCCGAAAAACCGACAAATGTACCACAGACTAAAATCTATAATAAACAGGACTATTTACCATGGTTAAAAACTTAGAAATATCACAATATAAATACAAGATGCATGACTAAGCAAACATGGACAGCATAGCACAATAGCTAAGCTGCATAATAAAACATAGACAGAGTAGATCAATCACCAGCAACCAGAGTGCAGCAAAGCTAGGGTTTAAATAGCCACACCCAAGTTGCAATTGGGTCAGAGAATTAACTCTTCCAAGCACAGGAAGAATTAGAACAGAAACTGCTCAGACAAGAATACCATTGTCTGACCAGACCCCAAGACATAAAAACACACAAAAACGGACATTACAAAAAAAAAAATGTCGTCATTATTTTTCTTTTTAAGCAGGGAACTGACCAAAAGGGATGGCTTTTTTGATGCGTAACTGATGGGTGTATTAGGTTGTCGAAGTGGAGATACATGTGTATGGTCGTGGGGATATTGCTGCTGTCTTTAAGTTTCATCCAAAAGTTTGATTTTGTTGCTGCTGAATTTGGAGGTAAACAACATGTCTATTTTATTATTGGTGTTTAGATAATTCACAAAACTGGAAATGTCTTCCTCTTACCCAATGTAAGGAACCGAAGGGTTAACTTCTACTGAAAGCTTTTGTTTGATCTTGTTGCTTTGGTTACATCTGTGTGGTCTGGTCCGCTGACCTTGATTGGAGCACCTGCTCTGGTTCCATATAAACTGGCAGTCTACTCCCAGTCTCTGCCCACTAAAGAGCTCAGTTTGTACTCTAGCTAGCCTTCTACTTTATCTGTTATACCTGGCATTTTGACCCTTTGGCTCCGCTCTCTGACTCTTCTCTGGTATTAGCGGTTTTGTACTCTGAAAACTCCTGGCTTTTGATGCAGATAGTGGACTTTGACTTATTGTGTGAGTGTGTTAGTTTTTCTTTGTTAGTCTGTATTTTTTTCCTACTGTTCCTTGACCTGAATCTGTATTATTGTATTTTATTATTTTGACAAATGACACCCCTCACTTGTCTTGGAAGGGACTGTCTTTGTGGTTACGGACCTGTCACCTAGGGCAGGTACGTAAGTAGGCAGGGACAGGGGAGTAGGCAAGAATAGTGTGCACCACTTCCCTGCCCATACGTGATACCCAACCCTCGCCAAAAAAAAAACATAATCTACATAGTGAGTGTATAGACTTATGTTACAATTTAATGTATTATTAGTGGTGTAAATAATTTCCTGTTCTAGGTCAGCTATAAAAATATTTGCGCAGGTGCACACCACAGATGTGCCCATCGTTGTGCCTGACCATTGGCTAAACCAACTACCAATAAATTGGAAGGTGTTATTGGCAAGTACAAGCTCTGATGCTTCTCCCACAAAGTCAATGCATTCCTGTGATTTGTCCATGCCTTTGGAAAGCCTTTTACAGTTTCTATCCCTAGGTATTGCAGAATTCTAATGGAAAAACTTTTGAAATCTATTCTGGCAAGATTACATACTGGGTTCCACACATGATTATTGATAAGGTGCAGAAAAGAGTCTGTGTCATTGAGATATGATAGAATATCTGTAGAATTGGTCTCAACAACCAATCAAGGTATTTCGTGCCTCAGTTACCAAACCTTATCTGACAACTATCAGGTGCCCTGGTGCTGTCCAATAGTTGCCATACAGACCTTGTAGTTTACAGATGAATCTGTCCTTGCAGGTGTTTCTACACTGACTCCACAGTGAGATCCTTCTTTACATGTTACCGAGAACATCTCCGTTTCCTCTGCACAGGAGTTGGTGCTCCAAGACTTTCTAAACATATCGCTACTGTCCATAATACAGGGTGGGCCATTTATATGCATACCCCTTAATGGGAATGGTTGGTGATATTAACTTCCTGTTTGTGGCACATTAGTATATATGAGGGAGGAAACTTTTCAAGATGGGTGGTGACCATGGTGGCCATTTTGAATCCAACTTTAGTTTTTTCAATAGGAAGAGGGTCATGTGACACATCAAACTTATTGGGAATTACACAAGAAAAAGAATGATGTGCATTGACATGTCGTTGAGGTTATCATGTGCATAGAAATTATGCTGATGTCTGGTGAACGCAGTAACTGGGTCATTACAGCAGATTTCAATGCAAGACACCCTACGAGACCACCCATCTCCCATGCTACAGTTAGCAAACTGCTTGCTACGTTTCGTGAAACTGGTTCAGTGTTGGATTTGCCAAAATGTGGACGCATGAAATCTGTCACTAATGAAGAAACATCAGTGGCTGTCCTAGCTTCATTCAGCAAGAGCCCACAGCATAGCACTCGCTGCATGTCACTGGAGAGTGGCATTAGTCGAACATCCCTTCGGCGGATATTAGCTACTCACAAATGGCACCCTTACAAACTCCAGCTACTGCAGCATCTCAACAAGGATGGCCCAGATCGGTGCACTGAATTTGCAGAATGGGCAAAACAAAAATTGGAACAGGACCCTCAGTTTATGCAGAAGATTTTGTTCAGTGATGAGGCAAACTTTTATGTGAATGGTGAAGTTAACAAACAAAACCCCCGCTATTGGTCCGACACTAACCCACATTGGATAGATCCCTCCAAGACTGTTGGAACACAAAAATTGATGGTATGGTGTGGTATATGGGGTACAAAGATAGTGGGGCCATTCTTCATCAATGGAAACCTCAAGGCCACTGGATATGCGAAATTGCTACATGATGATGTGTTTCCCTCTTTATGCACTGAAGCTGGCACGTTCCCTGAGTTTTTCCAGCAAGATGGTGACCACCACATTATGGGTGTCAGGTCCGAGCATTCCTAGATGAACAGTTTCCTGGAAAGTGGATTGGTCGTCGTGGGCCAGTTGAATGGCCCCCAAAGTCTCCCGATCTGACCCCTTAGACATTTATCTTTGGGGTCATCTGAAGGCAATTGTCTATGCTGTGAAGATACGAGATGTGCAGCACCTGAAACTACGGATACTGGAAGCCTGTGCTAGCATTTCTCCTGCGGTGTTGTTATCAGTGTGTGAAGAGTAGGAGAAGAGGGTTGCATTGACAATCCAACACAATAGGCAGCACATTGAACACATTTTATAAGTGGTCAGAAACTTGTAAATAACTCATGAAAGAATAAAGTTACGTTAAAACCAAGCACATCATTGTTTTTCTGATAAAAATCCCAATAAGTTTGATGTGTCACATGACCCTCTTCCTATTGAAAAAACTAAAGTTGGATTCAAAATGGCTGACTTCAAAATGGCCGCCATGGTCACCACCCATCTTGAAAAGTTTCCCCCCTCACATATACTAATGTGCCACAAACAGGAAGTTAATATCACCAACCATTCCCATTTTATTAAGGTGTATGCATATAAATGGCCCACCCTGTAGATATCTGAAAACCCTCACTTTCTTAGGCATCGATTGGATAGCAAAGCACGTCCAGAGCAGGACTGCAGCCCTACGAAAAAGCAAAGTGGTATGGATCCTGAGCACAGGAGTACTCTGCAATCTCAGATAGAAGGATGGTAAAGAACAAAATGTGTTTTTATTTTTTTATCTTGTCCCCTTCTTTATATACTTGGGTACCTTGTGTTCCCTAATACTTTTTCCACTTTCTCTGCTTTTCTGCACTCTGAGCCTATAATGTCACGATTGGCATCGGAGCGTGACACTACTAAGACTGAAAGAAGTGGGGTAACTGGGAAAAGTCCGTCACAGTCTGTCGCTCAGTCTGCTTATTCTGAAAGCACTTGTCTTTGCCCTCAGACTTGTTCGGTATTGAATGGACTAATAAAGCATTAAAATTCTCCAGTGAGTGCTGCTGTTTTTTTTCTATTTGCTTTCAAAGACTAATAGGTGACTGCAGCTCTGGACGTGACTGGAGTATAAGACACATAACTTAGCATCAGTAAAACATAAGTAGAGGTTTGAACTTTTTATTATGTAGATCAATTCAAGAACTCGGTCTAATTTTAGCAGATGACGACACTGCCACGTTGTGTTGCTTCTTTTTACATATGTATGGGGTTGTAGCACCTTCCATGTATCCCTTGAATGGCATCCAGCTGAATGCAGAAATATTGAGAAATGTGCAGGAAACAGCTCATAATGTATTGACATATTTACATATCAGTCTGGGCACAAACATAGTCGGCAGGATCTATGCTTTTCACTCGGCACATTGTATGTGAACACTTAGGTCGGAATTATTAGATGTCACGGCAAGAACTGATGGCCAAGTATGTTCACAATGGCAGATTGCCCTAAGTCTTCTTATTACACCAAGCATCTCATCAGGGTGGACCCATGGAGACTTCAGACCTAGGGTAATGATAGAGCAGGCAATGCTGGCATCATAGTTACTATTGAATCTATTAGTGTTTCAGTGCTTAGAAGCTTACTCTCTCCTTATATCCTTGGCCATTATAGGATGTGTGGATGCAGCAGAGCCGGCACCGTTTGGATTCTCAGTTCTTGCAAATCAGATTTGAGATTTTGGATGTGATGCTGTAACACAGATGTGTGAGCACCCAGCCCTTATTTATATTACAGGCTGGAACATCTGTCAGCAACATCTCTCTGATCCTATCCTCATATATTCCAGACTCAGGAACAACTGTTCCACATGTGTCCCATTGGAGCCAATGTCACAATACAGGGAAACGCTCCAGAAGTAAAACACTGAGTTAAAGGGGTTCTCCGCCCCTAGACATCTCATCACCTATCCAAAGGATAGGGGATAAGATGTCTGATAGCGGGGTCCCGCTGCTGGGGACCCCCGCGATCTGGGCTGCGGCACCCCAGACATCCGGAGCACTGAGCAAACTTTGCTCCGTGGCGGATGACTGGCGATGTGCACCGGAGGCTTGTGACGTCACGGTCACACACCCTCAATGCAAGTCTATGGGAGGGGGCATGACGACTTTACGTCCCCTCCCATAGACTTGCATTGAGGGGGCTTGGCTGTGACATCACGAGCCTCCGATGTTGCCCCCAATGCTGTAAAGGAACACCAGGTGCAGCAGGGAGATCGCGGGGGTCCCCAGCAGCGGACACTTTATCTCCTATCCTTTGGATAGGGGATAAAATGTCTAGGCACGGAGTACCCCTTTGAGTGCAATGAGGGGTCCTAGAGCTGGAGGTAAATTTGGAGTCTTGCTGTATGTGTTCCCATTAAATATAGGCACATTTCTTCTTCTTTATTAAATGTACTTGGTTACTGAGGTTACTATAATAATGGAGGTAGAAAGAACTATGTATAATTACTATAATAAGGATGTTGGTCATGGAGGCAGTGGAAGAACTGCCAGAGAGGAGTCACCTAACACAACGTCCTCATGCTACTGTTCAGACTGGGGAAATGTGTGTGAAATCATTGAAGATGGGGTGTGATGTCATTAGGAGTCTGGTCAGATTTTAGAAGAAAACATGAATGACTGGCAAGTCTGAAGGAAAAGTCAAAAACAGTAATGGACATTTGACCACTCAACAATCGCCCTGGGTGCCAGAACCCTTGGGGTTAAACGGTTCTGACAGCTCTCTCTGTTTTGTTTTGGTTTGGGCTACGCCCAGCTGTCTGGACTGGTCAGCTGACCTTAATGTGAGCACCTTGTCTGGGCCTATATAAGCTGTCAGTCTACTCCCAATCCCAGAGCTCTATGTACTCCTAGTTAGCATTTATTTTGTATCTGTTATATCTGGCATTTTGACCCTTTGGCTCTTCTCCTGGCTTTGCGATTTGGCTTATCTGTAACCTCTTGGCATCGACTCGGACTGTGGACAGCAACTTATTGTGTGTATGTTTAGTTATTTTTCTGTTAGTCTGAGTGATTCCATTCTGTGTCCCGACCTCCGTCTGCAATATAGTTTATTATTTTGACTGGGCTGCCCTCACTTATTGTAAGTAGGGACCGTCACCCTGGTTACGGACCCGCTACCTAGGGCAGGTACATAAGTAGGCAGGGATAAGGGGAGTGGGCGAGAATAGTGTGCACTTCTTCCCTGCCCAGACATGACACTGGGTATTCCAGACTCTAGTGGGCTCTAGATACAGAGATTACAAGGACATAAAGCCACTGTACTGTGTTTGTAAAATCTGTCATCTGATATTGTGGATAATGAAAGACAAAAAAAATAGGTTTGCTAGCTAACTAGACACATAAATGGAAACTTTCTGGCATAAAGGACGTAGCAGACACAACACAGACCTGGAATGTCTTGGGAGAAGCTGCCACCTTTTAAGAACTTGCTGCGAAGTGGCCAAATCTTAGATATCTCTACAATTTGTTGAAATGTTTGCAGCATGAAGTCTGGAGCAAAGCCACCTAGATAAGACCCAAGCAGCCTTACGATTTCATCATCTGCCACAGGACACACACAGAGCCTGAGCTCAAGACAGAGAAAAGAAATGGGGACCCTCCAAAAGAGCCAATGGCTTCTGATAACTTCTCACCATTACTCCAACTAAAAAATAAGAAAGGTAGTTGAAGGTCATATTAACAAGATGAGGTCAGATCATACTTTTGTTATTTTCAAGTATAACAAGATCATGCAAACTCCATGCTGAGGTTGTAATTGGTTGGATTTAATTCTGGAATTTGTTTTAAGAACAAGTAAGTGGTAACATATATAATTTTATTGAGAACAGGGCGACGGTCCACGTAGCACATCTTTATGTCACCAACCTGCAAAAAACCTTCTTTTTGGCCAAAGCCTCCATTGTTTCGCAAGGATCTTTTTCCTCTCCAGAGGGAGCTGGAACATTCCTGCCTTATCGGGAGATATAATTTATGTTCTTGTGGCGTAGACTCTAAGTTTGTTTTCCATTAGATCCAGAGTGGCCAAGAAAAACAGAGTAAATAACAGTGTAGTAAATGTGCAGGGATTTGAAGTTTAGATCCATACTCCACACCAAGATTTCGTTGTTACCAGTGGATGTGATCTATAAACCCATAAAGGTGCATATGAGGACTTCAGATGATGACATCACACTGCACTTTAATCTCCAAGCGGGGCACATATGTTTCTGTGTACATCACCCCACCCCACTACATGGTGTATGCAAAAACAAAGCTACTACGCAGAACAATGAGCCCCGCTGTGTATGGGGATTATTAATTTGAGGTGGACCCTTTCCAGTTTAATAGGCGGTGTCCCTTGTGACCTTGTAAAAAGGCGACTTTTAAGTGCACCTGGGCTGATTAGGTAAACGTAATGTGTAATGGAAGCTTTGAGTTGGCACAACTACTGACCTGGCAGACAGTGAAAGGAATGTGAGCACAGGCTCTCAGTGAAGGGAAAGCTTTTTCATCACTACCTGGCGAGAGGAGCTCAGAGATGACATCACTCCACTTGGTGAGATGAGAAGTTCAGAGACGACTTAAATATACCTGGTGAGATTAAATAAGCTCAGAGATGACATCATCATACCTGGTGAGATGAGCTCAGAGATGACATCATTATACCTGGTGAGATAAGATGAGCTCAGAGATGACATCATCATACCTGGTGAGATGAGATGAGCTCAGAGATGACATCATCATACCTGGTGAGATGAGATGAGCTCAGAGATGACATCATCATACCTAGTGAGATGAGATGAGCTCAGAAATGACATCATCATACCTGGTGACATGAGCTCAGAGATGACATCATTATACCTGGTGAGATGAGATGAGCTCAGAGATGACATCATTATACCTGGTGAGATGAGATGAGCTCAGAGATGACATCATTATACCTGGTGAGATGAGATGAGCTCAGAGATGACATCATTATACCTGGTGAGATGAGATGAGCTCAGAGATGACATCATTATACCTGGTGAGATAAGATGAGCTCAGAGATGACATCATTATACCTGGTGAGATGAGATGAGCTCAGAGATGACATCATTATACCTGGTGAGATGAGATGAGCTCAGAGATGACATCATTATACCTGGTGAGATGAGATGAGCTCAGAGATTACATCATTATACCTGGTGAGATAAGATGAGCTCAGAGATGACATCATTATACCTGGTGAGATAAGATGAGCTCAGAGATGACATCATTATACCTGGTGAGATGACATCATTATACCTGGTGAGATAAGATGAGCTCAGAGATGACATCATTATACCTGGTGAGATGACATCATTATACCTGGTGAGATGACATCATTATACCTGGTGAGATAAGATGAGCTCAGAGATGACATCATTATACCTGGTGAGATAAGATGAGCTCAGAGATGACATCATTATACCTGGTGAGATGAGATGAGCTCAGAGATGACATCATCATACCTGGTGAGATGACATCATTATACCTGTTGAGATGAGATGAGCTCAGAGATGACATCATCATACCTGGTGAGATGACATCATTATACCTGGTGATATGAGATGAGCTCAGAGATGAAATCAGTTCCTCTGGTGGGAGAAGAGGAGTTCAGAGATTATACCATTATACCTGGTGAGAGAAGAGAAGGGCATAAATAACATAATTACACCTGGTGAGAAAAGAGGAGGGCATAGATGACATCACTACACCTAATGAGATGAAAGGAGCTCAGATGTTACATCATTATACCTAATAAGACAGGAAGAGTTTATAGATGATATCACTATACTTGTGAGAGACAGTGAAGCTCGGAGTGAGAACAGTAAAGCTCGGAGATGACATCACTATGCCTGTAGAGAGTATCTAAGACTACATTATCATCAGTCCTACAGGAACATGTGGGAACTGAGTTCCTGCACTTTTTCCACAGCAGGAACACCATTCCCATTAGCAAGAGTCCAGCAGGACCAGCTTTTGAGTGGAAATCTTGGGTGAGTTCCAACACTTTTTTTCCCAGGACTTGACCCCTGATTATCATTTTATCTGGTAGGACTAGAGGATTTAAGAGATGGTATAATATGATAGGACAGGAGCTGAGGGAAGGTATGGAGAATTATACAGATTGTAATTTATGATCCTGTCATATGGCTTCTTGGACTTGGGTTTGATGATGATTTCTGTGTATTTTTTTTTATTTTCAGGGATGTATATAGCAGCATACTTGATAATGTAAATCACTGTCATCAGTCACTGCATATAGTGCAGCTCCCACTGTTGCTCACAATCTCTTGATACAATGTCATCGGAATCCTGTCGAGATATTAAAAACATGGGAGCTGATAAGGACATACAAACTCTGTGCAGATTTTTGATTGCTCACACTTGAACCCATGTCCCACATCCTGCAAGGCCAACCAGTGAGCCGCCATATGCTGCTCCACACACTGCAGGAATTGGAAATAGCGCTAAGGCCCAAGAACAAGTCCAAGAACAGTAAGTGCACAGCAGAAGATGTCAGGATATGGTAAGGGACGAGTGGGCAGTTGTTAAATAATGTGAGGCATCAAACCAATGTCCAGGCCTCACCCTCCTACATACACATATTGTACTTGGGGCCAGTAAAGCTCCCACACAACTGTGAGGCGTTTCTTGGTCATTGACATATCCCGGCCCTACAGGCTCATGCTCCCCTGAGCCCCATGTGGTGTCAGTGGGGTGCAATGTAGGGCAGATGTTGTAACCCTGGGGGCAAATATTATTAACCCCGTCTTGTCGTGACACCAAGGCGTGGTTTAGCCTTAACCACCGAAGGTAATACCGCTGGTTCTGGGCTAGGCATGAGGGCAATGAAGACACTGACCCCAAGTTACGGACAACAGTAGCTTTACTGAGGGTAAACAGGTGATACAGTCTATGCAGTTGTTACGCCGAGCGCTCCGGGTCCCCGCTCCTCCCCGGAGCGCTCGCTTCACTCTCCCCGCGGCAGCGCTCCGGTCACGTCCTCTGACCCGGGGCGCTGCGATTCCGCTGCCAGCCGGGATGCGATTCGCGATGCGGGTAGCGCCCGCTCGCGATGCGCACCCCGGCTCCCCTACCTGACTCGCTCTCCGTCTGTTCTGTCCCGGCGCGCGCGGCCCCGCTCCCTAGGGCGCGCGCGCGCCGGGTCTCTGCGATTTAAAGGGCCACTGCGCCGCTGATTGGCGCAGTGGTTCCAATTAGTGTTCACACCTGTGCACTTCCCTATATCACCTCACTTCCCCTTCACTCCCTCGCCGGATCTTGTTGCCTTAGTGCCAGTGAAAGCGTTCCTTGTGTGTTCCTTGCCTGTGTTTCCAGACCTTCTGCCGTTGCCCCTGACTACGATCCTTGCTGCCTGCCCCGACCTTCTGCTACGTCCGACCTTGCTTTTGCCTACTCCCTTGTACCGCGCCTATCTTCAGCAGCCAGAGAGGTGAGCCGTTGCTAGTGGATACGACCTGGTCACTACCGCCGCAGCAAGACCATCCCGCTTTGCGGCGGGCTCTGGTGAAAACCAGTAGTGGCTTAGAACCGGTCCACTAGCACGGTCCACGCCAATCCCTCTCTGGCACAGAGGATCCACTACCTGCCAGCCGGCATCGTGACAGTAGATCCGGCCATGGATCCCGCTGAAGTTCCTCTGCCAGTTGTCGCTGACCTCACCACGGTGGTCGCCCAGCAGTCACAACAGATAGCGCAACAAGGCCAACAGCTGTCTCAACTGACCGTTATGCTACAACAGTTACTACCACAGCTTCAGCAGTCATCTCCTCCTCCAGCTCCTGCACCTCCTCCGCAGCGAGTGGCCGCTCCTGGGATACGCTTATCCTTGCCGGATAAATTTGATGGGGACTCTAAGTTTTGCCGTGGCTTTCTTTCCCAATGTTCCCTGCATCTGGAGATGATGTCGGACCTGTTTCCGACTGAAAGGTCTAAGGTGGCTTTCGTAGTCAGCCTTCTGTCTGGAAAAGCCCTGTCATGGGCCACACCGCTCTGGGACCGCAATGACCCCGTCACTGCCTCTGTACACTCCTTCTTCTCGGAAATCCGAAGTGTCTTTGAGGAACCTGCCCGAGCCTCTTCTGCTGAGACTGCCCTGTTGAACCTGGTCCAGGGTAATTCTTCCGTTGGCGAGTATGCCGTACAATTCCGTACTCTTGCTTCAGAATTGTCCTGGAATAATGAGGCCCTCTGCGCGACCTTCAAAAAAGGCCTATCCAGCAACATTAAAGATGTTCTGGCCGCACGAGAAATTCCTGCTAATCTACATGAACTTATTCACCTAGCCACTCGCATTGACATGCGTTTTTCCGAAAGGCGTCAGGAACTCCGCCAAGATATGGACTCTGTTCGCACGAGGCGTTTCTTCTCCTCGGCTCCTCTCTCCTCTGGTCCCCTGCAATCTGTTCCTGTGCCTCCCGCCGTGGAGGCTATGCAGGTCGACCGGTCTCGCCTGACACCTCAAGAGAGGACACGACGCCGTATGGAGAACCTCTGCCTGTACTGTGCTAGTACCGAACACTTCCTGAGAGATTGTCCTATCCGTCCTCCCCGCCTGGAAAGACGTACGCTGACTCCGCACAAAGGTGAGACAGTCCTTGATGTCTACTCAGCTTCTCCACGTCTTACTGTGCCTGTGCGGATGTCTGCCTCTGCCTTCTCCTTCTCTACAGTGGCCTTCTTGGACTCTGGATCTGCAGGAAATTTTATTTTGGCCTCTCTCGTCAACAGGTTCAACATCCCGGTGACCAGTCTCGCCAGACCCCTCTACATCAATTGTGTAAATAATGAAAGATTGGACTGTACCATACGTTTCCGCACGGAGCCCCTTCTTATGAGCATCGGATCTCATCATGAGAGGATTGAACTTTTGGTCCTCCCCAATTGCACCTCGGAAATTCTCCTTGGACTTCCCTGGCTTCAACTTCATTCCCCTACCCTGGATTGGTCCACTGGGGAGATCAAGAGTTGGGGGTCCTCTTGTTCCAAGAACTGTCTAAAACCGGTTCCCAGTAACCCTTGCCGTAACTCCGTGGTTCCTCCAGTAACCGGTCTCCCTAAGGCCTATATGGACTTCGCGGATGTTTTCTGCAAAAAACAAGCTGAGACTCTACCTCCTCACAGGCCTTATGATTGCCCTATCGACCTCCTCCCGGGTACTACTCCACCCCGGGGCAGAATTTATCCTCTCTCTGCCCCAGAGACTCTTGCCATGTCCGAATACGTCCAGGAGAATCTAAAAAAGGGCTTTATCCGTAAATCCTCCTCTCCTGCCGGAGCCGGATTTTTCTTTGTGTCCAAAAAGGATGGCTCCCTACGTCCTTGCATTGACTACCGCGGTCTTAATAAAATCACGGTTAAGAACCGCTACCCCTTACCCCTCATCTCTGAACTCTTTGATCGCCTCCAAGGTGCCCACATCTTCACTAAATTGGACTTAAGAGGCGCCTATAACCTCATCCGCATCAGAGAGGGGGACGAGTGGAAAACGGCATTTAACACCAGAGATGGACACTTTGAGTATCTGGTCATGCCCTTTGGACTGTGCAACGCCCCTGCCGTCTTCCAAGACTTTGTCAATGAAATTTTTCGTGATCTGTTATACTCCTGTGTTGTTGTATATCTGGACGATATCCTAATTTTTTCTGCCAATCTAGAAGAACACCGCCAGCATGTCCGTATGGTTCTTCAGAGACTTCGTGACAACCAACTCTATGCCAAAATTGAGAAATGTCTGTTTGAATGCCAATCTCTTCCTTTTCTAGGATATTTGGTCTCTGGCCAGGGACTACAGATGGATCCAGACAAACTCTCTGCCGTCTTAGATTGGCCACGCCCCTCCGGACTCCGTGCTATCCAACGCTTTTTGGGGTTCGCCAATTATTACAGGCAATTTATTCCACATTTTTCTACCATTGTGGCTCCTATCGTGGCTTTAACCAAAAAAAATGCTGATCCCAAGTCCTGGCCTCCTCAAGCAGAAGACGCCTTTAAACGACTCAAGTCTGCCTTTTCTTCGGCTCCCGTCCTCTCCAGACCTGACCCTTCCAAACCCTTCCTATTGGAGGTTGATGCCTCCTCAGTGGGAGCTGGAGCTGTTCTTCTACAAAAAAATTCTTCCGGGCATGCTGTCACTTGTGGTTTTTTCTCTAGGACCTTCTCTCCAGCGGAGAGGAACTACTCCATCGGGGATCGAGAGCTTCTAGCCATTAAATTAGCACTTGAGGAATGGAGGCATCTGCTGGAGGGATCAAGTTCTCCTGTTATTATCTACACCGACCACAAGAACCTCTCCTACCTCCAGTCTGCCCAACGGCTGAATCCTCGCCAGGCCCGGTGGTCTCTGTTCTTTGCCCGATTTAATTTTGAGATTCACTTTCGTCCTGCCGATAAGAACATTAGGGCCGATGCTCTCTCTCGTTCCTCGGATGCCTCAGAAGTTGAACTCTCTCCGCAACACATCATTCCACCTGACTGCCTGATCTCCACTTCTCCTGCCTCCATCAGGCAGACTCCTCCAGGAAAGACCTTTGTTTCTCCTCGCCAACGCCTCGGAATCCTCAAATGGGGTCACTCCTCCCATCTCGCAGGTCATGCGGGTATCAAGAAATCTGTGCAACTCATCTCCCGCTTCTATTGGTGGCCGACTCTGGAGACGGATGTTGTGGACTTTGTGCGAGCCTGCACTATCTGTGCCCGGGATAAGACTCCTCGCCAGAAGCCCGCTGGTTTTCTTCATCCTCTGCCTGTCCCCGAACAGCCTTGGTCTCTGATTGGTATGGATTTTATTACTGATTTACCCCCTTCCCGTGGCAACACTGTTATTTGGGTGGTCGTTGATCGATTCTCCAAAATGGCACATTTCATCCCTCTTCCTGGTCTTCCTTCTGCGCCTCAGTTGGCTAAACAATTTTTTGTACACATTTTTCGTCTTCACGGATTGCCTACGCAGATTGTCTCGGATAGAGGCGTCCAATTCGTGTCTAAATTCTGGAGGGCTCTCTGTAAACAACTCAAGATTAAATTAAATTTTTCTTCTGCATATCATCCCCAGTCCAATGGACAAGTAGAAAGGATTAACCAGATCTTGGGTGATTATTTGCGACATTTTGTTTCCTCCCGCCAGGATGACTGGGCAGATCTCCTCCCATGGGCCGAATTCTCGTATAACTTCAGGGTCTCTGAGTCTTCCTCCAAATCCCCATTTTTCGTGGTGTACGGCCGTCACCCTCTTCCCCCCCTCCCTACTCCCTTGCCCTCTGGTCTGCCCGCTGTGGATGAAATTTCTCGTGACCTTTCCATCATATGGAGAGAGACCCAAAATTCTCTCTTACAGGCTTCATCACGCATGAAGAAGTTCGCGGATAAGAAAAGAAGAGCTCCCCCCGTTTTTTCCCCTGGAGACAAGGTATGGCTCTCCGCTAAATATGTCCGCTTCCGTGTCCCTAGCTACAAGTTGGGACCACGCTATCTTGGTCCTTTCAAAATTTTGTGTCAAATTAATCCTGTCTCTTATAAACTTCTTCTTCCTCCCTCTCTTCGTATCCCTAATGCCTTTCACGTCTCTCTTCTCAAACCACTCATCCTCAACCGTTTTTCTCCCAAGTCTGTTCCTCCCACTCCTGTTTCCGGCTCCTCGGACATCTTCTCGGTCAAAGAAATTTTAGCTGCCAAAAAGGTCAGAGGGAGAAATTTTTTTTTAGTGGACTGGGAGGGTTGTGGTCCTGAAGAGAGATCCTGGGAACCTGAGGACAACATCCTAGACAAAAGTCTGCTCCTCAGGTTCTCAGGCTCTAAGAAGAGGGGGAGACCCAAGGGGGGGGGTACTGTTACGCCGAGCGCTCCGGGTCCCCGCTCCTCCCCGGAGCGCTCGCTTCACTCTCCCCGCGGCAGCGCTCCGGTCACGTCCTCTGACCCGGGGCGCTGCGATTCCGCTGCCAGCCGGGATGCGATTCGCGATGCGGGTAGCGCCCGCTCGCGATGCGCACCCCGGCTCCCCTACCTGACTCGCTCTCCGTCTGTTCTGTCCCGGCGCGCGCGGCCCCGCTCCCTAGGGCGCGCGCGCGCCGGGTCTCTGCGATTTAAAGGGCCACTGCGCCGCTGATTGGCGCAGTGGTTCCAATTAGTGTTCACACCTGTGCACTTCCCTATATCACCTCACTTCCCCTTCACTCCCTCGCCGGATCTTGTTGCCTTAGTGCCAGTGAAAGCGTTCCTTGTGTGTTCCTTGCCTGTGTTTCCAGACCTTCTGCCGTTGCCCCTGACTACGATCCTTGCTGCCTGCCCCGACCTTCTGCTACGTCCGACCTTGCTTTTGCCTACTCCCTTGTACCGCGCCTATCTTCAGCAGCCAGAGAGGTGAGCCGTTGCTAGTGGATACGACCTGGTCACTACCGCCGCAGCAAGACCATCCCGCTTTGCGGCGGGCTCTGGTGAAAACCAGTAGTGGCTTAGAACCGGTCCACTAGCACGGTCCACGCCAATCCCTCTCTGGCACAGAGGATCCACTACCTGCCAGCCGGCATCGTGACAGCAGTACAGCCAATATCCCAAGGAGGTGACCAATAACACGGGGATCTCGACGGCTTGCTGGGACTTGCAGCATGTAAAGACACTTTAGTGCAGGCCACGGTGACTATATAGAAGACTTGACTTGACTGACTTGACAATTGACATACAGATTACTTTGAGCTTAGTTGATCTGACTTGTGGCTGCAGACTTTAGGCTTGAGGCCTCCAATGCTCTGGACACACACTGAGATGACAGCTCATTGCTATTCCTGGTGAGGTCCAGTGCAAAGAGCTCAAAAAGAGAGATTACAGCCCCTCCTCTGGTTATATAGGGGGGCTGTGCAAGGAGCCCATAGGTCACTTGGAGGGTCATCTGGTCACTAGTGCCCCCTGGGTAACAATCACATGGTCATAGCAATTAAATAAACATTACACTTTTAATGTATAACATATGTACATTGTGGGTAACACTGGAGGGGGGCCCTGGGGACATGAAGGGATATACGGGGAAACACTATCCTGTACTGGGCCACCACACCCATAAATGAGCCCTGGAATCCTCAGCTAATTTTTTTCCAATATATTTTATCATTCTAATTTTATTATTCCACATTGACTTGTGTCCAAGAATCTAACAGGTCATAAGACCAGGGGTCACTTATTTTCGCTGGGATTGTGTGATTGTCTTCCAGCTTTCTCTGTTTTCAAGGTTTATAAGCGATCCTTGCATCAGTAATTCACAAAACATATCCCCACATGGAGAATAAAGACAAAACCTGATATAGTTGATATTATTACATGTGTATGTGTGGTGTCCCAGCACCAATAGCTGTCCTGTGGCTTTGGACTGTCTCGGGCAGCTTAGCAGCACAAGGTGTTGGACCCACCAGAGTTTCTCAGTTAAATCAATTATGTGTATATTGTAATATCAGACAATACATTTTCTTAGATGAATTCTATTATTGTTATGTGTGTATATGTTTTATATGTGACTGAACCTTTTAATTAAGAGCAGTGAACCCCATGTGACCCTGCCTGCTAATGAGAACCCCTAAAGTCTCCCCTGTATAGTGTAGTGTAGTGTGTGTGTGGGGGGGGGGGGGGGGGTCAGTCTAGTGAAAGCTGAGCTACAGTGTGGTTCAGGTGTGTGTCGTGTGCTCTGAGGAGAGACCTACTTCAAATCTAATCTCTCAACTGGTCATCCTGCAAGGAGGAAATTCATGCTTCTGTGGAATGGTCTTCAGTACCTTGACAGGACCCAATCTTCCTTCTCACAAGTCATTATAAATCTGTTTGGTGTAAGCACCACAAGTCTTAGCAAGGCTACAGGGCTCCCAAAGGGTTACGCTGCTGTGGTCGCCCAGTACGGGATGGTGTTTCCCGTACCCTTCTCCGACCCTGGAGTCCCTTTATGTCCCCAGGGCCCCCTGCAGTGTTATCCCCTATGTACATAGGGGATAACACTAGTGACCAGGTGACCCCTCAAGTGACCTATGGGCTCTTTGCTAGGGGTGGAGCTACAATCTCTCTCTTCCAGCATTCTTGCTCCTGCTGATGTCCAGTGCAGTCGTCTCAGAGTGTGTCCAGAGCATTGGAGGCCCCAAGCCTAAAGTCTGCAGCCACAAGTCAGCTCAAGTAAGATCAAAGTCATCTTCATGTCAATTGTCAAGTCAGTCAAGTCAAGTTTTCTATATAGTCACCGTGGCCTGCACTAATGTGTCTTTACATACTGCAAGTCCCAGCAAGCCTGCGAAGTCCCCCTGTGTCACTGGTCACCTCTTTGGGATATTGGCTGTACTGCATAGACTGTATCACCTGTCTACCCTCAGTAAAGCTATCGTCCATAACTTGGCGTCGGTGTCTTCATTGCCCCCGTGCCTAGCCCAGAACCAGCGGTATTACCTTCAGGTGGTTAAGGCTAAACCACGCCGTGGCGTCATGACAAGAAGGGGTTAATAGCATCTGCCCCCCAGGGTTACAACATATGCCTTACATTGCACCCCCGCACGCCACACTGCACTCTCTCACCTAAAGCCAGCTGTATGTGTATTACCATCTGTACCCAGCTCAGTAAAGACAGTTATCCGTAACATGACGTCTGTGTGTTCATTTACTCCCGTGTCTGACCCAGGAGAAGCTGTCCCCAAACCTCTGACCGTGTATAGGATAACGGTGCCCTGGCATCACGAGGGACTTGTGATAGCCTGGGGGATATAGGGTATGGGGAGTGTAGCTGTGCAGTAATTAAAGGGTGCTTGTTAACCCTTGCTATTTGTGACGCCAGGGTGTGGGCTCCTCAATAACGCTTGTCCTACCGCCACCCTTTCCAAGAGCGATAGGGAGGTAGACAGGAATAGATTGTCCACAACCGGAGAGTTTTCTGAAACAGTATTAACTTGTACTGAAGGTTTTCTGCAAGCTTCAATAACATAACAGTCTCTAAGCATAACAACGGCTTCCCTTGGAGATTGACAAAGGTTGGGACTTTAGCATTTAGAGTCTTTTAGTACTGTGCGTTGTTCCACTGGATTTAGTGGATTTAGTTGCGGTCCAGTAGTCACGCTAGCATTAGCGGGGATTTAGATTTGAACTCACGGTTTTGGTTCAGCTGAGGCCGGCAGGTTTCTGAGGCCTAGCTTGTCTTTGAAAGTTGTGCAGAACCGTCCTCTTAGTTTGGCATCCACAAGAGCAGCAACCCAATAGAGCGATAATTGGACCCAGCTCCCTTATATGTGTAGGGGCTGGACTAATGCTAATTGGTCCATACTGATGTCAATCACCATTACAAAGATTTGTGGGTAACACATGACCCAAGGACCTCCAAAGGTCCTCCAACATACCATAGAGGTTATTAGCATGGTCACATGACCGAAGGTCCTGTGACGCCGAACAAGGTAAGAACTATACATTACTATAAAATATATATCATTATTAAATATATACATATATTATCATTAGTGTTGAGCGGCATAGGCCATATTCGAATTCGTGATATTTCGTGAATATATGGACGAATATTCGTCATATATTCGCTAAATTCGCATATTCGTAATATTTGCGTCTTATTTTCACATATGCGAAAATTTGTGTATGCGAAAATTAGCATATGCGAAAATTAGCATATTCAAAAATTAGCATAAGCAAAAATTAGCATAAGCGAAAATTCGCACGCCAGTCTCACACAGTAGTATTAGAGCCTTCTTTACATCACACAAGCTGGAAGCAGAGAGGGGTGATCACTGTGATGTGTACTGTGAAAAAAAAAAAAAACGAATATTCGCAATTCCGAATATATAGTGCTATATTCGCGAATAAAATTTGCATTGTGAATATTCACGAGCAACACTAATTATCATTAGAGATAGACTTGAGGAGAGGTGACTAGGGGCTGTCCCACCGAAGGAACCCTACCTGAACGTAGTTACTCTGACTTTGGGGGCCTCTACACTAGGTACGGTATGCAATACAGTATCGGGACACCACAGACTGAAAACCAAATCAAGGCATCAGAAACCTCAGGGAGGTCAAGAGACTTCTGTGAGGTCCGGAGCTGATTGTGAGCAGGGACCAGCACCCCCCTATTAGAAATGAGTGAGCTGAGCCCAGCAGAACAGAAATTTAGGGTAAAATTGGCTTGCACATAGTGCACAGTAACTACTGATCCCAGATGGCCTTTATCTAGGCGAGCTGAGCAAAGCATTGAGCAGTGTGCTGACCTCAGTGACCTCCTTTCACCTCTCAGCATTACTGTGTCCAGTTGGTGCACTACATATCCCAGCAGTGTCCCTGTAAAACGAGCTCATAAAAGCTATCACATCATAATATAAAGCAAGCTTAGCAAAGCAGTGAGCTGAGCTGTATTTCAACATAAATATGCATTAAAAGCATTTATAGTGAACGAGGAATACGCATTTAAGGGTAAGTTGCCTGTATTTTCTGGGTTTAATCAAACATCTAGTATTTCTACCTGTGTAACATAAATATGCATTGAGTAAATGATGGATACGCATTTTAGGCCAATACCAATTTAACATTCTCTGGTATTCTCCTGAATTTACCAGAACTTTCATTAAAAAGGTGGGGTTATTATAAGCTCCTTATATAAAAGTTTAGCTTTTCTAGGCCACATTGACTCTAGGCCACATGGTCTTTCCTCCTCGCCTTCTTATAGACATAATGCTTTCAATTTTCCACCTAAAGACCCATAGGAGGACTTGTTTTTTGTCCCAGAAATAGTAAATTGTAAGAACATCACTAATTTTAGCACACATTTTACTATAAAGCCAAAAGAAAATTATTTGTGGGGTTTTGTTTCTGACACGTAGGCCCATATTTATCAATCAGCCTGAAACCCTAATTGTCTGGATTTTCCCATAGCAACCAATCACAGCTCAACTTTCACTTTGCCAGAGCTCATTAAGATATGAAAGTTGAGCTGTGATTGGTTGCTGTGGGAAAAAAACAGACAATTAGGGTTTCAGGCTGATTGATAAATCTCCCCCCGTTATCTTTATTCTTTAGGTACATACCATTTTCTTGGTACCCAGTTTTAGAGGTTATGTTTTATTTTACTACTTAAAAAAAAAAAAAAATATTTTGTAAGAAAATGAGTCCTCATCTGACCCCTATAACACTTATAATTTTCCATATATGGGGCTCATTTTTGCGCCGTGATCTGTAGTTTTTGTCGGTACCATTTTTGCTTTTATGGGACTATTTGATCACATTTTATTAATTTTCTTTCTGGTATATGAAGTGACCAAAAATCAGCAATTATAAACTTTTTTAATTTTATGCCATCGACCGTGCGGTTTCACCAATGTTATATTTTAATAGTTTGGAAATTTCCACACATGGCAATACCAAAATATTTTTATTATTGTTTACTTTATTTTATTTAACCCCTTAAGGACGCATGGTTTTTCAGTTTTTGCACTTTCATTTTTTCCTCCTTCACTTTTAAAAATCATAACCCTTTCAATTTTGCACCTAAAAATCCATATCATGGCTTATTTTTTGCACCACCAATTCTACTTCGTAATGACATTATTAATTTAACCCAAAAATGTACAGCAAAACTAAAAAAAATAATAATAATTGTTTCTTTCCGTTTCTACGTAGTACATTTTTTCAGTAAAAATTACACCTTATCTTTATTCTGTAGGTCCATATGGTTAAAATGATACCCTACTTGTATAGGTTTGATTTTGTCGGACTTCTGGGAAAAATCATAACTACATGCAGGAAAATTTATATGTTTAAAATTGTCATCTTCTGACCCCTATAACTTTTTTATTTTTACATGTACGGGGCGGTATAAAGGCTCATTTTTTGCGATGTGATCTAAAGTTTTTAGATGTACCATTTTTGTATTGATCGGACTTTTTGATTACTTTTTATTCACCTCGGTCTGTAGAAGCACACGAGTTGTGTGAAACCTGTACTCACTGCATGAAGTGTTGAAGCTCCTGCTTTCTCCCGATTTTAAGAAGTGTCTGTATGATATTGCAAGAATAAAGATTCCTGTTTGCACCCACCGGAGAGTTGCCGCTTGTTCCGTCTTTCAAGTGTACTTATTGTGAGAAAACCGTCACACACAGGTACAGACACTATATTATCAACTACACTAACTTTACAGTCCCTGTAGCATAGTCAAATAAAAAAAATTCCTGGAATACCCCTTTAACTCATAATGTAAAGTTATGTACCACACATTTCACATGTGGTAAAAGTAGTCCACACATATGCAAATACTAAATACATACAGTTATGTGTCTAATGTTTCTCTCCTGTCCACGTGTATAGGGAACTCTACTGGCCAGAGGGCTCACCTGATATCTAGATAATGAACGTAGAGCGACAGAATTGATAAATGTAAAGGTAACACTGTTGTATAGTGTAACAACGTATATTGAGTTCTGGGGAGAAGAGTTGAGAATCGAGGGGCCCCAGGAGCCAAGACATTGGGTAGCCTCCGGTAGCCCAATCCGTGAATCTACTGTATGTATATTGATATGTATATTGGGGTCTTCAGTGTCTTCAGAAAGCAGATACAAAATCAAATTAACCCCATATGTTTAAAGAACATGTATGGACATTCACCATGCCACATGGACTCATCATTATCTTGTTTCATGACCCAGACCTGAGAAGGACATTGTGCATAAATGCCCCAGGAACTGTCACTAGGCCTCGGTTGCCACTTCAGTACTCCGCCCTCCAGGACTGGGCGTCGAGGACAACTTTAATTAAGAGAGGGAGACTGTGATGGCCCAGTATGGGATGTGTTACCCTGTGCTCCTGCTGTCCTGTCAGGCAGCCTCCTTCAGTGTCCCCAAGGCCCCCTGCACTTGTTTCCCTATTGTAAATATGTTGTAAAGTGTTATAAAATGTAATGTTGATTTAAGAGTTATACCATGTGATATGTCATGTGATTGTTACTCTCTTTGAACTCTGCTCTTCTGCTGAGGTCCAGTGCAGTCGCCTAGTGTGTGTGTCCAGAGTGTTGGAGGCCTCAAAGTCAAGTCCTGCAGCCACCATCAATTCAAGTAAGATAAAGTCACAGCTTTATGAGTCAAGTCAAGTCAGTCCCTGTCATCTGTCAAGTCAGCGTGGTCTGCATTCAATTGTCCAGTCCTACTACAAGTCCCAGCAAGCCCT
Organism: Hyla sarda; assembly: GCF_029499605.1. NCBI lineage: Eukaryota > Metazoa > Chordata > Amphibia > Anura > Hylidae > Hyla > Hyla sarda. The sequence continues at coordinate 109,809,278 of NC_079198.1, read as the reverse complement.
TGAGGTCTCTGCAACACTGGTCACCTCCTTGGGCCCTGGCTGAACTGTATAGACCAACTGTCTACCCTCAGTAAAGCTACCGTTGTCCGTAACTTGGCGTCGGAGTCTTTATTGCCCCAGTGCCTAGCCCAGGTATACTTTCGGGTGGTTTTAGGCTAAACCACTCCCTGGTGTCACGAATACAAGGAGTTAATGCCATCTGCCCCTAGGGTAACAACATCTGCCCTCATCACACCCTGCTACAACAATGCCAAAATACTCCTTTATGCTCATTTCAAAGATTCATTTTATTCCACAATTTCCAACTCTGCAGAACTATAGGTCTGTTCATCCTGGACTTCATATTTATGAATATAATGCCATTGCTGCAGTGAAGACTGACATAGAACATTTTAACAGAGGTTGTTGGTTTATACTCTACATTTGATGTTTAACCCCCCAATCCCAGGTTTTTCCTGCCTCCATTAAACACATAAATGGTCTCAGGCATGAGCATCCTAGAATTAGATTCACACAGTATAAACTAAATTCCCAGGCTCCATGGGCTTATAAATAGCCACAGCTTCCATATCGGGCGGCCTGTAATTATCACATCTGGGCCTATTTTGGATCCATCTATAGTTACTGAGTGACTAGAGATTTGATGAGATGTCATTAGTTGTGTTGAGCTGCATAGGTCATATTCGAATTCGCGATATTTCGCGAATATATGGACGAATATTCGTCATATATTCGCTAAATTCGCATATTCGTAATATTCGCGTTTTATTTTCGCAAAATTTACATATGCAAAAATTAGTATATCAAAAATTACCATGAGGCAAAATTTGCATATGCGAAAATTCGCTCGCCAGTCTCACACAGTAGTATTTGAGCCTTCTTTACACCACACAAGCTGGAAGCAGAGAGGGGGGATCACTGTGATGTGTACTGTAAAAAAAAAAAAAACGAATATTCGTAATTACGAATATATATAGTGCTATATTCGCGAATATTCGTAAATTCGCGAATATGCGATATTCACAAATAAAATTCGTATTGCGAATATTCGCGAGCAACACTAGTCATTAGACCCAGCCCGAGCTCAGTATTAGATGTGTCCTACTGTGCTACATACATGATTTACCAGAATGTGCTGTGACAGCCGCTCCTCCATCCATGATCCGTTACACACTTGTCGGAACACGATGTTATGTACTGTATATATTATGTTTAGGCTGGAATTTCACCAAGAAAGTCGGCATTTACATTCAGTGTAAGAATAAAGCTTGGGCTGAGCCATTAACACAGGTACTGTATTGTAATGCCCAAGTGCCTTCTAATCCACTGCTCAAAAAAATAAAGGGAACACTTAAATAACACAATGTAACTCCAAGTCAATGACACTTCTGTGAAATTGCACTGTCCACTCAGGAAGAACACTGATTGACAATCAATTTCACATGCTGTTGTGCAAATGGAACAGACAACAGGTGGAATTATAGACAATTAGCAAGACACCCCCAATAAAGGAGTGTTTCTGCAGGTGGTGATCACAGACCACTTCTCAGTTCCTATGCTTCCTAGCTGATGTTTTGGTCACTTTATAATGCTGGCGGTGCTTTCACTCTAGTGGTAGCATGAGACGGAATCTACAACCCACACAAGAGGCTCAGGTAGTGCAGCTCATCCAGGATGGCACATCAATGTGAGCTATGGCAAGAAGGTTTGGTGTGTCTGTCAGCGTAGTGTCCAGAGCATGGAGGCGCTACCAGGAGACAGGCCAGTACATCAGGAGACGTGGAGGAGGCCGTAGGAGGGCAACAACCCAGCAGCAGGACCGCTACCTCCGCCTTTGTGCATGGAGGAGCACTGCCAGAGCCCTGCCAAATGACCTCCAGCAGGCCACAAATGTGCATGTGTCCACTCAAACGGTCAGAAACAGACTCCAAGAGGGTGGTATGAGGGTCCAATGTCCACAGGTGGGGGTTGTGCTTACAGCCCAACACCGTGCAGGGCATTTGCCATTTGCCAGAGAATACCAAGATTGGCAAATTCGCCACTGGCGCCCTGTGGTCTTCACAGATGAAAGCAGGTCCACACTGAGCCCATGTGACAGATGTGACAGAGTCTGGAGACGCCATGGAGAATGTTCTGCTGCCTGTTACATCCTCCAGCATGACCGGTTTGGTGGTAGATCAGTAATGGTGTGGGTTGGCATTTCTTTGGGGGGCCGCACAGCCCTCCATGTGCTTGCCAGAGGTAGCCTGGCTGCCATTATGTACCGAGATGACATTTTCAGACCCCTTGTGAGACCATATTCTGGTGCGGTTGGCCCTGGGTTCCTCCTAATGCAATACAATGCTAGACCTCATGTTGCTGGAGTGGGTCAGCAGTTCCTGCAAGAGGAAGGCATTGATGCTATGGACTGGCCCGACCGTTCCCCAGATCTGAATCCGATTGAGCACATCTGGGACATCATGTCTTGCTCCATCCACCAACGCTTTAGTCCAGGTCTGGGAGGACATCCCTAAGAGGACCATCCGTCACCTCATCAGGAGGCATTGTATCAGGCATTGTAGGGAGGTCATTGTAGGGAGGGCATTGTCATAAGGCATTGTAGGGAGGTCATACAGGCACGTGGAGGCCACACACACTACTGAGCCTCATTGTGACTTGTTTTAAGGACATTAAATAAAGTTGGATCAGCCTGTAGTGCGGTTTTCCACTGTGATTTTGAGTGTGACTCCATATCCAGACCTCCATGGGTTGATAAATTTGATTTCCATTGATAATTTTTGTGTGATTTTGTAGTCAGCACATTCAACTATGTAAAGACGAAAGTATTTCATACGATTAGTTCATTCATTCAGATCTAGGATGTGTTATCTTAGTGTTCCCTTTATTTTTTTGAGCAGTGTACTTTGATGATTTCTAATAAAGGGAAAAGGGAACCATCCTGTTACATCATAGCCTGGGCTGTAACCACAGACAATTAGCTCCAGGGCTATTATATCTAAGGAAACAGAAAGGTGAGATTACAAAGGGCAAACGTACAAAAATTGTATCACCAAGCAGTGGAGAAACATGACCTGGTCAGATGGATCCAGATCTCTGTGATGCCATGCTCTTGGGGAAGCAGAATTTGGCACAAGCAGTATGAATCGATGACCCCTTCCTATGTATAGTGCAGGCTGACGCAGGAGGTGTAATGGTGGCTCTTCTTTTTTTTTTATATAACTGTTTATTTTTGAAAGAAAAAAAAACATTTTACAGTTATGCAACAAAAGATAGTATTATACAGGGGAAAACAAAGACTTGTCAGCAGTGTAGACATAATAGTGATCGGAGCATAAATCTTGAGAACATTTACAACACGGATATGTCATCATAGTTTTGTGGAAACAAAAAAACACCTCCTAAACAAAATAGTAACAACTACGCATTTCGAGGTACTATATATCGATAATATCATAAATAAAGAAACCCAAAAGATTCCAATGAAGTAAGTTGATGACAATCCACAAAAAGTCCAGTAGAACTAACCCAAATTGACTATATAGAGTGTCCAGGCTATATATTTTCATATTTGGATAATGGATAATAGTCGTGTGTGCTAGACAATTCCAGCAAGGTCGGTTTAGAAGGGGAGTAATATACTACCAGTCTACACAAAAGACATGGTAGGGATGGTAGTATATAGCTACCACAAAGCCAAAGAAAGTACAGAAAAAAAGAGAGAAAAAAGAAGAAGAGTTAGAGTGGAAACAGGAACAAAAACATGAACACAGGTCCGCACGGCCCCACAACAAAGAAGGGGCTACAAAGTTTGAATACCTTCCACAGAGTCCCATGGCAACCCCATTTTCTGAAAGAGAGGCAACTTATTGTCTGTAATAGCAGAAAGATATTCCATCCTCCTAACCTCATTAATCCTGTTGATTAATATCTGTAGTGGTGGGACATCGGGGCATTTTCACCACCGGGCTATCAAACATTTAGATGCCATTAGGAATTCTACGAGTAGTTTGATTTGGTAATTAGATATGTTAGTAGGTGGAAGATTCAATTAGTATGTCTCTGGAAGCAGAGGGATGTCCAATCCAAGAAGTCTCCTAAGGAGGGACTGGACTTCGAACCAGAAGTGACATGGTGGCTCTTCTGATACCTGTGGATGGATGTTAGGACAAGAGGGCTTATGTAAGCATTGTGGCTACCCAATCTCTTCATGGAAGGTGTTTCCACTATGGGAGAAAGAGACTGTCTGTGGCACAAGGCACCTTCCACAAGGGTCCTATAGTTTTGGATTGACTCCAGGGACATAACGTTTTCCTTGCTTTCCTGGCCTTCACAGTCCCCAGATCTTAATTCTATAGAGCATCTCTGGGATGAAGAAGAATGAGCTGTTCAGAGTATGTCAGGACCACTATCTATGTTAAGAGGGAACTATTCTTAAGGGATGATTATATATGCTTACATCACCTAGTGGAATCTATGCCACAATGAATTACTGCAGCTCTGAAAGCCAATGGTGGTCCAATGTGCTACTAGATGGGGGGCTGTGATGAAGGGGCCATTAAGTGTATGTCACATGACTGGTACTATAAGCGTATCTGCAGGGAGCACTGTGCGGGTGCAGACCCTAGAGGGGAGATTATCTTTCAGCTTTGATTGGAGATTTCCTTTAAGATGATAATATTCCATAGAGACTTGATCTTCTGACAATTATAGAAATTACTGTGATAAATAAGAAACAAAGACACTGCGCTATTTCTGGAGCATGTCAGTAATTTTGGTATTTTGATCTTTGAAGATCTTTTTTAAAATCTTTTGGTTTATGTGTATTTCTCTAATCATGTTCCCTGAAGAAAGAATAACCCCAGGGGGCGGACGATGATTACACAACTGTAAATGTTCTCAAGGGGCCTACGTCCCATTATACAGCATTTATTGGTTTAGGAAAAGTGCCCAGTAAATACTGAGGGGGAAGAGGGTGTTGGAGGGGAGGGGGTGTATTTGGTTTCCAGTTCACGTAATCTTTACGGTTGTGGGACATAAACCATTGGGGCAACTGACATGGAGTAAAGTGATTGCAGACTCTGAGCTGAGAACTTAAAACAAGATGATGTCCCGATATTACAGGCGGTGAACCCATGATGTCTCCATCCTGTTGCTTCACAGGCCATTGGTGCTCGGGTCTGAATGCAATGTAAACACTTCTAAATATTTGTTTTATTGTTTGTACCTATGTCAAACATGCAGTATCTGTGCAGAAGTATAATATATATAATATACGAGAAAATGGTATAATAACACAGGATGACTGTGGAAGTAATGAGAACCTCCTGTACTGTACATTGCTGTGTTGGCTGCAAAGTTTCCAGGGCAAACAGAGTCTGACTGACAGCTCTGATCTGAGGTTCTGCTGAGAGGTCACTGAAACTTCATTCACACATATCAAAGGGGATTCTGCAGATGTGATCTACCAACTCAGCAGCATAAAGATCCCTATACACATTACACATCTGTCAGCTGAATCCACCAAACCAGGACTGGCCAACGATCTGATGTGTATGGGACCTCCCAATTATCTCACCAATAGTTGAAGTTAGGCATGTTCCCTACACTGACTAAGGACATGGGGCCAAGCCAATAGGTAAGGGGGTAGTCAGACAGTCCGGGTCAGAACCAAATGGGCACCACAGTGACAGAGTCAGAACCAGAAAGTAAACATGCCAGGGCCAGAGCCAAAGAGTGACATCAGGACCAAGACAATAATACAAGCGTGGAAAAATACATGCATGGTCAAAACGGGAAAGAAAGTAAAGGACACAATCAGAGGTCATAGGCGAGATCGCAAACAGGCAGGAGGACAACAATCCAGAAACCAAGCTAGCTCTGCACACCTGAGTAAAGTGATGAATTTCTTACCCCAACTCATTCAGCAAATCTTGTACTATGCAAATTAACTCTGCTTTCACATTATAAAGTTGCTCCGTTATAAACTTCTGTTAGAAAAGTCTTAAAAACGGACGTTAAACGACCGTTACAAAATCCCATTCAAGTCTATGGGATTTTTTGATTATCTGTTATGACCCGTTATAGCCCGTTATGAATAAAGGACATTATTTCTGACAGAAGAGAAAATGGCACAAGCACTCATTTTTCTTCCGTCACAATAAACAGGTAAATTAACGGCCGTTATTTTTAACATTGAAGTCTATGGCTGACGAACGTTCGCAAATACACTGTAATGCCCGTTATTATAACGTCCGTTATTTTTACTGAGCATGCTCAGTAAAAGCCTTCACACCCCTGAAGTCACATGGGAATGGGGTGTAGTGCCCACACCCCCTGTCACACCCCCTCTCCTCTTCCTGGATTCTGCAGGAGGCAGCAGTGCACTGGACTAGCTTGTCTGCTTCCACCACCATCCAACACCATGCGCCATAATCTGCCATTTTTTGAGGAGAAAAAACACCTTTGACTGAAGGTGGGTACATGGATGGCTTCTATGCAGTATTTTTGGACTTTTTCAGTGTATTTGGGAACATGTGCTTGTGGCTACGGGCATTTTTGCCCACAGTTTGTATGGGGGCATGAATGCTTTGGCTAGGGAAGTGTGCAAGACGATTTTGAAAAAAACAAAGAGCCCAAGAAGGCACTAAAAAAGGTGAGTTTTCACATTTTGGAAAATGATGAGGGTGAGGACCCTGAATTGTTGACCAGACGGTCTCCAGGCCCGAGTGTGAGTAATTTTTTTTTAAAATTATAATTATTATATTTATGTTTCCATATTTTATCTAGATTAAATTTTTTTGATTCCAGTAGGATAATTGCTATTGAAGTGCACAGGACAGTGTTGCGCAACTCTGTGTTTTATTTTTTTTATTTTAGGGATTTTATTAAACTTAAAAAAAAATTTTTTGGTTTCTAGACACAGTATTCCTCACCCCCAAAAATGTAAAAGCCAAGAACACAAGAAGGCATAATTTTAAATGGCAATGATTTCAGGAAAAAAAAAAAAAATTCAGAAGCATGCAGGATTCCAACAGTTCAGAAACAATTATTGGAACATGTTCCAGAAGCCCAAGTGTGAGTATTTTTCTTTTTGAGTAATTATTATAAATAAGTTTTCGATAATTTACTTCATTTTTTTTTTTTTTTTGCTTTTACAGTCTGAAGAATTTCTCATAAGGAATCTGAGGAGGAGAGTGTCATGCATGTTTCGTCCCCCCAGGACTCCCAGGATAGGCCTTCAAAAGAGCCTGAACCAGTATGTAATTTACAATTACCGTGTTTTCCGGCGTATTAGACGACTGGGCGTATAAGACGACCCCCAACTTTTACAGTTAAAATATAGAGTTTGGGATATACTCTCCATATAAGACTACCCCTCTAATGTGATACGGTACCTTACCATTGTTCCCCCACACTAGGTTGTCAGCATAGTTCCCCTACACTAGGTTCTCAGTATTGTTCCCCCCACATTAGGTTGTCAGCACAGTTCCTCCACATTAGGTTGGCAATATTGTTCCCCCCACATTAGGTTGTCAGCATAGTTCCCCCACATTAGGTTGTCAGCATAGTTCCCCCACATTAGGTTGTCAGCATAGTTCCCCCACATTAGGTTGGCAGTATAGTTCCCCCAAATTAGGTTGTAGTTCCCCCACATTAGGTTGTCAGCATAGTTCCCCCCACATTAGGTTGTCAGCATAGTTCCCCCCACATTAGGTTGGCAGCATAGTTTCCCTACATTAGGTTGTAGTTCCCCCACATCAGGTTGTCAGTATAGTTTCCCCCACATTAGTTGGCAATATTGTTCCCCCCACATTAGATTGTCAGCATAGTTCCCCCACATTAGGTTGTCAGCATAGTTCCCTCACATTAGGTTGTCAGCATAGTTCCCCCACATTAGGTTGTCAGCATAGTTCCCCCACATTAGGTTGGCAGTATAGTTCCCCCAAATTAGGTTGTAGTTCCCCCACATTAGGTTGTCAGCATAGTTCCCCCCACATTAGGTTGTCAGCATAGTTCCCCCCACATTAGGTTGTCAGCATAGTTCCCCCCACATTAGGTAGGAAGTATAGTTCCCCCACATTAGGTTGTAGTTCCCCCACATCAGGTTGTCAGCATAGTTTCCCCCACATTAGTTGGCAGTATTGTTCCCCCCACATTTGGTTGTCAGCATAGTTCCCCCACCTTAGGTTGGCAGTATTGTTCCCCCCACATTAGGTTGTCAGCATAATTCCCCCACATTAGGTTATCAGCATAGTTCCCCCCACATTAGGTTGTCAGCATAGTTCCCCCCACATTAGGTTGTCAGCATAGTTCCCCCACATTAGGTTGGCAGTATAGTTCCCCCACATTAGGTTGTAGTTCCCCCACATTAGGTTGTCGGCATAGCTCCCCCACATTAGGTTGTCAGCATAGTTACCCCCACATTAGGTTGTCAGCATAGTTCCCCCACATTAGGTTATCAGCATAGTTCCCCCACATTAGGTTGGCAGTATAGTTCCCCCACATTAGGTTGTAGTTCCCCCACATTAGGTTGTCAGCATAGTTCCCCCCACATTAGGTTGTCAGCATAGTTCCCCCACATTAGGTAGGCAGTATATTTTCCCCATATTAGGTTGTAGTTCCCCAGATTAGGTTGGCAGTATAGTTCCCCCCACATTAGGGGGGCAGTATAGTTCCCACCACATTAGGTTGTACTTCCCCCACATTAGGTTATAGTTCCCCCATATTAGGTTGGCAGTATAGTTTCCCCCACATTAGGTTGTAGTTCCCCCACATTAGGTAGGGATTCGACCCCCACAGACATACAGCTTTCAGCCATATACAGTGTATGGCTGTATGTCTGTGTACTGCCCCAATTCAGTACTCTGAACATCGCACCTCCATAGCAGTAGGTCCCGGGAGGAGCTGTGGTCGTTGCACCGAAGATGACGTGCTGGTAACTTACCATGTCCGCTCCGCTCTGCTGTTGCTATGGGTGCATGCACGGGACGTCACTGGCTTCCCTGCGTGCGCTACCTCCCGGCGGCCCCTGCATTTTTAAAGTTAACGCGGGGCCGCAGAAAGGTATCCGAGACATCCTTGTGTTCCGAAAACATCTTTCAGGACACAGGGATGTACCGAATGTGATGGGGGAAGTTAATCTCGGACGGGACAACTGGGGTATGGATAATCCATACCCCAGGCGTCCCGGCCAACTACAGCACCTGGCGTATAAGACGACACCCGGCATATAAGACGACACCCAACTTTTGAGAACATTTTATGGGGTTAAAAAGTCATCTTATACGCCCGAAAATATGGTATATTGACGTTTTTTTTATGTGTTGTTATACCATAATTTACATTTTTTTTTTAAATAGCGTCCCGTGCCTCGGCCAACAAGAGGAAGAGACATCAGGATTTGTGGCAGGGGACGTATTCGTGTGAGTATTTAATAAATAGATATACTTGTTTTAAGTGTACTTTGGAAGTCAGTTTCCCATAGCAACTAATCACATTGCTTCTTCATTCTTTTGCTTGTTTTCTTAAAGCTTTAAAGAGCTAATGTGATTGCTTGCGTAGTCAACTGAATATACTACAGTTTTTGCAAAACTATTAACAGAATTTCAGGGTGGCACTTGGGCCGGTCGGGTAAACATTGAAGGGGGGCAGGATGAGCCGGACTGCTCTGTGGGATTTGTCCGACCCACACCATGCCAAGCGTCAATACTCAAAGGCTCTTTGGAACGAGATTTACAGTGCCATCTGCAACACCTGGGAAGACCTGTCATGGATTGGATTGTTGGTAAAAAATGTATTTATTTATTTTTACTATAAATAATTTTTTCTTTGTAAGCGAGCAGATTAAAAATTATTGGGCATCCATCAGGGACCGGCACATGCGGGACCTTAGGGAGGAGGAAGAGAGGCCCAGGGGATCAGGGGCCTCTACTAAAACTCCATATATCCACCGGCCACTCCTTGTATTCCTACAAAAGTGCCATGTGATGAGGAAGTACGTCCAATTTTTTTTATTTCTTTTTAAATCTCTTTTGTTACTAAACTAATTTATTAAAATTTTTTTCTCTTTCCGGAAACATTCTAGTGTGAAGAAAAGTAGAGCTCAGACCCTGGACATAGCACCCCCCCTCACACCCCCACCCTCCCTGCCCCAGCCGCCGACACTGCTGATCAAGGGCAAGAACATTCTCCCCTACCAGCTTCCTCATCATCTCAACCAAGTCGCCAGAGGATGGAAGCATTCTTTGGAGATTTGATCTGGCCGGTGAGGACTGGTAGGAGACAGCATGGGATCCTTGAAGATCTCATAAAGCTCACAAAGCAGAGCTTTATGAGATTGGATGATAAAGTGGAAGTCTGGAGGGAGGAGGTTTGCTAGCTACGGCAGGCGGGGGCAGGGCTGTCTACTGGTCCCCCTTCAGACTCTTTACTTTATCTCCAGAGCCTGGCTCCCATGCTGGAGAAGCTGCCCCTTGAAAAGCAGTGTCATTTCCACAAGGAATCAATCGTGCTTCTAAGTAGACTCTGCTGCTCCCCTCCCACCAAATGCTGTCCCAGGGAGAACCTTCTGCCCATTCCACCCCTTCCTTCACACCTCCCAATTTCCCTCTGCCCCCTAATATTCCCACCACTTCAAAACCATTCCAAAATTTTTCATTTCCCCAGTCCCATTCCTACTCCATGGAAACCCCTATTCCCAGATTCTACTCAGAAAGAAGAATCAACTCCTTTGCGGCCCCCGGAGGACTCCAGCTCCCAAGCCCCTTACCAAGTCCCCCTTACCCAGCCCCCCTTTATGGACTGATAAGACAAAGGTCCTTTATTTAAAAAAAAAATTAAATAAATAACCAAAACTGTAAATAATTAAATTATTTTTATTTAAAAAAAAAACTCTAAAATGAAAAGATATTTTTTTTCGAACTTCATATAAAGACTTTGTCTATTTGTTTAACACCCAACTAGGGTTTGCTTTCAGGATATTTTTTTAATCAACTGGTGCCAGAAAGTTAAATTACTTCTATTAAAAAATCTTAATCGTTCCAATACATTTTATACATTTCCCATACAGAGGAAATGCTTTTCTTTTTGGATTTCTCTGAAGTCACTACCACAGTGCTCTCTGCTGACCACTGCTGTCCATTTTAGGAACTGTCCAGAGCAGCATATGTTTGCTATGGGGATTTTCTCCTGTTCTGGACAGTTACTAAAATGGACAGCAGAGGTCAGCAGTGAGCACTGTGGTCGTGACATCAGAGAAATCCAAAAATAAAAGCATTTCTTCTGTAGTATATAGCCCCTAAAAAGTACTAGAAGTATTAAGATTTTTTAATAGAAGTAATTTACAAATCTGTTTAACTTTCTGGCACCAGTTGAAAGCAAACTGTACACAACATGGGAAATATAACTGAACAAATACTTTGCTAGCAGGATAGGGGAGGGGGGAGATTGTACACCCCAGTGTGACTTTGACACTGGGGCATACAATCTACCCCTTCCCATATCCTGCAAGCAAAGTGTGCACACAACATGCAAAATACATCAGCATTTCCCATCAAAAGTGAATTTAACCTAAAAAAAAATCAAAAAACAGTCCAAGAAAGTTAAGAACATACGATCCTGCCAAGACACTCTGCCAGCTTCTGTCAGGAAATACTGTGCAAAATCGTCTCTGAGACGCATGACGGCCTGGGTTGATCTTCTTGATGACTGCTGTAGTCCAGAGCTGCTTCCACTTCTTCAGGATCCCTGGGGGAATGCTCATTGGTTAGGACAAAGTTGTGGAGAACAACAGCTGCCTTGACAACCTGATCAACCACGTCCAGGTGCAGTTGGATTGGCCATGTGAAGATCCGCCATTTTCCTGCAAAAAGTCCAAAGGCACACTCCACATAGCGTCTTGCACGTGACAGTCTGTAATTGAAGATCCGCTGGTGGTGGTCGAGTCCATGGCTGGAGTAAGGCTTCAGCAAGTTGGCACACATCTTGAAGGCCTCGTCCCCAACAAAAACAAAGGGCATTGGAGGTCCATCAGTCCCAGGAAAGGCCCTTGCTTCAGGAAGTCCAATCTCACCAGAGTAGATCCTCCTCCCCATGGCAGAGTTCTTAAACACACCGGAGTCGTTGGTTCTTCCATATGACCAGATGATCACAGCGATGAAACTGTACTGCGCATCCGCAATGGCCATAAGTATGGTGGAGAAGAACTTCTTGTAGTTGTAATACTCCGACCCCGTGTGCGCCAGCTTGGTCCTGATCCTGATGTGCTTCCCATCGACTGCTCCAACAGAGTTTTGAAACTGTGTGACTTCCTGGAACTTCTCTGCGATGTCAAGCCATGTTCTGCTGAAGGATGTGGAAGAAAGTCTACTAGAAGGCAATCCCACAGGGCCTCGCAGGTGGTCCGGACAATCCCAGAGATGGTGGAAATTCCCAGGTGAAATTGGAAGTGGAGCGAGGAAAAACTCTCACCGGATGCCAGGAACCTGAAATTAACAGTTTAAAAAAGGGTTTTAGTATTTTGCAAAACACATTGGATGAACACTGCAAAAAAATAAATAAATAAATAGGATTTCGACTACATACCTGAGGGTTACAATGAGGCGTTCCTCTGGCGAGATGCTCATTTTGAGGTGGGTGTCTTGGCGACAGATCCTTTAACCGATGCCTGGTAGAAGGTCATCAAATGTTTCTACAGTCATCCCTAGGTAGCTTGCGAACTTCTCGGGGTGCTGGCGCAGCTCCATGTACAAAGTACTGTGCACCCCATGGGTCATCCGTGCTGCAGTGATGGGATGGATCCAACATCTTCGGCAGCGACGTCGCTCATAATCTTCGGATCTTTCCTTCTTCTTTGGGCATGCTACAGCAGCACATTGAAAATGTAGGAAAGGTGGGTGGGAAACATGGTGAAATTTGCAGTGGTAAAGTCTGACAGCAAGCAATCTAAGCAACAGTACTCTCCCTCTCAATGCTGAAATTCAGACTGCTGCCGGATCATTGTAGCACCCTTTTATACCCTTCACCACCTCCAGTGCAATTAAGAGTTCATTTGCATATTGCAAGATTAGCGCTATATCTCGGAATGGATTGGGGTAAGGAATACATTGTTTTATTTTATGCCAATGTGAATACAGTGTCACTGTCTATGACTGGTGTTTTATGCTATTTCCTCATCTCTACCGAGCTAAACTCTCACCGCTTTACCCCATCCATGGACAGACAAGGTCATCTTTGTTGGATACCAGATACAGTAACCCCCCAACATGCGATGGCCCCGACATATGATCAAATCGACATACGATGCTTTTATATGTCGGGGCCATCGCATTAACTGCTATTCGGCAGCGCAAAATGCTTAAGCTGATGTCGGATAACAGTGTAATGTGCCCCAGCAGGTTCACTTACCTATCCCCGCTGCTCCGGGTCCTGTCCGGGGTCCGGGCCTCGCTTTCCGGAGTCATTATTACGTATCTGCGCACGCCGTTCCGGCGCACTAACGTAATAACGTCACCAGAAAGAGAGGCCCGGACTCCGGTGAAGATGCGGAAGATCCCGGAGGACCCAGAAGAAGACGCCGGAGCTGCGGGACAGCATCGGGAGCCCCTGGGAGACCATCGGGAGCGGTGATGACGCGGTCCTGAGCGGCGGGGACAGGTGAGTATTTAATGCACTTTTTACATTGCACGGATCCCTCAACATACGATGGATTTGACAAACGATGGGTCATTTGGAACGAATTACCATTGTATGTTGAGGGACCACTGTACCGTATATATTCGAGTATAAGCCAAGTTTTTCAGCACGATTTTTCGTGCTGAAAACGCCTCCCTCGGCTTATACTCGAGTGAACTCTCCGCCTGTCAATCCCTTCATCAGTGGTCTTCAACCTGCGGACCTCCAGATGTTGCAAAACTACAACTCCAAGCATGCTGGGAGTTGTAGTTTTGAAACCTCTGGAGGTCCGCAGGTTGAAGACCACTGCGGCCTTCGTCATCATCCAGACCCCCCCCCCCCCCCCTTTAGTTTTTCACCGGGGGGCCCTGTTCTCCGCGCTCCAGGCCTGCCCTGGACTAGTGACGTTGCCTTGACGACAAGGCACAGGGACGTTCATGCCCAGCCTCCCTGTCCGGGCATGCTGGTAATTGTAGTTTTGCAACATCTGGAGGTCCGCAGGTTGAAGACCACTGATGAAGGGATTGACAGGCGGTGATGATGAAGGGGGGGGGGGGTGATGACGGGGGTCTGGATGATGACATGGGGAGATTATGTATTTCCCACCCTAGGCTTATAGTTGAGTCAATAACGTTTCCTGGGTTTTTGGGGTGAAATTATGGGCCTCGGCTTATATTCAGGTCGGCTTATAATCGAGTTTATACGGTATTAGCGGAGTTAGTTGCCATCTGAAGCCTCTCAGTGAGGAATTGCTGGGGAACCTGCTCCGGTGTCACTGGGAGGGGTCAGGAAAGAACAGAAATAGCATACATAAGGAATACTGAAGGGCTGATAAACCATTACTATGGGAACTTATGATTAGATTTTATACATAAGGCATACAAAACCCGTAGAATCCCAAAAGTGACGTCTACAGCTGCAGAAGCGCACAGCTGGCCGCCCCTCCTCCACAGCTGCCATTGCTGCATCACAGGATGACTGGGACATAATGAAACGTTTTAGTTGGTGGTTCCCGGTCTGGACCCAGCCGCACCGGAGTGATTCATGTTAATGGCAGCAGTGGAGATTTATTCTGGACGGGGCCATCTGACGCCTCATTACATGTCACAATTGTAAACACATTACATGTTCTATTAAAAGGGGTGACGAACATGGACGGCTTCTTCCAATAGATTAGGATATGGAGATTTAAGGAGCAGCAGCGTTTGCTGTCATTGGGTATCGCTCGGCGGCTTCATGTAATGCTCCACGAGGAGGAACGAGACTCAGCTCATGCGGAAACAGAAAATCTAAATAAATTGTATTTAAAAGTCGCCGTGACAGTATCAAGGCTCGGGCTCTATTTGTGTTTACGCCATCACCACGGTTACAGGAGGAACCACCCGTGTGCGAACTTCTTATTGGCTGCCGAGCCTGAGACCTAATGAAAAAAATGGACACAAAGTATCGAATGTCCCGGGCGGGGATTTGGTTCTTGTTTTTTCAGTGTTTATTTGCTCTACTTAAATTGATCATGACATTAATGGCCACAACCTCTGACCCGCAGTATATGATGACATAATTACCCCGTGATGTCACCGTACACCGGTATCAAAACATTTGAAAGCCTTCAGCCGGAGACGTCTTCAGATTTAAAGTGACAGCATCTCTGCGGCTGTGATTTCTGCTTACAAGCAAATTGTGTGGGATATCCTGAAAAATCACTTGTGCAAAACGGAGCTGATTATAAAAGATCTAGAACGTTAATCCCGTCAATCTGCTTCCTATTATGCGGAATTACTGTCTGCGGGCAGAGTCACGTGCAGTCGACCGCAGATCGCGGCTTTTTATGGTGTATTGCTGGGATATAAGGAATGATGCGTCACAAGAAGGTTTTATGGAGCGATAAGTAACAATTAACACTGATGTAAAAATCATTCCTATAGATGGCCCAGTTTTTGGGGACAGGCCCATGTTGTCCTTATTTTACTGCATTGATGGTTTTCTTTGCGGTCTGGCTCCAAGCATAGACCTCTATTTTTTGATCTGGTGGCCCAGTGGTTAGCACTGTTGCCTTGCACCACTGGAGTCCTGGGTTCAAATCCCACCAAGGATAACATTTTGCAAGGAGTTTGTATGTTCTCCCAGTGTTTGCATTGGTTTTCTCCCACACTGCAAAGATATACTGATAGGCGACTTTAGATTGTGAGTAGAGATGAGCGAACTTACAGTAAATTGGATTTGTCTCGAACTTCTCGGCTCGGCAGTTGATGACTTTTCCTGCATAAATTAGTTCAGCTTTCCGGTACTCCGGTGGGCTCGAAAAGGTGGATACAGTCCTAGGAGACTCTTTCCTAGGACTGTATCCACCTTTTCCAGCCCACCGGAGCACCTGAAGGCTGAACTAATTTATGCAGGAAAAGTCATCAACTGCCGAGCCGAGAAGTTTGTGACGAATCAAATTTACTGTAAATTTGCTCATCTCTAATTGTGAGCTCCAATGGGGACAGGGAACCAAACTGAGTGTACAGTGCTGTGGAATATGGGTGTGCTATATAAATAAAGAGTTATTATTATCATCTCTATGGAACAGATCTGTAATACAGCGACTGTAGGTGTATTTTGCTATCATGGCTATTGTGGCATGTGGCATGTGCCATCATATTCTTTATTACTGAGGTATTCTCACTGTGGCATGTATAGGCAGACAGTCTATGACAGTGTCCCCCAATGTGTGGCTCTATAGCTGTTGCAAAACTACAATTCCCAGCATGCCCTGCCAGCTGAAGTTTCTAGTTTTGCAACAGCTGAAGAGCCACTGATTAGGGAATAGAAGGCACCAGAGACATGCAGTGAAGGTTGTAAGATGAGAATATGACGTATGATGGGAGTTGTAGTTTTGCAATAGCTAAAGAGCCACACATTGGGGGACACTGTCATAGACTGTCTGCCTATGCATGCCACAGTGAGAATAGAATGGGCTGAAGGCAGGGCCGGTTCTGCTTATAGGCAAAATAGGCAGCCGCCTAGAGCGCTCTCTTGATGGGGGCGCCACTCTGCCCGCTGCAAGAAAGTTAGTAGCCAGCCACTATCCAAAGCACCTGCCGCTCATCTGAAGCACCCGCCCAGCCAGCACCACCATCACAACCCATCCTTGCACCAGCCCTGACTGGAGGGATGCTCCGAAGGTTATCAGGGCATGATGGGAGTTTTGCAACAGCTGAAGAGCCACAGGTTGGGAAATAGGATGCACAGGAGGGAAACACTAAAGCTCGAACTGGACTGACAATCTTCCGGACCAGGCAGACTCCTGGTGGGACGCTCCAGTTGGTCTTATGTTTAAAACAGTGTTTTCCAACCAGGGTGCCTCCAGCTGTTGCAAAACTGCAACTCCCAGCATGCCCGGACAGCCGAAGGCTGTCCGGGCATGCTGGAAGTTGTAGTTTTGCAACAGCTGGAGGCACCCTGGTTGGGAAACACGGGTTTAAATAATGACTGCATGGCACAGGTATGCAGAGGGCTGGCGGCGGCCCTGTGGACCAGAACTGCAGCACATACTGACTTAGCGCAGGTCCTGTCAGCATTTCACTGTGTTGCTGCACTGCTGCCTGTGTGCGCTTCCGCCCCTCATTTACCTGTTGCCAGAGCCTCCTCCTCCCCTATGCTCTCTCCTAGCCTGGCTCTTCCTCTGATGTCACAAAACTTAAGTTACTACTCGCATATGACGCGTTGTCCTGTGCGGAATTGAGATTTAAGAAGGTCGCAGCAATAGCGCAGTGACCATGGGCCGGGGCAAGGGGGCAAAGTTCTGCCTTTTTGACTTAGGCCGGGTTCACATCAGCGCTTTTCATTTCCGTTACCCAGTTCCGTTGAAGAATTTGAGAAACGGAAATAAAAGCGAAGCAATTGTAAAATCCGCATCTGCAGATTACTGATCCGCATCTGCTGATTTTACAAATCCACAGCGGATCTGTAATCTCTAGACAACTTGATATTTTGAAATAAGGAAATAAAATCACAAATTATAGAATTCTGTTAGAGAAATACGGAGTACAAGTTTTATTAAAGGAGTATTCCAGGAAAAAACTTATATATATATATAGATATATCAACTGGCTCCAGAAAGTTAAACAGATTTGTAAATTAAAACTTAAAATTAGGTGCAGCTCACAACAGAAGGACCGAGGCAGTCAAAACTAAAGCCGGACACCACCGGCAACACTAATAAATATCAAATAGAATATATAGCTTATGCCTCTAGGACCTCACCAATGGTGCATAATGATGTGGGTAATAATGAATTATGGCAGCGTTAGTCAAATTTTTTTTTTAATTCAGATTATAAAATATAAATATATAAAACAATGACAAAGTGACACATTAAACTGGCACTGTCTAGTGATAATCCCACTGGGCCCTAGTGGGATATCCAAAATATAAAATATAAAAATTATGTGCTAGTGTTCCAGTAAGTCCATAAATCTGCAAACAAAAAATGGAATCCGCAAAAAATAAGATGAATGGATATTCGGTTTTGTGGCAGAATATGCTTGTGACATAAA
Source organism: Hyla sarda (assembly GCF_029499605.1). Lineage (NCBI taxonomy): Eukaryota > Metazoa > Chordata > Amphibia > Anura > Hylidae > Hyla > Hyla sarda. Next base: position 109,791,066 of record NC_079198.1, on the reverse strand, counting down.
GTCAATAATCAAGAAAATGAATGATACAAAGTATCTCTCACCACTGCTTCTGGCTTGATGGATTTTTTACAATGAATCGCAGCCTTATGTTCCTCGCATGCCCCAATGTGGAGGGGGGGGGGCATTGGTTCACACGTCTCCCTAGCAGCCCTGATGGCAGGGGGCGCAAACAGATGTTACGTACCGTTGGCTCCGATGTCGGAGGAGTGTGCAGCAGTATTCTGCACTGGTGACCACGCTTGCTAACCGGCTTGCTGCAGATGGCACTGTTCTGACCCTCCGGCAAGAGTGTCAGTCAGCTCGGGAGCGACAATGGGTCTGGTGGTGATGGTACGTACGGGAGCGGTAGACGGTCCAGGGGTGGCGTCCCACGTGGAAGCTTGAGTAGCGGGAAGTACAGGCTGCGAGATGTGGTTGAAAGTGTGGTTGCGGCCAGGCAGGGCGGATTAAAGAAGCTGAATTAACTCCTCTGTTGCCGAAACATATGAGTTTTCAGATGGACACTAGTACTGACTGTGTGAGCAGTGCCAGATTCCTAAACTAATTTCGGGGTACTGGGAAACATGAACCTCCGACCCCTTCCTCAGTAGAAATGTGTATATGTGTACCTGGCCGCAACCACACTTTCAACCACATCGCACAGCCTGTACTTCCCGCTACTCAAGCTTCCACGTGGGACGCCACCCCCGGACCGTCTACCGCTCCCGTACGTACCATCACCACCAGACCCATTGTCGCTCCCGAGCTGACTGACACTCTTGCCGGAGGGTCAGAACAGTGCCATCTACAACAAGCCGGTTAGCAAGCGTGGTCACCAGCGCAGAATATTGCTGCACGCTCCTCCGACATCGGAGCCAACGGTACGTAACATCTGTTTGCGCCCCCCCTGCCATCGGGGCTGCTAGGGAGACGTGAGAACCAGTGCCCCCCCCCCCCTCTCCACATTGGGGCATGTGAGGAACATAAGGCTGCGATTCATTGTAAAAAAAATCCATCAAGCCAGAAGCAGTGGTGAGAGATACTTTGTATCATTCATTTTCTTGATTATTGACTTTATGTCACAAGCATATTCTGCCACAAAACCAAATATCCATTCATCTTATTTTTTGCGGATTCCATTTTTTGTTTGCAGATTTATGGACTTATTGGAACACTAGCACATAATTTTTATATTTTGGATATCCCACTAAGGCCCAGTGGGATTATCACTAGACAGTGCCGGTTTAATGTGTCACTTTCTAATGCGTCGCTCTCCATTGCCATCATCACGTCACTGCGCACGCCGCCCCTATTGGATGACGGGATGGCGCGCGCAGCGACGTGATGACGACGAAGCAGAACGACGGCGATGCAGCGGAGAATGAAGAGGATGGTCCGGAGCGGCGAGGACAGATGAGTGACACTCACTGGGGCACACTGGGCACATTAAATGGCTATCTGGTGGCAGCTGAAGCAGTCTGTGCTGCCGGATAGCCATTTATGCGATGTCCCTGACATACAAAAGCATCGCATGTTGATGCTGCCTTCAACATGCGATGGCCTCTGAGAGGCCATCGTATGTTGAAATGATCGTATGTCGGGGCCATCGTAGGTCGGGGGGTCACTGTATTCACTTATGGAGATATATTGCACAAGACTTGGCACTTGCTGAACATAATGTGTGATATTAAGGGAAGTTTATTAATCACTCCTATTTGGTATAATTTTTGTATGAAAGCCTTTTTAGATATAGGGCAAGAAAGATTTTTGATGGCACGGGGTGTTTGTTTAATTAGACAAGATTTTCATGATGGGAAAATTGTTAGTTTTGAGCAAATGCAAGTAAAATCCATTCTTTTTGGTATAATTGATTACTTTGGGCAGCTCACAGTCCCACGTAGTCATCTTGCAGGATTCTTCTCTATTTACTATGGGGAAAGTTTGTTGGTGGAAATTTCTAGCCATTTATTCACAGGATTTTCCGTGAATTTAATAGTTAATAGGTCGGGTCGTGAAACCACACCTCTTTCCTGCCATCTACGCCCCCTTTTCGGGTTTGTCAGGCTTAAAGGTTTCTTTTTGGCACAATGAGCCAAAAAATCTGGCACAGACATAATTTGCGGCACAATGCGCCAAACTGTGGCGCACAACCCGAGAAAAGCAGTCGGGTTTACAATAGTGATTCAGGGCCAATATGAGTGACACTAGGAGTAAAAAGTAAGTGGTTAATATATACAAGGGCCCTGATTTACTAACGTGAACCCGAGTGTTTTTGTCGGGTTTAGCGCCTAATATTCTGTCGCACGATGTATGCGACAGTGTATACGACCCCCCCAAAAAACGAGTGTTTAGTAAAACACACCAAATGGGCGTGTTTTCAACAAAATGGGGCGTGTTCCTGAGTAACTAAAGAAAAAAACTCTCGTAGTATAATGTGAAACACACAAAAAAACAGCCATTAGAGATGTTATTTGCATCTGTCAGGCTAGATAAACAAGCTGGTGGATGATTTTGTCCCCTTTAGTCAGCCTTTCTTTACATGAACTATTTTTGTAAACTTTAAAATTAATTTTGAAAAGTAGTGGATATTTTGATTGTTATTGCTTTGAACATGGTAATTTTCTACAAACGTCCTCTCTTCTCAATAGGGTCTCCGAGTCTGCATTTTTTATTTATTTTTTACCTGAGTTTTACCCGCCTAGTTTGTGCGACCAAACAATATTCCGTGCGACAGAGAAAAACGGACACTTGCAACACAATAGTAAATAAGGTGAGAAAAATTATGGAGGAAAAGCAAAAACACTCCAAAAACAACTCTCCGGTCTTAGTAAATGAGGCCCAAAGTGTTGAGGGAAGAAAGGAGGAATTTTAGGTAAGGTTTTTACTTGTGCTAATTTTACGTGTCTTGCTTTCATAATCGATTCCATCATATCATCCTGGCACAATCTGGTAAAAAAGGTTAAAAGCTACGAATATTTGAGAAGACAGAATCATAAGAAGCTTTAAATAAACATAACATAGACTGGAGATAGAAATGGAGATTCATTGTTTTTGGTTTTTTTTCCCCCTATCTGGAGATACTGGGTGAGGTTGGGGTCAGTTCGATTTGTATACATTTTTGTTATTTGTCATTTTTATTTGCATGAGATTTAATAAAAAGGATTAAGAAAAAAATCAAAAATAAAAGTCTCATAAAAAAGTGGGAAAATGGACCAAGTATGGACACTATTTGACTACATTCAGTCCAATGCACTCAGTGGGTGTGGTGTGACTATGCAGTATTCGTTGGCATATCTATTTGACCCTTAAGAAAAACCCACTTCTTAAGGTTGTTTTTGTCTTTTATTCAGTCAGTGTTCAATACTTGTGGATTTACATAAGATCCTGATGAATTCAATGGAATTGATGAAAGTTAATTTCAGGGTCCCATTTATTAGAATGTAACTAATGGCTGAGGGTGCGGGCCCAGATATGGGAACAGCTGTGTCCAGTCTGTACTGGGAAGAGATGGGTGATGACGTGACCTCTTCATGTGAGATATCGATCCCATCACACTCAGCCTCGTGTAACTCAGATAATATTACAAGATAACAACTAAAAGAAACAATGTGGGAATGAGCAATGGTTCTTTCAGGATGGTGATGTCAGGGGAATGGGATTCACAGTATAAGGGGCACAATAAGTAAGTGCAACCAGATGGTGACACTGTAATGCCATCATTGACAGCTTTTGGATGAGAAGGAAGATTGGTCTGGAAGTTCTCTTATACTGCTGGTATATTAGGGGAAAGGTATTAAGGAATTGCGAAACAAACTTTACATAAACCTATAATTTTTACTGACTTGTGCTACAAATTACACTTTATTGTCTGTATTTCTTTTTATATAGAGGAGAAGTAAAAAGGAAAGCAGCAAAACAAAGGTCTAATGGTGAATTTTGGGGTTAATGATGACCACAAGACTATGACATGGTAACACTGTGACTTCTCATCCGCCACATCCATCCACATTGGAGAATAGGTCATTGGTCAACCCTTTAAAATGTATGGGGACTCCCAACTCTCGCCCGACAGATGATATTATGTGTATTGAAGGGCATCTGCAGCGAAAAAAATGTGTCTGATTGCAGGGTGTCCGACCACTGGGACCCCCGCGATCTCCCAAATGGGGCCTCGGCATTGCTGTGCTGTGTGCCGGCTAATGTGCATAGTGTCGAGCAACATGCCACCCTCCATACAGCTCTATGGGAGAGGCGGGGAGGCACAAACCTCATGCTGCGGCCGACACACCTCCTACACAGGAGAGCCGCAGCAATGCTGGGGCCCTGTGTGGGAGATTAAGTGGGGGGGTCCCAGCATTTGGACCCCCGCGATTAGACACTTATCCCCCCTGTGGATAGGGGATATGTTTTTTTTTTTTTTTTTGCTGCAGATGTCCTTTAAGGCAAATCACAAAGATAGCTGATCATCTGATGCTATTGATGGGGTATAGCCCAATTTAGCTTCATAGTACACGTCCACAGGACAACACCCTGTGATGGAGAGTTGGGGAGCAGCCTGGGAATTTGATTTTTCGATACCTGTGCTACACCCCTTTAAATATGTTGGATTTACAACATACTGCATCTGTGTCTCTGTCCGTTTCTATAGGAGCAGGAAGGTGTTCAGTCTGGGGCACTCATGTGACATCTGGGGAGAGTATATTGTAACAGGACGGCGTTGAGGGAGCGCACATTAATATTCATGAAGTTTCTTCATCATTGGAGGTACTTGGACTCCTGCCACCAATTGTAGAAAGAACTTTGCAATCCAGTAAATGTTGCGTGACAACCAGGTCTGGTGTAGAACACGGACAGACGTGCTGGAAATGTCAGATTCTTCCATCAACCCACACAGGTCATGGATAATAAACAACACAAACATCCTTCTGTTATGTTAATCTACTCATCTATAGTTATATGAATCCATCTGTGTGGCCATCCAGGGGCACAGGTGTCTAGCAGGACAGGAACACGTATGATTGCTTGTTGGTTTCTGGATATTAGGTTCTTGTGAATCTTGTCCCCATTGGAACCAAAGCCTGTAAAGTGGGAAACTGCATAAACAGTAGCTGGGTGCCCAGCAGCAAGGACCCCCGCGGTCTGTAAGGCAATTTTCAAAATACTGCAATTCTAAATCATAACTTTAGATCCAATATTGGGAAGTGTTCATTTCTGCAAAGATGAACCTCTATGAACATCCACTTTGTAATTCTTCTGGGGGGGGGGGGGGTCTTCAAACAGATATAAAAAAAAAATAATACACTGGAGTTGCTCTGTGAAACTCAGTGGGGTTGATTTAAGAGTGAAGTGGAGTTTTCTGTGTAGGTTTTTTCCTGACAGGTATTTTTTCACTGTATTTACAAATTTTTCCCTACGTTTTTTTTTTTTCAATGATAATTTCCCAGAGCTCAAATTCACCCCATTTTATGTGGAAACCTCAGTAAATATGTCGGACCACACCCCTTTTTCTGGGCCACGGCCCTTTTTTATGTTTTTTACAGAGAAAATGGAGTGATGATCTGGTTTGAAGGTTTTTCGTGGTGCACATAACATGTTGCGTGCGCCTAAATTCCGCCACAAAACCTGACAAAAAAAATTGGAAACACATTAATAAATAACCCCAGTGATTTGATTACTTACACGCGGTGAGTGACATATTCCTACTAATCTCTGCTTGAAGAAACTCCCAATAGATCCGAAGGTCCTCTAATTCCCTCCTAGTGCTCCTGCCAGATGCCACCAGCTACACGCTCTCCTGGCCCAGTACAAGCCTTAAGCCAAATTGGACCTAGTACCAGGGGTACTGAGTAGACTGAGAACCTTTCACATGCCACCAACCACCATATGATAAAAGAAGCCTAAAAAATGGCGAGCAGGCACTGAATCTATAGAGCCATGATATTCGATTGTAAAACCAGGGTCTACGTCAGGTTCCTGAAGAAGGGGAGGTATTCCCCGATGGACATTGGACTGTGTACCAAGTTTTGAAATGCTTACATGTTTTTATGTGGATTTTACTGGAATTAAATGGGCACTGTCAGATACAAAAATTTTGATATGTTGTAAAGCATGTATAACCAATAGGTTATGCAATTGCTTTCATTAGAACATTTTCAATATTTCATACTGAAAAAAACAGTCAAACAACTGCCCCCGCCTGCTTGGACACATACTAGTTCTGCTGTGTCCATGCATCATCACCTATGTCATGGACACACTTCCTTGATTGACAGCTGTTAGTGCAGGGCTCAGAGCTGGAGGAAAAATCCTCCCACTGTCAGCTTGTGTCCCGCTACTGTCAGTGAGGACAAGCTGGGAGTTGTAGTTTTGCTAATGCTAGGGGAGATGTGAGCAGACAGCATACTGAGGGAGGGGGCGGAGACCTGCACAGTGAGGCCACGCCCCCTCCCTATGAGAGGAATTCAGACTAGTGAGCTAAATTAAAAGTGTAATAAAATAATAAATAAACGTGTTAGACTCATAAAAATAGATGTACATGGTCAGGATTAGGTACTGAGTGATATATAAAAATAAAAAAACATTTTGGTTGGATCTGACGGGTACACTTTAACATGCTGCTGCTTGGAACAAGCAGTGTCTCCAAATCTGTCACGAGACGCAGATTAGACACAAATACTTGGTCTGAAGTTTTATGATCTTGGCATAATAGGATTTAGAGTCCACTTTAAGGGGGAGATTTATCAAAACCTGTCCAGAGGAAATGTTGCTGAGTTGCCCGTAGCAACCAATCAGATCGCTTCTTTCACTTTTAACAAGGCCTCTGCAAAATGAAAGAAGCGATCTGATTGGTTGCTATGGGCAACTGGGCAGCTTTTCCTTTGCACAGGTTTTGATAAATCTCTCCCTTAGTTTTTAGTGCATTCTTATCTGGTTTGGAGGTGACATTCCCTGTATTTGGTGAGGATCTGTGCTCACTACACACGCAGCCTCATCATTGTGGATCTATTACATTTTCAGACACATTCCTTTCTATTGCTGCAATAGCTTATTGATAAGAAGGTAAGAGAACAGCAGATCCTCATCTTTGTATGTTTTACAATGCCCTGGGTCACATGATGCCTCCTACTATGCGGTGATCTTATATTGCCATAAAGCATTCCGCACATGGATTGTCCAAAAATGGTTCAGTTATTTGTCTAAAAAAAAAAACTAAACAAGAAAAAGTAAATTCCTGCTGACAATAAGAGATTTTCTAACATGACATCGACACCAAACTATGCGACCCGGCTCTGTCTACCAGATTCTGGCGGGGAATTGAGCAATTGACTCAAACTATATAAAGGCAGAAAATTACATAGATGGCGTCCGATGCAATGCCAGGAGACGATGGAAGAATGAACTATATATATGTAGCTGCCCCCACCAGTGCTCAGCCATGTGCTTCTGGTAAAGACACCATATGAGGTATAATCCAAGTGAGTGCCGGCTCATCCTCATGGTGCAACATTCCTGGAGGTGACATCACAGCGCTATCTCACTACAGGGAAAACCTTAGACCAGTGTTCCCAACCAGGGTGCCTCCAGATGTTGCAAAACAAGAAACATAGAATGTGTCGGCAGATAAGAACCATTTGGCCCATCTAGTCTGCCCAATAATCTGAATACTATGAATAGTCCCTGGCCCTATCTTATATGAAGGATAGCCTTATGATTATCCCATGCATGTTTAAACTCCTTCACTGTATTTGCAGCGACCACTTCTGCAGGAAGGCTATTCCATGCATCCACTACTCTCTCAGTAAAATAATACTTCCTGATATTACTTTTAAACCTTTGCCCCTCTAATTTAAAACTATGTCCTCTTGTGGTAGTTTTTCTTCTTTTAAATCTCCTCTCCTCCTTTACCATGTTGATTCCCTTTATGTATATAAAGTCTCTATCATATCCCCTCTCTCTCTTCTTTCTCCTATACATGTTAAGGTCCAGTAACCTTTCCTGGTAAGTTTTATCCTGCAATCCCTGTACTAGTTTAGTATCTTCTCTGAATTCTCTATAGAGTATATATATCCTTCTTGAGATACGGCCTCCAGTACTGTACACAATACTCCAAATGAGGTCTCACCAGTGTTCTGTACAGCGGCATGAGCACTTCTCTATACTGCTTATACCTCTCTCTATGCATCCAAGCATTCTGCTAGCGTTTCCTGCTGCTCTATTACATTGTCTTCCTACCTTTAAGTCTTCTGAAATAATTACTCCTAAATCCCTCTCCTCAGATACTGAGGTCAGGAATGTGTCAAATATTCTATATTCTGCCCAAGGGTTTTTACGCCCCAGGTTCATTATCTTGCACTTATCCACATTAAATTTCAGTTGCCAGAGTTCGGACCATTCTTCTAGTTCTCCTAAATCCTTTTCCATTTGGCGAATCCCTCCAGGAACATTGACTACAACCCTCTGTTGTCTGTCACTCAGCCACTGCCTAATCCCCTCAACAATATGGGAGTCCAAGCTCAATGACTGCAGTTTATTGATAAGTCTTCTATGAGGGACAGTGTCAAAAGCCTTACTAAAATCTAGATATGTGATGTCTACTGCCCCTCCGCCATCTATTATTTTAGTCACCCAGTAAAAAAAATCAATGTTTGTTTGTTATGATCTCCCTGAAGTAAACCCATGTTGTTTTTCATCTTGCTATCCATGAGATTTTAGATGTTCCACAATCCTATGCTTTAGTAGGGTTTCCATTAATTTCCCCACTATTGATGTCAGACTTACTGGCCTATAGTTGCTTGATTCCTCCCTACTACCTTTCTTGTGAATGGGCACGACATTTGCTAATTTCCAATCTTCCAAGACGACTCCTGTTACCATTGATTGATTAAATAAATCTGTTAACGGTTTTACTAGCTCACCACTAAGCTATTTTAATAATTTTGGGTGTATCCAATCAGGCCCCTGTGATTTATTTGTCTTCACTTTAGACAGCAAACGTAGAACCTCTTCCTCTGTAAAGAAACATGCATCAAACGATTCATTAGTTTTCCTCTCTTCCACAAGTCTGATCACTACAGTGAAGATTAATAGGATACAAAAGTGGCAGTGTCAGGTTGTGTATCAGTTGTTTTCAGGTCTATAATGGTGTATTCACACATACAGGAATTTGCTCAGATTTTATGCGCAAGATTTTATGCTGCAAATGTAAAGTAATTGACTAAACACAGCTTCAAATCCTGCACATCAAATCTGTGCAGAATGCTGTCGTGTGAATAGACTCTAAAGTAGAACTCCAGCAAAAAATTTACGTATCCCCTATCCACAGGATAGGGGATAAGTAGCTGATAGTGAGGGGGTCCAACTGCTGGGACCTGCAGCACTCGGGCATTATCGGCGCTCAATTAATGCAGCACGTGCCGTCTACCAGTAGATGCGTGCGGTCACTGAGAGAGTCGGGCTCCCCAAGATTGCAGGAGGTCCCAGTGTTCAGACCCCCCTGCGATCAGCTACTTATCCCCTATCCTGTTAATAGGGAATAAGTTAATTTTGCTAGAGTTCTCGTTAATAGTCAACTGAATGGCTCAGATTTACAGAAGTACAACTGTGTATTTCCAGATGGATAGTCTTTAATTGTGCCAAATAAATCAGAAGCTGATTGATAAACATGACACATTTTAACCCCATAAAGACATAACCCATTCTGGCCATTAGGAAACAGCTTATTTTCGTTTTTAAGACACATACCGTATTTTTCGCCGTATAAGACGCACTTTTTCTTCCCCAAAACTGGGGGGAAAAAGTTGGTGCGTCTTATGCAGTGAATACACCCCTATCGCGGCGGTCCCTGCGGCCATCAACGGCCGGGACCCGCGGCTAATACAGGACATCACCGATCGCGGTGATGCCCTGTATTAACCCTTCAGACGCGGCGATCAAAGCTGACCGCCGCGTCTGAAGGGAAAGTGACACTAACCCGGCTGTTCAGTCGGGCTGTTCGGGACCGCTGCGATTTCACCGCGGCGGTCCCGAACAGCCCGACTGAATAGCCGGGTTGGTGCTTACAGGACACCGGGAGGGACCTTACCTGCCTCCTCGGTGTCTTCTCCGTTCAGGGATCCCCTGTATGGCCGGCGCTCTCCTTCCTCGTCATCACGTCGTCGCGTACGTGCGTCGGCGTGCGTAACGACGTGATGGCGGTGACGGAGAGCGAGGATACCCGGCCGGCAGCAGAGACGTTCCTGAGCGACGGGGACACTGCGACAGCGATGGAGCGACATCCAGGGCAGCGGTGACGGGTCCGGAGCGGCGGGGACACGTGAGTATTACCTCCTATGCAATGATCTTCAATCTGCGGACCTCCAGATGTTGCAAAACTACAACTCCCAGCATGCCGGGACAGCCGTTGGCTGTCCGGGCATGCTGGGAGTTGTAGTTTTGCAACATCTGGAGGTCCGCAGGTTGAAGACCACTATTGGGTTCAAAATCGTAATTTTTTTAGATTTTGCACCTATAAATTGGGTGCGTCTTATACGCCGGTGCGTCCTATAGGGCGAATACGGTAAATCTTTTATTTTTCCATCCACAGAGCCATGTGAGGACTGTGTTTTGCACAACATTTTTTGAGCAGAGACTGGGCTTGCGCAAACAAAATTATAAGATTTGCCCTTAGGGGAGAGCTTATGATTTCACTTTTTCATTCTTGCATTTTTTTCTTAATGCCAATAATAAATTGTTGTGTGACATATTTGGCTCATCGTTCAGACCAGTTTATTTCTTAAGTCACCCAAATCAGTGAGATTCCACAAATAATAAATCTTTCTTAAAACTTTACTCCAGTTAAACCATCGGAAAACAAATGGGTGAGCAAGATGCAAATGCACAAAAAAATTATCCAATGTGAATATGGCCATGAAAAAAATAGTACAAATTATGCCAAAATAAATAGGTGCATGAGCAATGATAAGTAATACATTATTTGCATATTTTTCAGCCGTAGAACAAACATGTGCAGGTGTTATTACCAGCACAGTTTACCTTCCATATAGACCCTTTAGGCTACATATATGAGAAATGTATCCCATGACCAAGGGGGCATCTAATCATCTCGTGAGCCATAAAACTACTAACTCTATGGGGGATGCAAAATCTACTGTGCAGTTGTGTAGTTGTCTCAGTTGCACGCATCCCTTCAAAATTTTCCAGGAAGCCCCCTGGATAGTGCAAAAAAAGTGTGAAAAACCTCACACACATTCCTATGCCAGATGGTCATTGGAGAATTTTTTGAGAAAGTGATAAATACAGCGCACCATCCAATGCATCGGCTAACCACGCCCCCTGGAAGCACACAAGAGAAATGACAAAGCCATCACAGACAACATAAAAATAACCCAAAATTGGATGATAAATAAATTAATGCGCAAAATAAAAACACTTGCTCGTGCAATTTTGCAGGTGCACGCCAGCTGATAAATTCCCCCCTATATCTCTGAGATTATGTTGTAATATTTACATTTTCCATTGTAATTTGCTTTTCATGTAGAATCTGCAGAGGAACCTCCATTACTTTGTGGGATTTCTGACATTTTCCCATGATCAGAGTTGGTTCGGGCATTGTGATGATTAATCCTCTTTGTCTCAGTAAGTGGAATATGAGAGGCGGCAGCATTGATTTGTCGTGGTTGTGTTTGTATCTATCCCTGGGAACAGACGCATGTTTCTGAGTTAGTCTGGTTGATTGACGGCGATGATTGAAGGGAAGTGGCCCCACATGTTGGCTCCATGTTCTTCTGTCCACTTGTCCGAGGTTCACAATGTTGTCACAATTAGCTGCATTATGAGCTCTGAATTCCCAGTGATTGCCTCCAGTATAGAATTACCCCCAGTGTTACGTTCCATCAGATTGGAAACATGTGTCACTGTGGAATCCTGGTGGCACTATCTGTTGTTTGTTTCTTGATGTGTAGCGTATGGATGAGAAAGCTAACTGGTCATGACTGCCTATGTTATCCCCCTGTGTGAATTCATATTCTTATACATGGGGAACAGACACTAAGTGGCAGTAACTTATAGGCACCATCGTACATCACAACAGAGGTGCCACCTTGCATCCAACTTACTATTACATATAACTCAAAACTTTTAATGAATGCAAAGGGGCACACATTAAGAGGCACATTCCACGTCAACTTTTTAGCCATTCCTCTGACCATTTTCAGGGCCTGCCCAAATACAAATACCCAATAGGACGATCTGTAGACTGTATGACAGATTACCTATTGACTTCTTCCTCTGGCCTAGACTGCCATGATGACTTCTTCCTACCATAATTTGTCTACAGAATCTGCAGGACAAACATCTCTGGCTTCTCATTGTACCAGCACCATACCATCCTTTACTCCACCCAGAATGCCTCACACCGTAATAATTCCCTCCTTAGTGCCATGCAGAGTAATAGTGCTTCCCTTATTTTGCCCTACTTTAATGATCCTACCATACTCCCGTTCCTCTCTTGTTGGAGCACTCACCCTGATAAGCACTTCAAGGTGTAGTCAAGGTACTGTGCAAAAAACGATGCTAGTGATGCTCATAAACAACCATTATGGGTGTCCCAAATCTCTGATTGGCTTACCTTGCTATTCTTGATGCCATAGCATAGCATCTCAAGAAGCTGTACATGCTGCCCCTCACTGAAGCACAGCTAGGTAAGTATATTACAACTACATATCATATTGTCCCTTCTTGTGCCCCCACACCTTCATATACCCATTCTGTGTCCCAACATATTACTAAGGCACCACTATGTGCACCCATATGTTAAAAATGCCGCATCAGGTGAGGTATAGGTTGGGTGGGTAGGTTTATGTCCCCCCACATCTTAATAGTGCCAATGATAAAAAAAAAAAAAACAACAACAACCTGAAACTCACCTTTCCTTGCTCCCACACCGATGAGCTGGGTCTTTTTTTCTCAAGGTAGAGTAAAGTGATGTCATTGTGTCACCTGCGCCAGGAATTTAACATGCTTAGCTGCTCTCATCCTCTTATAGGCTGCAGGCACGAAGCAGCCTGTGACCTACATGAGTAAGTGATGACAGAGGGAGCTAGAGGCTTTCTGCTCTGTCTACAATTGCATGTGCATCCTGATGATGTTGTATCTCTATGGGTGCAGTAAGTGTGATGGGTAATAGTTACCCAGCATCTGTTACTCAGTTGCCTACAATATGAGGATTCCATAGAGAAAACAACTAAGAGATGTTTCTCTGCTCTCATCTCAGCTACATGTGATTGCACTGGTGGCTGTGACCCCTGTACAGAATGTCCTGCAGCCTCTATCTCCCTGATAAAACTTCCGTCAGGACGTCCGCTCTGTGATGTTGCTATCTGCTAATCTGATTGGAGTTCATTTAAAGAATCTCATCCAGCGGGAAGCAGATCCCAGATCTGGTTCGCAGCAGATGCCAAGAATGTCTCAGAATAAAGCATCAGAGCCAGATACTGCATATTTTTAATGTAAAGTCTGTGGATAAAATGAAGACACAATTATCTGTCTGCTATGTACTGGAAGATGATCCCATGGGTCAACTGGAAATGTCCCCCAGTATGCTGAACCCTACATACACTCTTCGTGACTGGAGAAACGAATGACCTCATGAAAGTCTTAGATTTTTGGCTTGTAGGAACAGTGCACTTACCGCTGGGAGTTTGTTAAATCTTATTATTTTATTAACTATATGATTGAGGGATTTAGATCCATTATCTACTGCCTAAGGACATGGTCCCCAGGGTTAAGGGTCACACATGATGGATTGTGGAGAAAAATACATCAAAAAGTTTTCATAATTCCAGCTCTCAGCTTTACATTCATGGTCTGATGTCATAAATATTAAGAGAACTGCGGTGAAATAAATGCCTGTCCATCAAATCCCAGGATATGAATATCTAGGACTCTAATCATTGCTGATAATAACATGAGCGGTGCAGGAATTATCCCTGAGTCACAGGGGAAAGATATTTCCAGAAGATTTACTTCATTTTCACCAGAATCTCACTCCTATCATAACTCAGGACAGAGCAAAGATTTCATGTTATCTGTCCCCTGGATATACAGTATATATCCCATAAGTGACTCCACCCCTCACATTATATACAGTATATCCCATAAGTGAGTCCACCCCTCACATTATATATACAGTATATCCCATAAGTGAGTCCACCCCTCACATTATATACAGTATATCCCATAAGTGACTCCACCCCTCACATTATATACAGTATATCCCATAAGTGAGTCCACCCCTCACATTATATATACAGTATATCCCATAAGTGACTCCACCCCTCTCATTATATATACAGTATATCCCATAAGTGACTCCACCCCTCTCATTATATATACAGTATATCCCATAAGTGAGTCCACCCCTCACATTATATACAGTATCTCCCATAAGTGAGTCCACCCCTCACATTATATATACAGTATCTCCCATAAGTGACTCCACCCCTCACATTATATATACAGTATCTCCCATAAGTGAGTCCACCCCTCACATTATATATACAGTATATCCCATAAGTGACTCCACCCCTCACATTATATATACAGTATATCCCATAAGTGACTCCACCCCTCACATTATATATACAGTATATCCCATAAGTGATTCCACCCCTCACATTATATATACAGTATCTCCCATAAGTGAGTCCACCCCTCACATTATATATACAGTATATACCATAAGTGAGTCCACCCCTCACTTTATATATACAGTATCTCCCATAAGTGAGTCCACCCCTCACTTTATATATACAGTATCTCCCATAAGTGAGTCCACCCCTCACATTATATATACAGTATCTCCTATAAGTGAGTCCACCCCTCACATTATATACAGTATCTCCCATAAGTGAGTCCACCCCTCACATTATATACAGTATCTCCTATAAGTGAGTCCACCCCTCACATTATATATACAGTATCTCCTATAAGTGAGTCCACCCCTCACATTATATACAGTATATCCCATAAGTGAGTCCACCCCTCACATTATATATACAGTATCTCCCATAAGTGAGTCCACCCCTCACATTATATATACAGTATCTCCCATAAGTGAGTCCACCCCTCACATTATATATACAGTATATCCCATAAGTGACTCCACCCCTCACATTATATATACAGTATCTCCCATAAGTGAGTCCACCCCTCACATTATATATACAGTATCTCCCATAAGTGAGTCCACCCCTCACATTATATACAGTATCTCCCATAAGTGAGTCCACCCCTCACATTATATACAGTATCTCCCATAAGTGACTCCACCCCTCACATTATATATACAGTATCTCCCATAAGTGAGTCCACTCCTCACATTATATATACAGTATCTCCCATAAGTGAGTCCACCCCTCACATTATATATACAGTATCTCTCATAAGTGACTCCACCCCTCACATTATATACAGTATATCCCATAAGTGAGTCCACCCCTCACATTATATATACAGTATCTCCCATAAGTGAGTCCACCCCTCACATTATATACAGTATCTCCCATAAGTGAGTCCACCCCTCACATTATATATACAGTATATCCCATAAGTGAGTCCACCCCTCACATTATATATACAGTATATCCCATAAGTGAGTCCACCCCTCACATTATATATACAGTATATCCCATAAGTGAGTCCACCCCTCACATTATATATACAGTATCTCCCATAAGTGAGTCCCCCCCTCACATTATATACAGTATCTCCCATAAGTGATTCCACCCCTCACATTATATATACAGTATATCCCATAAGTTAGTCCCCCCCCTCACATTATATACAGTATATCCCATAAGTGAGTTCACCCCTCACATTATATATACAGTATCTCCCATAAGTGAGTCCACCCCTCACATTATATATACAGTATCTCCCATAAGTGATTCCACCCCTCACATTATATATACAGTATCTCCCATAAGTGAGTCCACCCCTCACATTATATACAGTAAATCCCATAAGTGAGTCCCCCCCCTCACATTATATACAGTATATCCCATAAGTGACTCCACCCCTCACATTATATATACAGTATCTCCCATAAGTGAGTCCACCCCTCACATTATATATACAGTATATCCCATAAGTGAGTCCACCCCTCACATTATATATAGTATCTCCCATAAGTGAGTCCACCCCTCACATTATATATACAGTATATCCCATAAGTGACTCCACCCCTCACATTATATACAGTATATCCCATAAGTGAGTCCACCCCTCACATTATATATACAGTATCTCCCATAAGTGAGTCCACCCCTCACATTATATACAGTATATCCCATAAGTGAGTCCACCCCTCACATTATATACAGTATATCCCATAAGTGAGTCCACCCCTCACATTATATATACAGTATCTCCCATAAGTGAGTCCACCCCTCACATTATATATACAGTATCTCCCATAAGTGAGTCCACCCCTCACATTATATACAGTTTATCCCATAAGTGAGTCCACCCCTCACATTATATATACAGTATCTCCCATAAGTGAGTCCACCCCTCACATTATATATACTGTATCTCCCATAAGTGAGTCCACCCCTCACATTATATATACAGTATATCCTATAAGTGACTCCACCCCTCACATTATATATACAGTATATCCCATAAGTGAGTCCACCCCTCACATTATATACTGTATCTCCCATAAGTGAGTCCACCCCTCACATTATATATACAGTATATACCATAAGTGAGTCCACCCCTCACATTATATATACAGTATCTCCCATAAGTGAGTCCACCCCTCACATTATATACAGTTTATCCCATAAGTGAGTCCACCCCTCACATTATATATACAGTATCTCCCATAAGTGAGTCCACCCCTCACATTATATATACTGTATCTCCCATAAGTGAGTCCACCCCTCACATTATATATACAGTATATCCTATAAGTGACTCCACCCCTCACATTATATATACAGTATATCCCATAAGTGAGTCCACCCCTCACATTATATACTGTATCTCCCATAAGTGAGTCCACCCCTCACATTATATACAGTATCTCCCATAAGTGAGTCCACCCCTCACATTATATATACAGTATCTCCCATAAGTGAGTCCACCCCTCACATTATATATACTGTATCTCCCATAAGTGAGACCACTCCTCACATTATATATACAGTATCTCCCATAAGTGAGTCCTCCCCTCACATTATATATAGTATCTCCCATAAGTGAGTCCTCCCCTCACATTATATATATAGTATCTCCCATAAGTGAGTCCACCCCTCACATTATATACAGTATATCCCATAAGTGAGTCCACCCCTCACATTATATACAGTATCTCCCATAAGTGAGTCCACCCCTCACATTATATACAGTATATCCCATAAGTGACTCCACCCCTCACATTATATATACAGTATATCCCATAAGTGAGTCCACCCCTCACATTATATACAGTATCTCCCATAAGTGAGTCCACCCCTCACATTATATACAGTATATCCCATAAGTGAGTCCACCCCTCACATTATATATACAGTATCTCCCATAAGTGAGTCCACCCCTCACATTATATATACAGTATAACCCATAAGTGACTCCACCCCTCACATTATATACAGTATATCCCATAAGTGAGTCCACCCCTCACATTATATACTGTATCTCCCATAAGTGAGTCCACCCCTCACATTATATACAGTATCTCCCATAAGTGAGTCCACCCCTCACATTATATATACAGTATCTCCCATAAGTGAGTCCACCCCTCACATTATATATACTGTATCTCCCATAAGTGAGACCACTCCTCACATTATATATACAGTATCTCCCATAAGTGACTCCACCCCTCACATTATATATACAGTATATCCCATAAGTGAGTCCACCCCTCACATTATATATACAGTATATCCCATAAGTGAGTCCTCCCCTCACATTATATATACAGTATCTCCCATAAGTGAGTCCACCCCTCACATTATATATACAGTATATCCCATAAGTGAGTCCACCCCTCACATTATATATACAGTATATCCCATAAGTGAGTCCACCCCTCACATTATATATACAGTATCTCCCATAAGTGAGTCCTCCCCTCACATTATATATATAGTATCTCCCATAAGTGAGTCCACCCCTCACATTATATACAGTATATCCCATAAGTGAGTCCACCCCTCACATTATATACAGTATCTCCCATAAGTGAGTCCACCCCTCACATTATATACAGTATATCCCATAAGTGACTCCACCCCTCACATTATATATACAGTATATCCCATAAGTGAGTCCACCCCTCACATTATATACAGTATCTCCCATAAGTGAGTCCACCCCTCACATTATATACAGTATATCCCATAAGTGAGTCCACCCCTCACATTATATATACAGTATCTCCCATAAGTGAGTCCACCCCTCACATTATATATACAGTATAACCCATAAGTGACTCCACCCCTCACATTATATACAGTATATCCCATAAGTGAGTCCACCCCTCACATTATATACAGTATCTCCCATAAGTGACTCCACCCCTCACATTATATATACAGTATCTCCCATAAGTGAGTCCACCCCTCACATTATATACAGTATCTCCCATAAGTGAGTCCACCCCTCACATTATATATACAGTATCTCCCATAAGTGACTCCACCCCTCACATTATATACAGTATCTCCCATAAGTGAGTCCACCCCTCACATTATATATACAGTATCTCCCATAAGTGAGTCCACCCCTCACATTATATATACAGTATAACCCATAAGTGACTCCACCCCTCACATTATATACAGTATATCCCATAAGTGAGTCCACCCCTCACATTATATATACAGTATCTCCCATAAGTGAGTCCACCCCTCACATTATATACAGTGTCTCCCATAAGTGACTCCACCCCTCACATTATATATACAGTATCTCCCATAAGTGAGTCCACCCCTCACATTATATATACAGTATATCCCATAAGTGATTCCACCCCTCACATTATATACAGTATATCCCATAAGTGACTCCACCCCTCACATTATATATACAGTATCTCCCATAAGTGACTCCACCCCTCACATTATATATACAGTATATCCCATAAGTGAGTCCACCCCTCACATTATATATACAGTATATCCCATAAGTGAGTCCACCCCTCACATTATATATACAGTATATCCCATAAGTGACTCCACCCCTCACATTATATATACAGTATATCCCATAAGTGAGTCCACCCCTCACATTATATATACAGTATCTTCCATAAGTGAGTCCACCCCTCACATTATATATACAGTATCTCCCATAAGTGACTCCACCCCTCACATTATATATACAGTATCTCCCATAAGTGACTCCACCCCTCACATTATATATACAGTATCTCCCATAAGTGAGTCCACCCCTCACATTATATATACAGTATCTCCCATAAGTGACTCCACCCCTCACATTATATATACAGTATCTCCCATAAGTGAGTCCACCCCTCACATTATATACAGTATCTCCCATAAGTGAGTCCACCCCTCACATTATATATACAGTATCTCCCATAAGTGACTCCACCCCTCACATTATATATATATACAGTATATCCCATAAGTGAGTCCACCCCTCACATTATATATACAGTATCTCCCATAAGTGACTCCACCCCTCACATTATATATACAGTATCTCCCATAAGTGACTCCACCCCTCACATTATATATACAGTATAACCCATAAGTGAGTCCACCCCTCACATTATATATACAGTATATCCCATAAATGAGTCCACCCCTCACATTATATACAGTATCTCCCATAAGTGAGTCCACCCCTCACATTATATATACAGTATCTCCCATAAGTGACTCCACCCCTCACATTATATACAGTATCTCCCATAAGTGAGTCTACCCCTCACATTATATACAGTATATCCCATAAGTGAGTCCACCCCTCACATTATATATACTGTATCTCCCATAAGTGAGTCCACCCCTCACATTATATACAGTATATCCCATAAGTGATTCCACCGCTCACATTATATATACAGTATATCCCATAAGTGAGTCCACCCCTCACATTATATACAGTATCTCCCATAAGTGACTCCACCCCTCACATTATATACAGTATATCCCATAAGTGAGTCCACCCCTCACATTATATATTCAGTATCTCCCATAAGTGACTCCACCCCTCACATTATATACAGAATCTCCCATAAGTGAGTCCACCCCTCACATTATATATACAGTATCTCCCATAAGTGACTCCACCCCTTACATTATATACAGTATATCCCATAAGTGATTCCACCCCTCACATTATATACAGTATCTCCCATAAGTGAGTCCACCCCTCACATTATATACAGTATATCCCATAAGTGAGTCCACCCCTCACATTATATATACAGTATCTCCCATAAGTGACTCCACCCCTCACATTATATATACAGTATATCCCATAAGTGAGTCCACCCCTCACATTATATACAGTATATCCCATAAGTGAGTCCACCCCTCACATTATATATACAGTATATCCCATAAGTGAGTCCACCCCTCACATTATATACAGTATCTCCCATAAGTGAGTCCACCCCTCACATTATATACAGTATATCCCATAAGTGAGTCCACCCCTCACATTATATATACAGTATCTCCCATAAGTGACTCCACCCCTTACATTATATACAGTATATCCCATAAGTGATTCCACCCCTCACATTATATACAGTATCTCCCATAAGTGAGTCCACCCCTCACATTATATACAGTATATCCCATAAGTGAGTCCACCCCTCACATTATATATACAGTATCTCCCATAAGTGAGTCCACCCCTCACATTATATATACAGTATATCCCATAAGTGAGTCCACCCCTCACATTATATACAGTATCTCCCATAAGTGAGTCCACCCCTCACATTATATATACAGTATATCCCATAAGTGAGTCCACCCCTCACATTATATACAGTATATCCCATAAGTGAGTGCACCCCTCACATTATATATACAGTATATCCCATAAGTGATTCCACTCCTCACATTATATATACAGTATCTCCCATAAGTGAGTCCACTCCTCACATTATATACAGTATATCCCATAAGTGAGTCCACCCCTCACATTATATATACAGTATATCCCATAAGTGACTCCACCCCTCACATTATATACAGTATATCCCATAAGTGAGTCCACCCCTCACATTATATACAGTATCTCCCATAAGTGAGTCCACCCCTCACATTATATATACAGTATATCCCATAAGTGATTCCACTCCTCACATTATATATACAGTATCTCCCATAAGTGAGTCCACTCCTCACATTATATACAGTATATCCCATAAGTGAGTCCACCCCTCACATTATATATACAGTATATCCCATAAGTGACTCCACCCCTCACATTATATACAGTATATCCCATAAGTGAGTCCACCCCTCACATTATATACAGTATCTCCCATAAGTGAGTCCACCCCTCACATTATATACAGTATATCCCATAAGTGAGTCCACCGCTCACATTATATATACAGTATCTCCCATAAGTGAGTCCACCCCTCACATTATATATACAGTATCTCCCATAAGTGAGTCCACCCCTCACATTATATATACAGTATCTCCCATAAGTGAGTCCACCCCTCACATTATATACAGTATCTCCCATAAGTGAGTCCACCCCTCACATTATATATACAGTATCTCCCATAAGAGAGTCCACCCCTCACATTATCTATACAGTATCTCCCATAAGTGAGCACACCCCTCACATTATATACAGTATCTCCCATAAGTGAGTCCACCCCTCACATTATATATACAGTATCTCCCATAAGTTTGTCCACCCCTCACATTATATATACAGTATCTCCCATAAGTGAGTCCACCCCTCACATTATATATACAGTATCTCCCATAAGTGAGTCCACCCCTCACATTATATATACAGTATATCCCATAAGAGAGTCCACCCCTCACATTATATATACAGTATCTCCCATTAGTGAGTCCACCCCTCACATTATATATACAGTATCTCCAATAAGTGAGTCCACCCCTCACATTATATACAGTATCTCCCATAAGTGAGTCCACCCCTCACATTATATATACAGTATCTCCCATAAATGAGTCCACCCCTCACATTATATACAGTATCTCCCATAAGTGAGTCCTCCCCTCACACTATATATACAGTATCTCCCATAAGTGAGTCCACCCCTCACATTATATACACAGTATTTCACATAAGTGAGTCCACCCCTCACATTATATACAGTATATCCCATAAGAGTCCACCCCTCACATTATATATACAGTATATCCCATAAGAGAGTCCACCCCTCACATTATATATACAGTATATCCCATAAGAGAGTCCACCCCTCACATTATATATACCGTATCTCCCATAAGTGAGTCCACCCCTCACATTATATACAGTATCTCCCATAAGTGAGTCCACCCCTCACATTATATATACTGTATCTCCCATAAATGAGTCCACCCCTCACATTATATACAGTATATCCCATAAGTGAGTCCACCCCTCACATTATATATATACAGTATATCCCATAAGTGACTCCACCCCTCACATTATATATAGTATATCCCATAAGTGAGTCCACCCCTCACATTATATACAGTATATCCCATAAGAGTCCACCCCTCACATTATATATACAGTATATCCCATAAGAGAGTCCACCCCTCACATTATATATACAGTATATCCCATAAGAGAGTCCACCCCTCACATTATATATACCGTATCTCCCATAAGTGAGTCCACCCCTCACATTATATACAGTATCTCCCATAAGTGAGTCCACCCCTCACATTATATATACTGTATCTCCCATAAATGAGTCCACCCCTCACATTATATACAGTATATCCCATAAGTGAGTCCACCCCTCACATTATATATATACAGTATATCCCATAAGTGACTCCACCCCTCACATTATATATAGTATATCCCATAAGTGAGTCCACCCCTCACATTATATATACAGTATCTCCCATAAATGAGTCCACCCCTCACATTATATACAGTATATCCCATAAGTGAGTCCACCCCTCACATTATATATACAGTATCTCCCATAAGTGAGTCCACCCCTCACATTATATACAGTATATCCCATAAGTGAGTCCACCCCTCACATTATATATACAGTATCTCCCATAAGTGAGTCCTCCCCTCACACTATATATACAGTATCTCCCATAAGTGAGTCCACCCCTCACATTATATACACAGTATTTCACATAAGTGAGTCCACCCCTCACATTATATACAGTATATCCCATAAGAGTCCACCCCTCACATTATATATACAGTATATCCCATAAGA
Organism: Hyla sarda; assembly: GCF_029499605.1. NCBI lineage: Eukaryota > Metazoa > Chordata > Amphibia > Anura > Hylidae > Hyla > Hyla sarda. Next base: position 109,767,644 of record NC_079198.1, on the reverse strand, counting down.
GAGTCCACCCCTCACATTATATATACAGTATATCCCATAAGAGAGTCCACCCCTCACATTATATATACCGTATCTCCCATAAGTGAGTCCACCCCTCACATTATATACAGTATCTCCCATAAGTGAGTCCACCCCTCACATTATATATACTGTATCTCCCATAAATGAGTCCACCCCTCACATTATATACAGTATATCCCATAAGTGAGTCCACCCCTCACATTATATATATACAGTATATCCCATAAGTGACTCCACCCCTCACATTATATATAGTATATCCCATAAGTGAGTCCACCCCTCACATTATATACAGTATATCCCATAAGAGTCCACCCCTCACATTATATATACAGTATATCCCATAAGAGAGTCCACCCCTCACATTATATATACAGTATATCCCATAAGAGAGTCCACCCCTCACATTATATATACCGTATCTCCCATAAGTGAGTCCACCCCTCACATTATATACAGTATCTCCCATAAGTGAGTCCACCCCTCACATTATATATACTGTATCTCCCATAAATGAGTCCACCCCTCACATTATATACAGTATATCCCATAAGTGAGTCCACCCCTCACATTATATATATACAGTATATCCCATAAGTGACTCCACCCCTCACATTATATATAGTATATCCCATAAGTGAGTCCACCCCTCACATTATATATACAGTATCTCCCATAAATGAGTCCACCCCTCACATTATATACAGGATATCCCATAAGTGAGTCCACCCCTCACATTATATATACAGTATCTCCCATAAGTGAGTCTACCCCTCACATTATATACACAGTATTTCACATAAGTGAGTCCACCTCATACATTTATGCAAATATTTTATTATATCTTTCATATAGTGTTTCTTGTTGTGTCCCCTCAAAATAACTCAACACACATCCATTAAAGGGGTACTCCGCCCCTAGACATCTTATCCCCTATTAAAAGGATAGGGGATAAGATGTCTGATTGTGGGGGTCCTGCCCGATCAGACATCATATCCCCTACATACAGCCAAATATCCCAGGGAGGTGACCACTGACACAAGGGGACCTCATAGGCTTGCTGGGACTTGCAGTTGTTAGACTGACTTTAGTGCAGGCCACGGTGACTGCAGATGAACTCGACTTTACAGAGATGGTGACTGACAATAAGATGACTTGAGGCCTCCAATCCTGTGGACACTGGAACAACTTGACTGCACTGGACCTCAGCAGGAAAAAGCATGGAAAGAGAGATTGCACCCCCTCCCCTGGTTATATAGGGGGGCTATGCAAGGAGCCCATAGGTCACTTGGGGGTTCACCTGGTCACAGTAGCCTCCTGGATAACAATCATGTGATCTAAAAAAAAAAAAAAAAAACAGTACATTATATATACAAAACCTATGTACAACATGGTGAACTGTAAGGGATACCCTGGGGAAATGCAGGGACTCTACCTGACAGGGGCCTGACAGGACAGGAGGACAGTATGGGGCCACATCATCCCTTACTGGGACACCACAAACCCCCCCACTTTAATGAATTTGCCCTCGACGCCCAGTCCTGGAGGGCAGAGGAGCAAAATGACCACAGGGGCCACATGCAGTCCTGGGGCATTCAAATTAACATCCATTTCCAGGCTGAACTGAAGATAAAAGAGTCCTTGTATAAATTGCCCATACATGCTCCGAAGACTTACGTAGAAACTTATTAGCTGTATGACTACTGAAGAATATGACTATGACATTATACATATGACTATGACATTATATATAACTTTAGACACAATTCTGATGGATTGGGCTGCCGGAGGCTTTTTGCCCAATGCCTTGGTTACTGGGGTCCCTTGGTATAACACACTTTACCCCAGAACACTAGATATATAGATTAGACTAACTTGAGAGAATCTCAGCTAAAAGCCAGGCACGACACTTACGAAATTGATTACCACTTTAACCGTCTTGACAAGTTCATCAGGCTTTGTACTTAAACGTTGCTTGTAATCTGTAACAATAAGAGTGTTCTCGCACACAAAAGTTAGTTAGTCTGGTCGACCATTTTGATAAAGTTAATGAACATACACAAGATGCTCCTCAAAATGGCATTTTTCCATCCCAGCCTCGCCGGTCGATTTGCTTTCTAGGTTAGGAAATAAACCTAGGACCACGAGACTGGGCCCCCTCCATGGGGTTAACGTGAGTGTTCCAAGAGACTTGGGAAAACGGGACTCGGTGATGGTCAGACTCACAGTGACCACCAATTGTACCGCAGCAGCTTGAGCCACTGGGAGATGAACTGTCGGTGCCTGCTAGGCCTGCCAAACCTCCGCAACAGCTGGAGTAGGCTGAGACACTTGCATTGGTGCCCACTGATTAGGCCAAACCTCCACCATCATAGGAGTTGGCCTGGGCACATCCTCAGATGACTTTAGTAATCCAAAGGGATCTGCATCCCAGTCGTCCGATGGGAAGTAGGCAAATGGGATTTGGGTAGGATTCCTCGGACAGGTCAACGCAGCCGTCCACTCTACTTTCATGCTCTGCACAGGCGTGTACTCAACGATCTCACCGCTCTCAAGAAAATGCATAGGTGGGGGGAGATAGTCTCTGTGTACTGCCCTCTGATTCACTAAGACGGTTCCCCTGTGTCGGCAGTTCATAAGGGTGCCAAACCCCTTGACCTTGTCAAATTTTATCACAGTTGCGCGGCGGCGCTCCAGGGGTGGCTCACCCTCTCGGGGCTGCACAAATTTTCGGATGTACAGGGCCTCCAATTTTTTTTATGTCTTGCTGCTGCACCTGTTCACTGGAGCCTCCTGAGTAACATTCATGTGGTCCAAACATTAAAACAACAGTACATTATTATACAAAACCTGTGTACAACATGGTGAACTGTAAAGGGGACCCTGGGGACGTGCAGGGACTCTGCCTGACAGAGCAGGAGGACAGTACGGGGCCACATCATCCCATACTGGGATACCACAGATGAATATATGGCCATGTTTTCCTTGGTACAGTATGGCCATCTAAATTATCTGTACACTGTAATGAAGACACTTCAGTAAATCACTATATCAGATCATTATATTTAGCCACGACAGGCGTTGGACCTGTGGTAATACTCAGGATCTGGTAAGTGCTGGAAGATGCATTCAAGCAAAGCCTCTTCTGTCCAGATGTGAAGCGTCAGATTTCCCAGAGCACGAGCCGTTTCTTACAGGAATCCAAAACCTGCGAATGTCATCTGCTGTCCTGGCAGTGCAGAGTCGGCCCTATTCCCATCATCATCCTCTGCTACAACAATATAATGTGTCACACGGTGAGGGGTAATATCATGTAAATTTATTTAGACTGTAAGTCCTAATGGGGACAGGGACTATTGTCTTTTTTCAAAGACATTTTTTCTAAAAGTAAATCTAAGTACAGAACAATCTACAAATTATCTATAGGATAAGAAGAAAAAGGAGAGCAGAATAGTGTAAAAATCAATGCATAAATGCTAAAAATGTTATACTTGTTAAATATTTGGTTTAATATGTTATCGATAGTACTCGACAGGTGCCGGCCTATCAGATGGTTGTACAGCAGTCTATAAATCCACCATCAGGATGAGAAGCATCAAGAAGAGTAGAACCTGACACTTCTCTGGTTCTCTACTCAGTCTTCTGTATTGTGTGGGATTATTAGACAATATGGAATCTCCCTGTAGGAATAATGGCAGACAGTTCTGTAAATTCTCACCTCTACATGTTTAACTATTTGCTCTAGTTGCAGAACGAATTTTCCCCACTGATTCATCTGAATCTTCACAGAAGAATTTACTACCTGTTACTTAGAATTCTTTACTAACAGATAGACTAGAAAAATACGCCACAGGAACTTACCCCAAGAAATTATATATATATGTTCTATATGGGAAAAAGTATTGGCCCCTTCCCCACTCCACCTCCAGGATTATTTATGATTTACTTCTAAACCTTATCATGGACTTGCTCCCCTCTTTGCAGGCATAGCAGCTTCCAATCATCTGGGAAGACTGTCAACAAAATTTTGGAAAGTCTGGAAATTTTGACCATTTATCCAGACGAGCATTTATAAAGGTAAGACACTGATTTTGGATGAGAGGGTCTGGCTTGCAATCTACATTCTAGTTCATCCCAAAGGGATATGGGTGAGTTCAGGGCTCTATGCAGCCAGTCAAGTTCAAGTTCTTCCGTGCCAAAATGTAATACACTTCACAGTAAGGGACAGAATAAATATAATTTTATTTAACCAGATAACCCCTTTAATCTTCTTTTATTGGGCAGACTAGATGGGCTGAATGGTTCTTATCTGCCGACACATTCTGTGCTTCTCGCAGACTCCTCTTAATAGATGATGTAGTGATGTGTCTAGTATTCATCTCTGTGAGGCATTTATGTGGGCTTTAATCTGAGGTGCTGTTAACGTGCAGATTCATGAGGCTGGTAACTAAGAAATGTATCTTCTACAGCAGCAGTAACTCTCGGTCTTTTTTCTCTTGAGGTGGTCCTAATAAGAGCCCGTTTCATTATAACATTTAATAGTTTTCATGATTGCACTTGAGGATACCTTAAAGGGGTACTCCGCTGCTCAGCATTTGGAACAAACTGTTCCGAACGATGAAGCCGGCGCCGGGAGCTCGTGACGTCATGCCCTGCCCCCTCTGTGCAAGTCTATGGGAGGGGGCGTGACAGCTGTCACGCCCCCTCCCATAGACTTGCATTGAGGGAGAGTTGCATGACATCATGAGGGGGCAGGGCTATGACATCACGGGCTCCCAGCGCCGGCTCCAGCGTTTGGAACAGTTTGTTCCAAACGCTGAGCAGCGGAGTACCCTTTTAAGTTTTTGCACTTTGCCAGACTGACTAACCTTCATGACTTAACCCCTTAAGGACACATGACATTCTCATACGTCTCCATTTCCGAGTCCTTAAGGACACATGACGTATGAGAACGTCATGTGTTTTACCGGCCCCCCGCAACCATCTTGAGCGGAGCCGGTCCCCGATGCCTGCTGAAATCGTTCAGCAGGCATCGGGGCATATCGCCCAGGGGGGTCATTATGACCCCCCATGTCGGCGATGGCCGCAGATCGCTGGACAATTCAGTCCAGCAATCTGCGGCGGATTCCGGGTCAATCGGGTCTCCAGTGACCCGGTGACCCGGAATTACAGGCTGTTCGGGGCCGTCTCCGACGGCCCCGAACAGCCAGAGCCTGCAGGGGTGAGGTGGCACTGGTGCCACCTCACGATCGCCCTGATTCGTCGGCCGGATTACCGGCCGACCAATCAGGGCGCCTGCTGCGGGTGTCACTCTCGCAACCCGCTCCGCCCCTCTTCCGGAGGACGTGAGCGGGTGCGGGACGTGCACCCCGGGTGCTGGGGACCCCGATCCCCGGCGCCCCTGTTGGGATCGGGGCCCCAGGAGCAGCGGCGGCGGCGGAGACGACGAGGGACTGACCTGTGCGGCTGGATCGTTGGAGGTGAGTGACAGCCTCCTGCTGTTGCTTAGCAACAGCTCCCAGCATGCAAAAAGGGCATGCTGGGAGCTGTAGTTATGCAACAGCAGGAGGCAGACCACCACAACTCCCAGCATGCCCTTATGGGCATGCTGGGACTTGTAGTTTTGCAACAGCTGGAGGCACATTCTTTCTATGGAAAAGTGTACCTTCAGCTGTTGTGTAACTACAACTCCCAGCTTGCACAATCAGCTAAAGTGCATGCTGGGAGTTGTAGTGGTGCATCTGGTGGTTGCATAACTACAACTCCCAGCATGCCCGTTGGCTGTCGGTGACTGCTGAGAGTTGTAGTTTTGCAACAGCTGAAGGCACACTGAGTTAAGTAGCAAACCAGTGTGTCTCCAGCTGTTGCATAACTACAATCCCCAGCATCCCCAGCCAAAGTAGTATGCCTCCAGCTGTTGCATAACTACAACACCCAGCATGCCCTTCCGCTGTCCGTACATGCTGGGGGTTGTAGCTTTTGCAACAGCTGAAGGCACACTGGTTGCAAAACACTGAGTTTGTTACCAAACTCGGTGTTTCACAACCAGTGTGCCTCCAGCTGTTGCAAAACTACAACTCCCAGCATGCACTGATAGACCGTACATGCTGGGAGTTGTAGTTTTGCAACAGCTGGATGTTCCCCCCCCCCAATGTGAATGTACAGGGTACACTCACATGGGCGGAGGATTACAGTAAGTATCTGGCTGCAAGTTTGAGGTGCGGCAAAATTTCTGCCGCAGCTCAAACTGCCAGCGAGAAACTACTGTGAACCCCCCCGCCTGTGTGACTGTACCCTAAAAACATTACACTACACTAACACACAATAAAATAAAAAGTAAAAAACACTACATATACACATACCCCTACACAGCCCCCCTCCCCTCCCCAATAAAAATGAAAAACGTCTGGTACGCCACTGTTTCCAAAACGGAGCCTCCAGCGGTTGCAAAACTACAACTCCCAGCATGCACTGATAGACCGTACATGCTGGGAGTTGTAGTTTTGCAACAGCTGGATGTCCCCCCCCCCCCAATGTGAACGTACAGGGTACACTCACATGGGCGGAGGATTACAGTAAGTATCCGGCTGCAAGTTTGAGCTGCGTCAAATTTTCTGCCGTAGCTCAAACTGCCAGCGAGAAACTACTGTGAACCCCCCGCCCGTGCGACTGTACCCTAAAAACACTACACTACACTAACACAAAATAAAATAAAAAGTAAAAAACAGTACATATACACATACCCCTATACAACCCCCCTCCCCAATAAAAATGAAAAACGTCTGGTACGCCACTGTTTCCAAAACGGAGCCTCCAGCTGTTGCAAAACAACTACTCCCAGTATTGCCAGATAGCCGTTGATTGTCCAGGCATGCTGGGAGTTTTACAACAGCTGGAGGCACCCTGTTTGGGAATCACTGGCGTAGAATACCCCTATGTCCACCCCTATGCAAGTCCCTAATTTAGGCCTCAAATGCGCATGGCGCTCTCACTTTGGAGCCCTGTCGTATTTCAAGGCAACAGTTTAGGGCCACATATGGGGTATCGCCGTACTCGGGAGAAATTGGGCTTCAAATTTTGGGGGGTATTTTCTGCTATTACCCTTTTAAAAAATGTAAAATGTTTGGGAAAACAAGCATTTTAGGTAAAAAAAATATATATTTTTTTACATATGCAAAAGTCGTGAAACACCTGTAGGGTATTAAGGTTCAAATTACCCCTTGTTACGTTCCCCGAGGGGTCTAGTTTCCAAAATGGTATGCCATGTGTTTTTTTTTTTTGCTGTCCTGGCACCATAGGGGCTTCCTAAATGCGGCATGCCCCCAGAGCAAAATTCGCTTTCAAAAAGCCAAATGTGACTCCTTCTCTTCTGAGACCTGTAGTGCGCCAGTAGAGCACTTTTCACACCCATATGGGGTGTTTTCTGAATCGGGAGAAATTGGGCTTCAAATTTTGGGGGGTATTTTCTGCTATTACCCTTTTTAAAATTGTAAAAATTTTGGGAAAACAAGCATTTTAGGTAAAAAAAAATTTTTTTTTTTACATATGCAAAAGTCGTGAAACACCTGTAGGGCATTAAGGTTCACGTTACCCCTTGTTACGTTCCCCGAGGGGTCTAGTTTCCAAAATGGTATGCCATGTGTTTTTTTTTTTGCTGTTCTGGCACCATAGGGGCTTCCTAAATGCGGCATGCCCCCAGAGCAAAATTTGCTTTCAAAAAGCCAAATGTGACTCCTTCTCTTCTGAGACCTGTAGTGCACCAGCAGAGCACTTTTCACCCCCATGCGAGGTGTTTTCTGTATCGGGAGAAATTGGGCTTCAAATTTTGGGGGGTATTTTCTGCTATTACCCTTTTTAAAAATGTAAAATTTTTGGGAAACCAAGCATTTTTGGTAAAAAAAATATATATTTTTTTTACATATGCAAAAGTCGTGAATCACCTGTATGGTATTAAGGTTCACTTTACCCCTTGTTACGTTCCCTGAGGGGTCTAGTTTCCAAAATGGTATGCCATGTGTTTTTTTTTTGCTGTCCTGGCACCATAGGGGCTTCCTAAATGCGGCATGCCCCCCAAAAACCATTTGTCGCTCCTTCCCTTCTGAGCCCTCTACTGCGCCCACCGAACACTTTACATAGACATATGAGGTATGTGCTTACTCGAGAGAAATTGGGTTTCAAATACAAGTAAAAATTTTCTCCTTTTTATCCCTTGCAAAAATTAAAAAATTGGGTCTACAAGAACATGCGAGTGTAAAAAATGAAGATTTTGAATTTTCTCCTTCACTTTGCTGCTATTCCTGTGAAACACCTAAAGGGTTAATACACTTACTGAATGTTTTTTTGAATACTTTAGGGGGTGTAGTTTTTATAATGGGGTCTTTTATGGGGTATTTCTAATATGAAGACCCTTCAAATCCACTTCAAAACTGAACTGGTCCCTGAAAAATAGTGAGTTTGAAAATTTTGTGAAAAATTTCAAAATTGCTACTGAACTTTGAAGCCCTCTGGTGTCTCCCAAAAGTAAAAACTCATAAATTTTATGATGCAAACATAAAGTAGACATATTGTATATGTGAACCCAAAAAAAATATATTTTGAATATCCATTTTCCTTACAAGCAGAGAGCTTCAAAGTTAGAAAAATGCAAAATTTTCATTTTTTTCATCAAATTTTGGGATTTTTCACCAAGAAAGGATGCAAGTTACCATAAAATTTTACCACTAAGTTAAAGTAGAATATGTCACGAAAAAACAATCTCGGAATCAGAATGATAACTAAAAGCATTCCAGAGTTATTAATGTTTAAAATGACAGTGGTCAGAATTGCAAAAAACGCTCCGGTCCTTAAGGTATAAAATGGCCTGGTCCTTAAGGTGTTAAAGTCATCTGGGACTGTTGTTTTCTCTTAATTGAGTGGTTTTTGCAATAATGTGGATTGGAACAGAAGTTGAATAGGGCTTAACTTTATGTTTACTATGGTGGTATCAGTTCATATAAATTTTTCGATAATATGGTACACTTGAAAGGATCGAGATTGACCACTGACCTATTTGTTAAAAAAAGGACTAAAATAATTTGTCAGCTTTTATCCTAGGCCCATGATAATTTCTCTGAGATAAACCCAAATGTTATGAAGTAAACTGTTTTTAAATAGTTTTCATACCTGATAAGACTTGGGAAATACTTCTGGAGGTTGCAAATGCTGTGGATAACAGCTACACTCCAGCCTCCTTGGCACACCTGTACAGCGGACCTGCCGGCACCGCCCCAGCTTCAAACAGCAAAGTCCATACAAAAGAGATGTCAAGCACCGGTGGTCAGGTAAAACTTCTTGCTCTTTATTGGTAAATTTTTCCGGATAATAAAGCTACAAAAAAAGAGGTCCTCTGGCGCGTTTCACACCGAGATGCCCTTAGTCATAAGTCATGACTAAGCGCATCTTTGCATGAAACGCATCAGAGGACCACTATTTGTTGCACTTGTATTGTCCTAAGAAATGTATCAATAAAGAGCAAGAAGTTTTGCCAGACCACTGGGTGCTGGATATCTCTTGTGTGTGTATTTTCGGAGGTTTGTACCAAATTTGAACAATGAGGGCTATCCCTGTAAGTTACTCCAAAAGCATAAGGACTAGTTGTATGAGGTAGACAGGGAGGTCTTATCATGCCCCAAGATTAAGGAAGTCTCTGAGAGGATCCCGTTTGTTTCTATTGTGGCAGCATGGCTGTTGGAGTGGCATGGACATGCCACTAAAATTGAAAATACAGGCTTTTTTTTACAGTTAAGATGGGGTCTAAAGCCCATATATAGGAGCTAAATGTTGGAATTGGGAAGAGCAGCTTCTACTCCAGCTACATCCATTCCTGTTAAGAGTTGATAAGGCTGGTTAGAAGCCATCTGAGAGACCTTTGTCAAAAGAGGGCTTGTTCTCTCAGAGAATGGCTCCCAATGACACAGGCCAGGCCTGTGGGAGCTGCCACCTGGAGGTAACCCAAGTGTGGTGAGACATGCCAGGCTGGTGCACTGGAGCAGAAGGCTTCACACTAATAGTAAGGGATGCTGTGCTGTGTTAGTTAGTGCTCAGCCAAGTAGGTTTTTGTTTTGTCTAATATGGATATTGTGCATATGGTTGACAATAATTACTTTGTGGATGAAGAATAAAGCTGGCTGAGGCCAATTTAAAATGAACATTGCTGTGTTTGTACTGCAATTTATGGCGTGCCAACCATCTCAGATGTTGGAGAAGGCGATCCCTGTGATGGACCTACCCAAAACATACAATAATCATAATGGGGCCATTGCGAATATCCTCAAACATAATTGGGATTTGGTGAGTAGGAGTAGAGGATTAAAGGAACACCCTATTGTGGCTTTCAGGAGAGGTGAAAACATCAAAGACATTCTGATTAAATACGATGTAGGAGGTTCTAGGCAGAATACAAACCAGCCTCAAATACAGAAGTTCAAACAGGGTAATTTCCCTTGTCTTTATTGCAGCCACTGTAACAGCTGAACAAGATCGTTGTATCCATCTGTTAAAGGCAAAAAAAAAAAAAAAAGTAAAAATGATTCGAAATTTACTTAAAATTACTGATAAAAATCATACATTGCTTTTGAATTGTGGATCAACTAAATCATTTAAAAAAAGTAATGAAACTGTCCTGGACAAAAATCATGTTTCCTGAACTTAACATTAAGTTGCACAACCTTTTGAGGCCGTCACTGCCCCCAGCGATTTCTGTAACTGTCAATGAGACTTCTGCACTTGTCTCCAGGTATCTTGTCCCACTCCTCATAAGATATTGCTCCAGATGTCTCAGGTGTGAAGGTGTCTTCTCCAGACATCACGTTTCAGCTCTTTCCAAAGATGTTCAATATAATTCAGATCAGGGCTCATAGAAGTAACAACAGTAGTCCAATGTTCTGCTTTTAGTCCTTCTTGGGTGTTTGTAGCTGTGTTTCGGGTCATTATCCATTTGCAGGACCTGTGACTGAGACCAGGCTCCTTGACACTGGGCAGCACATTTTACTCCAGAATGCCTTTATAGTCCTGAAATTTTATTGTACCCCATACAGATTAAAGACTAGTGTTGAGTAGTGTTGAGCGGCATAGGCCATATTCGAATTCGCGAATATTCGCGAATATATGGACGAATATTCGTCATATTCGCGAATATTCGCATATTCGTAACATTCTCGTTTTATTTTCGCACATGCGAATATTCGTGTGTGCCAAAATTAGCATATGCGAAAATTTGCATATACAAATTTTCGCATATGCGAAAATTCGCACACCGGTCTCACACACTAGTATTAGAGCCTTCTTTACACCACACAAGCTGGAAGCAGAAAGGGGTGATCACTGTGATGTGTACTGTGATAAAAATAAAAAATAAATGAATATTCGTAATTACGAATATATAGCGCTATATTCGCGAATTAAATTCGAATTGCGAATATTCGCGAGCAACACTAGTGTTGAGCGGCATAGGCCATATTCGAATTCGCGAATATATGGACGAATATTCGTCCATATATTCGCAAATATTCGCATACTGGTAATATTCTCGTTTTCTTTTCGCGTAAGCGAAAAATTCGCGAATGCGAAAATTATCATATGCGAAAATTAGCATACACAAAATCACCATAAGCGAAAATTCGCATATGCGAATATTTGCATATGCAAATTTTTGTATATGCGAAAATGCGCGCACCAGTCTCACACAGTAGTATTAGAGCCTTCTTTACACCACACAAGCTGGAAGCAGAGAGGGATGATCACTGTGATGTGTACTGTGAAAAAAAATAAAACGAATATTCGTAATTACGAATATATAGAGCTATATTTGCGAATATTCGCGAATTCGCGAATATGCGATATTCGCGAATAAAATTCGCATTGCGAATATTCGCGAGCAACACTATTAAAGACGCCCTGTGCCAGATGCAGCAAAGCAGCCCCAAAACATAACCGAGCCTCCTCCATGCTTCATAGTAGGTACAGTCTTCTTCTCTATGTAGGCTTCATTGATGTGTCTGCATAGAGTCAAACATAGAGCTGATGGGATTTACCAAAAAGCTCCAGTTTTGTCTCATCTGTCTAAGGGGCATTCTCCCAGAAGCTTTGTGACTTGTGTCCTTTGCACAGATAAATTTGGAAAGTGTCAGGAAACTTGGTCTCAGTTGTAGGTCATAGGTCCTCAAACAGGATAATGACCCAAAACACACAGCTAAAAATATCCAAGAAAGGCTAAGAGCAAAACATTGGACTGATCTGAAGTGGTTTCTATGAGGCCTGATCTGAATCCCATGGAACATTTGTGGAAGGAGCTGAGCCCTGCAGTCTGGAGAAGACACCTTCACAACTGAGACATCTGGAGCAGGATCGTATGAGTGGGTCAAGATACCTGGAGACAGGCGCAGAAGTCTCATTAAGAGATACAGAAATTTCAGGATTGCAGTGACTGTCTCAAAATTAAGTTAAGGGGAACCATCAATTTTGTCCATGACAGTACTTTTTTTTTATTTTTGTCAGTTTTAAGTTATTTTAGGGAGCAATGCAGGTTTTTCTGTTTTTATCGGAGGGAACCAACAATTTTGTCCATGTCTGTAATCAAGGTAGACACTTTCCATCATCCACATACAGGATGCCCTTGTAAGATAAAAGGAAGTTATGCATGTGGGTTAAGCTATTTAAAATCTCTCACAATACCCTTGTGGACTATATTATGTAGGGGGAAAATAAATGAGTATAAAATCAGTTAAAATGGGCACAAATCCTCTATCAGGACAGGAGAAACTTATTTACCATACCAGAAACAGGCTATAATGTTGGCCAATTGAGTTTTAGAATTATTGATCACGTGCCCCCCTTGAGAAGAGGAGGGGACAAGGAAACAATATTACGCTAGAAAGAACTTAAAGAGTAGCTGTCATGATCTTGATACATTTTTTTTAATCCTTCCAGTTCACTCCCCCCATCATGATAAACCACCCCTTTATTTTTTATTAATTTTTAGTTGTCTACCTTGATATTGCTCTGTATTTTCTGCTCAGTCTCAGTGGGCTCCACAGACTGGGAAGGGGCATTATAAATACATCATCCCCCCATGTCATCATCCAGACCTCCATTATCACCCCCCCCTCCTTTATCATCACCGCCTGTCAATCCCTTCATCATCAGTGATCTTCAACCTGCGGACCTCAAGATGTTGCAAAACTACAACTCCCAGCATGCCCGGAACAGCCATCGGCTGTCCGGGCATGCTGGGAGTTGTAGTTTTAAAACCTCTAGAGGTCCGCAGGTTGAAGACCACTGCGGCCTTAGTCATCATCCAGCCCCCCCCCCCTTTGTTTTTGTACTCCCCTCCCCTCGGTGGGAAGTTAGGGTGAGCTGGTCCGGGCCATCTATGCTGCAGGAACCGTCCGGTGGGGATGGTTAGACGTTGCGGGTTGTGCATTTTCACCGGGGGGGCCCTCTTCTCCGCGCTTCGGGCCTGCCCCGGACTAGTGAAGTTGCCTTGACGACGATGCACAGGGACGTTCATACGCAACATCCCTGTGCATCGTCGTCAAGGCAATGTCACTGGGCTGGGCCCGGAGCGGAGAAGAGGGCCCCCCGGTGAAAATGGACAGCCCGCATCGACTAACCATCCCCTCTGGACGGTCCCTGCAGCATAGATGGCCCGGACCAGCTCACCCTAACTTCCCACCGAGGGGAGGGGAGTACAAAAACAAAGGGGGGGGGGGGGCTGGATGATGACTAAGGCCGCAGTGGTCTTCAACCTGCGGACATCTAGAGGTTTCAAAACTACAACTCCCAGCATGCCCGGACAGCCGATGGCTGTCCGGGCATGCTGGGAGTTGTAGTTTTGCCACCTCTGGAGGTCTGCAGGATGAAGACCACTGAGCAGGGATTGACAGGCGGAGAGTTCGCTCGAGTATGAAAAACTCGGATTATACTCAAGTATATACGGTATCTCCCCTCTTATTCCCCCCCCCCCCTTTTTTTTTCGATTTGGCTGTCCAGGCATGCTGAGAGTTGTAGATTTGCAACAGCTGGAGGAACCCTGGCTGGGAAACCCTGCTTTACAGTCTAGCTCAAAAAAGGGAAAGGGAGCTAAAATATCCAGCTCTATACACAGTGCTGAGCGGAGGTCCCACCTGACTTTTGTCTCTGCCGGGCTGCTGCAGGAGACAATCTGTTAGCAGGACTGCAGCAGGACCAGATGGAGGACACCTGGTGTCAAAACTTTTAGGGGTTGTATTAAGAAGTATATTAGAATAGTAATTCAAATAGGCTCATCTATAATATAGCAACATTTAATTAATGGTAACAGGTACCATTTAAATGGCTTTATGTATTGGACACCTTGTACCCTAGGGGCTTAAACTTAGATTTTAGCTTGAAACCTTTTATGGGATGGATTATGTTGTTCATATTTTATGATCGATTTCTTCTCTATTTCTTTTCTCTGCCTATGTTTTCTAGTCCTCTCTCATATGGCAGTGTCCTCCTCGGGCCACATGTGGTCGGCTGATCGCCCATTTTTCGTAAATTAAGGCCGATTGGGGGCCATGGTCTGTGCTGACAACATTATGGCTCATGGATCATTAGAGAAAGCGAAATAATAAGTGTCGTAAAGTTTGTGTTCTGGGAATAAATGATGGAAAATCCTGGTACACAGTTCGGCTGGCAGAAAGGAAACACAGCTTGATGCAGCCTGTCGCTCAAAAGGTGGAACATCGGGGCCTGAGAAGATGTATGAAACGCATTTTGTGTTTTTCTTGGTATATCTTCAAACTTTTGGTGACCACATCCCGATTACTAAATCGCAAATATTATAAGCCCTCAACTACTATCCCCTATGTCACCAACCCCAACATGCAGTTTTGTCTCATGCAGCAGATTACAGATTTCTTCTTAAAACCAAATAAGAGGAGAGGTTAGCGATTTCCTCTCACACTTTCCCAGCCCTTTTTGCTTTTCAAAAACAAACTAAACTTTGTAACCTTATGGGCTATGAATGAGCAGAAGTTTCCCCTCTGTCTGACACATCCCTGATAGAAACATAAGCATTTGATCACCGACATGAGATCCGGTTCTTTGCTGTAGAGGCGGATATTGGATCCTGTGGGGTTTATACATAAGACTGAGCAGGACAGCAAAACATGGCTGACAACTGTAATACTTACCGAGTAGTGAGGATCCATGTCGGCTGCTGGTCTTTAGGATCAGTACTAATAACTGTGAGGATTAGAGGTGACTGTGGTTATCACGAGGGCAATGATGAGGGTTATGCTAGTCCCTGATGCTTGTGTCACATAGCACGATGTCCCTTGGTGGCCCACAGCTTTTTTTTTGGTGAGTTAAAGGGATGCTCCAGGGAAGTACATATAAAAAAGAAGCTCCAAAACCACCCACTACCTGGGTTTGTTCCCTGAAATGATCCTGCCTGATATGCATGGCTCCTGTGGCCCCTGTTGTCTTCTCTGGCTGCTTAATATTATTTGCCATCCGTCTCTCCCTCTTTAGCATGAATACTACATTTCCCGGCAGCCATTGCAGCTCTGTTCTCACTGTGGTCCAACTCCAGGCAGCTCCCTCTCTGAGAGTACCCTCCTGCTCTGTGAGCAGAGATATGCAGTGTCTGATTGGCTAAGGCTGCACACACCTCCCAGGTGAAGTGAGCATTACTCATCAGTACAGGGCAGAAAACCACAGGGTCTGTTTCTTTTAGGAGGGTGGTGGCTGCTTTCAGCTAGGGACTCCCTGCATGTATGTGACAACTGAAAGAGGGGAAACTGCTCTATATAATAAATGCAATTCCAGGGATATACAGTTATTTAAATACACCTTAATAATCATTTATTTATATAGCGCCTACAGATTCCGCAGCGCTAAAATATAATATATAATATAATATAGCTTAAAAGACAGGAGAATGTAAATTTGATCACTCTCCCTTTAATTAATGCTTCTTTAGTAGCTTAGTTGAATTTTTGGGATTTAGGGATTCTGGGGGCTAGCACCATATCCCCTCCTACTAGCTCCCAGACCCACCCCTCCCAGCTCCATCTGTTATCTCTAGGAGTAGTTATACAACTCATCTGAGGCTGTATTCACTCATTGTGATTGTGATTTTTTTGATTTTCCACAAATCAGGGAGATTGTACCGCAATTGTGCAAAATATGGTAAAACGTTAATTTCTACCAACATTTTTAAAGTCACTGCAAAATCCACTAAAATGCAGTAACACGTGAAAAATGTATTAGTGATTCAACATGTGAACACAGCTTAAAGACATCTAGTCTTCATAAAACACCTTAGTTGTGATTATAGGTCAAATCAGTTTTGCCTCATGGCAATATTTCTCGAGAAAAAGTACGAATAAGAAAATGCATGAAAACTGCACAGTATGAACTGACACCAACCCACTTTTGAGTCTACAGAGTTTACCTGGGTGATCTCCAGCACTAGAAGCCTCATAAGATAATCAGGTGCAATTATCAAACACCCAACCCAAAGCCAGAGGATTACTGGGAAATATAAGCTGCAAATGGAGCCTATCCCATACATAACATGTCAGCAAAAAGAGTAAAGAAAAAGTGGTCCCTCAACATAAGATGGTAATCCGTTCCAAATGGACCATCGTTTGTTGAAACCATCGTATGTTGAGAGATCCGTGCAATGTAAAGTATAGGACAGTGGTCTACAACCTGCGGACCTACAGATGTTGCAAAAATACAACACCCAGCATGCCCGGACAGCCAACGGCTGTCCGGGCATGCTGGGAGTTGTAGTTTTGCAACATCTGGAGGTCCGCAGGTTGAAGACCACTGGTATTGGAGGTTATACTCACATGTCCCCGCCGCTCCGGACCGTCACCGCTGCCCTGGATGTCGCCGTCCATCACTGTCGCGCTGTCCCCGGGGTGTCCCCGACGCTCCGGCAAGGCCTCTGCTTCCCTGGCATCCTCGCTCTCCATCGCCGCCATCACGTTGTTACGCACGCCGCTCCTATTGGATGACGGGACGGGGTGCACAGCGACGTGATGACGACGATGGAGAGCGCCGACGATGCAGGGGATCCCGAAGAGGACGCGCCGGAGCCCCAAGGACAGGTAAGTGATCGTCAGCGGACCACACGGGGCACCGTAAATGGCTATCCGGTAGCAGATGAAGCAGTCTGCGCTGCCGGATAGCCGTTTATGCGATGGCCCCGACATACAAAAGCATCGTATGTTGATGCTGCCTTCAACATGCGATGGCCTCTGAGAGGCCATCGTATGTGGAAATGATCGTATGTCGGGGCCATCGTAGGTCGGGGGGTCACTGTATAAGCATTAAAAAAAATCCTGGAATGCTTCTTTAACACTAGAGCTGAGGGACACACATGTAGCTCTGGTTAAGCCCAAAGCCAGACAATGGGGGAGATTTATCAAAACCTGTCCAGAGGGAAAGTTGCTGAGTTGGCCATAGCAACCAATCAGATCGCTTCTTTCATTTTGCAGAGGCCTTTTCAAAAATGAAAAAAGTGATCTGATTGGTTGCTATGGGCAACTCAGCAACTTTTCCTCTGCACATGTTTTGATAAATCTCCCCCTAAGGGTCTATTCACACAGCAGAATTTTCGCTTGCGGAATTCCGCCTCAAATTAAAGCCCAAAGGGCGAGATTTATCAAAACCTGTTCAGAGGAAAAGTTGCTGAGTTGCCCATAGCAACCAATCAGATCGCTTCTTTCATTTTGCAGAGGCTTTGTTAAAAATGAAAGAAGTGATCTGATTGGTTGCTGTGGGCAACTGGGCAACTTTCCCTTTGGACAGGTTTTGATAAATCTCCCCCATAGACTTCTATGGGATTCCGCACTCTCATTCACACTCTCAAGCGGAAATTCAGAAGTGTAATTGTGAGGATAGGTTTCCACTTGTTTATTTTTTTTTTTTCTGGCAGTTTTTGGAATACAGCCACTGCAGTTTTTGAGCTAAAGTCAGAAGTGGATCCATAAGGGAGAAGTGTAAGTCCTTCCATTATGTGTCCTATTCCTTTTGAATACATTTCTGGCCTTGGCTCAAAAACTGCCAGAAAAAAACCCAACTGGAAACTTAGCCTGAGTGCGGAATCCCATAGAAGTCCATGGGCTTTAATTTGAGGTGGGAATTCTGCCGTGTGAATAGACCCTAACTGGAGCAGATGTAGGTTCTTCCACTTTCCCCATAGAGCAAAGTGGACTCAGTGACTTTGTCCTGTCATTATTGCTGACATGTGACCAAATTATGTATTAGGCTGCATTCACATCACGATTTCTCCATCCGACCTGAGTACACGATTTTTATAACTTAAAATCGTATGAAATCGTATATAAAGTCGGATCCATTGACCTCCATAAAAAAATCGGATCCATAACACACATCCGATTTGATCCGCATCCGATTTCACACGATTTTTGTTCAGGTCTGAAATCGTGGTCAACCCCAATTTCAGACCCGAACAAAAATCGTGTGAAATCGGATGCGGATCAAATCGGATGTGTGTAATGGATCCGATTTTTTAATGGAGGTCAATGGATCCGACTTTATATACCATTTCATACGATTTTAAAACTATAAAAATCGTTTACTCAAGTCGGATGGAGAAATTGTGATGTGAATGCAGCATCAGCTGTATATTTAGTACAAGATGTGAGAAATTAACCCTGAGCACTCTGATTACCTCAATGTATGCATAAACCTTTATTGCAATTCAAGGAAATACATGTGCAAAATATCCATCCCCTGAAATACACCATACATATCCAACAGACCTAGTATCTTAGCAACCTGACGACTTTATAGTCGGTAACAGCTGGAACTGCTGTACTGGGACACCACAATGCCATTGGTGAGGACTGGCACATATTGCTGCCATTATAATGGGTGTGGTGGGTTTACTTTATACTTGCATATACTTTATACCTCTTGTGTTTATCAGAAACCTCCAGGGAGGAAGCCATCTTCCATTATCTGATGTGAGAATCAGGATGAGATGGCATCACCGAATGTCACATATCACAGGGTCCCGGGTCTCTGCCTCACTCTTGTTGTTTATTTCGATTTACATATTTTGTACGATTTTTGACTTATGTTTGTTATTGTTTTCTGTGGTTGATAGATATGCAGGAATCACAATCGTGCCGATGTCAGGAATGACGACATTCCACGCTAGGCGGCAGGGATCCTACTAAATGTGGTGGTGACTAGGAATACCAAAAACCTTTACAAATGCTTCTGTCCCAACAGATAAAACACATCTGATATGGCGAAGAAGTGGCGACTGTATGATTTCATAATCTACCCCCCCCCAAAAAAAAAAAAAACTGAAAAATGGTGACATAAAAGAAAACATTTATAGAGATGTGTAATAGTCATAATGTAAATGCTGCTGAGTATATATATATAAAGAGAAGGCCGGACTCATTTACTCAACAACGCCCAGCCTAAACCCTTGGACCTAGAATGCTGATTTTTTTCACAGGTGTTTTTAAGACGTAGACGAGGAATAAGAAAGGATTTTTCTAAATTCAACCCTTAAGGGGGTGAAAAAGGGGTTGAAAGTTTGTATGGAAGTCCGTCATTTTTGAAGCTAGAAGAATGAAACTTTGTTTTTAGGCGAACAATTAGAGATAAAGAAACACGTGTTTTAACGTTTTCTAAAATTCCACCCCTGAAGGGGTGAAACGGGGTTCAAGGTTTGTATGAATTGACCCCTTGCCGCAGAACACCAGGTATACCCTGCGCTGCGGCACGGGAGGGTTATGAAGCGAGCTCAGGAGCCATCAGCAGCCAGGACTCGTGGCTAATGCCGGACATCGCCGTTCCGGCAGATGTCCTGTATTAACTCTTTAGACACGGCGATCAAAGTTGAAAGAATTTGGGTTGTTTGGATGCCCATAGACTTTACCCAGAGCGGCCTCATTACTATAGGATCGTAAAAAGTAGATCTATGTTACCCCAAATTTAACGCAAGCGAAGCCGCGGGCAAAAGCTAGTAAGAGATGTGTGGGCAGCAGGTTGAAGAAACAGCCCTGACGTGTTTTACGGGACGACTGTGGCAAAAGAGATCACATGGCCTCTACGATCTCCTAATAGATGAGACAGGAAGTTTTGCCCATAGCAACCACTCATATCACACATAGATACAATTCTTATGTTCTGTAAATATTCTATACTGGTGATGCCATGATACTTCACGTACACTACATCTACCGTTGGGCAGGGATACCTCATCTGCTTCTATATCACAATGTGC
Source organism: Hyla sarda (assembly GCF_029499605.1). Taxonomy (NCBI): domain Eukaryota; kingdom Metazoa; phylum Chordata; class Amphibia; order Anura; family Hylidae; genus Hyla; species Hyla sarda. The sequence continues at coordinate 109,747,336 of NC_079198.1, read as the reverse complement.
TTAGATAAATGGAATTTAGTGCCTGGAACACAATTCCTGTGGCAGCCATCATATTGACGGTTTACTGGGATTATCTGATCTGCAGCTTTGGCCAGTTCTTCAGGAATCATCCCGCAGACATAGCACCATTGATGCAGACCAGACCCTGGCACAGGAATCCCATTGCCCAACCCACGCAGCTCTCAAGGAAAGGTCAGAGGGTGGGAGTCCAGTTGGAGCGGCACACTTTTGGATGGACGCGCTGCGCCTGCAGGTCACAGGGGTCATCGTGTCATCAAAGAGACCAGTGACAAAGTAATGACAGCAATCAGCGCCACGTCCCACACCACATAAAGACACAAGTGCCATTGTGCCAGCAACTATCCTGTATCTGATGGGCAGCAGTACAAGAAACGGCTGATGGCCTGCAGAGCGAACAATGAATGAACCGCACCAATGGACTTCACAGAACTGTCCTTCACAATGTGCACCATTTTTTGCAGTCATTTTTTACACTGCGATCATTGACTGTAGCATTTGTGTCATAAGCAGGATGTTTCTGCTCATTACTTAGTATGAAGGTCACATGGTAACAGCTGTACAATGGCTACAGGATAAGATATTGTAGCAGAAGGTTTGTTACTTCTGGATGTGACTGAAGTTTAAGAAATGATGTAATAGAACGGTGACTGCAGCTCTGTTAGTAACTGGAGAATAAGACGATTTAAAGGGGTACTCTGGCCCTAAGACATCTTATCCCCTATCCAAAGGATAGGGGATAAGATGTCTGATCGCGGGGTCCCGCCGCTGGGGACCCCCGCAATCTAGCATGCAGCACCCATCTGTAAGCATTGCAGGAACCGCTGGACGCTCCAATACTTATGCCTCCCAACCATGGGGACGGAGTGTTGTGATGTCATGACTCCGCCCCCTGTGTGACGTCATGCCCGCCCTCTCAATGCAAGTCTATTGGAGGGGGCGTGACGGCCGTCACGCCCCCTCCCATAGACTTGCATTGAGGGGGGTGTGGCGTGACATCACACGGGGGCAGAGTCTCCAGCGCTTCCTGCAATGCTCACAGGTGGGTACTGCATGCTAGATAGGGGATAAGATGTCTTGGGGCCGGAGTACCCCTTTAACATCAGAATAGTGACTACAGCTCTGGAGGTGACTGCAGTATAAGACAATGATGTAACATTAGATTAGTGACTACAGCTCTGGAGGTGACTGCTGTATAAGACAATGATGTAACATTAGAATAGTGACTACAGCTCTGGAGGTGACTGCTGTATAAGACAATGATGTAACATTAGATTAGTGACTACAGCTCTGGAGGTGACTGCTGTATAAGACAATGATGTAACATTAGAATAGTGACTACAGCTCTGGAGGTGACTGCTGTATAAGACAATGATGTAACATTAGAATAGTGACTACAGCTCTGGAGGTGACTGCAGTATAAAGACAATGATGTAACATTAGATTAGTGACTACAGCTCTGGAGGTGACTGCTGTATAAGACAGTGATGTAACATCAGAATAGTGACTACAGCTCTGGAGGTGACTGCTGTATAAGACAATGATGTAACATTAGAATAGTGACTATAGCTCTGGAGGTGACTGCTGTATAAGACAATGATGTAACATTAGAATAGTGACTACAGCTCTGGAGGTGACTGCAGTATAAGACAATGATGTAACATCAGAATAGTGACTACAGCTCTGGAGGTGACTGCTGTATAAGACAGTGATGTAACATTAGAATAGTGACTACAGCTCTGGAGGTGACTGCAGTATAAGACAATGATGTAACATCAGAATAGTGACTACAGCTCTGGAGGTGACTGCTGTATAAGACAATGATGTAACATTAGATTAGTGACTACAGCTCTGGAGGTGACTGCTGTATAAGACAATGATGTAACATTAGAATAGTGACTACAGCTCTGGAGGTGACTGCAGTATAAGACAATGATGTAACATCAGAATAGTGACTACAGCTCTGGAGGTGACTGCTGTATAAGACAATGATGTAACATCAGAATAGTGACTACAGCTCTGGAGGTGACTGCAGTATAAGACAATGATGTAGCATCAGAATAGTGACTACAGGTCTGGAGGTGACTGCAGTATAAGACAATGATGTAATATCAGAATAGTGACTACAGCTCTGGAGGTGACTGCAGTATAAGACAATGATGTAGCATCAGAATAGTGACTACAGGTCTGGAGGTGACTGCAGTATAAGACAATGATGTAGCATCAGAATAGTGACTACAGCTCTGGAGGTGACTGCAGTATAAGACAATGATGTAACATCAGAATAGTGACTACAGCTCTGGAGGTGACTGCTGTATAAGACAATGATGTAGAATCAGAATAGTGACTACAGGTCTGGAGGTGACTGCAGTATAAGACAATGATGTAGCATCAGAATAGTGACTACAGGTCTGGAGGTGACTGCAGTATAAGACAATGATGTAGCATCAGAATAGTGACTACAGCTCTGGAGGTGACTGCAGTATAAGACAATGATGTAACATCAGAATAGTGACTATAGCTCTGGAGGTGACTGCTGTATAAGACAATGATGTAGAATCAGAATAGTGACTACAGGTCTGGAGGTGACTGCAGTATAAGACAATGATGTAACATCAGAATAGTGACTACAGCTCTGGAGGTGACTGCTGTATAAGACAATGATGTAGAATCAGAATAGTGACTACAGGTCTGGAGGTGACTGCTGTATAAGACAATGATGTAATATCAGAATAGTGACTACAGGTCTGGAGGTGACTGCAGTATAAGACAATGATGTAGCATCAGAATAGTGACTACAGCTCTGGAGGTGACTGCAGTATAAGACAATGATGTAATATCAGAATAGTGACTACAGGTCTGGAGGTGACTGCAGTATAAGACAATGATGTAATATCAGAATAGTGACTACAGGTCTGGAGGTGACTGCAGTATAAGACAATGATGTAGCATCAGAATAGTGACTACAGGTCTGGAGGTGACTGCAGTATAAGACAATGATGTAATATCAGAATAGTGACTACAGCTCTGGAGGTGACTGCTGTATAAGACAATGATGTAATATCAGAATAGTGACTACAGGTCTGGAGGTGACTGCTGTATAAGACAATGATGTAATATCAGAATAGTGACTACAGGTCTGGAGGTGACTGCAGTATAAGACAATGATGTAACATCAGAATAGTGACTACAGGTCTGGAGGTGACTGCAGTATAAGACAATGATGTAATATCAGAATAGTGACTACAGGTCTGGAGGTGACTGCAGTATAAGACAATGATGTAATATCAGAATAGTGACTACAGCTCTGGAGGTGACTGCTGTATAAGACAATGATGTAATATCAGAATAGTGACTACAGGTCTGGAGGTGACTGCAGTATAAGACAATGATGTAACATCAGAATAGTGACTACAGCTCTGGAGGTGACTGCTGTATAAGACATGGTGTCACAGAAGAATAATGATGAATAGATTGTAAGATATGATTCAGCAGCCAGGGGCCTGTGCTTAGGGCAGCAGCAGCATTTCAGTGAGTAAAAAAAAAAGAATATAAATCAATTTATGCCCTTTGGTTGAATTCACATTGGCCAGAACTACTGCAAATTTTACCTGCAGATTTGCAGCTGCTCATTATACTCTGGATGTATCATTTATTTCACCACTTTCTATGCATAGGGGTGAGATCCATGGTTCTTCTATAACAAAATCCCCATGTAACTCATACGGTTTTTGGTGTGTATTTGTGACAGATCTGCATGAAAAAAATAAATAAATTGTTGAATAATCGTAATAGAGTGTATTCAGTTAGAGTGCCATGGGCAGAATGAACTTTAAATATGTATGTCTCTTCATCCATTCATGATTCTATATGAATACATTTTGCTGGGTACATTAGGATTTCACATCTTTTCAGATTTGCACAGTCTAGTAAAAATTTCCATTTATTTCCTTAATTTCTCCCAGATAAAAGCGCTGCGCTTACGTCTGTGCCGCCCTCCTCTGTTTATACAAGGGCCTGTACAATAAACATGAGCCGGGCACTGGGAGGACCCCAACCTCCTGCACCAACCACATGCTAGTGGCAAGAAGGAAACCCTCACATCGCAACATTTACTCAGCGCCATCGTTCATTGTATAAATGTACAGTCACGAACCATTGAGACAAGTGTATACAGCATAGGGTGAGGGCAGACACAACCGTATTCAGCTGCCAGGACTGTACTATATATATATACACACAGCATACAGGATAAGAGGAGTGGTACTGTGCAGTGTTCATATATACAGAATAAGAGCAGATACTAAGAATTACACCCAGTATACAGGATAAGAGAATTCATACTGTGCAGTGTTCATATATACAGAATAAGAGCAGATACTAAGAATTACACCCAGTATACAGGGCAAGGCAAGTGGTACTGAACAGTGTCCATATATACAGAATAAGAGCAGATACTAAGAAATACACCCAGTATACAGGATAAGAGAAGTGGTACTGTGCAGTGTCCATATATACAGAATAAGAGCAGCTACTAAGAAATACACCCAGTATACAGGATAAGAGAAGTGGTGCTGTGCAGTGTCCATATATACAGAATAAGAGCAGCTACTAAGAAATACACCCAGTATACAGGATAAGAGAATTCATACTGTGCAGTGTCCATATATACAGAATAAGAGCAGATAATGAGAATTACACCCAGTATACAGGATAAGAGAAGTGGTGCTGTGCAGTGTCCATATATACAGAATAAGAGCAGATACTGGTGATTATACGCAGCATATAGGACGAGATGTGGTCCTATGCCACATTATAGAGCACAAGGTGCAGTCACACTATTTGCTGTATTTTGGCTATTGAGCTTTGATATTGGGGCCCCTGCACCTTTTGTTTCCTTTATCTTTAGAATGTTATATTGAATGATAAAATGTTATATTTATAACTATGTTATTTGACATTGTAAAGATCAGAAATAACTAAATGACTGAGTGACTCTCTAAGCCTAGGCACACATAGTGACCTTTAGCCGGGTGACCCACCACGCAGCCATAGTCGCTTTAGCATAACAGCTGGAGCTCTTGAAGGGTTCATCACCAGGAATGTCACAAATGATACAGCAGCGTCACCTGCTGGTAAAACCATCTTAATGTGATGTGGTAATTGACGCCCTCATGTGACCACTTTAAGTATAACAACAGACTGGTGCAGTAGACTTACTAACTCACCTGCTGCTCCTCTTTAGGGCCAATACCCACACTTTGAAATTTTCACCTAGAATCTAGATTCGGGTGCAACAGCCTCCCATTGTCTTCAATAGGATTCTGCTGTACTATGTACACTGTGGAATTTCCATGGCAGAAATTCCAATTCCGGAATTCCACCCAAACTGCACTGTCGTCCATTGGGATGGCGCATGTCTGCACGGTCATAGCACCAATTTATTCTAGCAGCGCCAGCTGCATACAATCTCCACCAGGAATTTATCTAGTGTGCATAGGCCCTTAGGTCATTGAGGTGAAGTTAGGCTGGGTTCAGACTATGGAATTTCCGACTGTCTGCCTGCAAAATTTTCCGTGACTATTTTCCGCCTCCAAAGGCGTTTTTCAGTTTCATGCGTAATTTTGTAATTTCCGCGAGTAATCCGCCGCTATTCCGCACGGAAATGACGCCACCAAATCCGCCATAAATTTCCGCTTCAATTACAAGCAGAAAACAGTGGCAGTGCTAAGAGCCAAGTTCAGCCCCTTTTGGACCATGTGATCACATGACCCAAACCAGGTCAGTCAATTTTTTCAATGTGGGCTAGTCCAAGAACCAGTGGGCTTGATCATATTTAAATTATTGACTCAAATCCGGATGGAATTTCCGCATGGAATCCGCTTGCAATCTGCCTACGTTCCGCGTTCGAATAAAAATCCGCAGGGAAATGAGAGTGCCATTGAACTCAATGGGATTCTGCGGCGGAAATCCGTCTGAAGAAAGAGCACCCCCTTTCTTCAGGCGGAAATTTTCGAGCGGATACTCTTTTCGAGCGGAAATTACGACTGAAAAATTCCGCAGTATGAACAGGTGCACGGAAATCCCATTGACTCTCATGTACTTTATAGCCAGCGGAAATTCTAGAGAAAATTTTACGACTGAATTTCTGTCGGAAATTCCGTCGTCTGAACCTAGCCTTAGGATCAGGTTCTCTGCACTCTGTTTATATCTCCCTTCAGTGCAAACAGCTAGAGATGAGCGAACTTACAGTAAATTCGATTCGTCACAAACTTCTCGGCTCGGCAGTTGATGACTTATCCTGCATAAATTAGTTCAGCTTTCAGGTGCTCCGGTGGGCTGGAAAAGGTGGATACATTCCTAGGAAAGAGTCTCCTAGGACTGTATCCACCTTTTCCAGCCCACCGGAGCACCTGAAAGCTGAACTAATTTATGCAGGAAAAGTCATCAACTGCCGAGCCGAGAAGTTCGTGATGAATCGAATATACTGTAAGTTCGCTCATCTCTACAAACAGCCATAGGTGACATGTAACATTATCGGTATCATTGTAATGTTTTGTGTCCTGTCATGTTTTGTTCTCTTTTTGGTGTCCATTTATCATCTCGGCAGAAGAGAGAAATTTTATAATTTTACGTAACAATTTTTCACAAATATCGAAAACATAATGGGGGAGTATTTATCATTTTTGCCTGTTGACAGTTTCTTTTTACCCTTTTTTTTTTTTTCACTTTGGTTTTCGTGGACATGCACCAAATTTATCATTTGGTGCAAGTTGTTAGTAATTTTGGCGCAAATGTTGAAATCAGCTGTTCACAGCGCCTTTTACACAGAACTTACCCCCACAGAGGACGCGTATTTTACCCTGTAGAGCAGCCATTTCGGAGTCCCTCCTGCAGTATATCAGCAAGCGACATGAGTTATTTTCTTATGTGGGGTATATATATATATATATATATATATATATATATATATATATATATACATCATGTGAAGTGGATTTTATTTTCAACTTGGGTATTTTTTTTTTTACTTTAGTGCAGTGGTCTTCAACCTGCGGACCTCCAGATGTTGCAAAACTACAATTCCCAGCATGCCCGGACAGCCGTTGGCTGTCCGGGCATGCTGGGAGTTGTAGTTTTGCAACATCTGGAGGTCCGCAGGTTGGAGACCACAGCTTTAGTGCTTACCTTTCCTGAACCTGTGTGGCCATGTCCAATGCCGGCTCAACGGAGGGTGAAGGTCCCTCAGAGACAACTATGTCGCAGGATAGTATTGAGCAGCCCCGGAGGCGTCGCTGCTTTCAGAAAAAAAAAATGTTTTTAATGTATTTTGACTCCTTTACATTTTCTGACATTGCTAAGTGTGTTTCCTATGTGCAAAATTTCTTGGCGGGGATTTGCGCCAAAGATCGATTGGCGCAAATGATGAATTATTGACTAAAGTTAAAATCATTCTATAAACAGGAGAGAAGGCACTCCATAGGGTAATACCACCGGAGATGGGGGGAGGGGAGAGTAAAAGCTAATTTTAAACTGCTCACCCTGGGTGGTTGTGTAGCTTCATACACAACAATGGAAATCGCTTGGATACAATGGTCCGTCTGCGGCCCTCCTGGTGTGGATTCCACAACATATAGGTACAAGAAAAGGCTTCAGTATAGGGTGCAGGAGAACATCGGCGCTGAACGGACCCAGGACACAGCAGGTAAGAAGGTAAAATCCAATGTATTTGATGCAACGCGTTTCCCTGCACAAGCGCAGATTCATCAGGCATCATGCCTGATGAATCGGGGCTTGTGCAGGGAAACGCGTTGCATCAAATTAATTGGATTTTACCTTCTTACCTGCTGTGTCCTGGGTCCGTTCAGCGCCGATGTACTCCTGCACCCTATACTGAAGCCTTTTCTTGTACCTAAAGTTAAAATCACACACAGGACCGTGTGATTTTGAGAAAGTTCTAAAAATGACAGTGAAGATGTTGCACCAAACTTTGGCGCAAAAAGACACCGCACCAAAGTTACGTTAAAAAAAGACACATAAATCCTTTGATAAATACCCCCCCCCCCCCCCAATATTTCCCATTGCTGGTTGTCACGGGAAGCATTTGTTGTTTCTATAGATGGATTATCACCTGCTAACTGGAATAATCTGTAGATGACGTCATGGTTCATGGTTGTGTTATCACTTATATCGAGTTCTAATTTGCACAGTGAAATAATTATTATCAGGCGTTCTGACGATTCGTATTGAGAAGCCGCAATGCTGGGGAAATGAGGCCGCAGGCTCAGCTATATTGCTGCACTGGGGGGGGGGGGGGGGCACGGGGTTGTTATGGAGTGTTAGCCAGTGGGAATAGACAATAACCCCTCACTGAGCACAGATGAATGGCTGCCATCTTCCCACACCCCTCCCAAGTCACCCCATGTTGACTTTTCTTATGACTCATTCAAGTGAAGCAGAAGTTCTCCAGGGCTAAATTGCTGAAAAATAAGAATAAAGGACCACCCAGTCCTGGCTACAGAGAACAGGCCCCTTCCCTCTAATCCTCATCGGCCCCTAGGGCTAGCCTTCCAACTCAGTATTTGGATCAGTTTATCTTTTGAAGCTCCAGATCCTTATGAGTTATTGGGGCTACGCGCCACCTGCACCCTATGGGGTTCACGGTGAACACAGACATGAGGGGCCCTGTGCAAGACTGTATATAAGGCCTTCGTTGTTCAGAAATCGATTATAACTTTCACTAAGTTACATTACTCGTCAGTGTGAGCTCAGACCCGTAAATGCAATAAGGCAACTTCCTACTGTCGAATAGACACTAGGAAGTTGCTGTGAAGGTGCCTAAATACCTGCTGGGCTCTTTCTCATGGGGGTTATACAGACAGGTGCCCATTGCAGCCGATCAGATTTCAGCTCTCTGGTGATTGCTATGGGCTGTATGTTTTATAAGAATAGAACATACAAAGAAAAAAAATCACACCTGCACTCACCTCAAGGGTACCGCAACTCCGGCCTCACTCGAACAGTGCCTCCAATCAACGATCGGGCATGTCAGATGTGGAGCGCTCAGAAAAGGCAACGGTCGATATGATATCTGATATGCCAGATCATTGATTGGAGGCACTGTTCGAGTGAGGCCGGAGTTGCGGTACCTTGCGGTGAGTGCAGGTGTGATTTTTTTCTTTGTATGTTCTATTATTGACTATCACCTGTTTCACCTAGCACCGCCGATGGGACCCTTTGTACAATTACCTATCTGATGTAAACCTCCGATGTGTATCCTTTACAATTAGACCCTGTGTTTGCTAGCAGTGCCACTTGTTTCTGTCTTTTCAATTGGTTTTTGTTTTATAAGAATAACCTTCCAGTTTCAGCGTTGGATGAGGAATCCAATATTTGGAGCAGCCATCAGTCTCTGGATCCTGTCTTCTGTCATATTCTTTAACATTGTATTTGAAAATTTCCTGCTTAAATCTGGTTCTAGGAAAGCTGGGTGACAATTGATGTGGCCATCACTTCACATCTCACGTTAGCAGTCTTCCAAATCACAATAATAGAAGTCTATTGGAGGAGGATTTTAACGCTTTACCTCACATGTCGGTTGTTACCATTGAAACCAGGATGTCTATGTCCAATGTCAGTCTATTGAGTAAAGTCCATTAAGACTCTCGTTCCGCACATTACTTGACATTATGAAGACTCGGCCTTGTCAGTTGCTATGGAAACAGACCTAAAGGAAGCGACTTAGACAGCTGCAGACATGACTCCCATGCGGCTTTCATTGACTCACTTCCATTTAATCACTGACATCTTTTCAGAAAGTCTCCATGGCTTAAATCCCTGCCCAGGGTCCATTTACCTACACGACGCTCAGCAAAGCTGCCATTGTCTGCTACTCAAGCATGACATTTACCAAAATGGCCCAAGTATTGAATACGAGAGTAAGGTCAAAAGTCATAACTTTGGAGGGGGTGAAGATACATAAAAACAGAGCCCACCACCATGGATAATCTGGATTCATAAGAATGATGGGAATCGGAAATGGATACTTTGGAATATGGACCTGTGAACAGATGACACTTTCATCTCTGAACAGTATGATGAAAAAAAGGAAAAACGGCAAAGTGGGAGAATGTAAATCCAAAAACTAATCCAAAATGCATAAATAGTAAAGTCCCACTATAAAAAGAATCAGGAGACCCAAACCTGAAGGGACATTTCTGATGCCAAGTACATACAGTATCTCTCATAAGTGAGTCCACCCCTTACATTATATATACAGTATCTCTCATAAGTGAGTCCACCTCTCTCATTATATATACAGTATATACCATAAGTGAGTCCACCCCTCACATTATATACAGTATCTCCCATAAGTGAGTCCACCCCTCACATTATATATACAGTATCTCCCATAAGTGAGTCCACCCCTCACATTATATATACAGTATCTCCCATAAGTGAGTCCACCCATCACATTATATACAGTATATCCCATAAGTGACTCCACCCCTCACATTATATATACAGTATCTCCCATAAGTGAGTCCACCCCTCACATTATATATACAGTATCTCCCATAAGTGATTCCACCCCTCACATTATATATACAGTATCTCTCATAAGTGAGTCCATCCCTCACATTATATATACAGTATCTCTCATAAGTGATTCCACCCCTCACATTATATATATAGTATATCCCATAAGTGACTCCACCCCTCACATTATATATACAGTATATCCCATAAGTGAGTCCACCCCTCACATTATATATACAGTATCTCCCATAAGTGAGTTCACCCCTCACATTATATATACAGTATATCCCATAAGTGAGTCCACCCCTCACATTATATATACAGTATATCCCATAAGTGAGTCCACCCCTCACATTATATATACAGTATATCCCATAAGTGAGTCCACCCCTCACATTATATATACAGTATCTCCCATAAGTGAGTCCACCCCTCACATTATATATACAGTATCTCCCATAAGTGAGTCCACCCCTCACATTATATATACAGTATCTCTCATAAGTGAGTCCACCTCTCTCATTATATATATACAGTATCTCTCATAAGAGAGTCCACCCCTTACATTATATATACAGTATCTCTCATAAGTGAGTCCACCTCTCTCATTTTTGTAAATATTTTATTCTATCTTTCCATTTGACAACATTGAAGAAATGCCCCTCTGCTACAATGTAAAGTAGTGAGTGCACAGTCTGTATAACAGTGTTTAACATTGTGTGCCCTCAAAATAACTCAGCACACAGACATTAAAGGGGTATCACAATGGAAAACTTTTTTTTTTAAATCAACTGGTGCCAGAAAGTTAAACAGATTTGTAAATTACTTCTATTGAAAAATCTTAATCCTTCCAGTACTTATTAGCTGCTATTTGCTCCAGAGGAAGTTCTTTTTTATATTTTTATTTCCTTCTGTCTGACCACAGAACTGTTCAGAGTAGGAGAAAATCCCAAAAGCAAACCTCTCCTGCTCTGGACGGTTCCTAAAATTGACAGAGATGTCAGCCGAGAGCACTGTGGTCAGACAGAGAGGAAATTCAAAAAGAAAATAACTTCCTGTGGAGCATATAGCAGCTGATAATAACTGGAAGGATTAAGATTTTTTAATAGAAGTAATTTACAACTATGTTTAACTTTCTGGCATCAGTTGATTTAGAATTTTTTTTTTCCCCCTTTAATGTCTAAACCTTGGCAACAAAAAAGTGAATACACCCCTAAGTGGAAATGTCCAAATTGGGCCCAAAGTGTCAATATTTTGTGTGGCCACCATTATTTTCCGACACTGCCTTAAGCCTCTTAGGCATGAAGTTCACCAGAGCTTCACAGGGTGTTACTGGAGTCCTCTTCCCTCCTCCATGACAGCATCACAGAGCTGGTGGATGTTAGAGACTTTGGGGAACATGTATCAATAATGGTGTAGCAATGTGTGATTTTATGTATGTTTTTTTGCATCAAATGCAAATGTTTTTTTGCATCATATTTGCGCCAAAATGATCAATTGTCGTACACATGTTTGTAATTTTGGCACAAATGCAGCCCTACAAAAGGCGCAGACCCCAGAATTCCAGGCAGTAAATCTGACTTTGGGACGTTCTATTGTTGTAGCTATTTTCTCTGTCACTTTATTCATGGTGTAGATGTGCGCCTAAATGAAGGTATTTGCGCCAAATCGAAAAGTCGCAATTAATGAATTCCAGACCAAAGAATGATTGTAACTGAAATCACGACTAACAAAGTGAAATCAGTTATTTTGTTCTAAACCATTTTGCGCAATTATTTGTCTCGAAAAATTGCGACAAATCACAGACAAAAAACAGGGTAAAAAGCTTCATACATACCCCCCTTTGTGCTCCCCCACCATTCGTTTGAGGATGCCCCACAGATGATCAATAGGGTTTAGGTCTGCAGACATGCTTGGCCAGTCCATCACCTTTACCTTCAGGTTCTTTAGCAAGGCAGTGGTCATCTTAAAGGTAAGTTTGGGGTCTTTATCATGTTGGAATACTGCCCTGCGGCCCAGTCTCTGAAGGGAGATCACACTCTGCTTCAGTATATGTTGGCATTCATGGTTTCATCAATGAACGTTAGCTACCCAGTGCCAGCAGCACTCATGGAGCCCCAGACCATGACACTCCCACCACCATGCCATCTGAACCAAATAAGTTTATCTTGGTTTCATCAGACCACAGGACATGGTTCCAGTAATCCATGTCCTTAGTTGCTTGTGCTTCATCTTAAGAAGAAACTTCCTTCTGGGACGACAGCCATGCAGACCAATTTGATGCAGTGTGCGGCATTTAGTCTAAGCACTGACAGGCTGACCTCCACCCCTTTATCCTCTGCAGCAATGCTGGCAGCACTCATTGATCTATTTCCCAAAGACAACTTCTGGATATGGCGCTGAGCAAATGTACTCAACTTCTTTGGTTGACCATGGCAAGGCCTGTTCTCAGTGGAACCTAATCCTCAGAGAGTTCTTTTGCAATGACGTACCATGTGGCCAGAGCAATATTGCAATTACATTGGGAGATCCTGTTGCTATGAAAAGTGGAAATTGATCTGTACAATATTTAGGTCGGTGGTACATGTGACTAGCACCATATTTAACCTGTTGGGGACCACGGGCGTATAGGTACGCCCTTGCTCCCTGGTACTTAAAGACCAAGGGCGTACCTGTAGCCGGACGGGGATAGGAATGAGATGCCTGCTGAGACTCGCCCCTGGATGTCGGGGCAGAGCGGGGGAAGAGATGGCGGCGATGTGCGGGGGCCGTGGATGCGGCAGGGACCGCTGGCAGCAGTTACCTTTGTTCACCCGAGGACCAGGGACCAGCAGCTGACAGGAGGCGGCAGGCAAGTGGAGGCAGCGGCGGCGGTGTCCCAGATACAGCAGTGAAGATTGCTGTAAAGTGATCTTCACTGCTGCTTCTAGGAGTTTCAAAACTACAACTCCCAGCATGCCCAGACAGCCAAAGGCTGTCTGGCCATGCTGGGAGTTGTAGTTTTGCAACATCTGGAGGGCCACAGTTTGGACACCACTGTCCTTCCAAATGTTGCAAAACTACAACTCTCAGCATGTCCAGACAGACCAGGCATACTAAGAGTTGTAGTTCTGTAACATCTGGCCATTCAGATGTTGCAGAACTACAACTCCCAGCAAGCCTGGACAGTCTCAGGATGCTGGGAGTTGTAGTTTTGCAACATCTGGAAGGACAGTGGTCTCCAAACTGTAGCGCTCCAGATGTCATTTCAGAGCATGCTGAGACTGTCAAGCATGCTGGGAGTTGTAGTTTGGAAACATCTGGCCCTTCAAATGTTGTCTAACTACAACTCCCAGCATGCCTGCGCAGTCTGGGCATGCTTGGAGTTGAAGTCATGCAACATCTGGAGGGCTACAGTTGGAGACCACTACACAGTGGTCTCCAAGCTGTTCTCCAGTTGTTGCTGAACTACAACTCCCAACATGCCCTTTGGCTGTCTGGGCATGCTGGGAGTTGTAGTATTGCAACAACTGGAGGCACACTGGTTGGGAAACATGGAGTTAGGAACCAGACAGTGGTGTGGAAACACTGCGAAAGTCTGTTCCCAATCCCAACCAGTGTGCCTCTAGCTGTTGCATAACTACAACTCCCAGCATACACGGTCTGTCTGTGCATGCTGGGAGTTGTAACTTTGCCCCCCCCCCCACGTGAATGTGCAAGGTTTACAGTAAGTTTCCCTCTTCAAGTTTGAGATGCGGAAAATTTTCTGCTGCAGCGGAAACTCACTGTAAACCCCCGCCCGTGTGCATGTACCCTAAAAACACTACACTACACTACCCCTTAATAAAGAGTAAAACACTAAATCAACACTACACCCTTACACTGTCGCCGCTCCTCCCCCCCAATAAAAATTAAAAACGTATTGTACGTCAGTTTTTCCAAAACAGAGCCCCCCCGCTGTTGCAAAATAACAACTCCCAGTATTGCCGGACAGCCATTGACTGTCCAGGCATGTTGGGAGTTTTGCAAAAACTGGAGGCACCCTGTTTGGGGAAAACTGATGTACAGTATTTTTGGTGGAGGAGGCAAGTGTAACGCTTGCATCTGGGTACACCCCTATGAAAATCCCTAATACAGGCCTCAAATGCGCATGGCACTCTCTCACTTTGGAGGCCTGTCATATTTCAAGGTAACAGTTTAGGGCCACACATGGGGTATATCCGTACTCAGGAGAAATTGTGCTACACATTATGGGGGCTTTTTCTCCTTTTACCCCTTATAAAAAAAGGTACAGTTGGGGTCTACACCAGCATGTTAGTGTAAAAAAAAAATTTGAAACACAATTTCTTTCAAGTACGGAAATACCCCATATGTGGGCGTAAAATGCTCTGCGGGCGCACAACAAGGCTCAGGAGTGAGAGCGCACAATGTACATTTGAGGCCTAAACTGGTGATTTGCACAGGGGTGGCTGCTGGTTACAGCGGTTCTGACATAAACGCAAAAAAATAAATACCCACATGTGACCCCATTTTGGAAACAACACCCCTCACGAAACGTAACAAGGGGTGCAGTGAGCCTTAACACCCCACAGGTGACTGACAGATTTTTGAAACAGTGGACCGTGAAAATGAAAAATTTTATTTTTCATTTGCACAGCCCACTGTTACAAAGATCTGTCAAACACCAGTGGGGTGTAAATGCTCACTGCACCCCTTGTTACGTTCCTTGAGGGGAGTAGTTTCCCAAATAGTGTGCCATGTGTTTTTTTTTTTTTGCTGTTCTTGCACCATAGTGGCTTCCTAAATGAGACAGGCCTCCAAAAACCATTTCACAAAATTCACTTTCCAAAAGCCCAATGTCGCTCCTTCCCTTCTGAGCCCTCTAGGGCACTGCAGATCACTGAAATGGGGTCTCAAATTTTGGGGGACATTTTCACCCTATTACCCCTTGTGAAAATGAAAAATTTGGGGGCATTTTAGTGAAAAAAATAAAAATTTTCATTTTCACGTCCAAATTTATTGAAAATTCGCCAAACACCTCTGAGGTGTAAAGGCTCACTGTACCACTTGTTACGTTCTTTGAGGAGTGTAGTTTCCAAAATAGTATACCATGTGGGGTGTTTTTCACTGTTCTGGCACCATAGGGGCTTCCTAAATGCGACCTGCCCCCCAAAAACCATTTCAGCAAAATTCGCTCTCCAATATGCCATTGTCGCTCCTTCTCTTCTGAGCCCGCAGAAAACTTCACATCCACATATGAGGTATTTCCGTACTCAAGAGAAATGGGGTTACACATTTTGGGGGGCTTTTTCTCCTTTTACCCCTTGTAAAAATAAAAAATATGGGTCTACAAGAACATGTTAGTGTAAAAAATGAAGATTCTGAATGTTCTTCTCCACTTTGCTGCTATTCCTGTGAAACACCTAAAGGGTTACAAACTTTCTGAATGTCATTTTGAATACGTTGAGGGGTGCAGTTTTCATAACGGGGTCCATTATGGGGTATTTCTAACAGAAAGACCCTCAAATTCCCTTCAAAACTGAACTGGTCCCTGAAAAATTCAGATTTTGAAATTTACTTGAAAAATTGGAAAATTGCTGCTGAACTTTGAAGCCCTCTGATGTCTTCCAAAAGTAAAAACATGTCAACTTTATGATGCAAACATAAAGTAGACATATTGTATTTGTGAATCAATATATAATTTATTTGATATATCTATTTTCCTTACAACCAGAGAGCTTCAAAGTTATAAAAATGCAAAATTTTCTAATTTTTCATGAAATTTTTGAATTTTTCACCAAGAAATGATACAGGTATCGAAGAAAATTTACCACTAACATAGAGTAGAATATGTCACGAAAAAAAAAATAAAATATCGGAATCAAATTCATAAGTACAAGCATCCCAGAGTTATTAATGCTTAAAGTGATAGTGGTCAGAATTGCAAAAAAGGCTCTGGTCCTTAGGATCAAAATGGGCTCCGTCCCCAAGGGATTAAGATAAGGGCTACCTGCTGATACAAAGTAATGGTTGAATTACAGTTATATGAAA
Organism: Hyla sarda; assembly: GCF_029499605.1. Classification (NCBI taxonomy): domain Eukaryota; kingdom Metazoa; phylum Chordata; class Amphibia; order Anura; family Hylidae; genus Hyla; species Hyla sarda. The sequence goes on along the minus strand of NC_079198.1, from coordinate 109,730,749 downwards.
TTGGTAATATTTGTTTCAAGAAAATTAACAAAGAAAGGGCAGGAAAGTCACAAAAGTTATACTTTTTTTTTTGGTGCACAGGTATTAAACAGACACCAGAATCAGCGTAAGGATAAGATCATCAAGTATGAGAGCGGAGGAGGCATATATTTCCTATACACTGGGTGCAAAAGAATACATCCAGGTCACCTAAACAAAAATCAGACAATTTTACTAATAATCTTCATAGAAAATCTCCAATTTTATGTTGGTTACAGACTCCAGACATGGAGAAGGAGGACATGGCTAAACTGGAGCAGCAGTTGAGGCGGCAACCAAAGAAATAGGGAAATGGGTAAGCTGTTGGACCAAGATGTCTCGGGGGTGATCTGGTCACAATGTACAGATAAATTAGTGGACAATACAGAGATCTTTCAGGTAAACTTTTTACACCTTTCGGCAATCTTCGGCTCTCCCATAGAACTATATAGAGGGGACGTGGTGGCCCCCGCTTCATGCAGGGGTCGTGACACGCCACTGTGGAGAGCCGGGCTCCATACAGGAGATCGCAGGGAGCCCCAGCGCTTGGACCCCCCGCAATCTAAAACTTATCCCCTATACTTCGGATAGGGGATACGTTTTTTTCATGATACTTGTCCTTTAAAAAGTACTGTTCCCTCGCTCTTTTCCCCCCGTTAACCCTAATCCCATGTTTTGTTTAGATTTTTTAAAACATTGTTAGTTGCAGCCCTAATCAGATCATCTACAGAGGGCCCACTTTATCACAGACCCCTCTGTGATAGCAACAGACAGGCTTTCTCATCAACATGGTGCAACAGAGATCTGATCTGACCAGGCTATGCTTCTCCACAGCGATCTTGATCCATCTGACCAGGCCATGTTTTTCCGCTGCTCAGAGATATAATTTAGCTTTCTGGAGTCTCACTTCTGTTTCTTTAACACACAAAGACCTTGGTGGGTCTTCTGCTGTCATAATCCATCTACCCTAAGGAGCGGGGGATTTTGGGTTCAGACATGTAAGTTGGACACCAGCAATGTATTCAGCCACAGTCTCCCGATTGTGCTCCACCTGTTCACAAGGACAATTCCTGACATCCTTCTCTGACCACTTTGAGTGACTAGTTGTTTCCGTCCACTGGATCCCCTTTCTCTGAATGTTTTTCCTCAATTGCTCCATTCTTAACATGTTCCCTGGAAAACCTCACTGGTTGGCAGTGAAATTCTGGCCCTGGCTAGTTTAGCTCCAATGACTGGGCCTCACTGTAAGTCACAAATAACCCTGATTCATAGAAGACTGATCACTGGAAATGTATGCTATCACAAATCTAATCTCAATAAAGGAAAGATTCAGTAGTCTAATAAAGGGCCCATTCAGTGTATCTTGAATTGTCTTGTATCATGAGGTTCCACTTCATTCTGTTTTCCTCTGGTTTCACCTCCTTCTTCAGTGTTGGAGTCCTCGTCACTTCCCACTATTGACTCTTATCTAATCCTCTCAGTGTGTAAGGGATTATGTCACTTGACTTATTAACGTCTTAAGTCCCCTCCGGCAGCGAATCCCACAATATTTGTAAAAGGGAAATGAAAGGTAAATACGTGGCAGCTCGGGCCAGTGGAGGGCTGTTTGCTGAATGGCTCAGAGACAAGACTTTGGGATTATGGCTGCGTGTTCCCAGGGATGGCAAATTAAGAGGAATCCGGGAGACAATCAAGCGGGACACTGATGGACGAAGAGGATAATGCTACAGAGACATCACATGGCCGACCACACCAGTATCAGTATTGGTGCTGGGCGGTATGACCAAAGATGCATATCACTGTATTTTTGTAAGTTATGGCAGTTCCGCGGTATTTAACAGTATCCCCCCCCCCCCACGCTGGGGAACTAATCATATGTTACCCGCAGGCGCTGCTCCCCCCGTCCTCCTGTGAGCCGCCGGTGCTCTAAATTAATGAGTTGCCTGCCGCGGCGCTGGAAATGATTAATAAAGGGCATCTGTACAGATTAATTTTACATATTCCTGTGCCCTGGCTGCAAAAATAAACAAAACTTTGGCTCACTTTCCAACGTTGCCCCGTTGCTCCTGTATCGGCCTCACTGTTCTCCGCTGCGATCTTCATGCTGCTTCCTGAGGACAGCAGGATCCTTACATGACAGTGCGCTCAGCCTATCACCGCCTGAGGCGGGGCATCGCTGCGGCCGGTGATACGCTGACGGCTCTGTGACGTTCCAGGAAGCAGCATGAAGATCGCAGTGGAGAACAGTGAGGCCGATACCAGAACAACGGGGGAACGTAGGAAGGTGAGTCAAAGTTTATTTTGTTTATTTTTGCAGCCCGGGCGCAGAAATATGTAAAATTCATCAGTACAGATGTCTTTTATTAATCATTTCCAGCACCGCGGCATGCAATTCATTTAAAGCGCCGGCAGTTCACAGGAGGATGGGGGAGCAGCGCCCACCAGTCACTGATGATTAGTTCCCTGATGTGGGGACAGCCGCTGCGGCTGATAATTCATTCATTCGAGGGGAAGAGGGGCCCGACTAGTATTGCGGTATAGAGAAAAATTCATATCCTACAGAAAAAAAAAAACGGAATTCGGTATGAACCGGTATATTGCCCAGCACTAGTCAGTATGGTACCTGTGTTGATACTACCTCAACACTAACTGGGATTTGTGTGTATATGTTGGACAACAGACACAGAGAAGATCCAACATACTTCTGTCCATTATCCTGTCCCAGCTATAATATTTGACCGTGTCTAGTATGAGAACTATAACTCTTACTATCCCTGTACCATCAGCTCAGGTGATAGTCTGTCTTTACAGTTATGTTTAGCTGTTCACAGATTACACCAGTGTCCCTTGCTTTTATTTTTGCAGTCACCTCTTTCATACCCGTCAGAAAATGACATAATAAGCACAAGTATATGATCCCCCACTGATCTGGTACATGTACATTGTGCTACACCATGTGTGTTAACCAAGAGAAGTCCACTAGCCACACAGAGAAGAAGCATCAGACTTACCGCAATTTACTAATTAAAATAATAAGTAAAACCAGAACAATAATAAAAATGCTACAGCGAGGACACAGAATAATATAAGACATCTTCATAGAGAAGAGTGGAGCGCTGGCGTTGCACACCGTTTCCTACACGGCTGGAGATCCAACCTGGTGCTACAAGGGATGTCTCTTGACACATGGTGATGACACCCCATTCTGCATCATAGTGATACTGTGGAGCTAACTTGTGACCCTTCCCTCACCCCCCATAACTGGAATGTGCATTTAGTGCAAATAATTATCCCCTTCATGAAATAAATAACCCCCTCCCCCTCCTCAGCAATATTTTAGTCCTCGAGTCCTTGTCTTCTGCAGAGTCCATTGAGTCGTTTCTTGTAATATCCACCTCTGGGACAGCTGGGTGACAACTAATACAGTCACCATAACACCTTCCACAGAAGCTGTCCCCAGCGTTTCTGGGATCCTGCACAACACTAGTCTGTAACAGCAGGATATGTTTAACTAGGCCAATTGCTATTTAAGGGCCTGGCTCAGTTGCCAGGGTTTTCAGAAAGAGAATAGTCCTAGGAAACTTAGACTTCTTCAGGAAAGGACTCGCAGACTTTCTTTTTCTATATTGGGTGAGGTGCCCTTTAAATCCAGTGTAGACTCATGGCATCAACATTACAATCTGTTCAAATGTCTAAAGTGTCAGTGGTGCAATAAACAATCTTCCCTAGTGTGCTCATATGTGGCCCCCAGGGACAGCTGGACCCTCACAACCACAATGTTATAAAAATGAAAATGTGTTTATCACTCAGAACCACACAAGCAGTGAGAGTCAAGCAGGACAGGGACTTCTGGCCGGAAGGCGCAATGTGTACTGTCCTTTGTGATATACGGTCAAGGCCCCTGGGCCCCTTACACATTCACTTCCTCACTGTGCAGCAGAGACGGCGTCCATGATAAAACAGACAGACAGACAGACATCATCTTACGAGGGCCGGACGGCCGTCACACTCTCCAAGAGAATGTCCCATATACAGTAGAGCAGATGTCTGTGGAGAGAAGAGACCTTCAATAAGTACTACAGAGCTACTGCAGGTACAAGGGAGCATAACCAAAAATAGAGTTGTCAAGATAGTTCTGTGTCCCAAAGTATCACCAGCCGCATGCAATGCACACATATTTATATGGCGCTGCCTTCTACAGGTATTTATGACACCATTATCTGCCGTGGGGTTGCACATGAGGATACAGTGGTCCCTCAACATACAATGGTAATTGGTTCCAGGCAGACCATCGTTGTTGAAACCATTGTATGTTGATGGATTGGTACCATTGATCATACTCCCGTGTCCCTGCCGCTCCGGCCCATCAGTTCACCGTTCCTCTGCTGCCGTATCACTCTGTCACCGCTGCCCTGCGCCATTGCTCTTCGTTGCCATGATCACGTCACCACTCACGCAGCCCCTATTGGATGATGACTCGACGTGATAATGGCGAAAGAGAGCGACGGTGCAGAGAAGCGACAAAGTTACGGGCCAGAGCAGCGGGGACATGTAAGTATCAATCAGCGGGGTATATGGGGCACATTTAACAGTCTGCGCTGCCGGATTGACGGTTTTGCGATGACCCAGACATACAAAAGCATCGTATGTTGATGCTGCCTTCAACATACGATGGCCTCTGAGCCTCTGAGAGTCCTGGTATGTTGAAATGATTTTATCTCAAGGGACTACTGTATATGACACAGTCAGTCTGTCTTTACCTGTTTATTTGGGGGTGTTGCAGTGAGTCAAGTATGGCCTCCCAGACGCGTTGACACTTCTCCACACCCAATAGCTCCTGTGCCAGATCTGTGAACAGAACACAGGATTAAAAGCAGAACAGAGGAGATGGAGGACAATAGGGGAGGGAGGCAGGACGCACCTGGTAAGACACCCATCAGGCTTTGCAGGGCTTGTTGGCGCGCCATGTTCTTCTGTTCCTGAGTCCTTACTGGCCGGGGCTGAGTGCGCAGTGATCCCCCAGGCCAGATCGCTTGTTGGAGCAACCGGAGGTAAAGAACCCAACGTTGCAAACATGTGAAATTTACCACCTGCACCTCAAGCCACCTGCAAACAACAAGAGGGGTCACACACAGGCAGACATTCAGGCAGGAAATGGAGGGCACCTAACACCCCACATCTAAATTCATCAATACCCTCCCCTCCCATGTCTGGCTGTATTTCATTAACATCTTCCTCAAAGTTTTGAGGGGCGCAGGGGTCGCACATTGGGGTGCACACATTGTGACACAGTAGCATTGTGAGATTTATATTGAACAAATGAAAGGTAACAGAATGAGAAGCATTAGGCCTCATTCACACTACAGACATTCTACAGGGAAATACAAAATATGCTTGCAGCAGTCTCCCATTGATTTCTATTGGATTTTGTTACTTAGTTCACACATTAAAAGTTCTGTAGCGGGAATTTCTGAATATCTACAGAAGAATTAACATGTTCAGTCCAGTGTCATCTCTCAATGGCACGGTGATTATGTCCGCTGCAAGTTGGCAGACATTAAGCACAGATTCTGGACATCATAGAACCACTTTCCTCAGAGTGAATGGACCATTAGAACCACTGGGATATCTGCTGGGAGGATTTGTCACCTCCACAATGTGATTGTATCAATGAGAAGCAGCACATTTTCAGCTCTCACAGAGCGCCACCTCCTGGTTCAGAAGTGACACACCAAAAATGTTAAAGCTTCTGTCCAGGCTTACATAACCTTATAATACACTTTAGGGGAGATTTATCAAACCTTGTGCAAAGAAATAGTGGAGAAATTGCCCATAGCATCCAATCCAGCCTTTATTTTTCAGATAGGCAGTTGGACCGTAATGGTAGGAGATGTCGGCGCTGGAAGAGGAACCAGGAGGAGTGCAGCATAAAATCAAAGCAGGTTTAATGGATGCAACGCGTTTCGCTGCGCATGCGCAGCTTCATCAGGCATAACAAGGTTGGGTTCACATGGGGTATAAATACCTACATGTGTTAACCCTTTATATTACATAAAATTGTATATATCAAAAGAATAATAATTGAAACATAAACAATGCATTAAAATTTATTTTTCAGAGGCCTTTGTTGCTAGGGGCAACTGCTCTACTGTTCCTTTGCACAAGGTTTAATACATTTTCCCCTTTATGTTTAAATCTTCACTATGTCAAGATCTCTTTATTTTACAATGAATAATCTAGATAAGTCCAATTTCTAAAGCCCCATGTTGTGCGGTTATTTTTCCTCTCTGCATGTATGGCTCTACACTGAATGGGCCCCCCAGACGGCAGCAGATGATTTTATGAGGAGTGCGCCGATAACATGACTCTATGGCAGTGTTTCCCAACCAGTGTGCCTCCAGCTGTTGCAGAACTACAACTCCCAGCATGCTGGGAGTTGTAGTTTTGCAACAGCTGGAGGCACACTGGTTGGGAAACACTGCTGTATGGACTATGAAGAGAATTCCTCCAATATTACATCACAGTTGTACAAACATGAGAGAGAATAAACATGAAGCCCCACAGCTAAAAATACTGAAGACAGGTCTCACCTTTGGATGAGGCTGCCAGACAGGAGGTGGGTGACCTTTTGCATGGTGTCCGTACACAGCCAGCTCCACTGCTCCCGCATCAGGAGCCACAGGACCTCCAGAGCCACAGCTGAAAGATTACCCTCCAGACCTGTGGGATAAGCACAAGGTGTCAATGTCCCAAGCAAGCTCCAGAGCGGTCACCATCTTGTCTCCTGTACTGATAGCATAGCAACAGCTCTTCTCCAGTGCAGTTGGGGACAGGCCGGATCTTCTCTGCAGCACAGAGACCATGGCATGTCCCCCCATATCACTACATTACATTAGCTCGTTCCTTCCTACCTGCTGCCTGAGGATTGATGGTGAATGTTTGTGGTGACACGCTGCTCCCTGATGACCTCTCTTGAGATGCCACCATCTCCTCCAGCAGCTTCTCCTGCTTGTGGATGAAGGACTCCATCCCACTCACAGACAAAATGTCGGTTACCTGTCGAGAGGGAGACAACACAAGGCATCAGGAGCGGTCTCTATGAGCCATCATAACTGCCTACAGAAAAAAGACCTATGTCTGTCCACATGTTGCATTTCTATATATGAAGGCCAAAAAAGAAACAATAGTAGACTTCCATTGGATGCTGGTGGACTTTCTATGTGGTTAACCGCCTACAGAACATCCTGACTCTTTATCATCCTGCCGCAAGAAAGTTACATCTAGAATCCGAACCACTCGCTCAGCCAGCATTGGGCGTGTCAAAGGCTGGGCCAATAGGTGGTGTCAAAAGGGAGGCAAAATTAGTTTTTGCCTAGGGTGGCAAAAAACCTTGCACCAGCCCTGCTTAGAGGCAAGAGGTGACCTGTGTGTGCTGAGGCCCAGGCAATAGTACAGTGTTTTCCAACCAGGCTGCATCCAGCTGTTGACATAAATGTACAATGTACACTCCATTTTTTTTAAGCTGACAGCAAGCCAAAATCTTGGAAATAGAAAAAAAAAATATTTTTTATACATATATATATATATATATATACCCCAATAAAGAGCAGCACATCCAATGAGAAAAATCCTGGGGTGCCAGCCAATCGAATCTCGGTGCTCCGATCCTCGTTTTAAATATTATTGATAGTAGGCAGCACACCAACTTTAGTGAAATCAAGTGTTCTTTATTCCATGTAAGAGAGACAACGTTTCAGTGATCTCACATCGCCATTTTTCGATGGCGAGATGAGATCGCTGAAACGTTGTCTCTCTTACATGGAATAAAGAACACTTGATTTCACTAAAGTTGGTGTGCTGCCTACTATCAATTATATATATATATATATATATATATATATATATATATATATATATATACCTATATACATACCATATTCTTCGCCGTATAAGACGCACTTTTTCTTCCCCAAAACTGGGAAGGGAAGTTGCTGCGTCTTATACGGCAAATACACATTAAAACCTGTCCTTTCGCGGCGGTCCCTGCGGCCATCAACGGCCGGGACCCGCGGCTAATACAGGACATCACCGATCGCGATGATGCCCTCTATTAACCCTTCAGATGCGGCGATCAAAGCTTACCGCCGCGTCTGAAGCGAAAGTGACACTAACTCGGCTGCTCAGTCGGGCTGTTAGGGACCGTCGCGGTGAAATTGCGGCATCCCAAACAGCTTACAGGACACCGGGAGGGACCTTACCTGCCTCCTCGGTGTCTGCTCCGTGCCGGGATCCCCTGCATGGCCGGCGCTTTCCATCGTCATCACGTCGTCGCGCATGCCGTCCCGTCATCCAATAGGAGCGGCGTGCGTAGCGACGTGATGGCGGCGATTCTAGAGCGAGGATACCCAGCAGCAGAGACGTTCCGGAGCGACGGGGACACCCCGGGGACGCGGCGACAGTGATGGAGAGCGACATCCAGGGCAGCGGTGACGGGTCTGGAGCGGCGGGGACACGTGAGTATTACCTCCTATACCAGTGGTCTTCAACCTGCGGACCTCCAGATGTTGCAAAACTACAACTCCTGGCATGCCCGGACAACGGCTGCAACATCTGGAGGTCCGCAGGTTGAAGGTTCAGAATCTTGTTTTTTCTAGATTTTCATCCTTTAAAATTGGGTGTCTTATATGCCAGAGCGTCTTATATGGCGAAAAATACGGTATATAGTTCTGTTAAAACTTATATCACACTGCTTTTGCTCTGTTTTTACCTCAAATTGCTGTGGGTTTGCAATATAGTTATTCAAAGTGTAGTTTGTGTTTTTACCTGTAACAAGCACAATTATAATAACGCAAACATACAGAAATACATGAATATTTTAGGCTTTTTATTACTAAAGCATCAAAGTAATAAAAAGGCAATGTGTTAACCCAGCCTAAATGTATCTGCAGCACCTACTTGTGCACAAGTCTGAGTTTACACAGGACTGCCTAGATAATTGATGGCTCTCCCTGCACACAGGTCTATCAGTTTACACAGGACTGCCCATATGACGAATCTCCCCATGCTCACCGTGCTGCCGTCTCGCACAGAATACACAATCTTCTCCTGCGAGTCAGCCGAGCTCAGTACTGGAGCGATTTTACTGGAAGGAAATCGGAGGCGAGACCTGAGAACGACAGATAAAGATTCATGCGAGATGCGTTCAGGCAACAAAGTGATTATATGCATTTACCAGCAAAAATGGCAGCAAGTGTATGAGACAGAAGACAACGTACTGGAAGAGATGAACAGCAGCCGAGATATCACAACGTGTTGACTCTAATATGTCACAGATTTGGAGCAAGATTAAACGTCACCTCGAAATTAAGAAATGCAAACAAGGACAAGAAGAGAAGTGTGCAACTGGAGACTAATGTCCTCCATGGTCTTGGTCTGTGACCTGCACAGCAGACATTGGGTCTTCATATCAGACAGGAGGGTGTAGTGGATGCTTGGAGATCCCACATTCACACATTATACACTACCTGATCCAGTCCCCTATTACACAGCATTGGCACCCTATATTCTGCACCATTTCCCTCTCGCTAGAGCCCCATACTGAGTTTTCTATGGATGAAGGGTCAGCAGCTGCCATCTGTGTTTATACTGTGCAGACATAACTGCTGGGCAATGACCAGTATAGACCCGGGAATTACATGAAGAGCGATTACCTCCCACCCCTGCCCTTGGATCACTCACTTTGAGCTCTTCTTGGTGTCATTCTGACTCTTCCCCTCCACTTCATTCTCACTCAGGTCATCAGTTGGACTTTGGGGTTCAGAGCGAGGGAATGCCGTCTTCAGAGTGTCCACGATAGCGTTTACTACAATCTGCAAAAAGGAGGAAGTCAGGGGCAGAAGGCAGCATGTCATACAGAGGAACTGTTCTTTAAGTATTTTCTAAGTACGGGGCGGATAAGGATAAGCCCCTCTGTATATATCATGTGGCGCACCCTGTCTATCCGGGACACCAGGAATGGCTTCTTCACAAAGGCGATCCGTGCATCAGTGTTCAGCGCCAGGAACTCCTGGACCTCTTCGCTGCTCGCGATCTCTGGCACCGCACACAGTTGCTGCAAACAAACAGATCTAAAATGAGATTATACAGTAAGCAAAAAGGGAGGGAAGAGGTGACCCGCGGAGGAAGGGAGGGAATCCTAACAATTCTAGCCCCTTCAATCTCCATCAACCCACTCACCCTCAGAAATGACTCCAGCAAACTCTTTCGCGCCTCGACCTTATCACTGTCCATGTTTCCAAAAGGTAAATCTGGAAGGAACTTCTTTGGTCCCTTAATGTCTGAAAAGGAGTTGAGAAAGTTACCTGGATGTATTATTACTAACACACTGACAGCTTCACAGGGCTCCTCCAGTGAGTAATGCAGGAAAGCTATGGAATAAACATCTGCAACTTTCCTGATCACACCCCTTGTTACATTGTTTTCCTGTAGGTATACCATATGAGTCTGGGGTCCAGGATGGTCAAGACTGGATACAACTGCAACGAATCTGTGGCTATCCAGCTGTTGCAAAACATCAACTCCTGTCATAAGCCGACAGCCCTCATTTTGCAGCAGCTGGAGATCACTGCCCTTGACATATACAATACAAAGATATGTACACCAAAGAGAGAGCGAGGGGCACTCACCGCAACAGCTGAATGTACCAAAGCTGCTTTATTAAAAACACATACAAACAGCAAGAAAAGGATGACACATAAAAGACGCTAGGAGCTAACAGGTAGCATCTGCAATGTGTTACAGGTGCTTGTAATGCGTGAAACGGCTGTGATACTTGCTATCTCTTTGGTGTACGTATACTGGACTTACTTTTTATACAAGTTGAGCACAACTTATTTGCATCTGTTTACCTGTTCTCTGGCTAAATATCAGGATTGTGTCTATATTCGTAGTGCCAGCTACCTGTGCCTGGACTTTATAAACAATAGATGCCCCACTGACTGCAAGCACAGATTTTGAAAATAGTGATAAACTGTCTATTAGAAAGTCGCAAAATTTTCCATTATGTAACTCCACTTCCAGCTAATGTAAGTAAACAGAGCACCACTTACCTCTGACTACAAACAGAGCATTGGTTGTAGCCGAGGGGAAGAGTGTCCTCTGTTCTTACCCCTGACATGGTATTTGGAATTGCTCAGTCATTTACCATAGGTGTGGATACAAAATAATTGCCTATTCACCCTCCAAGTACTTTGATCTACACCCCCTCCCCCAGGAGTGTTCTGACCTAACATCTGGGTGCTCTGATCTGCCCCGGTTCACTTTGTACATTCATCGGTTAAGAGTCTCACGTTTGATGAACTTGCGCAGATCGGCCTTCTCTTCCAGACGTGTCTGTAAGTTGAGAAACTCACGGTACCTCCGGTTGACAGTGTGATACGCCATAGGCTGCAAGGTGCCCAAGGATTGGCTGTCCAGAGCTGTGTCATACTGTAGGACATTAAGAGAAACATTGATGAAGAGCACTTGCTGCCTCCTGACATGGCAAATAACACACGTGTAGCATCAGGGATTAGTATTCACACTACTCGTCCACTGTGGTCACTTTCTTACACTCACATTGTTGTCTCTTACATGAAATGCCTGACTGACTTCCGCTCGCTCCCTTTGAAGACGAGATGCCCCATGGGTTTACGCTCAGCCCCTTTCAGACACCCAGTGCTATTACTGCACCTTTGAAGTCGCTCGGTACAACAATTAGCTGATTAACTTTCCATGTTCAATGATTATACGGCGGCTGTCGACTTCCACTTAAATTAATCAAAGTCTCCGAGGTGAGAAGAAGCAGCGTGCCATCGGGACCGTGAATGGACGATGCATACGGAGCAAGCGCCGCAGCCCTGATCTGCAATCATATATGGCTGCTGAGGAATCCTGCTTAATACAGTGTAACTATACTATTCTTCAGCCACCTCCAGAGCTGCAGTCACTATTCTGCTGTTAAATCATGTCTTATGCTTCAGTCAGATCCAGAGCTGCACTAAATATTCTGTGGCATCATGTCAGTGTTTCCCAACCAGGGTGCCTTCAGATGTTGCAGAACTACAACTCCCAGCATGCCCGGACAGCCTTTGGCTGTCCGGGCATGCTGGGAGTTGTAGTTCTGCAACATCTGGAGGCACCTTGGTTGGAAAACACTGCATCATGTCTTAGGGCCCTATTATCAGGCTGATGTTACCCTGTATAGGGCCAGCGATTAACCATCAAACAAGCAAATGCAAGTGGTCAGCTGATCGCAATGTTTTAACTTGTCAAAAAATGATTGTCTGTCGCACATCCACTATTTACGCGACTGATGAAAGCAAAGGACCACACAAACTATCGATTGTTTGTGTGGCCTAAAGCTGCTTCATGTATTAGGCTCTTTAAAAAGCACTGAGATCTACTGGATTAAAGGGTTACTCCATCGAGTTCCAAACGCTGTGTGCGGGCTTCCGTGTTCACGCCTGCCCCCTTAATGAAAGTCTATGGGAATATCAGGATTGTGTCTATATTCGTAGTGCCAGCTACCTGTGGCTGGACTTTATAAACAATAGATGCCCCACTGACAGCAAGCACAGATTTTGAAAATAGTGATAAACTATCAGCATGACATCACGAGGGGGCGGGCGTGAACACGGAAGCCCGCACACAGCGTTCGGAACTCAATATTCCGGACGCTGGGTAGCAGAGTAACCCTTTAAAGACAGACCAGTTACCTTTATAGTATAGAGTGTATAGGGGTGAGAACCCGTCCCGCTGTGCTCACGCGCTGTTATGGTTCCCGTGATCCGGAGGTTCTGGATCAGTACTGGCCCATCTGGGCTGCTGAGGGGTACAAAGCTGAAAGGATGAATAGGGACAGTGGGGGAGGAGGTGTTCACCGGTGAAGCATCAATCGGACTTAGCCCTTCCTTTTCATTGGGTGTGGTGGTTAAAAATTCTGGGGCCAGACCTGTGGGCTCAATGAGGATCTCAGGATGAGAAGGCATTCCCCCAGGAATTGACATACAGGCCTCTTCCGACAGGGAAGACCCATTGTCGTCATGAGGCGGGACAATGGGGCTCTCAGCAGGGGTCAGGGAGTCCAAGCAGCAGTCAGATAAGAGGTCATCAGATGAGTTCAGCAGCGGAGGGTCCAAGTCCCGGCCCAGGTCAGACAAGGGGGACTCTAGCTCAGACTCCTCACAGAGGAAGAAGGGGCTGCAAGGCTTCGGGGGCTGCAGATACTGCACAGAGAAGAGGTCCAGCTTGTCCTTACATGAGTTTAGGTCATCTAATGCTTCCATGGTGTCCCTAGCCCTCCCCTCCCCCTCGTGTTCTAGGTCGGCACTGTCCATCCCCTCGTAAGTGGAGATGTTACCCAGCTGGGGTGAGGGAAGAATGAGCTGAGGAGCAGGATCTGGATTGAGCCCCAAAGGCAGTGACTTGGGAATTGCTGGTGGGGACGAAAAATCATTTCTATGGTCCTCCACCTTCAGCGGTAGCTTGGAGAATACGTTGGTTAGGACAATGTTAATCCAGTCAGGATCTGACATTCTCCCCACCAGAGGAAGGATGACATTACAAGCAATGAGCTCCACCACCAAATGTCTGCCCGTCCGAGTCTCCAAGTGAGGTTGAGGAAGCAGCTCTGTCAGCAGGAGATCCACCAACCAGCGAGTGTGGGCCACTTCGTCTGCCGGGCTAGCCATGGCCTGGTGGGCCGGACTCAGCTCCTGGTAAGCCTCCCAAAGAAGGGACTCCCTCTCAGACTGGTCACTGATGCTCTGCACTCGCGCTTTGGCCCATTTATAACACTGCAGGTGACAACCGGCCAAAATAAGCAACTTCCGAGTAAGATCCTCCCGGTCCGTAGAGTTCACACGTCTTTTCAGCTCCATTGACAGATCCCACATGACTCCCCGGACCTCGTCCTCAAATGCAGTTTCATGGCTCAGTCTTCGATACCAGGATGACACAAAATCCCGAACAATCTTCTGTATGGTTAGACCGATCTCCTTGTCCAGCTGAGCCTCAGCGTCTGGGGACTGGGTGTTGTGTTCTAGGTTAATAAATCTCTCCAGGTGAATGGGGGTCGTGCTGCTGAGGATAAACTGTGGCCCCAACCAGGCTCCGACAGAAGCCATGATGGCAGAGAATAGGAGGAGAAGCCAGACATTCACCAGCAAATGGACCAGTATCAGCCAGGCTACGATGACCCCTACAACAAGGAACTTCCACCTCTTGTCTTTAGGTGGATCTGTCAACTTAATGCTTTCCATATCTCCACCTGTAAGGAGAAAATCAGAGAGGAGCAAAACATCAGAGAAGGACATTGAAGATGAAAAGACAGCATCAAAATGGTGAGCAGAAAATCAGAGAAGTGAGAAGATCATTTATGAGGGGAAAAGGGCATCAAAGATGGAGGAGGACAACTATAGAGAGGTGAAGAGGACATCTGAGAGGAAAGAAAGCAATAGAGAGGTGTCACAACATGAGCAGAATATGCTGGAGTCGTGGAGTGATCCCATGTATGTTATGATGACATTCAGTGTTATCATAGGTGCATGCACAACAGGGCTGGTGCAAGGATTTTTGCCACCCTAGGCGTAAGCTAATTTTGCTGTCCCTTGAGCATGTCCATAGGCTCCACCGTTTGACACGCCCCACCTTACTACTGGTGTGACACACTGTAACAAACCTCCTCCTCATGTAATCACCTTACTACTGGTGTGACACACTGTAACAAACCTCCTCCTCATGTAATCACCTTACTACTGGTGTGACACACTGTAACAAACCTCCTCCTCATGTAATCACCTTACTACTGGTGTGACACACTGTAACAAACCTCCTCCTCATGTAATCACCTTACTACTGGTGTGACACACTGTAACAAACCTCCTCCTCATGTAATCACCTTACTACTGGTGTGACACACTGTAACAAACCTCCTCCTCATGTAATCACCTTACTACTGGGGTGACACACTGTAACAAACCTCCTCCTAATTTAATCACCTTACTACTGGTGTGACACACTGTAACAAACCTCCTCCTCATGTAATCACCTTACTACTGGGGTGACACACTGTAACAAAACTCCTCCTAATTTAATCACCTTACTACTGGGGTGACACACTGTAACAAACCTCCTCCTCATGTAATCACCTTACTACTGGGGTGACACACTGTAACAAACCTCCTCCTAATGTAATCACCTTACTACTGGGGTGACACACTGTAACAAACCCCCTCCTCATGTAATCTCCTTACTACTGGGGTGACACACTGTAACAAACCTCCTCCTAATGTAATCACCTTACTACTGGGGTGACACACTGTAACAAACCTCCGCCTCTGAGGAGCAAGTCGCCGCTGTAAGCAGTACTCCTCCGAGGCGGATATACGTGATCGCTCAGGAGCAGAGGGGGGTTGGGACAGATATATAGAGGAGCTTGTGATGTCAAGACGCTTGGGCAGACCTGACCTGCCTGTCAGTCTCTGAGGTGGCGTTGCACAAATCCGGCAGGCTGAAGGATGCAGATTATTATGGGGGGAGGGCGTTGCTGGCTGGGCGGGTGCTTCGAATGCTGGATGGCTACTAACTTTCTAGAGGGTGTTCTAGGTGGCTGACTATTTTGCCTTTAGGCAGAACCGGCCCTGATGCACAATAAGAGATTTCAGTGCCATTGTCCTGCTGTCAGTCAGGACCGTATTACAAGGGGTGATTATGGGCTGAACAGGCTGACTATTGCCCTGTGTAATAGAGCCAGGAATTTAGCAAACAGAAAAAGGGTTCGGATCTAAGGGTTTTGACAAGTGTAAAATAGTCATTTCAGGGCCGCACATCCCCCTGTGTAATAGAACCTGTGCAATCCGATCCAGTGAAGTCGTGTAAGGGGCAGGATACAGCACTGAGTGCGCTCTCTCCTTCGATCATACACTCACCTGTCTCTCCAGCCTCTCTCTGCACAGATGACATTATCACAGGCTCATGCTGTCTCCTCTGGTGACACAAGTGTCAGGACATCTCCTGGCTGATGACGCTGGTCACTGGCTGTCACTCTGCAGCCTCAATAAGTGGAAGTCACAAGATGTCACTCGCTTCATTTTGTATCTGCAGATGAAAAATAGTCACACTTTATGCAGTCTCTCGCTCTCTCTCTACATGCAGTCTCTCTGCTGTCTCTTTACACACAGTCTCTATACATGCTGTCTCTCTACATGCAGTCTCTCTGCTGTCTCTTTACACACAGTCTCTATACATGCTGTCTCTCTACATGCAGTCTCTCTGCTGTCTCTTTACACACAGTCTCTATACATGCTGTCTCTCACTCTCTGCTGTCACTCCACATGCAGTATTTCCTTGCAGTCTCTCTCTGCTGTCTGTATATGCAGTCTATCTCAGCTATCTCTCAACATGCAGTCTCTCTGCTGACTCTCTATGTGCAGTCTCTCTCTATGCTGTGTCTGTAAATGCTCTCTCTCTCTCTGCTGTCACTATGCACTCTCTCTCTGCTGTCACTATATGCAGTATCTCTCTCTGCTGTCACTATGCAGTCTCTCTGCTGTCACTATGCAGTCTCTCTGCTGTCACTATATACAGTCTCTCTGCTGTCACTATATGCAGTCTCTTTGCTGTCACTATATGCAGTATCTCTCTCTGCTGTCACTATATACAGTCTCTCTCTCTGCTGTCACTATATGCAGTCTCTCTCTGCTGTCATTAAATGCAGTATCTGCTGTCACTATATGCAGTCTCTCTCTCTCTACATGCAATCTTTCTCTGTATTCAGTCTCTATCTGCTGTCACTATATGCAGTCTCTCTGCTGTCATTAAATGCAGTCTCTGCTGTCACTATATGCAGTCTCTCTCTCTACATGCAATCTTTCTCTGTATTCAGTCTCTATCTGCTGTCACTATATGGAGTCACTATATGCAGTCTCTCTCTCTACATGCAATCTTTCTCTGTATTCAGTCTCTATCTGCTGTCACTATATGCAGTCTCTCTTAGCTGTCATTCTAAATGCAGTTTCCCTCTGCTGTCACTATATGCAGTCTCTCTCTGCTGTCACTATATGTAGTCTCTCTCTCTCTCTGCTGTCACTATATGCAGTCTCTCTCTCTCTACATGCAATCTTTCTCTGTATTCAGTCTCCCTCTGCTGTCACTATATGCAGTCTCTCTCTGCTGTCACTATATGCAGTCTCTCTCTCTCTCTCTCTCTACATGCAATCTTTCTCTGTATTCAGTCTCTATCTGCTGTCACTATATGCAGTCTCCCTCTGCTGTCACTATATGCAGTCTCTCTTAGCTGTCATTCTAAATGCAGTCTCTGCTGTCACCATATGCAGTCTCTCTCTCTCTACATGCAATCTTTCTCTGTATTCAGTCTCCCTCTGCTGTCACTATATGCAGTCTCCCTCTGCTGTCACTATATGCAGTCTCTCTTAGCTGTCATTCTAAATGCAGTCTCCCTCTGCTGTCACTATATGCAGTCTCTCTCTCTCTACATGCAATCTTTCTCTGTATTCAGTCTGTATTCAGTCTCTATCTGCTGTCACTATATGCAGTCTCCCTCTGCTGTCTCTATATGCAGTCTCCCTCTGCTGTCACTATATGCAGTCTCCCTCTGCTGACACTATATGCAGTCTCCCTCTGCTGACACTATATGCAGTCTCCCTCTGCTGACACTATATGCAGTCTCCCTCTGCTGTCACTATATGCAGTCTCCCTCTGCTGACACTATATGCAGTCGTCTCTCTCTCTACATGCAATCTTTCTCTGTATTCAGTCTGTATTCAGTCTCTATCTGCTGTCACTATATGCAGTCTCCCTCTGCTGTCTCTATATGCAGTCTCCCTCTGCTGTCACTATATGCAGTCTCCCTCTGCTGTCTCTATATGCAGTCTCCCTCTGCTGACACTATATGCAGTCTCCCTCTGCTGACACTATATGCAGTCTCCCTCTGCTGTCTCTATATGCAGTCTCCCTCTGCTGACACTATATGCAGTCTCCCTCTGCTGTCACTATATGCAGTCGTCTCTCTCCCTCTTGTCTGTACCCGGTGTCTTGGTCTCTCGCAGTCCCGGGAGTGACGTCAGAGGCGCTGATGATCTGCACAATGACAGCTGCTCCCCTGTTCTCCTTTACAGACAGCGGCACCTAGCGGCGGGAGGGTGGAAATACACGAGAGCTGCATTACCTTCAGCCGGTGAGGTGGTCACTGCAGAGAGGTGGGGGGCCCCAGAGTTATGGCCCTCAAATCAAATGTAATGGTGATAAACGGCTACTGCTGTGTGCTGACAGTATATACAGAGTTGACAATATACAGAGATCAGCGGTATACAGAGAGCTGACAGTATACAGAGATCAGCGGTGTACAGAGAACTGACAGTATACAGAGATCAGCGGTGTACAGAGAGCTGACAGTATACAGAGATCAGCGGTGTACAGAGAGCTGACAGTATACAGAGATCAGCGGTGTACAGAGAGCTGACAGTATACAGAGATCAGCGGTGTACAGAGAGCTGACAGTATACAGAGATCAGCGGTGTACAGAGAGCTGACAATATACAGAGATCAGCGGTGTAGAGAGAGCTGACAGTATACAGAGATCAGCGGTGTAGAGAGAGAGCTGACAGTATACAGAGATCAGCGGTGTACAGAGAGCTGACAGTATACAGAGATCAGCGGTGTACAGAGAGCTGACAATATACAGAGATCAGCGGTGTACAGAGAGCTGACAATATACAGAGATCAGCGGTGTACAGAGATCTGACAGTATACAGAGATCAGCGGTGTACAGAGAGCTGACAGTATACAGAGATCAGCGGTGTACAGAGAGCTGACAGTATACAGAGATCAGCGGTGTACAGAGAGCTGACAATATACAGAGATCAGCGGTGTAGAGAGAGCTGACAGTATACAGAGATCAGCGGTGTAGAGAGAGAGCTGACAGTATACAGAGATCAGCGGTGTACAGAGAGCTGACAATATACAGAGATCAGCGGTGTACAGAGAGCTGACAGTATACAGAGATCAGCGGTGTAGAGAGAGAGCTGACAGTATACAGAGATCAGCGGTGTACAGAGAGCTGACAATATACAGAGATCAGCGGTGTACAGAGAGCTGACAATATACAGAGATCAGCGGTGTACAGTGAACTGACAATATACAGAGATCAGCGGTGTACAGAGAGCTGACAATATACAGAGATCAGCGGTGTAGAGAGAGCTGACAGTATACAGAGATCAGCGGTATACAGAGAGCTGACAGTATACAGAGATCAGCGGTATACAGAGAGCTGACAGTATACAGAGATCAGCGGTATACAGAGAGCTGACAGTATACAGAGATCAGCAGTGTACAGAGAGCTGACAGTATACAGAGATCAGCGGTGTACAGAGAGCTGACAATATACAGAGATCAGCGGTGTACAGAGAGCTGACAATATACAGAGATCAGCGGTGTACAGAGAGCTGACAATATACAGAGATCAGCGGTGTACAGAGAGCTGACAATATACAGAGATCAGCGGTGTACAGAGAGCTGATAATATACAGAGATCAGCAGTGTACAGAGAGCTGACAGTATACAGAGATCAGCGGTGTACAGAGAGCTGACAATATACAGAGATCAGCGGTGTACAGAGAGCTGACAATATACAGAGATCAGCGGTGTACAGAGAACTGACAATATACAGAGATCAGCGGTGTACAGAGAGCTGACAATATACAGAGATCAGCGGTGTACAGAGCTGACAGTATACAGAGATCAGCGGTGTACAGAGCTGACAATATACAGAGATCAGCGGTATACAGAGAGCTGACAGTATACAGAGATCAGCGGTGTACAGAGAGCTGACAGTATACAGAGATCAGCGGTATACAGAGAGCTGACAATATACAGAGATCAGCGGTGTACAGAGAGCTGACAATATACAGAGATCAGCGGTGTACAGAGAGCTGACAATATACAGAGATCAGCGGTGTACAGAGAGCTGACAGTATACAGAGATCAGCGGTGTACAGTGAACTGACAATATACAGAGATCAGCGGTGTACAGAGAGCTGACAATATACAGAGATCAGCGGTGTACAGAGAGCTGACAATATACAGAGATCAGCGGTGTACAGAGAGCTGACAATATACAGAGATCAGCGGTGTACAGAGCTGACAGTATACAGTGATCAGAGGTGTACAGAGCTGACAATATACAGAGATCAGCGGTGTACAGAGCTGACAGTATACAGTGATCAGAGGTGTACAGAGAGCTGACAGTATACAGAGATCAGCGGTGTACAGAGCTAACAATATACAGAGATCAGCGGTGTACAGAGAGCTGACAGTGTACAGAGATCAGCGGTGTACAGAGCTGACAATATACAGAGATCAGCGGTGTACAGAGCTGACAATATACAGAGATCAGCGGTGTACAGAGAGCTGACAGTATACAGAGATCAGCGGTGTACAGAGAGCTGACAGTATACAGAGATCAGCGGTGTACAGAGAGCTGACAATATACAGAGATCAGCGGTGTACAGAGAGCTGACAGTATACAGAGATCAGCGGTGTACAGAGATCTGACAGTATACAGAGATCAGCGGTGTACAGAGAGCTGACAATATACAGAGATCAGCGGTGTACAGAGCTGACAGTGTACAGAGATCAGCGGTGTACAGAGAGCTGACAATATACAGAGATCAGCGGTGTACAGAGAGCTGACAGTATACAGAGATCAGCAGTGTACAGAGAGCTGACAATATACAGAGATCAGCGGTGTACAGAGCTGACAGTGTGCAGAGATCAGCGATGTACAGAGAACTGACAGTATACAGAGATCAGCGGTGTACATAGCTGACAATATACAGAGATCAGAGGTGTACAGAGAGCTGACAGTATACAGAGATCAGAGGTGTACAAAGAGCTGACAGTATACAGAGATCAGCGGTGTACAGAGAGCTGACAGTATACAGAGATCAGCGGTGTACAAAGAGCTGACAGTATACAGAGATCAGCGGTGTACAGAGAACTGACAATATACAGAGATCAGCGGTGTACAAAGAGCTGACAGTATACAGAGATCAGCGGTGTACAGAGAGCTGACAGTATACAGAGATCAGAGGTGTACAGAGAGCTGACAGTATACAGAGATCAGCGGTGTACAAAGAGCTGACAGTATACAGAGATCAGCGGTGTACAAAGAGCTGACAGTATACAGAGATCAGCAGTGTACAGAGAGCTGACAGTATACAGAGATCAGCGGTGTACAGAGAACTGACAATATACAGAGATCAGCGGTGTACAAAGAGCTGACAGTATACAGAGATCAGCGGTGTACAGAGAGCTGACAGTATACAGAGATCAGCAGTGTACAAAGAGCTGACAGTATACAGAGATCAGCGGTGTACAGAGAGCTGACAATATACAGAGATCAGCGGTGTACAGAGCTGACAGTATACAGAGATCAGTGGTGTACAGAGAACTGACAATATACAGAGATCAGCGGTGTACAGAGAACTGACAATATACAGAGATCAGCAGTGTACAGAGAACTGACAATATACAGAGATCAGCGGTGTACAGAGAACTGACAATATACAGAGATCAGCGATGTACAGAGAGCTGACAGTATACAGAGATCAGCGGTGTACAGAGAACTGACAATATACAGAGATCAGCGGTGTACAGAGAGCTGGTAAAACATGAAAACCACAGCCATATACACAGCCATATACACAGCCATATACACAGCCATATACCCAGCCATATACCCAGCCATATACACAGCCATATACACAGCCATATACACAGCCATATACACAGCCATATACACAGCCATATACACAGCCATATACCCAGCTATATACACAGCCATATACCCAGCTATATACACAGCCATATACACAGCCATATACACAGCCATATACACAGCCATATACACAGCCATATACACAGCCATATACACAGCCATATACACAGCCATATACCCAGCCATATACACAGCCATATACACAGCCATATACACAGCCATATACACAGCCATATACACAGCCATATACACAGCCATATACCCAGCTATATACACAGCCATATACCCAGCTATATACACAGCCATATACACAGCCATATACACAGCCATATACACAGCCATATACACAGCCATATACCCAGCCATATACCCAGCCATATACACAGCCATATACACAGCCATATACACAGCCATATACCCAGCCATATACCCAGCCATATACCCAGCCATATACACAGCCATATACACAGCCATATACACAGCCATATACACAGCCATATACCCAGCCATATACACAGCCATATACCCAGCTATATACACAGCCATATACACAGCCATATACACAGCCATATACCCAGCCATATACACAGCCATATACACAGCCATATACACAGCCATATACACAGCCATATACACAGCCATATACACAGCTATATACACAGCTATATACACAGCCATATACACAGCCATATACACAGCTATATACACAGCCATATACACAGCTATATACACAGCTATATACACAGCTATATACCCAGCCATATACACAGCCATATACACAGCTATATACCCAGCCATATACACAGCCATATACCCAGCCATATACACAGCCATATACACAGCCATATACCCAGCCATATACACAGCCATATACACAGCTATATACACAGCCGTATACACAGCCATATACACAGCCATATACACAGCCATATACACAGCTATATACACAGCCGTATACACAGCCATATACACAGCCATATACACAGCCATATACACAGCTATATACACAGCCGTATACACAGCCATATACACAGCCATATACATGCAGTATCTCCCACCTCTAGGTCAGGATAGACCTGTACTCGCATTTACATTTAGGGCTTGTAGTTTATTGTGATGTTTATCTCCAAACTGCTCCAGTTTTGTAAAATCTCGTCAAGACGGCGTCACTACCACATTCTGACATGAGTCACAAGCAAAGCAGCCTCTGCTTCTCATGATATACAGGATGGCTCATGGATCATCTCTTGTGCCGCGCCTGTAAACCTGCCCCCCCCCCCTCCCTCCTCCATGTTTGCTCTTCGGTGTGAGAGCCTCTTATCTACCTGAAAGACCCTCAGACGTGCCGGATCCTCGCAGGAATTTTGTTTGCACAGCCGCTCCCTCCTGTATTATTCCAGAACATAGTATAAATCCCGCTGTGATAGGATCAGCACATCTACCATCATCCCTATTTGTTAGAACCTCGAAAATCATCCCTTTAATAATTCGATCTGGTTCTGGGAAAGCTGGGTGGTAGGCAATATTGCTGGCATTCCAGTTCCTGGTTTTCAACCCAGCTTTCTCATGCTCCTCCGATCCTCTTCAGTTAAGATTCACACCATGTTCTTCTAAAGCAATGGTTTCTAAACTGTGGGCCTTAAAGGGGTTATCCAGGAAAAAACTTTTTTATATATATCAGCTGGCTCCAGAAAGTTAAACAGATTTGTAAATTACTTCTATTAAAAAATCTTAATCCTTTCAGTACTTATGAGCTTCTGAAGTTAAGGTTGTTCTTTTCTGTCTAAATCCTCTCTGATGACACCTGTCTCGGGAAACGCCCAGTTTAGAAGAGGTTTGCTATGGGGATTGGCTTCTAAACTGGGCGGTTCCCGAGACACGTGTCATCAGAGAGCACTTAGACAGAAAAGAACAACCTTAACTTCAGAAGCTCATAAGTACTGAAAAGATTAAGATTTTTTAATAGAAGTAATTTACAAATCTATGCTTGGCGCTGATTCCTGGAATTTTAAAGGAGTATTCTAGTGCAGAGTATTCCTGCTCCGTTCTGCCCGGGCTGCAAAATAAATGAAAATGAATCTCTCACCTTCCTGGGTTCCCGCGGAGCGCCACTACAGCTGATCGGTCCTCCGGTCCATCCTCTTCATACTTCCGGGTGTAACGAAGCGTCACATGGCGCTCAGCCTATCGCCAGCCGCCGCGATGTTCAGCCTCAGCCAGCGATAGGCTGAGCGCCATGTGATGCTTCGTTACACCCGGAAGTATGAAGAGGATGGACCGGAGGACCGATTAGCTGTAGTGGCGCTCCGCGGGAACCCAGGAAGGTGAGAGATGGTTCATTTTCATTTATTTTGCAGCCCGGGCAGGACGGAGCAGGAATACTCTGCACTAGAGTACTCCTTTAAATGTTTGTCTGATTGAAGTCTCTCCATGTCGATGATTTTACGTGGTTCCAATAAAGGTGAAGTTTCATAATCGCTGGCATCTACCTGCTTTCTTCGTAATTTACAAATCTGTTTCACTTTCTGGAGCCAGTTGATATATATAAAAAAGTTTTTTCCTGGATAACCCCTTTAAGTTGTTGCAAAACCACAACTTCCAGCAGAGTTGTAGTTTTGCAACAGCTGGAGGTCCGCACTTTGGAGACCATTGCTTTATGGAACAAATTTGTCATTTAGGAGTCAGGGAAAGCTTAACCCTTATATTACCACTATACATAAAATTGTGCTCACCTCTGTTTCTGGGCAAGCTGGGTGGTAGACGATATTGCTTGCATTTCAGTTACCACCCCCCCAACCCCCCACCCCAATTCATAAAATTGTGTTCACCTTTCAGACATCTTTGTTAGAAGTTCTTTTATTTTTTACAGTAAAATGACTGACACCATGATGGAGCCTGACAGACCAGATCGGGGATCCATCTGGCACCGTTGGCCTCAATTATGTGCTGGCTGTCATTTTTGGTTTTCCGTTTCTTTGATGGGACATGGATATGAACCGATCCTAAGTTGTAATTGTCCTCTTGCTGCAGACAAGGGTCAAGTTTCAACTTAAACCCAAAGCTTGGGAGAGACTTTTTGGAAGCCTTTACTGGGTCAGAAGTTAAGCTCGAAAATTCTGATGAGTCCTATTGTTGTCAATTGTATAGTGCTGCACAGCGTACACTCCATCATTTCAGCGCCTCTGATATTCTGCTGCCAAAAATGAGTTCTCAGTCATTCTTTCTGCAGAGTACATCTATGAGGATGACAGTGTCCGCATGGTCCTAGCGCTGACTGATTTAGTTGGCAGTGTCCGTCCCCGGGATTTCTGGACAGAGATCCGGTAGTCTGCATCTAGCCCTACTGATAAAGTGAGTGGCCGTACAACAAGGTCAGGTGTAAGGGATCCTCCTTCTGCACATAAAATGAAGTAAGTGTCAAATATAACATTACGGATGTCACGCCCCCTCCCATAGACTTGTATTGAGGGGACGGGGCGTGACGTCACGGGGGGGGGGGAGTTGTGACGTCACAGACTTCCGTACCGGTGGTCGGTACCCAGAACCTCCAGCGCTTCCGGAGCAGAAACAGGTGGGTGCCGCATGCTATATTGCAGGGGTCCCCAGCGGCTGGACCCCCGTGATCAGACATCTTAGGGGATAAGATGTCTAGGGGTGGAGTACCCCTTTAAGTGACTGGTGCAACTCCATGAGATGTGTTGGCCTCTTTGATACCCACCGCAGTACAGGAGGATGGGCAATAGCCGACAGGTACTTGGGCTCTATTCAACTTTTATCTAGATCCTCAGACTCAGTACAAGGATTGTTTACAAGCCAGATATTAACACTGCAAGAAGCCGCTGGTATCTTTAATTTTAGGAAGTATTGCTGGAGAAGCTGTATAGATAAGCTATACCCTGCCCTTAGTATTTGTAACAACGCTGGCTGGTCACTAGATGGCTGAAGTGGGCTTTACCTATAACATTCACCTTTCCTGGGTACTGACTATGGACCCCAGTAACAAACACTAGGTACAGTCTCAGAGAACATTATAATTCGCACAGGACTGCACAAACTAGGAACTCTTACAGAGAGGCTAACCAAAAGGAACGCCACTCCAAACAATCCAGAGCTAACTACCTGATCCAGACCATTAGATCTGCTGTGAAACCGTTGCAGATCACCTTCTCCCAAATAGACTGGGGAAAACTTAATAGCAGGAAGATTGCTGCTATTCATAACGCTTTAATAAACATCCCTTGTCATATTTTTGGGTGTCATTGTCTTCTGTTCAGGTTGCTGCTCCTGTTCTTCGTTGTGGATTCGGCAGTGCAGGACACATAACAGACTGCTGGACAGGGCGTCACACAGCTCATAAAGAGATGACTACCTTCTGCGAGTAGACTCTCAACTGGAAGACATTACCTTTCCAGAGCAGACAGACATCTGGAGGACACCAGAGCCTGGATGTGAATCCTTTGGAAGAGACAAGCTTCCCCAAGAAGACTACTAACTGAAAGAGACCACCTCCCTAAAGTAGACACTAACTGAAAGAGTCAACTCCTATGAAGAGATGACCAACCCCACAAAAGAGACTCTGTGTGAAGGACACAGCCACCTGGAAGAGACCACCCACCCTGGAGGAGTACCTCACCTGAACTAGAACACATGACCATAAGAGACACTGACCTTCCCAACAAGAGGAGACTAATAAAAGAGATGACAGTATGCTAATTGTCTATTCTGGTTGAGGTCTCTTTGAGGTTTGGAGTCTGTTAACACCTTAAGGACCACGGGTTTTTCAGTTTTTGTGCTTTCGTTTTTTCCTCCTCACCTTTTAAAAATCATAACCCTTTCAATTTTGCACCTAAAATTCCGTATTATGGCTTATTTTTTTGTGCCACCAATTCTACTTTGCAGTGACATTAGTCATTTTACCCAAAAATCTACAGCGAAAGAAAAAAAAAATCATTGTGCGACGAAATTGAAGAAAAAACACAATTTTGTAACTTTTGGGGGCTTCCGTTTCTACGCAGTGCATATTTCAGTAAAAAGTGCACCTTATCTTTATTCGGTAGGTCCATACGGTTAAAATGATGCCCTACTTATATAGGTTTGATTTTGTCGGACTTCTGGAAAAAATCAAAACTACATGCAGGAAAATGTATATGTTTAAAATTGTCATCTTCTGACCCCTATAACTTTTTTATTTTACCACGGATGGGGCGGTATGACAGCTCATCTTTTGTGCCGTGATCTGAAGTTTTTAGTGGTACCATTTTTGTATTGATCGGACTTTTTGATCGCGTTTTATTCATTTTTTCATGATATAAAAAGTGACCAAAAATATGTTATTTTGGACTTTGGAATTTTTGCGCGCATACGCCATTGCTGGTGCGGTTTAATTAATGATATATTTTTATAGTTCGGACATTTACGCACGTGGCGATACCACATATGTTTATATTTATTTTTATTTACATGGTTTTTTTTTATGGGAAAAGGGGGGGTGATTTGGACTTTTAGATTTGGACTTATTAGGGAAAGGGTTAAATGACATTTATTAACTTTTTTTTTTACACTTTTTTTTTTTGCAGTGTTATAGCTCCCAAAGGGGAATATTGCACAGCACACACTGATCTTTTACACTGTTCACTGCAAAGCCATAGCTTTGCATTGATAAGTGTTATCTGCATCTCAGGCTTGGAGCAAGCAATCGCCGAAGGGACGCACCGGAGGCAGGTAAGAGGACCTCCGCTCGTGTCCTAGCTGATCGGGACACCGCATCTTCACTGCGGTGGTCCCGATCAGCCTCGCTGAGCAGCCGGGAAGCTTTTACATTCATTTTAGATGCAGCGTTCAACTTTGAATGCCGCGTCTAAAGGGTTAATAGTGCGCGGCACCGCGATCGCTGCTGCACACTATTAGTCCTGGCTTCAGATACATGCCGGGACCGACCCGATATGACACGGGGTCACCGCGTGATTTCGCATTATATTGCGGGAGCCGGCCAAGGACGTAAATATATGTCCTTGGTTATTAAGGGGTTAATGGAGCTGGCTGTGCATATCGGATTATTCCATTGCTTGTGACGCCTGCGCTGACATCAGATCACCATCCTGCTGCTTTACATTATCAATAAATAAACCATCTCAGACTCTTGTGATTCCGTATCTGTCAGTGTAATTCATTGTGACTGCACGATCGCAGCGGCAAATTCTAGGAAGGAGTTGAAATGAGTTGGCGGAATAATAACGTGTGATATGATAACTGTGCGGCACCTGCTGGATGTCGGCGCTCGCATGTAAATGAGCCTGTGATGGGAAAATTGATCCTTCTGTATTTTTGACAAATAAGCGGAAGATTGCACATGAAAGCGCCGAGTCCTCCGCCGCTGCCGCCGCCTCTCTCGTTGGGGGATTTCAGAGCAGCGGTTCAGACTATCAGCAGGGAGGATGAGCGCAGAATCGCGGCGTCTTATATTCATTCTTAGAAACGTTCAATATTTTATGAGCAGAGAAGATGCAGATCAGCGACTGACGGAGGCCGACATATGTGCCCCTAGAGCTGGGCGGTATGATCAAATATGTGTATCACAGTATTTTTGTAACTTATGGCGGTTCCACGGTGTATAACGGTATTTCTTTCACCCCCCCCAAATCATGTGACCCGCCAGCGCTGTTCTGCTCCCCCCCAATTAATGATTGGAGGGGCAAGCTGTGCATAACTAGCTTGCCCCCTGACTGGTGAGCAGTTAAGGGGTTAAGAAATATACAGGCAAGGTTTTTAGCCCCCTCCCCCGCCTGTAAAAACTTGTTGGTAACTATAGTGGTATGTCCCATGGGTGGGGGGGAAGGAGTGCACCAATCAGGGGTGTAATAGTTTCCCGGGCTTTCAGGGGCCCTCCCCTGGGTATTTATAGCTGTGGTGCCTCCCTTCCCCCCTCAATCTGCCCAGGACCCGGAGTTTTGCCCTCCCTCCCTCCCTTTTTTGTATCTCTGTTTATTGTAAGTCACAGCTTGGCGGTAAGAAGACGGTGAAAGCGGGGTCAACCCGGGGTAGACCTCCACACAGGACGGTGTGGCAGCACCTCTCGGGTTGGCAAGAAGCCAATCGGTGTCTTTGTTACAGTTAAATTGTTATTTATATAAGTAATTTTATAAATAAAGCTGTGGCCGATCCCCACCCATAAAAAAGTTGAATTGTTGTTGTGTCAGTTATTATTTAATTATTTATTGTAGTAAGGGGGAGGGGTAGTTATAGCCTGCTAGGAGCTAATTGGGTCTCAACAGTCCAGCCCAGCAGGGTGCTACTCACATGTGTCACCCGCAAGCACTGCCCTCCTCCTCTTTGTTGGGGGCCGCCGGCGATGGAACTCTATACTGTACGCCAGTGGTCTCCAACCTGCGGACCTCCAGATGTTGCAAAACTACAACTCCCAGCATGCCCGGACAGCCAACAGCTGTCCAAGCATGCTGGGAGTTGTAGTTTTGCAACAGCTGGAGGTCCGCAGGTTGGAGACCACTGCTGTATGCTGTATCCCGCACTGTCATGTAATGAGCTCTGGCCGGCTTCTTACATGACAGTGGGCTCAGCCTATCACTGGCCGGGGCGGGACATCACTGCGGCCGGTGATAGGCTGACGGCTGTCCGACGTTCCCGTCCCAAGGAACAGCGTGTGGCTGACGTAGGTAAGTTAAAGTTTATTTTCTTTATCTTTTGCAGCCCGGGCATAGGGGTACGCCAGTGGTCTCAAACCTGCGAACCTCCAGCTGTTGCAAAACTACAACTCCCAGCATGCCCGGACAGCCGTTGGCTGTCAGGGCATGCTGAGAGTTGTAGTTTTGCAACAGCTGGAGGTCCGCAGGTTGGAGACCACTGGCGTACAGCATAGAGTTCCAGCGCCGGCGGCACCCAAACAAAGTGGAGGAGGGTAGTGCTTGCGGGTGACACATGTGAGTAGTACCCCGCTGGGCTGATCATTAATTGGGGGGGAGCAGAACAGCGCTGGCGGGTCACATGATTTGGTGGGGGGAGGGGGAGCAGAACAGCGCTGGCGGGTCACATATGATTAGTTCCCCGATGTGGGGACAGCGCAGCGCTGGGCTGATAATTCATTCCCAAGGGGGAGGGGCCCAACCGGTATTGCGGTATGGGAAAAATTCATAACGTGCAGCCCAAAAATTTCGCTATTCGGTATGAACCGGTACACCGCCCAGCCCTATGTGCCCCACACTTTTCTCCAACAGTGGTGTCGGTGCAATGGTGCAGGCGACCATATGACAGGTGGAGAAGCTGATTGCATCGGGGCTCAGAAATGCAGCAATAAGTGAAATCAGATTTGAATAGAGAATCTCAGACTTCCCGATGGTGATAAGCCCCCGGATGATAACCAGTGATAGCCGCCATGACACTCCACATACAGGCTGTTGCCTAACTTTCCACAGTTAATCATGTAATGTTACAAACCTTGTGCTCCTACTGCTCTGCTTATGTATCAGTATTCACTATAGTCCTGGGGTTTTTATTCATGAACCTACAAGCTCAGGATTGACACAGCTATAGTTCCCTCCCAGGTAGGACAGTGCTGTGGTGTGGGAGACACAAGGACTATAAACATAATAAAGCCATGATAAAGAACAATTCTGAAATTATCACCAGTAACCAAGCTGAATCTGGGATCTGTCAGAGTCCCTTGAGAGGAGCAGTGAGCATCTAGGGAGGGGGGGTTGTTCTGTGGTGTAATCAGTAATCTGTGGGTGTCCACTAATAGGAGGAGCACTGATATGAGGGGTCCTGGAGGAGGAGCAATGATATGAGGGGTCCTGGAGGAGGAGCAATGATATGAGGGGTCCTGGAGGAGCAGCAATGATGTGAGGGGTCCTGGAGGAGGAGCAATGATATGAGGGGTCCTGGAGGAGGAGCAATGATATGAGGGGTCCTGGAGGAGGAGCACTGATATGAGGGGTCCTGGAGGAGGAGCAATGATATGAGGGGTCCTGGAGGAGGAGCAATGATGTGAGGGGTCCTGGAGGAGGAGCAATGATATGAGGGGTCCTGGAGGAGGAGCAATGATATGAGGGGATATGTTGTGGTATTGGGGATAAGCGCTCATTAGTGGAGGTACTAGTTAGGGAAAAGTGATCTGTTGAGGTGCTGGGGAAGGAGCACTAATTTGGTCGGGGGGGGGGGGGTCCTGGGAGAGGAGCAGTGATCTGTGGGGGTTCTGAGGGAGGAACACTTATATTAGGGGCCCTAGGGGAGGCGCGATGATATGTTGGGGTCGTGGGGAGAAGCACTGATTTGTGGGGGGGGTCCTAGTAGGGGAGAAGTGATCTTTAGGGGTGCTGGGGAAGGAATACTGATCTATGGGGAGAGAGGAGCAATGATCTGTGGGGGTTCTAAAGAAGGGCACTGATATAGAGGGTCCTGGTGGAGGAGCAGTGATCTGTAAGGGCGCGGAGGGAGGAGCAGTGATCTGTGGCATCTCAGTGGATAAAGATGATCCAGATCATTATGCAAAGGAAGGAAACGGAGCACATACCAGGTTAAGATGCCTTCATGTTCTTTATTTCTTTATATCTTCATGATGGGGTGAGCGGTACAAGGGTAAGGAGGGTGGACGGGTGCTGGGGGGAACCACGGGCAACGGTCCGTATCACGCGGAATCGCGCTTCATCAGGCCCTCAGGGTGTGTGCTCCTTTTCCTTCCTTTGCTTTGCATAGTTATCGTACCCGTTGTGAATTTCTCTTGCACGTGAGCACTACGTTGTATTGCCCAGAAAAAGAGGTCATCAGCGCAGACAGGTGTCTCTGGACTTTGAATAGTCAAGTACGGCAGAATTGTTTGTTGAGTGGCGGTGCCGGTGTATCTATCTTGTTATATTGATGATCCAGATCATGGTGTATCTGACCATACGACCCTTGTGGATGATGCATTGTCCTTTTGCCAAAAAGGGTAGCGTGGGGCGCTCAGAGGCGTCTGTCGGCGGTTTCACGCATACAGGTGCGCTTCCTCCAGCCTGAGGCCGGAAGAAGCGCACCTGTATGCGTGAAACCACCGGCAGTCGCCTCTGAGTGCCCCATGCTACCCTTGTCGACCTTGTCGGTTTAAGCAGCCCGAGATGGGAACCCAACATCAGCTTTTGGACGGTGAGTGC
Organism: Hyla sarda; assembly: GCF_029499605.1. NCBI lineage: Eukaryota > Metazoa > Chordata > Amphibia > Anura > Hylidae > Hyla > Hyla sarda. The sequence goes on along the minus strand of NC_079198.1, from coordinate 109,698,757 downwards.
AGGACGCCTGTTTTTCTTTGTTATATACTTTTACTTACACGCTTTAATAAAGGGCGAGTCAGTGTATTATATATAGGCCCTGCCATAGGTCTGAAGTGATATACAATACAGAGAAAACATGGGGGTGCTCATCTCTTATGTTATCTCCGTATCTTACATTTTTGAATTCTTCCTTAGTTCCTGTTGCATTGATGAACTGTGTGGCAGATGAGGTGTTAATGTGACATTTATCATGGGGATGGACAGTGTTTTGTGCAGGTGTCATGTGATTCCTTCTTACACTGGCATTCGCCCACTCACTGTAGCCGGAGATTTCCGAGATTGTGTCAGTGTTTACTTGGGAGAAAACTGAGACGACATCTGAATCTGTGAAATGAATCGTCCTCAGAGACGTGATCTGCTGGTGGTGATGGGGCTGCAGAAAACCAGGCGGTGACACATGACAACACAGAACCATACTGAAGGGACAGAACCATTCATGTGTGCAACACTGACCTGCACAATCTGTCCTACAGAGTGGACATCTGGTCAGTGAACGACAAGGTCTCAGAGCCCGAGCTTTGCACCATGTTGGCCAACAGTATAATGGTGACCAATGTGGAGGTGACCAGGTCACAACAATCTGTGAAGCTAACATACCAGAATGATGTGTGCCCCCAAACCCCTTTCTGTAATCCTAATATCACAATCACAGGTGAGATACATGGAGTTGGTTGCAGAGTCCTAATAAAAGCAGCTCTGAGGATTTAGGAGTATTTTAAAATACAGCTTTCCCTCCCGTGAGACTGTGCAGGGAGTGTGAGCGTATTCCTCTACCGTGATCTTGTATTTGGGTCTACCGCCCCTGATGTCAGTGCCCTTTGGGTCTGTGGTAAGTATGTCAGCTGTTTCGTCACAGTGTAGCAGTGATTCATGTCTCCTTACATGAACATATGATGGCAGTTTGTACCTGTTCTCCAGTCTATCCTTAAAGGGGTACTCCGCCCCTGGCATCTTATCCCCTATCCAAAGGATAGGGGATAAGATGTTAGATCGCAGGACCCCGGTCATCGCCGCTGCGGCACCCCGCCATCATTACTGCACAGAGTGAGTTCGCTCTGTGCGTAATGACGGGCGATACAGGGGCCGGAGCAGCGTGACATCATGGCTCTGCCCCACATGACATCACGGCCCGTCCCCTTAATGCAAGTCTATGGCAGGGGGCTGGACGACCGCCACGCCCCCTCCCATAGACTTGTATTGACAGGGGCGGGCCGTGATGTCACGAGGGGCGGAGCCGTGACGTAACGATGCTCCGGCCCCTGTATTGCCCGTCATTACGTGCAGAGCGATCTCGCTCTGCGCAGTAATGATAGCGGGGTGCTGCAGCCGCGATCCCCGGGGTCCCCAGCAGCGGGACTCCGGCGATCTGACATCTTATCCCCTATCCTTTGGATAGGGAATAAGATGTCTAGGGGCGGAGTACCCCTTTAATGCAACAAACCAGGCCCATCCTCTGCCCAGTCATTGGACTTAGGCTAGGTTCAGACTACGGAATTTCTGCTTACTAAAATGTATATGCTAGTCAACGAATTTTCCGTTCACCAATTCACACTTCGTAATTTTTGAAGCAGATTTTGTGAATGAAAAATTTGCTTTAAAATTTCCGCCTGAAGAATAGTGGTGCTCGTTCTTCAGGCGGATCTACTCGCAGAACACATTGCAGTCTATTGGGGACCGCATGGTCCTAGCGCCTACTGATTCAGTCGCCACTGGCCTCACTTGGAAACTCTAGACGAAAATTTTCCATCTGAAGATTCCGTAGTCTGAACCTAGCCTTATGCCTCCACCCTGGCCCAGACACTGCACTGGTTATCCATTCTCAACAGGACACAATTTACAATGTCACCCACAAAGTTTTCCAAGTGCAGAAACTGAATCAGTTGGCACTTGGACCGCACGTATATTGTCGTCCTGAAAAACCGCAATATCTGTGGTGTGGATTCCGCCAGAACATTATGCAGGTGTGCAATGTTGTGGTGGAATTTTTTGATCAGATGGAAATTCCACCCAGAAAGTTCCACAGTGTGAATGAGTTAACGGAAAACCCTTTCACTTCCATTTTACCCTCAGGCATGGAAGTTTCCAGCTGTAATTTAGAAGCGGAATTCCGGTTGGAAATTCCATAGTGTAAACTCTGGGCTTTAATTCCAGGCAGAATTTCAATATGGAAATTCAGCTTAGAAACTGCTCCAAATGACTTGTGTTCCCTGGTTTTTTGCATAGAATAGTAAAGGAAATTTATTGAGGAAAATGTTGTCATGTGAACATAGCCTTAGACTAACTTCCTCCATAATCTGAACCCCTGTCTCATGTCCCCAAGACTTTTCTCATGCTGCACCAGATCACTGCAATGTGACACTTTGAAGAATTAGATTAAGGCTAAGATTAATTACTGCCTACGGTTGCCGGAGGGGAAAACCGGGTTTTGTGACCAGACCTAAAACCGTAGTATACTACGGTTTTAGGTCCGGTCACAAAACCCGGTACGGGGCAGAAATGAGCCAACTGGAGTCGCTGTTTGACTCCGGTCGGCTCATTAAAGTGAATGGATTTCAGCGCCGGTCCGGCTGGGGTACGGGAGCGCCCGGTTTTCCCCTCCCCAGCTGGATCCGGCAACCTTAGGCTGCAATCGTGGTGTGAATGCAGCCTAATGTATAACATCCAAAGCTTTTAAAGGAATGGGTTTTTCTTGGCCCCTTTGGCACATTGGTGATATTGCCTGATGCACCAGCTGGTTCTATCCTGCAGGCACCTTTACATACAGTGATGGTTCTCTCCTCCGTACGTCCTGTACATTACATGTATATTACATAATTGTGTGATGGGGCTTCATAAACTTGTGTATATGGAGGTCTGACTGTTTATAGTCATCCCTCACTAGCATCACATTTGTCACCATCTTTCGGATCTCTATCTTGAATGTCGTATCCAGGATCCTGAGGTGGCAAGTGACTTCATGTGGAGACATTACTGAAAGAAGGCGACCATGTGCCATCATGTTGTCTAGAAATCATCCAGAAATCCCTTCAATTTTATCTACATCTTCTATCTCGGATGAATTTTTAGAGACCTAGATTCTTAAGGATTCCGGTTGTTGTGTCATGTGCTATACTGACCCCCAGAGGGCGCTATTCACTGCAGTCTGAGACTTGTACCTATAATACAGCCCCTGACTCTCAATGACAGATAAATATGAAGATTTATGAGCAGGATCAGCTCCAGCCGCATGTTTACTGCAATGAGAGATAAAGTGAAATGAAACCTCCGTAATAACGCCTGTAGATTCCCTTAAGGACAGAAATTCTGTATAATGACCCAAGGTGTCGCCTCAGCACAGATATTACAGGACGACTGGGACATAGTGTCATGCTTAACCCCTTTGTTACTTATACAGCCCCCTTCATTACACCACTTCCCACAGGTCATGGCCAGTAGCTGTCCAGGACATGGCTGAGCCTCTAATAACCCCCTCTGGATGAAACTTTGTAGATGGCCAATGACCTGACGTCTTAAAGGGGTTATCCAGGAAAAAACTTTTATATATATATATATACATATATATAATACAGTTACTGAGAGAACTACTCTAGATGGTGAAAAAACTATTTCAATAGGTCCCATGAATGACAAATTCTCACATGAAGAACAGGTAGTGTTATCCACTTGAGTTGTTGCTAAGTTCTTGCATCTAAATCTAAAATAACCAAAGCCCTATGTGTAGTTAGATGTAGATTTGTTTTTAATGTTTGTATTTAATTTTTTCTTATTACTTTTGTAGTATATGGGGAATGTACACCTCTTAAAGGGGTATTCCAAGAAAAAAACTTTTTTTTTTTTTATATCAACTGGCTCCAGAAAGTTAAACAGATTTGTAAATTACTTCTATTAAAAAATCTTACTCCTTTCAGTACTTATGAGCTTCTGAAGTTAAGGTTGTTCTTTTTTGTCTAAGTGCTCTCTGATGACACGTGTCTCGGGAACTGCCCAGTTTAGAAGCAAATCCTCATAGCAAACCTCTTCTAAACGGGGTGGTTCCCGATACACGTGTCATCAGAGAGCACTTAGACAGAAAAGAACAACCTTGACTTCAGAAGCTCATAAGTACTGAAAGGATTAAGATTTTTTAATAGAAGTAATTTACAAATCTGTTTAAAGGGGTATTCTGGCCAAAAACATCTTATCCCCTATCCAAAGGATAGGGGATAAGATGTCTGATCGCAGGGGGCCCGCCACTGGGACCCCCCGCGATCTCCCTGCACCAGCCCGCATTCTATGCGTGGCTGCGTCTGCTTTTTCTGAAAGCTCCGGGCTTCGGAGACGGGGACGTAACGTCACGCCACGCCCCCTCCATTCATTTCTATGGGAGAGGGCATTGCGGCCGTTACGCGCCCTCCCATAGAAATTAATGGAGGGGGCATGGCGTGACGTTACGTCCCCGTCTCGGAAACCCGGAGCTTTTAGAAAAAGCAGATGCAGCCAAGCATAGAATGCGGGAAACATAAGGAGCCTCAGTTCTAGTGTTCCCTAAACTACAACTCCCATCATGCTTACAGCTGTTGGAGCATCCTATTCCCCAACCTATGGTGCTCCAGCCATTGCAAAATTACAACTCCCATCATGTTCTGACAGTCTTCAGAGTTTTCCACTGTTGCATTCTGTTTCTCAATATGTGTCTCTCCAGCTATTGAAAAACGTTAACTCCCATCATGCCCTGACAGCATTTGGTGCAACACTCAGGTGCATCCTATCCCCCAACCTATTGATCTCCAACCGTTGCAAAACTACAGCTCCCATCATACTCTGGCAGATATCAACTGTTAAGATGTACTTAGAGTTGTAGTTTTGGATCGAGTTCTCTTCTGCGACAGTGTCAGTGCATGATGAGAGTTGTAGTCTTACAACATCAGGAGAGGCCTAGGTTGGAGGTCACTACTCTGTGTAATACCAAGAGCACCGGCATAGACTCTCACCTCTTGTTCCCTTCACTTACATGTGGTGTTCTGGTACCGTACCTTGTGTGGTAAGTCCCCAAAGTCAGAGTTCCTGTGTATCGGTACAATCCTCCTAATGGGATAACCCCTTGTCACCTCTTCTTTCTTTAATTTTATGTGTTTGGTGTATATAATTTGTATATCATTTATATATATATATATATATATATATATATATATATATATATATATATACTCTCACCTCTTGTTCCCACTGTCATGTAAGAAGCCGGCCAGAGCTCCTTACATGACAGTGCGCTCAGCCTATCACCGGGCGAGGCGGAACAACGCTGTGGCCGGTGATAGGCTGACGGTTGTCTGACATTCCCGTCCCCAGCGTAAGGCCGACGTCGGAACATGTGTTTGTTTAAGCCCGGGCATAGGGATACCGCACAGTATAGAGTGTCAGCGCCGGCGGCCGCAACGTACAGGACGAGTAGGGCAGCGCTTGCTGGTGACATGTCTGTATTTACCCCGATGGGGGCAGCGCTGGGCTGATAATTAATTTGGGGGGGGGGGGGGGGGGGCGGGGCGGTCGGGCGCAGGAGGAGGAAATACCGTTATATACCGTGGAACCGCCAAAAGTTACAAAAATACCGTGATACACACATTTGGTCATTCGGGGCTATGAATGAAGGCAGAGAGAAGTGTAATGGGTGGTAGCAAAGCTACGGGTCATGGTAGAGTGGTATGTTGGTACCTTGTAGGGCATATGCCCCTACTTCCCCCCCCCCCCCACACACATTATATATGTGGGAGAATCTTAGACATATACAGTCCGCATTATGTAGGGAAGGCGCGGACATGGCGGCTGGCAGTTAATATGCAGCTCGCCTCACTGTACCGGAGCCATTTGCTGCCATCTAGAACATTTTAGCTGAAGATTATACCTAATAAAGTGAGTAAATCATGATGAAATCAGTTTAATTGAATGTAATTGCTGGCACAAAAATTGCCACTTTTTAAAAATCTCAGCATCTTCCTTCTGACCTAATGTCTGTGAACGAGGACGGAAAGCTACGGAACCTGACCTTCAATACGGTCGCAGTGTTCAGAACCGGAGCACGTTTACACCCAAAGGCCCACTGTTTATCCTGCCCACACGGCTGAGATTTTGTTACAGTGTGTCAGCTAAAAGCATATGGACCCGTCCACACTGCGGAATTCCACATTGTTTTCAATGAGATTCTGCTACTCTGTGCGCACTGTGGAATTGCCTCAGCGAAATTCAGTCGGTGTAACGGAATGAGAGAGCGCATATCCGCACAGTCTTACCGCCGATGAGCCCGGTGGTGCCTGCTGCAAACAGACATTCAGCCGGCGGCCCCAAATCTCTCCTAATGTTCTGTGGGGGCCCAGAGGCCAGACCCTTAGGCTATGTTCACACTTCCGGAATGTCCGCATGCATTCCGTGCGGTGTCTGCACAAAAAATGAACAGGTGCATTCTTTGTGCGGACATGGAAGCCGGAATTTCTGTGCCAGAAACATCTGGCACGAAAATTCCTGCCGTGTGCACAGTGCAGCAGAATCCTGTTGAAATCAATGGGACTCTGCTGCTCCGGAATCTCCGGCGGAATTCCACACAGAGATTCCAGACGTGAACATATCCTTTCTTCTCAGCCGTTTTATCAGTAAGGAGACTTTCTTCTTATCATTTCTCCTCTAGACTTCTCCCCAATCCAATGTTGAGCTGTTATCGGAGAAGGTGATTATTAGTGATGAGCGGCATTGCCCATATTTGAATTTGAGACATTTTGCGAATATATAGACGAATATTCGTCCTATATTCGCGTATTCATTTTATCCGCATTTGCGAGTATTCGCGTATTCGGGGAAGAAAACAGTGAGGGGGTGGGAAACTTTACTATTGGTTGCTAGGGATGTTGTTGATAACCTCTGACAAGTGTATTTGCATCATTCTAATTGGCCCACAAGTGAAAAGAAGGAATATGCGCATATGCGGAAAAAAATCGAATATTCGCAATTTCGAATATGTAGTGAATATTTTGCAATATTCGCGAATTTGCGATATTCGCGATAAAAATTGGGAATGTGAATATTCGCGCCCAACACTAGTGATTATGGAGGAGAGCTGGGTTTGGGGGAATCCTGAGCCTTCACTGTGGACCCTCATCAGGAACCACCTTTACTTTATCAGCACTTACTCGCCTGCAGCTAAAATGACTTCTCTGCTACCAGGGACAGATCACAGTATTTTCCCTCTATAAGACAATTTACTTGTCAGGCTACGGAAAGATGGAAAGTTCTTATGTGGAAAGAGAAACTTAACCTAAGATTAAATTCATGACAAAAGTAACGTAATAATAAGCAGCGCAAGAGACCGTCAGGACTCAGGAGAGTGAACTAGCGGATATAAGGGGTCACCACACCGCAGGATACAAACAGTGCAAGATGTAGGGTATATAGGTGGAGCATGCTGCAGGATACACACGGTGCAAATGAAGGGTATATAGTGGGTTCTCAAAGAAGAATATACGCAGTGTAAGATGTAGGATATATAGGGGGTGCATGCTGCAGAATACAGAGGGTGCAAGCTGTAGGATATATAGGGGTACATGCTGAAGGGTACACTGGGTGCATACTGTAGGTAATATAGGGGGCGCAAGCTGTAGGCCATATATATATATATATATATATATATATATATATATTGGAGTGCATGCTGTAGTATATATGGGTGATGCATGCTGTAGGAAACATAGGGGTGCATGCTTCATGATACACGGGGTGCAAGCTGAAGGCTATATCGGGGGTACATACTGTAGGATAAATGTGGGTACATGCTGTAGGATAAATGTGGGTACATGCTGTAGGATATATGTGGGTACATGCTGTAGGATAAATGTGGGTACATGCTGTAGGATATATGTGGGTACATGCTGTAGGATATATGTGGGTACATGCTGTAGGATATATGTGGGTACATGCTGTAGGATATATGTGGGTACATGCTGTAGGATATATGTGGGTACATGCTGTAGGATAAATGTGGGTACATGCTGTAGGATAAATGTGGGTACATGCTGTAGGATAAATGTGGGTACATGCTGTAGGATAAATGTGGGTACATGCTGTAGGATAAATGTGGGTACATGCTGTAGGATATATGTGGGTACATGCTGTAGGATATATGTGGGTACATGCTGTAGGATATATGTGGGTACATGCTGTAGGATATATGTGGGTACATGCTGTAGGATATATGTGGGTACATGCTGTAGGATATATGTGGGTACATGCTGTAGGATATATGTGGGTACATGCTGTAGGATAAATGTGGGCACATGCTGTAGGATAAATGTGGGTACATGCTGTAGGATAAATGTGGGTACATGCTGTAGGATAAATGTGGGTACATGCTGTAGGATATATGTGGGTACATGGTGTAGGATATATGTGGGTACATGGTGTAGGATATATGTGGGTACATGGTGTAGGATATATGTGGGTACATGCTGTAGGATATATGTGGGTACATGCTGTAGGATATATGTGGGTACATGGTGTAGGATATATGTGGGTACATGGTGTAGGATATATGTGGGTACATGGTGTAGGATATATGTGGGTACATGCTGTAGGATATATGTGGGTACATGCTGTAGGATATATGTGGGTACATGCTGTAGGATATATGTGGGTACATGCTGTAGGATAAATGTGGGTACATGCTGTAGGATAAATGTGGGTACATGCTGTAGGATAAATGTGGGTACATGCTGTAGGATAAATGTGGGTACATGCTGTAGGATATATGTGGGTACATGCTGTAGGATATATGTGGGTACATGCTGTAGGATATATGTGGGTACATGCTGTAGGATATATGTGGGTACATGCTGTAGGATATATGTGGGTACATGCTGTAGGATAAATGTGGGTACATGCTGTAGGATAAATGTGGGTACATGCTGTAGGATATATGTGGGTACATGCTGTAGGATATATGTGGGTACATGCTGTAGGATAAATGTGGGTACATGCTGTAGGATAAATGTGGGTACATGCTGTAGGATATATGTGGGTACATGCTGTAGGATGGGGGATGAATTCTATGTGTGGAGGGGACATACTGAACGGGCTGGGGATAAAGGGGGGGGGCATCACAGGCGGGATGATTTCTATTGGAGGGCACTTTGAGGGGAAAAAAGTTGGCGTGCATTACGGTTTGGGCACTCAGGCTCAAAAAGGTTCGCCATCATTGGTATATAGGGACCATCCAACTTTCATCTGCAGAGAATGTGAGAATTTGTGCACATTTGTGCATAGTTGCCGATCCTTCACTACTTTATTTGTCATAAATAAAAATATATTCACGGAGTTACTGATAGGAGCTCCTGTATATATATATATATATATATATATATATATATATATATATATATAATATTATGCTCTCTCTAAATTGTTGCTCCGTTGTGTGTGGTTAGGCAGATGGGCTTGTGTTAACGTTTGTGTCTCTTATATTTCCTATCCCTAAAGAGAAGGGGGGGGGGGGGGGATGCCATAGATTTGATTTGCTGACCGTGTGGTGACTGATGTGTGTACAACACAGTCACTTGTAGCTACTGTAATTCTGTAGCCTCTATATAGCTACTATCTGCATAAGCTTAGCGTGCTTCTATATATGTTCTATACATTTCTTATTTTACATGTTTCATATATGTAGTCATTGCGCTTATATATTAAAGGGGTATTCCGGGCAAAAACATTTTAGCTCCTATCCAATGGATAGGGGATAAGATGTCTGATCGCAGGGGTCCCGCCGCTGGGACCCTCCGCGATCTCCCTGCAGCACCTGCATTCTATGTGGGAGCTGCGTCTCCAGTTTCGGAAACCTCCGGGTTTCCGGGACTGGGGACGTGATGTCACACCACGCCCCCTCCATTCATGTCTATGGATAGGGGGCGTGACGGCCATCATGCCCCCTCCCATATACATGAATGGAGGGGCGTGGCGTGATGTCACGTCCCCAGTTTCGGAAACCCGAAGGTTTCCGAAACTGGAGACGCAGCTCCCGCATAAAATGCGGGTGCTGCAGGGAGATCGTGGGGGGTCATAATTTGTGACATTATGTCCAATTTGCTTTTTTTCCTCCCTTTTTTGGTTTAGTTCCAATACAGACAAAGGTAATAAACCTGTGTATAGCAAAACATGTGTTACTGCAATCCTTTTCTGTGAGAAATACTTCATTTTCTTGAAAAATTTCAGGGGTGCCAACATTTACGGCCATGACTGTATAACCTTTGTCTTTATATACTCATTTTGTTTATTACTCATAATCAAAACTGCTCCTGTCTGGATCTCAGGCACGGAGCAGTCATTCAGCGATCGGACAGCGAGGAGGCAGGTAGGGATCCTCCTTGCATCCTGCAAGCTGTTCGGGACATCACGATTTCACATTCAGGACACCGCGGGAGCTCGAACAGCACCACTGAGCTAACTGGCAATGTTTACTTTCATTTTAGACGCAGCGATCAAGTTTGATTGCTGCGTCTAAAGGGTTCATGCCGGACATCAGCATGATCCACATGATGTCCGGCATTAGCCGTGGGTCCTGGTTGCCTATAGCGACTGGGACCCATTGGGTATGATGCGGGCTCACCTGCTGAACGCGTGTCATACCTCGGGAGCCGCAGATGGACGTTAATGAATGTTCATTTGCGGCAAGGGGTTAAGGGAGTTGCCCACAGGGATGATTTACATATGAATAGTGGTCTCACCGTGCATAATCTCCTCCCACAAATTTAAGGAGGTCCGCACATGGGTCACCATCGTGTGTGATCAATCAGATCAATCAATTTGGTAGGTCCTACCGAGATCAGATAATACTGACATTATTTGGTAGGTCCCACCATAGAGCAGATCAGTAATACTGACAGTGTGAACATGGCCTCAGAGTAGAAACACAGGATACGGTTGTATTTGGCCATATGCAGTAAGTACCTCTGAAATGCTGCCATTAACCGGCATTTCTGTTTTTTTAATTCCTCACGGTTTTAGCTATTTAGGAATTTGGGTGCAATTGCTAAAACTGGCAAATGTAAAAAAATAAACAACTACAACAAAAAAACTAAGTAGAACACCATCATTTCAGACAATACATACTCCAAATGGCCAAATGCAACTACATTGTGTGTTTTTACTCTAATAATCTAACTTACGGCCCATACAGGTTAGTGCACCAACGTCTGCCCGGAAGCACAGGAGTGAACCTTCCTTCTATACAGAGTTTGTCTTCTGCATCTACAGAATTGCTCTTAGGACAATGAACCAGGATCTATTATTAAGAGATCTGTGGGATCAACTAGGAGACATTGGATTACACTGTGTTATTAGTACAAGTACAATGAAGCGGGATGCATTTCATGGCTGTCCAAGCATGCTGGGAGTTGTAGTTTTGCAATAGCTGGAGTCACGCTATTTGGAAAACACTGCTTTAAGTGCTGCAGTATCGCTCAACTCCTGGCTTCCACATCCTTCCCTGTCCTGCATGATTGATGTGCAGGGCCCAGGGCTGGATACCAAGAGGCGAGGGAGATACTAGGAGTCGATCAGTGTCAATGTGTTTGAAATTTTTTTTATTAAATTAAAAAAAAAAAAAGAAAAATTCACACTCTAAATACCTGTCCTAAAAAGCTGTTTCGCCCCGGCCAGGCAAATTTTATCTAGCGGGATTTTGGGAGCACCCCCTAGTGTCTCTGGGGTCTCTTACCCTAGTTACTTCACTACGCCTGACAGGCGGATCCTGACCCTATGCTATCTGGGAGCTGGAGTACATGTCTGCGGCAGCGCCTCCACCCAACATACTTGGTACAATGAGACTGACACAGCCTATGTGAACTAACTTTATATAGCAAGTAGCAAATGAACAACATACATAGAATAATACAATAACAATACTGTAACACAGATAACAATGTAGATGTGGATTTTCCTCACCTACCCCCACTCCTGCAACCCACCCCCTTATCTTCACCCTAATGGCTGTTGGTGCACATAGGAATGTTGGGGTCCTTATAAGTCCTGCTCCGGAGCATCACAGAAGCAGCCTGAGCTGTGTAACATCCGCCACTGGACCTCAGATTCTTTGCTTTGAGTAAAGAGGCAGGTGCCCTGTGGTGGAACAGGGAAGAGGCTTTAGTTTACCCTCACAACACCATTAACCAGGTTAGTCCAGCTGCAGTCTCCTCTCACTGCTTTCACCAAATGTCTGGACTTGTCTCTCCAGCTCTGCCAGCAGGTCTCTCTCTCAGCTGGTGGGGTCCTGTGTGAAGCAAGTTCTCTCAGCTAGGTGCTGTCTCTGTGGTGCAGTCTCTCACAGCTAGAAGCACATCCATTCTCTGGCTGTGGCTTGTGGTAGTCTGAGCAAATCCTCAGAGCACAGGACCTGTGTGATGTCACAATCATGTGACCGAAGTCTCCACCAATCAGAATCATCTCTCATGAAATGGCTGCTAATCATGTGATCACAACTTCATTATCAACAGCATTCTAAGTTAATTTGTGGTCTCCATCTGCCATCTACTGGGCATTTCAGATAATGCAGCCAACTCCACAGGGTTACATGCTCCCCCTTGAAAAATACTTGCCTTCCACTGACAAGTCCAGCCAGGAGGGTTAACAAAAAAAAAAAAAAAACAGAATAAGGTGTAGCGTATGTACATTCTACATACGTACAACTATATACACAAAAAAAGGGGCCAAAATAATGGTTATCAAAAGTATAAATCTTTATTACAAACTTAATAAAAACAATCCAAAGGTTTAAAAATGGCAGTATTATAAAAGCAGTTACACACACAGAAAAGATGGAGGTGAGAATATCATATAAAGCTGTTAGTGCCTTTTTCGTTTCTATGTATTAATACGTACAACTAGCACAGTAACATCCTAGCTAGCTATTGATCTAGGGCAAAGAGTGACTAACATTTACCACTTCAACTAGTGCATGTAGGAAAGTGGTAATTTTAGATGCTGCCTGTGTCAGTGGGGCATAACTGGGCTCTCCTATATTATCATAAACTAGGGCCCTACGGGGTTGCCGCACTCTGGTGCTGTGTCTCAGTTCTCGCTGTGGGAGAGGGTCTTGGGACAGCAAATGTGGAACTTTGGCTCCTGCCCTCGAACTAGAGTCTCTAAGGGTCATTCCAGGCACAAAACACTGACTTTCAACCATGGAGAACTTCATGACCCAGGAGGGGTTCCAGGACTTTGCAAAACCCCAGAAGTTAAAGGACGCAATTGCTTTGTTTCCTCAGCAGGAGATGACCACCACTGATCCTCTGTACTGACAGTTCCTGGGGTCTCCTCTGCCCCATTTACAGGACTCTGTTATGTTTTTCTCCAGTTCCTCGCTACTCTCTTCCTCTTCATTGTCATATGCAACTGTAAGCAGATGATTTCTTTGCCAAGCCTTTATTCAGCCCTCTGGGCCCTTGATGTTGTACACTGGCAGTACTTCCAGTTTAGGTATCTTTCCATCTGTCAGCCAGTTTGTGTTTTTCAGGCACTCCTATATTCCGGAGAAGAACTTTTTCTCCTGCTTGAATCTCCTGATGTCTCACCTTCTTCCATTTTTGCTGCAGCTTGGGTGACTAACTTATAGGCCTGATGAAGGTTTTGTTTGAGGTTCCTCACATATTGAAAGTTTGAGGTTGAATCTGTTCCATCAGGAGACACTCCCAACCGGACATCTATCTGGCTTCTCTTCCGAACATTAGGAAAGAGGGTGAGAACCCTGTACACTCATGCGTTGTACAGTTGTATGCGTGGACAATGGCTTCCACATGCTTACTCCAAGATCGCTTCTCAACTTGCTTGAGAGTCCCTAGCATGTCTAGGAGGGTCCTACTGAACCTTTCTGGCTGTGACTCACCCTATGGATGATAAGGTGTGGTTCTGGACTTATGCACCTGCAACATGTCCAACAGTTCCTTGATTAACTTGCTCTAAAAGTCTCTACCTTGATCAAAGTGTATTCAATTGGGTAGTCCATAGTGTATGAAATACTTCTGCCAAAAGGACTTTGGCTACAGTCACAGCCTTTTGATGGTTTTGTGGGGAAAGCTTGAGCATATCTTGTAACGTGATCTGTTACCACCAGCACATTCCAAATTCCTGCTGTACCATTCTCAATACAGAGATAGTCCATGCACACAAGATCCAGGGGTCCCGCACTTTTCAGATGACCCATAGGGGCAGCTCTCAAAGGCAGGGTCTTCCTCTGGATACACCTTCTGCAGGTCTTTACATGTTGCTCAACATGTTCCCTCAAGCGAGGCCAATAGAACCGATCTTGTACTAGGCCATAGGTCCTGTCCACCCTCTTAGTCTTTCACGAACCTTCGGTAGTAACCACAGAATCCAGGGATGGACCGCAATTCGCTGATTTTATTGGGTCTTGGCCAATTTAACACTGCTTCAATCTTAGCTGGATCTGTGGCTGCTCCTTCGGCAGAGACTATGTGCCCTAAATAAGTGACAGAGTTCTGGGCAAATCAGCATTTGTCCACTGATAGCTTTAGGCCCTCAGCTTGAAGTCAATCCAACACCTTCAACAACCTCTGTTCGTGCTCCTCTGGTGTCTTCCCGAACACTATTAGGTCATCCAGATACACTAGACACTCTTTGGGATTCATATCCCCCACAGTTTTCTCCATCAGCCTCTGAAAGGTAGCAGGAGCTCCAGTGACTCCTTGTGGCATTCTGGTAAACTGGAAGAACCCAAGGGGCAGATGAAAGCTGTCTTCTCCTGATCCTCCTACTTCATGGGTACCTGATAATACCCAGATCTCAGGTCAAGCTCACTGAACCACTGGCTGCCAGATAGGGCGTTCAGCAGATCCTCTATCCGGGGCAAGGTGTACTGATCAGGCACAGTCCTCTTGTTCAGAGTACAATAGTCCACGCATAGCCGAACTTCACCATTCTTTTTCCTCAATACTACGATGGGTGAAGCATAGGGACTCCTGGACTCTGTGATGATGCCAGCTCCTGTCATCTGTTGGAGTATGTCCCGGACATCTTTCACATCTCAAGGGGGTATTCTTCTTGACCTTTCCCTGAAAGGAGTAGGATCAGAAAGTCT
The DNA here is from genome assembly GCF_029499605.1 of Hyla sarda. Taxonomy (NCBI): domain Eukaryota; kingdom Metazoa; phylum Chordata; class Amphibia; order Anura; family Hylidae; genus Hyla; species Hyla sarda. The sequence goes on along the minus strand of NC_079198.1, from coordinate 109,683,612 downwards.
TATAGCATGGGTGGCACTCTTAGAACACCCCACGTCCATTTCTGCTCTGGAGAAAACTCCCTCTCGAGTAGCTAGTTTAGAACAAAGGCTTCCAAATAAAAATCTTCCGGTGCTCTTACACGATCCTTCTCTTCTGCACTCACAGACATGATGGATGAAACTTGATCTAATAGGTGTATCACACCAATCTTCTGATGATGATCAATCTGGACTTCTGTGGGGGTTAAATTCTGTACCATCACAGGAAAGCTCTGACACCAATTTTTGCGCCAATCTTTCACCTCAGGTATGAGAGTCCACCCCTTCTTCTGATCCTCTACAGGCAGTGGCTCGATAAGGTATTGTCCAGTTCCCCCCAACATTCATTGAGGTTTTGGTCTCACTGGGCTTCACAAATACAGGTTCTGTCCCTGAATAGTGGCACGACCCTGGTTTCTTTTCAAGGGCTAGTCGTTGGCACTTTTTCCCTAGGACAGGGCTGACCTCCATTAGTCGGGCTAAGAAAACATCTCCCACTTCCATCTGGTAGACCCTGAATACATCCTGTAACATCTTTGCATTGATACCCAAGAGTATTGGGGCGCACACTTTCTTGGGTGCAGGGCATATAAGAGCTTCCAGTTCCATAGGACAAATCATTGCACGGGTTGAGCTTGAGACCCCACGCTGAAACTCTCCTGCAGGTTTCAAGGGAATGTGTTTCAAATGATGTTCATAGAAGTCTTTGTAAATTATGGTGACTTGAGAGCCTGTATATAGCAATGCTGAAGCATGAATTTCTTCCACTTGCACGTGTATCAAGGATTTAGGCCCAATCTTGGCCCCTACGGATAGACAATGTGTAGGCCTGTTCTTCCTTCGATTGTAAGACGTGGTCGTTTGAGTCCCCTCGAGCTCGAGCACCTCCATATCTACATCCATGGAATTCCCAGGGCACTCCTGCTGGAAATGCCCTGACTTTCCACATTTAAAGCAGTCCCCTCGGCAGGGTGAATCCTCAGGAAACAGCTTCCTCAGAGTGTTTCTGTGTTGCCCCCCACTTCCATGGGAAGGATCTGCTCTCTCTGGCGGTGATTTGCATAAGAGCTCCAATTCAGCCACCTTCTTCCTGAGGGCTGACCGTTCTGTATCCTCTTTCTCTTTCCGCAGAGGAGGTGGACACATGTGGAATAGGGCAGAACTTTATCATCCAACTAGGCTCTCAGCAGAATCACAACTAAATTATTGGACAAACCACCTCTCTGAATTTGCTTAGATAGCCGAGATAGGCGGTGTCTACTCCTTTATGGAATAACTTTCCCAGCGATAGCTGTAAACGGTTGATATAGTCAGTGGCTTTTTCATGTTCCTTCTGCTTAGTAGCTAGGAACTTAAAGGGGTATTCCAGGAATTTTTTAATTTGACTATGCTACAGGGGCTGTAAAGTTAGTGTAGTTCATAATATAGTGTCTGTACCTGTGTGACGGTTTTCTCATAATTCTTATGTGATTTTCATCCCAATATTTATTTTTAACAGCATACAAAATTAATATTGTCTCAGATTTTTCCAAGGTTGCAATGCGGCCGAGACCTGACTCACTAGTCAGCTGATGACAGGGAGCCTGTCTGCTTCAATGGGTGGAGCAATTGCTTGGTGGGAGAGAGATGAATCTGCAACTAATGCAACAGCTGTTAGCACCCTAATTGAAAACCACAGGTCTTTTGAATGGATGCAGCTCATTTATGTTTCAATGGGTGGGGTGGCTGATGTGTGGGAAGGAGGAAAATGGAATTATGGGATTTGTAGTCAAAGAAGAAAACTCAAACTGTTCACAAAAAGCTAGCCACGGTATTATGGTAATCTCACGACATAGCCATTTAGTACCAAGACAAGCGCAGATCCTTCCTAAGCATGCGCATTACTGTCTGGCAGGTACGTACTAAAATCACCTTATGGTTGATAACCACTTTAACCAAGAGATCATCAAAATCTTCTCATTTTCCATAAGCATCCTGTAAAACTTGCAGATAGTCGTGCACAGTAGCTTTCCCATTCACTCCCTCGCACAGTCTTATTATGTCTGTAGCTGGAAAACAAAGACTCTCCACCAAGCGCTGTTTCTTTATGGTATCAGTACAGGACCATTCCTCCAACAATTGCATAGCATTATCCTTACAGACCTTAAAAGGCTCTTCTCCTGGAGAGACAGGCTGATTCCCGGAAAACACCTTTTGTTTTCGGTAACTATGGGTGTGGTTTGCTAATCATCCTCTGTTCTCTAGTAGGGCGGGCATCTTGTTTAAGAATGGCTCCAGCCTTTCCGGAGATGGGAGTCAGGGGCTGAGAATAATTTTTGGCATCATAATCTTTTTGTCCTAACCCAAAGGGTTGTTGCAGTGAGACCCATTCTTTCTTATCACGGTCTTATCTGAGCCTCCGCCATCTGGGAGCTGGGGTACATGTCTGCGGCAGTGCCTCCACCCAGTGGAGCATCCAGGGCAGGGATGTGGGGTCCCACTAGGAACATACTTGGTACAATGAGACCGACACAGCCTAACTGGAACTAACTTTATATATAGTAAGTAGCAAATGAACAACATACATAGAATAATACAATAACAGTACTGTAAGGGCTGGTTCACATCACGTATATCCCATACGGGAGCTCATACGGCAGGGGGGAGCTAAAACCTCGTGCTCCCATATGCCTTTCTATGCGCTCCCGTATGCAATTCATTTCAATGAGCCGGCCGGAGTGAAACGTTTGACTCCGGTCGGCTCATTGAAATGAATGGGGTTCGGGCCGGATCCGGTTGGGATACGGGAGTGGCCGGTTTTCGCCCCTCCCAACCGGATCCAGCAACTGTACACTGCAAACGTAGTGTGAAAGCACCCTCAGCTAGGTGCTGTCTCTGTGGTGCAGTCTCTCACCACTAGAAGCACATCCTTTATCTGGCTGGACTTGTATTAGTCTGAATAATCAGAATCATCTGTCATGAAATGGCTGCTAATCATGTGATTAGGAGCATACTAAGTTAAAGGGCTCGTCGGTGGGGGCCCCGGTAGTGGCAGCGTCGGGCTCTGGGGGAGGGGTCCGGCTCGCGGATGCGGCTAGGGGGGAGATTTATGTTTGTTTTGAGGGCCCATTGGGCGCTCATCTCAAGGCGGAGGTCCGGGAAAAAATTTGGAAGCGGGAGTATGTCGACATTTTTTCGCTCCTGCCGCTGGATAAGTTCAACTTGGACAGGGTTCGGCCGGACGAGTCTAAGCGGTTGGAAAAGGTGGAGGAGGAGGAGCGTCGGCGGTATCGGCTGATACCGCGGACGTTCTCCAATTGGCTTCAGGCCTTCGCCATTTTGGCTAGCGTGGTGGGTGAGAGGGCGCCGGAGTCTTGTTCCGGTCTCTTCTGCTACATGGATGCGGTGGGGGAGGCGTATCGGATTTATGGGGGCTCGGCGTGGCTTCGGTACGACGAGCAGTTCCGGCAACGCATGGCGGTGCGTCCGGATCTGCGTTGGGAGCATAAGGATATCGGTTTGTGGATGCGGCTGATGGCGGCTCCTCGTAGCGGGACTGGGCCGCAGTCCTTTCGGGGCGGTGTCGGGGGTTCGGGTTTGGGGTCAGGGCGGTCCGGGGGGGCCGGGCGTGTGGTTTGTTGGCAGTTCAACGAAGGGAGCTGCAAGTTCGGGGCGGATTGCCGGTTCAAGCACGAATGTTCCGGTTGCGGGGGTGGGGGACACGGTTTGTCACGCTGTTTCCGGCGGGGGAAGGGTAAGCCGGGAGAGGCTGACCAGAAGAGGGGTGACGCCGGTACGGGTGGAAAGGATGTTGCCTTTCCTCGCGCTTTACCCAAATAGGGAGGCGGCGGAGCTGTTGCGCTTGGGTTTTGCGGAGGGTTTTCGGATCCCCTTTTCCGGGTCGGCGGGTTCGGGGGGGCTGGTGCGGAATTTGGTTTCTGCACGGGCCCGTCCGGAGCTGGTGGAAGAAAAGCTTTTGCGCGAGGTGGAGCTGGGGAGGATGGCTGGTCCCTTGGCTGGCTCTCCTATTGAGGGATTGCGGGTGTCGCCTTTGGGCCTAGTGCCCAAAAAGGAGCCTGGCAAGTTTCGCCTCATTCACCATCTCTCCCACCCTGAAGGGGGATCGGTGAATGACGGCATTGACCTGGTTTTGTGTGCGGTGTCGTACACTTCTTTCGATGCTGCGTTGGTGTGGGTGCGGCGTTTTGGGCAGGGGGCTTTATTGGCGAAAACTGACATAGAGGCAGCTTTTCGCCTGCTGCCTGTTCATCCTGACAGTTTTTACTTGTTGGGTTGTTGTTTAGGTGATAGTTTTTTCGTTGACCTTTGTTTGCCCATGGGTTGTTCTATCTCGTGTGCATTTTTTGAAAAGTTTAGTTCGTTTTTAGAGTGGGTGGTGCGGCGGGAGTCCCAGTTGGACTCGGTGCTGCACTACTTGGATGACTTTCTTTTTTTGGGCCCGGCTGGGTCTCGGGTCTGTGCGGTGCTGTTGCAGGAGATGGAGCGGGTCGCAACATGGTTTGGCGTCCCGTTGGCGCCGGACAAGACGGAGGGCCCGTCTACGGCGGTTAAGTTTCTGGGGATCATTATTGATACCATGGCGATGGAGTGTCGGTTGCCGGATGAGAAGCTGAGTGAGCTGAAAGAGGAGGTCGATAGGGCATGCAGGGTTAAGAAATTGCAGTTGCGGGAGGTCCAGTCACTACTGGGTCGTCTCAATTTCGCCTGCAGGATCATGCCTATGGGGAGGGTTTTTTGCCGGCGGCTGGCGGCGGCTACTGCGGGGGTTTCGCGGCCTACCCACTATGTCAGGTTGTCGGCAGACTTGAGGACGGACTTGCGGGTTTGGCAGGATTTTTTGGGCAGGTACAAGGGTCGGTCAGTGGTGATGGGTTGCCCGGTTTCTAATTGGGATTTGGAGTTGTTAACCGACGCGGCGGGCAGTTGCGGTTTTGGGGCCTATTTGCAGGGTCAATGGTGTGTGGGTCAGTGGCCGGAGGTCTGGCGGGTGGCGGGTTTGACGCGGAACTTGGCTTTGCTTGAATTGTTTCCGATTGTGGTGGCGCTGGAGGTGTGGGGGGACTTGTTTCGCAATAGGAGGGTCTGCTTTCATTGCGATAACATGGGGGTGGTACAGGCTATCAATAATCAGACGGCGAATTCTCCGCCGGTTGTTACGCTGCTGCGTCACCTGGTGCTACGGGGTTTGGAGCTTAATTCGCATGTTGTCGCTTTGCATGTGCCGGGGGTGATTAACTCAGTCGCTGATGCTCTCTCTTGTTTGCAGTGGGACCGATTTCGGGAGTTGGCACCGGAGGCCGAGGAGCAGGGGATCCCTTGTCCGGAGTGGCTGTGGAGGCTGGTTTAGCTCTGGCGATGGGCCTTGTGGGACGGTCTGTGACTAGGTCAACGTGGGAGTCTTATAGTCGGTGGTGGGCAGATTGGGAGTTATTGCTTCGGCAGCTTTCCATTACGGGCGCCCCTTCGGAATGGGAGGCGGCTCTTTTATTTTATGTGGGCAGGGCTTTTTGTGAGCGGGTGTCCCCGTCGGGTCTGGGTCGCCGGATGGCGGCTCTGGCTTTTTGGTTCAAGGTCCGGGGAGTGCCGGATGGGACGAAGTCTTTTTTGGTGCGGCAGGCGGTGCGAGGGTTTCGTAAGGGGGCTAGTTCTAGGGATTTGCGCAAACCGGTGACATTTTCGTTGTTGTTGCGCTTGGGTTCTTTATTGGCTGGGGTGTGTTTTTCGGTATATGAGCTATGTTTGTTCCGTTTGGCTTTTGCGTTGGCGTTTTTCGGGGCTTTTCGTATATCGGAGTTGGTGTCTCCTAGTCGTTGTCGGGCCAGGGGGCTTCTTTTTTCGGATGTGGTTTTGGTGGAGGGGGTTTTGCAGTGCCACGTTCGGCGGTCAAAGACGGATCAGATGGGTCGGGGGGCGGTGGTGCGTTTGGCGCGCCTGGGGAGTTCGGAGATGTGCCCGGTGGCTTGTTACTCCGCGTTTTTGGCATTGCGGGTGGGGATTGTGGGTCCGTTGCTGGTCCATGCTGACGGGGGTTTTCTGTCTCGTTTTCAGTTTGTGGGGGTTTTCCGTAAGTGTTTGCACGCGGCGGGATTCGTGGCGGAGGACTACAGTTCTCATTCCTTCCGGATAGGTGCGGCGACCGAGGCGTCTCGGTGGGGCCTGGGACCGGAAATGGTTAAGCGGATTGGGAGGTGGGAATCTGAGAGGTATAGGCTGTACGTTCGTCCTCATTTGTTGTGATGTGCGTGTGTTTGCGCCTGTGGGTTGTACTGTATTCTTTTCTTTTGTCGTTTCAGGTGGAGCGGCTGGGCTTGTCTGGATTGTCGGCCATTCGTATGTGACGCGAGGGGCAGTAAGGGCGGGGGTTCGGCCGGCGGGCAGACAGTTGGGATTGGACGGTTCGGTGGCCCAGGTTCGCTGGTTGGGAAAGGGGGGCATGAGGTGGTCAGAACTGTTGTCCAGGGTCCAGTTCTTTGTTCAGCTGGACCGGTCCCCAGATATCTTAGTGGTCCATTTAGGTGGGAATGATTTGGGTGTGCGCAGGTCTCGGGATTTGATCAGGGACATTAAACTGGACCTGTTGCGTTTGTGGTCCTCTTTCCCGGATTTGGTCCTGGTGTGGTCCGAAATGGTTGCCAGGCAGAAATGGAGGCAGGCTCGGTCGGTGGTAGCGATCAACAAGGCGAGGATTAAGGTGAATAAGGCGGTGAGTAAGTTCGTGGCCAGGAATGGTGGTTTCGTGGCGCGGCACCGGGATTTGGAGGAAGGGGGTGCGGATTTTGTGGCCTCGGATGGTATTCATCTTAATGGGATGGGTATGGATTTGTGGCTTCTTGAGTTGAAGGAGACGGTGGAGAGGGCATTGAGGCTGTGGAGGAACGGGGACAAGTAAGGGGTCACTTGTCCCCGTTGTGGCGGGGTCAGGAGAGGAATCTGGGGAGGCACCAGTGGATGGGCATGGTATGTTGGATGGTGTGGAGGTGGGCTGGGAGCGGTTCCCAGCCAGAAGGTGGAATTCAGGTTGGTGGGCTTCACAAAATGGTGCTCCTGTGCAGGTGAGCTACGGCTAGGAGCAAGTGAAGATCCCATCACCTGTGGTCTGGTAACGGTGCCCCTCAGGTTGTTCTCCTGCGCTAATAGACATCCTAATGTTAGGACAGGTTATATTGTTATGTATGACGTTCATACATCGGTTTACAATGTTGTAATTGATTATTTATGTTATTTAATAAATGGGCTGCTGTGGCCTTTGTTTAACCAACACATGTCTTATGTCATTTATGGGAGGGAATAAGCTAAAATTAAGTTAAAGGTGTTAAATGATAGATGATCTGGTGGGGGTCATAGTAGCTATAATATCCCCTAGTCATGTCCTCTATGTACGGGGATCTACACCTCCTTAGGATAAAATGATAAATTCCCTTTACCCAATCTGCCATTTTTCTCTCTATGGAAGCTGACAGCACTCAAATACCTTGATGTCTTAGTGGAGGTAGAAACTTGTGTAATGACTTGTGACATATACAAAAACCCGCTGACAAGAAGAGTTTGTCGCATTTTGACAGCCGCCATCTGCCGCATTTTTCTTATTCCTACCTACTATGTGTGAAAGGAATAGTCCGTGACCAAGAAGCCAGCATACTGAGACTTGGAGATGTTTGACAGATTCAACCCTCAGGGGCTTCCTGATAGGATTCTTACTAAAACATTCCAAATCGACCCCCTGTTAAGGGAGTGCTTACTACATCCCAGACCCCAAAGGGCTTAGGCTTAACCAGAATGATCTCTTTGAGATATATATATATATATATATACACACTTCTGTGACCCTTATGATGGTACCATCATCTCTTCAGCAGGTACAGGAAAGCTGGTCAGTATTGATGGAAAGATAAACAAAACCAAATCCTTAAAGGGGTACTCCGGTGGAAAACAAATGTTTTCCAATAAACCGGTGCCAGAAACTTAAACAGATTTGTAATTGACCATAAAAGCAAAAGAAAGAGGGAGAGCACTACAGGAGCAAAATCACCTTATATAAACAGCGGAGCAATCCTAGGTGACCTATGTCAATGTCTACTGCGGGGTGCACATACAAAAGTGTAAAGTATCCAGTATAAACAAAAAGAGGGGCACGTACGTGCACTCACTGCAAAGCAGAGAAGATATGGTCTGGAAGTCCGGTAACGGGATGTCGGGTCACGGCATAGGCGCTGGTGTGTGGCGCTTGGAGGCTACGCCGGCAGTTTCACGCGCAAGTGCGTGCTTCTTCCGGCCTTCCAGTACTTATCAGCTGCTGTATGCGTCAGATGAAGTTGTGTAGTTCTTTCCAGGCTGTCCATGTCAGGAACTGTCCAGAGTAGAAGAAAATCCCCATAGAAAACCTCTCCTGCTCTGGACAGTTCCTGACACAAACAAAAGTGTCAGCAGAGAGCACTGTGGTCAGGCTGGAAAGAACCACACAACTTCCTCTGGAGCATACAGCAGCTAATAAGTACTGTACATAAAATAAGTCTTGGAAATTGATGGGTCTGTACTGACATGACACCACATATTACTCCATATCTGAATTATGGTATAGAGTGGTGCATCATGTGACCAGATATTCGGGGGGTAGCAGGAGGGTTGACATGACCTGGGCCTGGGAGTAGTTGCTCATCACCAACAAGACAGAGAAGGTTCAGAATGGAGTTCAGAAAAGACTATTGGCAGATTTGTAACCAGCTGCAGTAATTTATCTGCATGGATCAAACCTCCAGACAGCACAGAAATATCATATCAGTGTAAGAAGACTTATCCTGCGATACACTAAACATGTGAGAAACACGACGGACGGCAATCCACACATCAAACATATAGCAGACCGCCAGTGAGAGAAGTGGGCACCATGTAATGTATGTATTCAATGAGTCCACCAGCAGAATAGTGAGTACAGCTCTGGAGTATAATACAGGATATGACTCAGGGTCAGTACAGGATAAGTAATGTAATGTATGTACACAGTGACCCCACCAGCAGAATAGTGAGTACAGCTCTGGAGTCTAATACAGGATATAACTCAGGATCAGTACAGGATAAGTAATGTAATGTATGTACACAGTGACCTCACCAGCAGAATAGTGAGTACAGCTCTGTAGTATAATACAGGATATAACTCAGGATCAGTACAGGATAAGTAATGTAATGTATGTACACAGTGACCGCACCAGCAGAATAGTGAGTACAGCTCTGGAGTATAATACAGGATATAACTCAGGATCAGTACAGGATATGTAATGCATGTACACAGTGACCTCGCCAGCAGAATAGTGAGTACAGCTCTGAAGTATCATACAAGATATAACTCAGGATCAGTACAGGATAAGTAATGTAATGTATGTACAAAATGACCCCACCAGCAGAGTAGTGAGTACAGCTCTGGAGTCTGGCCACTAGAGGGAGCATCTTCCTGTTTGGGCTTCCTGTGAGCGTTTGGTGTGCTCGACCTTGAGAGTGATCCACCTCTCTCCCAGGAGCGACCTTCCTTTCCCCAGAAGGAGGGTTCGTTTCCTGGTATGAGCGAGGAGCGGAGAACCCCAACACCTGCCCCCCGAAGTAGGTCCGCGGGGGGCAGGGGGAGCCAGCGACCAGTTGCAGAGGGACCAGCATCAGGAACTGCACCAGATGTCTCTGGGTTAAGGCGCTCTGCCAGGAGATGCAGCGATGTATCTCCAGCACCTCCTGAGCCCATGGAGACGAAGAGTAGCCGCAAGGCTGCTCCAACAAAAGGTACTACAGGTACTATGGACTGTGATACTCCTCCTGGAGCAAAGCCAAATGCCCATGGAGGTGTGGAGGAGGATTGGGCAATGCCCAGGGCCCAGGAGCCTGGAACCACCTATGGATCCCGTGTTGCAGAGATACTTCAGGGATATAAAGAAGCAAGGAGCAGCTTGTATAGGCTCCAGGAGGAGGTACAGGAGGCAAAAGCTTTAATGGAAACTGCGTCAAAACGCCAGAAGGCTGAGCTGTCAGCAAGGATTAAACAGCTTAAAACCAGCATCAGCAATCTAAAGAAAAGGAAAACTTTTATTTTGGAGAACAGCGGGCCATTTAAAGAAAAGCTTCAGAATGAAGATCGCTTTGCAGAAAAGGAGAGGGAGAAGCAAAGAAAGCTGAGGGGGCTTCAGCCACGGGTGGAGGAGGAAGGAGACGTTGCGGAGGCCGATAATGTTGAGCCAAATCCACCCGGGGGTCTGCAACATCTCACCCCATACAGTGGGCTCCCTGCAGGGCAAGTGGCAATGTCATCTGGCTGCGGCCCTGGCGGTTCGGGGGATGAGAGTAGCACCAGTCACCAGGGAGGGGCGCTGATGGCCCAGATCCAGCTCCTGGAGTCCCCAGGTCGCCTCCAGGACTTCACATTTGGACATGAGTTACCAGAGGAGGCACCTGGGGGAAGGAAAAAGAAGAAGTCAAAGAAGACCAAGCTCCAGGAGCAGGTAACATTTGTATATACCCCCCTCCCTGAACCCCCCGGACTGGCCGCAGGGTCAGCTCACTGTGTGAACCCCATTTCTCAGCCCAGCCTGAGTTCTGCTGTGGACTCAGTGCAGGAGAGTGGGGAGAGTATGGAGTCTAGTGTGGCGGTGAGCTCCATAGCTGTTTGCAGTAACAGTGGTGGAGCAGACAGTGTATCGGCTGTGAGGTCGGACAGTGATATTTGCCCAGCGATGGGCAGTAAAGGCTCTGGCACATTGGGTTGCTCCCTAATGGGAGGGGGGGGCGATTTTGTGCCAGAGTCGGCTGCGGGAGCTCCGGTGGCTCTGAGCGTTGGCACTGCTGTTCCTTTGGAGCAGCGGTGTCGTCGTGGAGGAGCTGCCGGGGCTAAGATGTCTTCGCCTCCCAGAAAGACTGGACTTAAACCCCTATTTTGTATTGGCGCCGCTGATCCAGATCAGCGGCGCCCAGGAGCAGGAAACTCCAGTACTGATGAGGCGGAGGGTACCAATAAAAACAGGGCTGGGGCCGCTAATAAGCAGGCTAGGCAGGCTTCCCGGTCCTTGTATAAGGGACCGGTGACCTGTCCTGTGGTGGTGGCTCCAGCTCTGGTACCCAGTGATGCTGATGGTACAAAATCTGCACCAGAACGCACCGGTCCAGCCAGTATGAGTGAGAAAGTTAATGTAATAGTGAATGAAGGAGCGAATGTATCTGTTAATAATCTGTCTGGGGCTTTGAATGGTGGTTTAGGCTGTAGCACGGGTGGAGGTATGGGGGGCACATTAGCTAAAACATGTGACAATGGTTTGGGTATGGATTATGTGGAGGAGGGTGGTGAAGGGGCGCAGATTAGTGGTAGGGATGTAGGGCCTGGTCCAGTTGCACCCCCAGCGGTGGCAGCACCGGTACGCAGCTACGCAAATGTCACCGCTGGGGGGAGGGGGGCACCTTCCTCGTCCTCTGGCTCTAGGGAGAGCAGTTTGCAGCAGTGTCTCCTGGGGGCCTTAAGGAGAGGTGAGAGATCGATCAATGTAGAGGGTAGGGAGGTTGATCTATCCTTCTGGATAGAGAGACATGGTCTTTCAGCCTTCCGAGAGGAAAGAGGGGGGGATAATGTGTGGTCCCTCCCTACAGCCGGGCCAGGTGGTCTCCGTAGGAATGTGGTCCGGCTGAGGTGGAGAGGCAGTGATACATGTCCTCCAAGATCTAAAGTTGTTGAGCTTCTGCTGAAGTTGGGCTTTAAGGCAGCTGACATCTACGCCTTAATACATCCTTTTGGTACCCCTGAGTTTGATATCAGCTTTGTTCGGCCGGAGGGGCTTGAGCTCTTCTGGTCGAATTATGAGTTGGTAAAGAACGAACCCGGCTGGCGAGACTTTGCCATTCAGGCGGTGTCTCGCCAAAATAATGTCAAGAAAGTGACCGTTTTAACCTGTAACGAATCACTCTCTTGTATTGACATCATGACGTGGCTAGGTCGGTATGGAGAGGTGGTGGAGGTCCCAAAAAAGAACAGGGATGAATATGGCATCTGGTCAGGGGCCTGGACGTTTATGGTGAAACTGAGGCGTTCAGGAAACACAGTTACCCATATACCATCTGCGACCTTCCTCGGAAGAGATCGTATCCAGATCTTCTACCAGGGTCAGCCGAAGCTCTGTCACAGATGTGGTGACCCCACACATTTTAGTGCCATTTGCACTGTGCAGAAGTGCACTCTGTGTGGGGAAATAGGTCATCTCGCTGCATCTTGTGCGGAGATTAGGTGTCACCTGTGTGGTGACTTAGGTCACCCATTCAGTCGCTGCCCTCATTCCTTTGTCAACGCGGTTGTTGCCCCTGTGGGAGTAAGCCTTGAGGTGGATTCTGCTGGGGCGATGGCCGTCGGGGATGAAGGGGTGCAGGGGCCAGGGAAGAAAAGTAAGCAGAAGACGCCTGCCCAACTGAGGCGTCTCAAGAAGCGCCAAAGGGATAGGGAGATTCAGGACTCACAGGAGCATCAACCAACTGGGGTGACTCCTGATCCTGTCCCTGCGGCCAGTCTTACTGCTGAGGCCCTGGGGGATAGTGAACTGGATGAGGAGATTGGGAGGATCCACAAAGAGGGGGATGCTGTCTCCTCACTGTCCTCCCATGGTGAGAGCGCGGATGAGGACAGTGGGGGATGGGCAGAAACAAAGCAGGGTACTCGGAGGAATAAAAAAAGAGGAGATGTAATATTTTCTCCCACCCGCCAGATGCCAAAGGAAGGTACAACTGATCTCCCTCTGATTGGTCTCTCCAACCGGTTCCGAGCCCTCCGCGACATTTCCTCTTCGGAGGGGGAGGAGGCGGTGGGTGAGGTTCCGGATGTTGCGGGGGGGCTCACAGGAGACGCTGAGTCCTCTCTCCCTGGGGAATCTATGTCTTCAGGGGGGGAGACTGGCCCAGAGTCAGGGGACGAGGAAAAAGTATATAATGGAAAAATGGACACATCCATCTCACTAAAAAGGGGTAAACCATCATCTGATGAGGAGGGTGGTGGGGTGGATGGGAAGGATGGTGGGAAAAAGAAAGCTGTCTAACTCAATCACCCTTGATGGCGGCACCCTCTCCGTTGACTCTGGCATCCATTAATGTTGCCAGCATTAAGTCAGATACAGCTCGATTTGCGGCCTATGATTTTTTTGCCCATATTAATGCTGATATTTTATTTTTGCAGGAGACCAGGCTAACAGATATGTCATCTATCTACAAGGCTAAAAGAGAGTGGAGGAATGGGCCCTCCTACTGGTCTCTTGGGGCCGAGCCGTATAGCGGAGTGGCGGTCCTTTTTACCGCAGCGGTAGAATGCCGACGGGTTATCGAGTTAGAAATGGGGAGGTGCCTGATCTTAGATGTCCTCATGAGGGGACAAGAACTTCGCCTTATTAACATCTACGGCCCACAGTCTAAGTGGGACCGGAAGTGCCTCTTTATGAGGATCAAGCCCTATCTTTTTACAAGTCGGCAGGTGGTCTTTGGAGGGGACTTTAATGCTGTCACAAGGCCCCAAGACAGGGGAGGTGCCAGAGACAAGCTGACTTATGATAGCGTCGCCCTTAATAGCATAGCGAGTGAGGCTCGCCTGGTGGATGTCCACATCCGGCACACCCCAGGCCACGCGGGATTCACCTATCATAGGGGTAGTTGTAGGTCTAGGATAGATAGGTTTTATTTAAAGGAGGAAGCCGTCTCTTCAGCAGTGTCTGTTGTTGAGGTGGAGTTCTCCGATCACTGTTTAATTTTGTTTTCTCTGAATGTCACAGAGACCCCCCGGATGGGCAGAGGCTATTGGAAGCTGAATTCGTCTCTCTTGGAAGAAGCGGAGATAAGACAGTCCTTTGAGGATTTTCTTCAGAGCCAGGTACCATTGCTGGGCCTTTGTAACAGTAAGTCAGAGTGGTGGGAGATCTTCAAGGAAAGGGTTGCGAGATTCTTCCGCCAGCTCTCGGGCCTCAGAAGCCTAAACAGGTACCGCTTGTACCAGGGCCTGAGGAAGAAACTTGAGAACCTTGTCTCGACTGGAGGTAGCCGAGAGGATATCTCCAGAGTGAAGTCCTTGCTGATGAAGTGCCAGTATGATAGGCACGCATCTTTGGTTTTTGAGAGGGATTACGGGAAGTACCGCTCGCCCGACCCTTACAGAAACTGCAAGATGTCAGTGAATAGTAAAATAGTCTCAGGACTGATTGATAGTACGGGATCCTTGAAAAGGTCCAGATCAGGGATCCTGGAGGTCGTCAGATCCTTCTACTCGCACCTCTTGGGAAGGAAGGATCTAGATCGAGATAAGGTATCAGCTTTCTTGGCTGAAACCATCCCTGAACCAGGAGTAGACCCCTCTCTTGATGTTTTGACAGAGATGATCAGGGAAGAGGAAGTCAGGATGGCTATTGATGGGCTTGCCCTCAAGAAGTCACCCGGTCCGGATGGCTTAACATCTGAGTTCTATAAGACCTTTAAGGACACTTTGGTTCCCCTCTTGACTGCGGTTTTTAATGAGTGTCTATCCTCGGGCACTCTGCCAAAGTCAATGAGGAGGTCAGCGCTGATCATCCTGTCAAAGGGTAAAGACCCGTCCCACATTGAGAATTGGCGTCCCATAGCACTTCTCAATGCGGACAGAAAGATTCTGGCAAAAGTGCTGTTTAACCGGTTGGTGGAGTCTGCACCCCGGCTCCTTTCGGGGGCTCAGCATTGCTCTGTTCCGGGCCGCAGTACATTCAGTGCTGTGCTCAGTGTCCGAGAGGCTGTGGAGCAGGGTAGGGCTGGCCACTGGAAGGGGTACTTGCTGTCCTTGGATCAGGCAAAAGCGTTTGATCGGGTTAACCATGAGTACCTCTGGTCTGTCCTTCTGAGATATGGCCTGCCAGGGGGTTTTGTTGATTGGCTTAAGACCTTGTATGTAGGGGCAGAGAGTTTCCCGCTTGTGAATGGTTGGATTGGCCGCTCTTTTGAGGTTGGGTCTGGTGTCCGTCAGGGTTGTCCTTTGAGCCCTTTGCTGTACGTGTTTGCAATCGATCCTTTCCTTAGAAGGATTGGTTGTGGACCGTTGGCGGGGGTGAGAATGGACCTGGCGGTGCCGGATTTGGCTCTGAGGGTGGTAGCGTACGCTGATGATATCACCGTGTTTGTCTCCTCACTAGAGGAGGGCAGATGGTTGATGTCAGAGGTGGACCGCTACTCGGAGGTATCCGGGTCCAAGATCAATCAGGATAAGTGTGAGAGTCTCTGGCTGGGAGGGGGAGATCCTGATTTTAATCTCCCGGACGCCCTTCCAGAGCCCCAGGAATCCGCAAAAGTCCTCGGCATCGAATTTGGTCAAGGGGATTACCCCAAACAAAACTGGGACAGCAGGCTTAAGATCGCTGCTCAGAGGGTGGATCAGTGGAAGGGTTGGTCTTTGACCCTCCGGGAAAGGGTTAACCTGATGAAAACTTTCCTGCTCCCTTTGCTGATATATCTGGGCAGTGTATGCATGTTGCCAGAACCTCTTTGGACCCGGGTCTACAGTGTGTTCTTCCAAATGTTATGGGGGAATAGACTGAACCTAGTGAAGAGGGAGGTTACTTACCGTACGAGGAGACTAGGGGGGTTGTGTATGGTCAACCCTGTGGTGTTCCTAGTGAATACCTTTCTTAAGACCAATATAGCAAACCTCTGGTCAGAGAGGGCTCCTCCGTGGGTATCCTCCTGTAGGGGATGGTTTCGGCCTTTCTTCCAGGAATGGGAGACAGGAGGGCAAGTGAAGGATCTTCGCACACCACACGGGCATCTCCCGGCTTACGCTACCCCGGCTCTGAAGGTTATTCGTCGGTGGGGTCTGGGGATGTGGGAGATTAGGACTCTGTCGAGGAAATTCCTTGACAAGAGGGTCCTGTCTTCTCATTTCCAGAGGCCATTGGCGCTCAAGGACTGCCCAAGTCGGGATCTGGAGGTGGGTTTAGAGCTTTTGAATTCTATCAGGATCCCCTTGAAGTTTTGGGACTTGACTTGGCGCTGCTTCCACGGGAAACTGTGTGTGAGAGACAATCTGAAGTGCAGGAGCTCTGATGACCGGGGATGTCCCCGCGAAGAGTGTGGAGGCATGCTGGAAAGCATGGAGCATTTTCTGCTTCATTGTCCCTTTAACACAGAGGTTTACACCAGGGTGGGCGCTTCCATTGGTTGGCCTCGGCTGGCCAGTCTCTCCTATGCGGAATGGGCCTATGGGGCATTCAGAAACCTTGGAGGCTGGGACCAGTGCACTTTATTCCTAGTCAGCTCAGTGGTCAGGTATTACACGTGGAACGCACGGTGTTTAGTGTCGACGCAGCGTAAAATCCTCCCTGTGGGTGAGGTGGTTAGGAACATTCTTGGTGACCTGGTGAAGGTGCGTTCTCTGGAGTACGAGAGGCTGGGTGCTGGCAGGGCCTCTTGTCTGTGGAGGGGCTCTGCCTTTAAAGTGCCTTAGCCTGTTGTCTCCCCCTGGTGGTGGGCTGATGCTGGCACATTAGTCTTTTTGTTTTGTGCTGTAGATATATGGTGATATAGGGCTTGCAGGCACTGAACTTGAGCTTTAGGGGATTGTGTGATTGAAAAGCCTTATTGTTGTTTGTTTTGTATAGTTTGTATTATTTTGTATATATTTGTTTTGTTTGTACATTTATGTATATGTGTATATATGTATATATATTGTTTTTTTTCTAGGGGTTGTGTTGTGTTGGGGTTTAGTGTTAGGTTGGGTGGTGGGTAGATGGGGGGAGGGGGGTTTCTGTGTGGGACCTTTTATAAAAAAAATCAAAAAAAAATCAAAAAAAAAAAATCCTGGACTGGTTCATGGACGTCTGGTATCATGTACTGGGGGCATGGGATGCGGGACCAGCTCAGGGCCAAAAAAAAAAATAAAAAAAATAAATAAAAAATAAATAAATAAATAAATAAAAAAAATAAAAATAAATTGTATATTCTGTTTTTCTGTTTGTGGTGTTTGTTGGTGGTTTGACACATATTTATTATATTTATTATTTTGGGTGGGGAAATGCAACCGGACCAGTTTTTTGTTATTATTGTTGTTATTATTATTACTGTAAGTATTATTATTATTGTAGAGTGTTTAGTAGTTGTTGTTATTATAGCGGTGTGTTTGGTGAGAATGAGGCTGGACCAGAAGATACTTGGTTGGACATTTTTGGACTAATATGGACTCATTTTTGTATATATTATACAGGTGTATGTTGTTTGTATTATTGTTATGGTGATGTTCGTTCTTTTTGTAATGTTTTATATTTTTTAATAAAAGATCTACAGGATATAACTCAGGATCAGTACAGGATAAGTAATGTAATGTATGTACACAGGGACCTCACCAGCAGAATAGTGAGTACAGCTCTGGAGTATAATACAGGATATAACTCAGGATCAGTACAGGATATGTAATGTATGTACACAGTGAACTCACCAGCAGAATAGTGAGTACAGCTCTTGAATATAATACAGGATATAACTAAGGATTAGTACAGGATAAGTAATGTAATGAATGTATACATTAAGTATTTATTACATTAGCTTATGTCCTGGTGATTATATAGTATGTTTATTGTTTACAAATTTAGCAAAAGAATTATAGGACATAATACTGTCACCTATGTACAAAAATATAAATTCTATAATGCTGCCTCCTATGCACAAGAATAAAACTACTATAATACTGCCCCCTATGTACAACACTATAACTACTATAATACTGCCTCCTATGTACAAGAATATAACTACTATAATACTGCCTCCTATATACAAGAATATAACTACTATAATACTGCTCCTATATACAAGAATATAACTACTATAATACTGCCTCCTATGTACAAGAATATAACTACTATAATACTGCCTCCTATATACAACACTATAACTACTATAATACTGCCCCTGTATACAAGAATATAACTACTATAATACTGCTCCTATATACAATAATATAACTACTATAATACTGCCTCCTATATACAAGAATAGAACTACTATAATACTGCTCCTATATACAAGAATATAACTACTATAATACTGCCTCCTATGTAGAATATAACTACTATAATAATGCTCCTATGTACAATAATATAACTACTATAATACTCCTATGTACAATAATATAACTACTATAATACTGCTCCTATATACAAGAATAGAACTACTATAATACTGCTCCTATATACAAGAATATAACTACTATAATACTGCCTCCTATGTACAGGAATATAAATACTATAATACTGCTCCTATGTACAAGAATATAACTACTATAATACTGCCTCCTATATACAACACTATAACTACTATAATACTGCTCCTATATACAAGAATATAACTACTATAATACTGCTCCTTTATACAAGAATATAACTACTATAATACTGCCTCATATATACAAGAATATAACTACTATAATACTGCCTCCTATATACAAGAATATAACTTAACTACTATAATACTGTCCTCTATGTACAAGAATATAACTACTCTAATACTGCTCCTATATACAAGAATATAACTACTATAATACTGCTCCTATATACAAGAATATAACTACTATAATACTGCCTCCTATATACAAGAATATAACTACTATAATACTGCCCCCTATATACAAGAATATAACTACTATAATACTGCCCCCTATATAAAAGAATATAACTACTATAATACTGCCCCCTATATACAAGAATATAACTACTATAATACTGCTCCTATATACAAGAATATAACTACTATAATACTGCTCCTATATACAAGAATATAACTACTATAATACTGCTCCTATATACAAGAATATAACTACTATAATACTGCTCCTATATACAAGAATATAACTACTATAATACTGCTCCTATATACAAGAATATAACTACTATAATACTGCTCCTATATACAAGAATATAACTACTATAATACTGCTCCTATATACAAGAATATAACTACTATAATACTGCTCCTATATACAAGAATATAACTACTATAATACTGCTCCTATATACAAGAGTATAACTACTATAATACTGCCTCCTATATACAAGAATATAACTACTATAATACTGCTCCTATATACAAGAATATAACTACTATAATACTGCTCCTATATACAAGAATATAACTACTATAATACTGCTCCTATATACAAGAATATAACTACTATAATACTGCCTCCTATATACAAGAATATAACTACTATAATACGGCCTCCTATGTACAAGAATAGAACTACTATAATATTCCTCCTGGTTATGGTTGGTTAGCATAACCTTTTCATTAATTAGATTATTGATTATTGGTTCTCGGGGGTTGTTTTAGGTGTATCGTTGTGGATTTGCCCTGGGTTTTGATCACTCCGTTTTCTTTCTGGAACAATAGGTGTACTATTATTATGGTTAGTAGACTGTGCAGCTGACAGCTGTCGCTCACCGGGTTCGGCCTTCAGCCATCACATGGCAACTGTTCTTTTGTACCATGTTGAAGCCATCGTCAGAATCCAGTAAGTGAAGGTATCAGGGCGGCGAGTTGTCAGGATGATAGAAGTGAAGATTACGCCTGTCGTGTCAGCAGTTTGGGGCGTTTGGACATTTTACACCTGTGTGATGCCGGATTGTTCTGTCAGTCCCCATTCTTCTTTGCAATGAATGTATAAAGAGCATAAAGATATAAAGTGCAGAGACAGCAGGAGAAGCAGCTAATGTCAGCGCTGTGTGTACAGTAGCGTTGCTCGCGAATATTCGCAATGTGAATTTTATTCACGAATATCGCATATTCGCGAGTATTCGCGAATATAGCACTATACATTCGCAATTACGAATATTCTTTTTTTTTTTTTTTTTTTCACAGTACACATCACAGTGATCATCCCTCTCTGCTTCCAGCTTGTGTGGTGTACAGAAGGCTCTAATACTACTGTGTGAGACTGGCATGCGAATTTTCGCATATGCGAATATTTGCATATGCAAATTTTCGCACATTCGAATTTTCGTTAAAACCCGATTTTGTACATGCTAATTTTCGCATATGCGATTTTTCCCACATGCAAACTTTTGTATATGCTAATTTACGCATATGCGAAAATGAAACGTGAATATTACGAATATGCGAATTTAGCGAATATATGACGGATATTCGTCCATATATTCGCAAAATATCGCAAATTCGAATATGGCCTATGCCGCTCAACACTAGCGTACAGTAGGGGCTGTACTTATATTGGGCAGGCTCTGGGCCTTGGCCTGCTCCCAGCTGTGGTAATGCAGTCTAGACCAGTGGTCTCCAATAGAGATGAGCGAACTTACAGAAAATTTGATTCGTCACGAACTTCTCGGCTCGGCAGTTGATGGCTTTTCCTGTGTAAATTAGTTCAGCCTTCAGGTGCTCCGGTGGGCTGGAAAAGGTGGATACATTCCTAGGAAAGAGTCTCCTAGGACCGTATCCACCTTTTCCAGCCCACCGGAGCACCGGAAAGCTGAACTAATTTATGCAGGAAAAGTCATCAACTGCCGAGCCGAGAAGTTCGTGACGATTCGAATTTACTGTAAGTTCGCTCATCTCTAGTCTCCAACCTGCGGACCTCTAGATGTTGCAAAACTACAACTCCCAGCATGCCCGGACAGCCAACGGCTGTCCGGGCATGCTGGGAGTTGTAGTTTTGCAACATCTGGAGGTCCACAGGTTGAAGACCACTGGTCTAGACTAAGGCCTACTGTTTCTGGGCAGCGCCGCTCCAATGGCTGGCATACACCGTATACTCTCCTCCGCAACCACTTATGAGTTCTATGAAACCCTGGTGTTCAATTGTGGGCAGAAGCAGTTATTTTCACGTTTTTGTGTATTTTGTGTTTCACGCATACGTCTTAAATGTATAAAGATCCTTTAATGGATACACACATTTTTATTATAAAATGTGTATCTAAAATGTCTGTTTCTTTTGTTTCATCACTTTTAATTATAATTGTTTTTTTGCTAGACAGTATAAGGCCCCGTTCACACTGCGGAATTCCCGTGGAATTCCGCGGTGTGAACTTTAACATTAGTGTGAACGGGTTTCCGCGAGACCCGTTCACACTGCGGAATTTCAGCGGCGGACATTTCCGCCGCGGAAAGTGTTCCGCGCAAAGAAAGAACATGTTCATTCTTTGCGCGGATTCCGCAAGCACTGCATAGACGTCAATGGTTACGGCTCAGTGCCCCGCGGCCCTAGCGCCGAAGTACTTTTGGCAGCGGCCACCAGGCGGAAGCCCCGCTCGCGGAGTTCATCTGCGAGAATTCCGACGTGTGAACGCACCCTAAGGCTACTTTCACACTGCCACTGCCACCCCGTCAAGAACGGCCATCAAACTCTCTTTTTTTGGGAGTTTGACGAATGTCATTTTGACGGGGCGCAATGGGCAACAGCGGGTCCCGATGTACCCATTATAGTCAATGAGGTCCGTAGGGCGCCGCTATTTTTTAGCAGGAGTAGTGGGTGAAAAAGACGGCGCAAGCAGTATTTTTTCTCCTGCTATTCTCCCCGGCGGCCCTGACGGCCATCACACTACCTTGTGACAATGGTTGTGTGAAAGTAGCCTAAGACAGACCTCTGCACTATTCTGTCCACTTAGAAACTTTATACTGGCACTTTCTGTCTAAATCCAGACAAAAAAAAAAATATAGGAGGATAAATTGTGCTGGATGTTATCAAATAGTATCTGTTTTTGTCGTCCGTTTAACTCATCCTTTTTTTTTGTTTGTTTTTTCATTGTAAAAATCCCTCCCTCTGATCCTACTGGATATGTTTTAAAATAGGTTCTTATGTCTGGACATAAGGGAAAATGTGGGCGCACAAGATGACAACACGTGAGCAGTGGTCACATGTAGGACCATAATGTATTGTAGACAGGTGTTTTAAAGATATGTTTATTTGGTGTTGCTTTAGTGAATTTCCATAAGTCAATGGGGAAATAAAAATCTGCAGTAAATGCTGTGTGTGGGTGGAGGAGGTTGGGTCTTCTAGCCGTGTATGTGAGGAGGGAGCTGGATCTTCTGGACATGTGTGTGGTGGAGGCTGGATCTCTGGAACATCTGGGCAGAGGCATTTGGGTCTCCTGGACGTATGAGGAGAAGGCTGGATCTCTGGAACATCTGGGCAGAGGCAGTTGGGTCTCCTGAACTTGTGTGTGCGGTGGAGGTTGGATCTCTGGAACATCTGGGCAGAGGCTGCTGGGTCTCCTGGACTTGTGTGTGTGTGGTGGAGGCTGGATCTCTGGCACATCTGGGCAGAGGCATTTGGGTCTCCTGGACGTATGAGGAGAAGGCTGGATCTCTGGAACATCTGGGCAGAGGCAGTTGGGTCTCCTGAACTTGTCTGTGCGGTGGAGGTTGGATCTCTGGAACATCTGGGCAGAGGCTGCTGGGTCTCCTGAACTTGTGTGTGCGGTGGAGGTTGGATCTCTGGAACATCTGGGCAGAGGCTGCTGGGTCTCCTGGACTTGTGTGTGCGGTGGAGGTTGGATCTCTGGAACATCTGTGCAGAGGCTGCTGGGTCTCCTGGACTTGTCTGTGCGGTGGAGGTTGGATCTCTGGAACATCTGGGCAGAGGCTGCTGGGTCTCCTGGACTTGTGTGTGCGGTGGAGGTTGGATCTCTGGCACACAGAGGCAGTTTGGTCTCCTGGACATATGAGGAGAAGGCTGGATCTCCGGAACATCTGGGCAGAGGCTGCTGGGTCTTCTGGACTTGTGTGTGCGGTGGAGGCTGGATCTCTGGAACATCTGGGCAGAGGCTGCTGGGTCTTCTGGACTTGTGTGTGCGGTGGAGGCTGGATCTCTGGAACATCTGGGCAGAGGCTGCTGGGTCTCCTGGACTTGTGTGTGTGCGGTGGAGGTTGGATCTCTGGCACACAGAGGCAGTTGGGTCTCCTGGATGTATGAGGAGAAGGCTGGATCTCTGGAACATCTGGGCAGAGGCAGTTGGGTCTCCTTAATGTGTGTGTGCAGAGGAGGCTGGATCTCCTGGGTCTCCTGGATCTATGTGAGCGGAGGGTCTGGAGGTCTCCTGCATTCCCATATGTCAATCACACACCATGTCAGTCACACAGCACCCACTTGAGGATGCTGCTACAGCCTCTGAGGGACCTCATTAATACTGACAGCACTTTTCTATATTGACATTTGCTCACGCTGATAGCCTCGGTGTGTATGCGCTGGGGGAACGTCATAAAGTACATTATAAAGAGACATCACTCGCTGCTGGGATGCACTGGGACTTGAAACAGAATTTATTATTACAATTCTCTAAGTGAACACTTAATATCTCTCAACGTGATGGATCATATGTGGGAAAATATTCAAGATTATTATTAGCAGGAAGTCAAGGTAACTTCTGGGGGCCAAATATCTGAAGGGCCCTGTGTGGCCCAAAGTACATGTTAGAGGTCCAGGCTAGGAAGTAAAAAGCCTGTTAGGAAAATGGAAGGTCATTGTGGCCA
This sequence comes from Hyla sarda, assembly GCF_029499605.1. Taxonomy (NCBI): domain Eukaryota; kingdom Metazoa; phylum Chordata; class Amphibia; order Anura; family Hylidae; genus Hyla; species Hyla sarda. The sequence continues at coordinate 109,660,116 of NC_079198.1, read as the reverse complement.
CTAAGGCCAGCTGGCGACATATGACTATTAGAAGCCTTAGTAAAATGATCATTGTATCACCTGTTATATATGTATAATAATTGCACTTTAATATTGCCAACACTTTAATATTAGAAATCACAGTAAGTGGAGTGTAAGCTCGATTCAAACTTAACCTTTAATTAGTTGCTTATAAAATAAATAGTTCTCAAAATAAATACAATTAAGTACCTGAATCAGGATACACAGAGAAGGTGGGTTGGCTTTGAGATGAACCTCACATTACTCTGTTTGCACCTATGCTGAGGGGGAGGAAACGCGTCGGCATTTGTGTGTTTACTTATCAGGATTATACTCTGTATTTTATACATTTATCTGCATTGGTTGGTGAGGGTTTAACAATGGGGTTTTATGTGTCTCTTCCCCACCTTCTCTGTGCATCGTGATTTAGGTCCTTATTTGTATTTATTTTGAGGACAATTTATTATATACGCAGCTAATTAAAGGTTACGTTTTAATCAAGCTAACACTGTACTTACTGTAATTTCTTGTCATTAATAGCTCCTTTGCAGATCCATCTATGTTTATTTTCTGTGATAGTGTGCAACACTTTAATATTGCCCACTTTAGAAGCGATGCTCCTTTAACCGGTTGATGTACACTATTTTAGCTCACTAATTCCCCAAATAGTACCCTTGATACTGGAGGTCATGTGCTATTGTGATGTCCCAGTACGGGATATGTTCCTACAGTCCTGTCAGGTTGAGTCCCTGTACATCCTCAGGGTTCTCCTGCAGTGTTTCCCCATAATGTGAATAGGTTGTATGTTAAGTGCAAATAATTATAATGTTTGTCACATGTTTAAGTCATGTTTGTTACCCAGAGAGCACCAGGGGACCAGGTGACCCGCAGTTGGCCTATGGGCTCCTTGCTCAGCCCCACTTTATAAGAGGGGGAGGTACTACAATCTCTCTTTTGTGTTTCACTTTCTGCTGAGGTCAAGTCCAGTCCAGACATCTCAGGGTCAGTGTCCAGCACATCTGGAGGCCTCAACCTAAATGGCAGCTACAAGTCAGTAAGTCAAGTCATCTTTATCTGCTGTGATCATCTTCAGTCAAGTCAAGTCAATTGTAGCCAACGTGGCCTGCAAGTCACTGCAAGTCCCAGCAAGCTAAGAGGTCCCCTGTGTTCCTGGCCAAACTGTATAGACTGTACCATCTGTCTACTTCAGTAAAAGCTACCGTTAGCCTTAACCTGGCCTTGGACTATTATTTGCCCCTGCCTAACCTAGGACTAGCGGTACTACCTTCGGGTGGTTACATAGGCAAACCACGCCCTGGTGTCACGAACACAAAGGGGTTAATACCATCTACCCCTGAGCAACACCATCTGGCCCTTACAATTCACATCACACATCCCGTGGCTCACCACACTATTGTAGGCTATGGAGGTTGATCACCTGACTACGAGGGCACTCCTGTTCCATGCTCTCCTGTGGGTGGCACCCCAAGTTAATTAGGCATTGGCAGAAGAGGTTGCATTGGTTGCTGTCGCAGCTGTAGTCAGTGAAATACAACAGGCCAGACCAGAGCAGGAACAGACACAAAGGTATCTAGGATTCCTCTACTTGTCAGGTTAAAGGGGTATTCCAGGAATTTTTTTTATTTGACTGTGCTACAGGGGCTGTAAAGTTAGTGTAGTTAATAATATAGTGTCTGTACCTGTGTGTGACGGTTTTCTCACAATTATTTTTTTTCACCCCAATATCTATTTTTAACAGCATACAAAATTACTGTTGTCTCAGATTTTTCCCAGGTTGCAATGCGGCCGTGACCTGACTCACTGGTCAGCTGATGACAGGTAGCCTGTCTGCTTCAATGGTTGGAGGGATCAATCTGAAACTAATGCAACAGCTGTAGGCACTCTGATTGAAAACCACAGGTCTTTTGAATGGATGCAGCTCATTTGTTTCATTGGGTGGGATGGCTGATGTGTGGGAGGGATGAAAATGGAATTATGGGATTTGTAGGCAAAGAAAGAAAACTCAAACAGGAAATACCAGTTCACAAAAAGCTAGCCACAGTGTTATGTTAATCTCACACATAGCCATTTAGCCCCAAGACAAGCGCAGATCCTTCCTAAGCATGTCCATTACTGTCTGGCAGGTACGTACTAAAATCCCCTTATGGTGGATAACCCCTTTAAATCCCAGCATAAATGCAACTGGAACATAGCCTAAAACCAAGAGATTCTCTGACTAGTGCTGGAGAGAAAGAGAGGATAAGCACCTGCCATACCTACTGTCAGGATCCGGATGGGTATACTGTGAGGATACTGGTGGTGGATCCTCTGTGTCAGTGGGGTGATGACGTGGGCCGTACCAGGGGAACGGAGTCTAAGGGGTTACTGGTTTTCACCAGAGCCCGCCGCAAAGCGGGATGGACTTGCAGCGGCAGGTAACCCCCAGGTCGTTCCACCCGATAGCGACTCAACCCCAACTGACGGCTGAGACAGGCGCGGTACAAGGGATTAGGAAAGAGTAAGGTCGGACGTAGCAGAAGGTCAGGGCAGGCAGCAAGGATCGTAGTCTGGGGCAATGGCAGAGGGTCTGGAACACTGGCTTGGAACATACACAGGAAACGCTTTCACTGGCACTGAGGCAACAAGATCCGGCAATGCAAGGAAGGGGAAGTGGGTTTATATAATGAGGGCACAGGTGTGAGAACTGATTGGGCCAGGCGCCAATCAGTGGCGCGCTGGCCCTTTAAATCGCAGAGAGCCGGCGCGCGCGCCCCCTAGGGAGCGGGGCCGCGCACGCCAGGACTGAGCCGATGGAGGACAGTACAGGTGAGGGGATTGGGATGCGAGCCGCGGGCGGGCGCGTCCCGCTACACGGGTCGCATCCCTGCCGGTAACACTGATGCAGCGCTCCCGGTCAGCAGGTCTGACCGGGGCGCTGCATGAAGGTGAACGTCGTGAGCGCTCCGGGGAGGAGCAGGGACCCGGAGCGCTCGGCGTAACACCTACCATTCGCCCTAGATCCATCAGGACTTTCCGGGTATTGGTGTGATCCCCCCAATAGGACTGTCCCATATTTAACTTCTTAAGGACGCAGGGCGTATCCATACGCCCGTGGGAAATCCGGTCCCCACCGCTAGCCGGAACACTCACATTGGCGGAGGTTTACAGTAAGTATCCGGCTGCAAATTTGAGCTGCGGCAAATTTTGTGCCGCAGCTCAAACTGCCAGCGAGAAACTACTGTGAACCCCCGCCCGTGCGACTGTACCCTAAAAACACTACACTACACTAACACAAAATAAAATAAAAAGTAAAAAACACTACATATACACATACCCCTACACAGCCCCACTCCCCTCCTCAATAAAAATGAAAAACGTCTGGTACGCCACTGTTTCCAAAACGGAGCCTCCAGCTGTTGCAAAACAACTACTCCCAGTATTACCAGACAGCCACTGTCCAGGCATGCTGGGAATTTAGCAACAGCTGGAGGCACCCTGTTTGGGAATTTGGGAATCACTGGCGTAGAATACCCCTATGTCGGCCCCTATGCAAGTCCCTAATTTAGGCCTCAAATGCGCATGGCGCTCTCACTTTGGAGCCCTGTCGTATTTCAAGGCAACAGTTTAGGGTCACATATGGGGTATCGCTGTACTCGGGAGAAATTGTGTTACAAATTTTGGGTGGTATTTTCTGCTTTTACCCTTTTTAAAAATGTAAAATTTTGGGGAAAACAAGCATTTTAGGTAAAAAAAAACAGTTTTAAAAAAACATGTGTTTTTTTTTTTTGCTGTTCTGGCACCATAGGGGCTTCCTAAATGCGGCATGCCCCCAGAGCAAAATTTGCTTTCAAAAAGCCAAATGTGACTCATTCTCTTCTGAGACCTGTAGTGCGCCAGCAGTGCACTTTTCACCCCCATATGGGGTGTTTTCTGAATCGGGAGAAATTGGGCTTCAAATTTAGGGGGATATTTTCTGCTATTACCCTTTTTAAAAATGTCAAATTTTTGGGAAAACAAGCATTTCAGGAAAAATTTTTTTTTTTTTTACATATGCAAAAGTCGTGAAACACCTGTGGGGTATTAAGGTTCCCTTTACCCCTTGTTACGTTCCCCGAGGGGTCTAGTTTCCAAAATAGTATGCCATGTGTTTTTTTTTTTTGCTGTTCTGACACCATAGGGGCTTCCTAAATGCGGCATGCCCCCAGAGCAAAATTTGCTTTCAAAAAGCCAAATGTGACTCCTTCCCTTCTGAGACCTGTAGTGCGCCAGCAGAGCACTTTTCACTCCCATATGGGGTGTTTTCTGAATCGGGAGAAATTGGGCTTAAAATTTTGGGGGGTATTTTCTGCTATTACCCTTTTTAAAAATGTAAAACTTTTGGGAAACCAAGCATTTTAGGGTAAAAAATTTTTTTTTTTTACATATGCAAAAGTCGTGAATCACCTGTGGGGTATTATCACTTTACCCCTTGTTATGTTCCCCGAGGGGTCTAGTTTCCAAAATAGTATGGCAGTTGTTTTTTTTTGCTGTTCTGGCACCATAGGGGCTTTCTAAAGGTGACATGCCCCCCAAAAACCATTTGTCGCTCCTTCGCTTCTGAGCCCTCTACTGCACCCGCAGAACACTTTACATGGACATATGAAGAATGTGCTTACTCGAGAGAAATTGGGTTTCAAATACAAGTAAAAAATTTCTCCTTTTTACCCCTTGTAAAAATTCAAAAATTGGGTCTACAAGAACATGCGAGTGTAAAAAATGAAGATTGTGAATTCTCTCCTTCACTTTGCTGCTATTCCTGTGAAACATCTAAAGGGTTAAAATGCTGACTGAATGTAATTTTGAATACTTTGGGGGGTGCAGTTTTTATAATGGGGTCATTTGGGTATTTCTAATATGAAGACCCTTCAAATCCACTTCAAAACTAATCTGGTCACTGAAAAATAGTGAGTTTGAAAATTTTGTTAAAAATGTGAAAATTGATGCTGAACTTTGAAGCCCTCTGGTGTCTTCCAAAAGTAAAAACTCATAAATTTTATGATGCAAACATAAAGTAGACATATTGTATATGTGAACCAAAAATGTTTTTTATTTTGAATATCCATTTTCCTTACAAGCAGAGAGCTTCAAAATTTTCAATTTTTTCATCAAATTTTGGGATTTTTCACCAAGAAAGGATGCAAGTTACCACAAAAATTTACCACCACGTTAAAGTAGAATATGTCACGAAAAAACATTCTCGGAATCAGAATGATAACTAAAAGCATCCCAGAGTTATTAATGTTTAAAGGGGTTCTCCGGTGCTTAAACATCTTATCCCCTATCCAAAGGATAGGGGATAAGATGCCTGATCGCAGGAGTCCCGCAGCTGGGGACCCCCGCGATCAGGCATCTTATCCCCTATCCTTTGGATAGGGTATAAGATGTTTAAGCACCCGAGTACCCCTTTAACCCCTTAAGGACTCAGGGTTTTTCCGTTTTTGCACTTTCGTTTTTTCCTCCTTACCTTTTAAAAATCATAACCCTTTCAATTTTCCACCTAAAAATCCATATTATGGCTTATTTTTTGCGTCGCCAATTCTACTTTGCAGTGACATTAGTCATTTTACCCAAAAATGCACAGCGAAACGGAAAAAAAAATCATTGTGCGACAAAATCGAAAAAAAAACGCCATTTTGTAACTTTTGGGGGCTTTCGTTTCTACGCAGTGCATATTTCGGTAAAAATTACACCTTATCATTATTCTGTAGGTCCATACGGTTAAAATGATACCCTACTTATATAGGTTTGATTTTGTCGCACTTCTGGAAAAAATCATAACTACATGCAGGAAAATTTATACGTTTAAAAATGTCATCTTCTGACCCCTATAACTTTTTTATTTTTCCACGTATGGGGTGGTATGAGGACTCATTTTTTGCGCCGTGATCTGAAGTTTTTATCGGTATGATTTTTGTTTTGATCGGACTTTTTGATCACTTTTTATTCATTTTTTAATGATATAAAAAGTGACCAAAATACGCTTTTTTGGACTTTGGAATTTTTTTGCGCGTACGCCATTGACCGTACGGCTTAATTAATGATATATTTTTATAGTTCGGACATTTACGCACGCGGCGATACCACATATGTTTATTTTTTATTTTTTTTACACTGTTTTATTTTTTTTATGGGAAAAGGGGGGTGATTCAAACTTTTATTAGGGAAGGGGTTAAATGACCTTTATTAACACTTTTTTTTTACATTTTTTTTGCAGTGTTATAGGTCCCATAGGGACCTATAACACTGCACACACTGATCTCTAATGCTGATCACTGGCGTGCATTAACACGCCTGTGATCAGCATTATCGGCGCTTGACTGCTCCTGCCTGGATCTCAGGCACGGAGCAGTCATTCGTCGATCGGACACCGAGGAGGCAGGTAAGAGCCCTCCCGGTGTCCGATCAGCTGTTCGGGACGCCGCGATTTCACCGCGGCGGTCCCGAACAGCCCGACTGAGCAGCCGGGTCACTTTCACTTTCACTTTAGAAGCGGCGGTCAGCTTTGACCGCCGCTTCTAAAGGGTTAATACCGCACATCGCCGCGATCGGCGATGTGTGGTATTAGCCGCGGGTCCCGGCCGTTGATTAGCGCCGGGACCGACGCGATATGATGCGGGATCGCGGCGCGATCCCGCTTCATATCGCGGGAGCCGGCGCAGGACGTAAATATACGTCCTGCGTCGTTAAGGGGTTAAAGTGACAGTGGTCAGAATTGCAAAAAATGTCCTTAAGGTGAAAAAGGGCTAAGTCCTTAAGGGGTTAACTGTTAACACTTCTTAATGTTGCTCTCACAGTTAAATTTGGCATTCATTGAAAAGTTTGACAGAGCGAAGAGCCATAGGCTCCTCACCCTGTCAGTCTCTCTTGTGCCCACCTGCTGCATTATGTGCATCACCTGTGCGACCTCTCCCATATAGCATTGTGGCTGATCTTCTTCTTGGTGGGAATTGGTGTTTAACCTGCCTTTGTATTAGTAACCGGTAAGTAGGGCCTCTTTTCTGTGATCATTTTGAGTAATTTTTTTCCCATTTTCTGTAATGGTAGTGTAGGGACTTGCATGAGACTGAGGACCCTTGACGTGGGTTGCGAGCTTGCATATTTTGACCAACATATTAGCTAATACTTCATGTTTCTCATGTCTAGTATATATATTTTTCATGATATGGTCTGGCCTTTATGATGCAGGGGAAGCCCGGGGTGCCAGTGCTTTGTGGGGTGCACATATAAAGGTGCTGGGCAACCCACTTGATCGAATAGTATGGGCATCACTAATAGGTTGACAGCAAACATGGTGCACTACACGCTATGATGTATCTGGCACCCTGTGTGTATGTCTTATCTGTGTTCAACTATAATACTAAGCAGTAGGCATGTGAGTTGTTGTTCATCAGTATTTCAGTAGTATCATTGGTATGGATACAAATGTTGTCGGCATTTTATTGAGTCTAATGTATAGACACTTATATTTATACAGATTTAATATATCTTGAACATCAGAAACTTGAAGCTACTAAATATGGGTACCCCTGCCTTCACAACCTGGATTGTTTTACTATTTATAATTTTTCATTTGTTGTTTGTACCATACGGCAGAACATGGCATTAGAAATTTGTATCTCTTATTTGTCTAGAATATGTTGGTGGACCTGAGGAAGGCATGAGCCAGTGCCGAAACGCGTGACCCTTAATGTGCTAAATAAATTATACATTGTTCCTATGCTTGCTTGGGTCTCATTCTGTACATGAGACCAGCAGCACCTCTCAGACCCCCTTTTTGTCTGTGTTCCCGTTATTGCTAATCCGCTCCATTAACCCCTTCCCGACCTATGACATACCTGTACGTCATGGGTGGCAAGGTGTTCCCGACCCATGACATACAGGTACGTCATGGACATTACTGCCGCTACTCGCGGCATCCCGCAGCGCCCGGAAAGATGGTGGCTATCACTGATAGCCAGCCATCTTACCGTGCGACCACGGGGGGTTTCGTCCCCCACCCCCCCCCCCAGCGATCGCTGCTATCAGCTGGTCAAATCTGACTAGCTGATAGCAGCGTTTCGCTATCAGAATACTTAGCAGCGCGGTGTGTGAGTCCCGATCACGGGGATCGGGACACACACCGCTCTGCTAAGTGTCCCTGACCCGTCCCCCGGCGTCACTTACCCGTCGGAGCGGTGTCCCGAGCGGTCCCGGCGTCCTCCGTGCGGTCCCGGCTGCGCTGTGTCCCGGAGGTGAGTTTCCGGCAGCAGTGCGGCATCTTCATTGGCAGCAGTGAGATCGCCGTAAAGCGATCTCACTGCTGCCTCTGAGAGTTTCAAAACAGCAACTCCCAGCATGCCCAGAAAGCCTTTGGCTTTCTGGGCATGCTGGGAGTTGTAGTTTTGCAACATCTGGAGGTCCACAGTTTGGAGACCACTGTATAATGGTCTCCAATCTGTGCTCTTCCAGATGTTGCAAAACTACAAATCTCAGCATGCTCAGTCTGTCCAGGCATGCTGGGAGTTGTAGTTCTCTAACATCTGAAAGAGCACAGATTGGAGACCATTATACAGTGGTCTCCAAACTGTGGACCTCCAGATGTTGCAAAACTACAACTCCCAGCATGCCCAGACTGCCCAAGCATGCTGGAAGTTGTAGTTCGGCAACATCTGATCCTTCAGATATTGCCGAACTACAACTTCCAGCATGCCTTGGCAGTCTGGACATGCTGGGAGTTGTAGTTTTGCAACAACTGGAGGCACACTAGTTGGGAAACATTGTCCGTTTCCTACCTCAGTGCCTCCAGCTGTTGCAATTGTATAACTCCCAGCATGCACTGACAGACCATGCATGCTGGGAGTTGTAGTTTTGCAACAGCTGGAGGCACACTGGTTTGGAAACACTAAGTTTGGTTGCAAAACACTTGAAAGTTTATTACTTAACTTAGTGTTTCCAAACCAGTGTTCCTCCAGCTGTTGCAAAACTACAACTCCCAGCATGCACGGACAGCCAAAGGGCATGCTCGGAGTTTGCAACAGCTGGATGTTTGCCCCCTCCCCCCAATGTGAATGTACAGGGTACACTCACATGGGCGGAGGTTTACAGTGAGTGCTGCAAGTTTGAGATGGCGCAAATTTTGCGCTGCAGCTCAAACTTCCAGCGGCAAACTTGCTGTGAACCTCTGCCCATGTGACTGTACCCTAAAAACACTACACTACACTAACACTAACCTAAAATAAAAAGTAAAAAACACTACATATGCACATACCCCTACACAGCCCCCCTCCCCCCCAAAAAATGAAAAACATCTGGTAAGCTACTGTTTCCAAAACGGAGCCTCCAGCTGTTGCAAAATAATAACTCCCAGTATTGCCGGACAGCCATTGACTGTCCAGGCATGCTGGGAGTTTTGCAACAGCTGGAGGCACCCTGTTTGGGAATCACTGGCGTAGAATACCCCTATGTCCACCCCTATGCAAATCCCTAATTCAGGCCTCAAATGCGCATGGCCACAGTTTTGGGACACATATGGGGTATCGCCGTACTCGGGAGAAATTGCCTTACAAATTTTGGGGGGCTTTTTCTTCTTTAACCCCTTATGAAAAGGTGAAGTTGGGGTCTACACCAGCATGTTAGTGTAAAAAAATAAATTTTTTACACTGACATGCTGGTGTTGCCCTATACTTTTCATTTTCACAAGAGGTAAAAGGGAAAAAAGACCCTCTAAATTTGTAACGCAATTTCTCCCGACTACGGAGATACCCCATATGTGGGCGCAAAGTGCTCTGGGGGCGCACAACAAGGCCCAGAAGGGAGAGTGCACCATGTACATTTGAGGCGATTTGCACAGGGGTGGCTGATTGTTACAGCAGTTCTGACAAACGCAAAACAATAAATATCCACATGTGACCCCATTTTGGAAACTACACCCCTCACGGAATGTAATAAGGGGTGCAGTGAGCATTTACACCCCACTGGTGTATGACAGATTTTTGGAACAGTGGTCTGTGAAAATGAAAAATAAAATTTTTGATTTGCACAGTCCACTGTTTCAAATATCTGTCAAACGCCAGTGGGGTGTAAATGCTCACTGCACCCCTTATTAAATTCCATGAGGGGTATAGTTTCCAAAATGGGGTCACATGTGGGGGGGTCCACTGTTCTGGCACCATAGGGGCTTCCTAAATGGGACATGCCCCCCAAAAACCCTTTCAGAAAAACTCACTCTCCAAAATCCCATTGTCGCTCCTTCCCTTCTGAGCCCTCTATTGCGCCCGCCGAACACTTTACATACGCATATGAGGTATTTCCTTACTCAAGAGAAATTGGGTTACCAATTTTAGGGTGATTTCTCTCCTTTTACCCCTTGTAAAAATTCAAAAATTGGGTCTACAAGAAAATGCGAGTGTAAAAAATGAAGATTTAGAATTTTCTCCTTCACTTTGCTGCTATTCCTGTGAAACACCTAATGGTTAAAACACTTACTGAATGTCATTTTGAATACTTTGGGGGGTGCAGTTTTTATAATGGGGTCATTTATGGGGGATTTCTAATATGTAGATCCTTAAAATCCACTTCCAACCTGAACTGGGCCCTGAAAAATTACGATTTTGAAAATCTTGAGAAAAATTGGAAAATTGCTGCGGAACTTTGAAGCCCTCTGGTGTCTTCCAAAAGTAAAAACTTTTTTTTTTAATGCAAACACAAAGTAGACATATTGTATATGTGAATCAATATGTAATTTATTTGGAATATCCATTTTCCTTTCAAGCAGAGACTTTCAAAGTTAGAAAAATGCAAAATTTTCTAAATTTTCATGAAATTTTTAGATTTTTTACCAAGAAAGGATACAAATATCAGTGAAATTTTACCGATATCATAAAGTAGAATATGTCACGAAAAAACAATCTCGGAATCAGAATGATAAGTAAAAGCATTCCAAAGTTATTAATGTTTAAAGTGACAGTGGTCAGATTTTCAAAAAATGCCCAGGTCATGAAGGTGAAAATGGGCTGGGTCATGAAGGGGTTAAGAAGTTGGATCCGGTCAGAGTGCAGCAGCTTCAAAGAGCATCATCTACCTGTTATTTATCATTCAAGTCACACCTAATCGTTGTGACTATTCATCAGGTCAGCATATCACTTTGGTGTGGTGGAGGAAGCCCACCAACTGATATATACGTCACGAGGGAGCTCCCCTGTTTTTCTTTTCTACTATTCTCATCAGTTTTTTGCATCTGTGGGAATAGGTGTCTAACCTGCCCTTGTACCAATACTCAGTAAGCATGACCTTTCATTTGCTATGATTTTTTTCTCCTGCTGCATGATGCCGTCAGTCACAAGAGGCTGAGGGTTCCTTCCTCTGCCCTCTAGTACAGATAAGTGACGTCATTGTGCACCAGAGTACAAAGCAGGAAGATCACCTTCCGCCAACAATTGTCCTGGGGAAACTGAGCGAAACATGTATACAAAAGTACCAAATGCCATCATTACATAATAGGATGGGATCACCAAAAGGCAATTTTTTATGGACAGCATGCAGCCTGTCAACTTGTCATCAAAGAAGTCACTGTGCATATGGTCAATACCGAGACTGATCCTCCCACTTACCGTTTCACCCAGGAAAGATCCTTCTTCTTAGTGACCATCTAAGGGACTGGTCTGCCCACATACATAATCTCCATCCCCAGATAGATCCTGCTAGGAACAAGTCTATTAGAGGATATGTCTTTTAAGTGACAGATTCCTGTAGAGACTGATCCTTCCATCTACAGATCCTTCTAGAGATAGATCCTCTTAGGGACAGATACTAGCTCAGATAAATCTTCCCAGAGACAGATCCTTTCTGCCTTGGATCCTGAATGAACCCACACCACTTATCTGTCATGCAAGATTTTCTGAGAACCTAATGAGTTGAGAGTCCACTTTGTGGATGGGCAGGAAGGCATCTGCAGTTGGGTTCCTCTGTGAAGTATGTGCCCCCTGTGCTAAGTTATCAAGCAACATTGAAGGCTTCAGGTGACAGGTACAGAGTGCCTGCCGGATGACAGATTATAGGAGACCTCCGGGTAGAATTGCTTTTGTGTAAGTTCTCGTTCTTCTTTGACATACATTTAAATGTGTTTTGTGCCGCCTGCCAGGATTCATGTAAAATAGGTAGAAGGTGAGAGTCATCTGCATTAAAATACCGTCCATCTTATTCATCCTGAGCGCTTAGACTCCATCCTGGACTGCAGCGACGCGCACAATGTACCGCTTTCATCACTTTTTTCCCCTCTATCAAGGGCCTTGTAATGTGTTCCTGTCACTTCTTTTCCCGCCCGGAAAATATGGATGTCAAGAAACCATTATCACGCCATCAATCACCCGGGAATCATGAGTTAGCGCAGAATGCTCCACGTGTCATCTCTGATCTCACTTCAAAGTTTTGTCCTAAACACAAAGTGACCGAAATTAGTCTAGAACCAACCATGTCAGAGCCACAGGTGTCCTCTTACATCCCATACTACATACTTGACTACATGTATGGACCTACTGACATGAGTACATACATGGACCTACTGACATGAGTACATACATGGACCTACTGACATGAGTACATACATGGACCTACTGACATGAGTACATACATGGACCTACTGACGTGACTTATATACATGAACACACTGACATGAGTACATACATGGACCTACTGACATGACTACATACATGGACCTACTGACATGACTACATACATGGACCTACTGACATGACTACATACATGGACCTACTGACATGACTACATACATGGACCTACTGACATGAGTACATACATGGACCTACTGACATGAGTACATACATGGACCTACTGACATGACTACATACATGGACCTACTGACATGACTACATACATGGACCTACTGACATGACTTATATACATGAACACACTGACATGACTACATACCTTGGCCTACTGACATGACTGCATGGAAAAATAAGACATCCCCTGAAAATATGACCTAGCTCATCTTTGGGAGCAAAAATTAATATACAACACTGTCTTATTTGGGGGGGGGGGGACAGGGTAAGGGTAACAGGATAACCCTGTTTCCCCGAAAATATGACAGTGTCTTATATTAAAGGATCCAAAAGCAAAGAAGCACAGAAGGCGGCACTCACCAATCAGGATGTCTTTATTCACCGTTCGGGAACCGGGCACAGGTAACAGGCGGGGGAGTGGGGTGGAGGATGGGGCTTCCGGAACAAGTTGTTTCACGATCCAATCCGGCTAGAAGAAGTGAGCAAGGTGCACAAAACAACTTGTTCCGGCAGCCCCATCCTCCACCCTACTCCCCCGCCTGTTACCGGTGTCCGGTTCCCGAACGGTGAATAAAGACATCCTGATTGGTGAGTGCTGCCTTCTGTGCTAGTTTGCTTTTGGATTGTTTATTCTTACCGGTTGAGCACCACAGCTACAGGATCATTAGTACAGCATCCTTGCTAGTGAACTGTCCACAATCACCCTCATGCTTATTTTCGTCAGTGCCAGCTCTTCCTCCTCTGCATACACCTTATATTAAAGGAGATGTCCGGTGCGGACTTTTTCTGTTCCATCCTGCCCGGGCTGCAAAAAGAGACAAAACAAACTTTCACTTATCTTCCTACGTTCCCCTGGAGCTCCGCAACAGCTGATCCTTCGGCCGGTTAATTACTACTTCCCTTAGGCTGAAGCGCCGTGTGATGTACCGGGCTATCACCAGCCGCAGCGATGTCCCGCCTAGGCCGGTGATAGGCTGAAGCGCCGTGTGACGTACCGGGCTAAGGGAAGTAGGAAGTAAACAGCCCCGCCAACGATCAGCTGTTGCGGAGCTCCAGGGGAACATAGGAAGGTAAGTGAAAGTTTGTTTTGTCTCTTTTTGCAGCCCGGGCAAGATGGAATAGAAAAAGTCCGCACCGGACATCTCCTTTAATTTTTGCTCCCAAAGATATGCTAAGTCTTATTTTCAGGGGATGTCTTATTTTTCCATGAAGAAGAATTCACATTTATTGTTGAACAAAAATAAAGGAAATTTATTACCTCTATAGTAGTTGTCATCACAAACCAGTATAACTCCCCCCTCCCCCTTTACCAGACATTCCCCCCCAGGCACCCCTGTGTTTCTTTGCCATTTCCAGCCAGATTCCACACACATTGCCCAACTCCTGTCCCCCGCGCGACTCACTCACTCTGTCTGTCTTTGAGTCACAGTCAGACTCCGTCAAGGCAGAGCGAGCAGCAGGCGGCAGCTTGTCCTGGCATGGGGGCGGCACAGGCTCTGTGATGAAGAGTGATGTCCCCCTGTGCAACGTCAAGGGCGTCACTTGCCATCCAGAGAGCCGTCCGCCGCAGCTCACTGACTTAAAGTGACCACGTGCTGCCTGAGCAGCTCAGGCTGCGCTGCGGCCACTGGTGAGCTGCGTGGCTGCACCTGCCGCTACCGAGAGGTCCGACGCCTTATTTTCGGGGGGAGGCCTTATATTTCTCCAGTAGGCAAAACGTAAAGTAGGCCTTATTTTCGGGGGATGTCCTACTTTCGGGGAAATACAGTACATGGCTACATACATGGACCTACTAACATGACTTACATACATGGACACACTGACATGACTACATACCTTGACCTACTGACATGACTACATGCATGGATCTACTGACATAACTGCACACACGATACCACTGTCCATAGTTTCATGTTGCTTTCCTGTCCCTGGCTCCAGCCTCTGGCAGCAGATTCCCTGTCACATGGGATTGTGATTGTGTTCATTGTGTTCATTTGACAGACATAATAATGATGATTGTTGTTCGCGCATCACCCAGGTTCATGTCATTAATATTAGAGCCTCCGGCAACTCCAGGCAGCAGCGCTATATCTCAAGGCTCACAACCCAATTACTACAACAGTTATTATATGATAAGAAAACTCGGGACACTATTACGGACATCACCAGGGACTGCAGCACCTATGTTATACTGTGACGTGTGCTCCCGACATATCACCAGAGACTGCGGCACCTTCACAACTCTGCTGTACTAGAACATGTGCTCCCCACACACCACTGAAGACTGCGGTACTGTAATGTCCCACAACGAGTAGTAGCCCTGGGTGATGGATGAATCCTTGTGTCTTTATGTCAGCGTAAAAAATGTCTTTATTCCATGTATGTGATTTATTGTGTTTGTCTAGTATAGCTGGTGCTGTAAGATAGCACAAGAGTTAACCACACAACACACCTGATACAGAAGTCATGCTAGCGTTGGGTCTCTTTAAGGACTAAAATCACATGGAATATGCTTCAATATATAAAAAGATAGGGCGCGCTTCTTGTCCACAATCATCAGATGATGGGTAAGCAGGAAAATAAGCAATACGCTTACTGGAGAATGTTGTGTTCAGAGCCCAACCTCTATACAAGCATGTAGTTGAAATGATGGGTCAGCTGCCACATTTTTACCCGAACAGCACACGGGGATGGTAGTTGTATATAGGGCTGGGCGGTATGACCAATTATGTGTATCACGGTATTTTTGTAACTTATGACGGTTCCACGGTTTATAACGGTATTTCTCCCCCCCCCCAAATCATGCGACCCGCGAGCGCTGTTCTGCTTCTTTCCCCCCCCCCCCCCCAAATTAAATATCAGCCCAGCGCTGCGCTGTCCCCATTGGGGAACTACTCACATGTCACCCGCATGCGCTGCCCTCCTGGTCCTCCTGTTTGTTGCGGGCCACTGGCGCTGGAACTCTATACTGTACGCTGTATCCCTATGCCCGGGCGGCAAAAGATAAACAAAATAAACTTTATCACACCTTCCTACGTTGGCCTTACGCTCTTCCTGGGGACGGGAACGTCGGAGAGCTGTCAGCCTATCACCGGCCGCAGCTATGTTCCGCCTCGGCCGGTGATAGGCTGAGCCCCCTGTCATGTAAGAAGTCGGCTTCTTACATGACAGTGGGCTCAACCTATCACCAGCCGAGGCGGAACATTGCTGCGGCCGGTGATAGGCTGATGGCTCTCCGACGCTCCTGTCCCCGGGAAGCAGGTCCGGACCGACGGGGGAACTTAGGAAGGTGCGTTAAAGTTTATTGTGTTTATCTTTTGCAGCCCGGGCATAGGGATACAGCGTACAGTATAGAGTTCTAGCGCCGGCGGTCCGCAACAAACAGGAGGACGAGGAGGGCAGCGCTTGCAGGTGAGGTGAGTAGTTCCCCGATGGGAAAAGCACTGGGCTGATAATTAATTGGGGGGGGGGGAAACAGAACAGCACTCGCGGGTCACATATGATTAGTTCCCCAATGTGGGGACAGCACAGCGCTGGGTTGATAATTCATTCATTCCCGAGGGGGAGGGGCCCAACCGGTATTGCGGTATGGGAAAAATTCATATCGTTCAGCACAAAAATTTCAGTATTCGGTATGAACCGGTATACCACCCAGCACTAGTTGTATACAAAAAGGATCAAACTTCTTGGGAAAAAAGGATACTTCTCAGGCACTCCTTCCACAGGACATTTTATTTATACGTAAAGACACACTACACAGATCATTATTTGCATCTAGAAAATCACATGGCAGGTATAGGTCAGGGAAGTCTATATAAGGCCCTGCTCAACTCTCCCAAGCTGAGTAAGAGTCGAGTGCAAGCTGAGTACGAGTTGAGAGAGAAATCAAGTCTGTCACGTAGCCTCTTCCATGCTAACAGGGTGTCCACTACAAGTCACAAGTGAGCTTTCAGGAGAAATACCAAAATGCCTGATAGTAAACAGAAAACCGAGCACCACACGCCTCAAAGTCCTAGTTCAGTTAGCAGGACCAATTGTTTAGTTAGGGGAAACCCATCTGGATGCACCAGCTGGATCGGGAAGCAGTAAAGTCAACACCATTGATATGGGATCATGTGCACAAGTCTATACACTACCTTTGTCGCGCCACCGAGAAGACCCTGCTTCAGTGAGTTCCTTTTGGGATTACGCTAGGGAGCCCACAAGTCACAGTCACATAATCAGTCAAGGAACAAATCAGGCTAAATAAGGAACATAAGTCACGTCCGGGGATAGACCTGATTGCTGATTCCAGAACTTCTTAACAAGTCAATCAAGTTTATTTAGTCACTAATACACTGCAACTAACACCTATCTTATCCACACAATGTTAACCCTTGCAGTACTCACAACCTGGAGGGGCAAGCTGTGCATAACTAGCTTGCCCCCTGACTGGAGAGCAGTTAAGGGGTTAAGAAATGTACAGGCAAGGTTTTTTAGCCCCCTCCCCCGCCTGTAAAATTTGCCAGTGGCTACAGTGGTATGTCCCATGGGTAGGGGGGAAGGAGTGCACCAATCAGGGGTTTAATAGTTTCCCGGGCTTTCAGGGGCCCTCCCCTGGGTATTTATAGCTGTGGTGCCTCCCTTCCCCCCTCAATCTGCCCAGGACCCGGAGTTTTGCCCTCCCTCCCTCCCTTTTTGTGTCTCTGTTTATTGTAAGTCACAGCTTGGCGGTAAGAAGACGGTGAAAGCCGGGGTCAACCCGGGGTAGACCTCCACACAGGACGGTGTGGCAGCACCTCTCGGGTTGGTAAGAAGCCAATCGGTGTCTTTGTTACAGTTAATGTGTTATTTATATAAGTAATTTTATAAATAAAGCTGTGGCCGATCCCCACCCACGGAAAAGTTGAATTGTTGTTGTGTCAGTTATTATTTAATTATTTATTGTAGTAAGGGGGAGGGGTAGTTATAGCCTGCTAGGAGCTAATTGGGTCTCAACAGTCTGAGACTTTGTGAAACAATCTGTTTCTGCTGTTTACATCTGAAGTTTTGCAAGTAAAATCGCATTGCACCTTCTCCTCGTCTCCCTGTGTCTGGTTGTCTGCTGACATCACAACATCAAGGGCATCCCAACCACTATCACAAAAACACAGTATACAGGGACATGCCCTGAAGGACTTGCACCGCTATACCAACATGCGCCACCCTCCATTGACAAAAGTTGTGTGCACCTAGGGCAGGGGTTACATAGGACTGCTGCATCACTCGCAGGACTGTTGACACTTTAAGTAGAACTACAGGTCCCAGCAACAACCCCCCTGGGTACAGAATACAGCTGTGTGCTGAACAAATTAACTTTTTTGTCAATATTTTAGCTAACTAGACAAACTTCTGATTGTGTCCCATACTGTGCCACAGGAGTATGGGTATCATTTTGAGAGACTTTCTGAACTTTGTCTGCTTGAGGGTGGCATGTGACAATTTGGGCAGTTCATACCCCAAAAGTGTGTCCTCATAAAGTTTATTCGAACTTAAATGTGTCTCTACCAGAGAAATTGTCAAGATGTGTTTTGTTTGTGAAACTCTTGTCATGCCTGAAGACTAATGGCCTCTCATCTGTATTGTATGATTTCTACAATTTCTTGCTGCAACAAAGTAGCTGGTTCTGCTTCCGTCAGGTACAGATTCCAACACACAGTGGGAAAACATCAGTCCTACCTTTGGGTCAGTGCCGGAGTGGCAGCCAGAGAGGAAATCCTTCATTCCCCAGTGCTTCTTCATCCAGTCCATGGACCACCAAGAGAGAGGGAGTGAGTAGACTAGGAGAGGGAAATCCAGAAAAGGCTGGAGGATCCACAAAAAGGATCGATGGGCAGGGATTGTGCAGGAGTATGATCCAGACAGTGGATTCAGATTCCAGACCACACCTGAGGCTCCAAAGACCTCTTTACTTAACCAGAGCAGTGCCTGGCACTTTAACATGCTGGTTCTATTGCCAGGAACACATGGAGTTCACTCCGATATTGGAACCCTGAAGTTGGTGGGAAGCTGGACCCGCCAGCACATGTCATCTCCAGTGTGGAGGAGGAGTGGGAGGATGATCCGCAACGACACCTCACCACCTTGAAAACCATCCTGCGTGGTTTTTTCCTTCTACAACTGCCCACTTCACCACTGCAAGCATCGACACCAGTGACCCATGTTGCTACACATCACCAATGACTGCGGCACCTCATCTCTACTGTACTGGAACATTTGCTCCCTACTCATCCCCAGGGACTGTGTCACCTCCATGGCTCTGATATACTGCAACATGCATTCTCTGCACATTACTGGGGACTGCTGCACCTTCACAGCTCTGCTTTACTGGGGCATGAGCACCCTACACAACACCATAGACTGCAAAGGCTCCACAGCTCTGCTGTAGAGCAATGTGTACTCTACTATACTGGGTTTTTGCGTTCATTACACATCACCAGGAACTACAGCACCTCTATAGCTCGGCTATACTGGGCCAACACAGGAACATGCAGGAGAGACACAGAGAGGTCAATAGAGAAGAGATGCAGAGAGGGCCATGCAGGTAAGACATGTAGAGGTTTATCCAGGGGCAACAGAGATAAGTCCCTGGTGGAGATACACAAAGAGATCCATGGAGAAGAAACACAGAGAGGTCCATGCAACAGAGACACAGAGAGAACCATGCAACAGAGAGAGGTCAATGGTGGAGATACACAGAGAGGTCCATGCAACAGAGAGAAGTCCATGGTGGAGAGACACTGAGTGGTCCATGGTGGAGAGACACAGAGAGGTCCATGCAGCGGTGACAGAGAAGAAAATGGTGGAGAGACACAGAGAGGTCCATGGAGAAGAGACACAAAGAGGTCCATGCAGGGAAGACACAGAGGAGTCCATACAAAGAGAGATACATGTAGGAGAACCAAAGATCCATAGAGGAGAGAGACAGGTCAATGCAGGAGAGACAAAGTCCTATGCAGAAGTGACACAGAGATCCATGCGTGAAAGACACAAAGTGGCCTATGGTGGAGAGACATAGAGTAGTTTATTGAGGATAGACACAGAAGTCCATGGTAGAGAGACACAAAAAGGTCCATGGAGAAAAGACACGAGAGGGTGGGATGCAACTTGTTGCCACGCCCCCTCCCATAGACTTGCATTGAGGGGGCGGGGCGTGACGTCACACGGGGCGGAGTCCTGACATCACAATCTTCCATCCCCGTGGTCGGGAAGAATTAGCCTGAGAGCCTCCAGCGTTTCTGGAAGCAGTTACAGGTGGGTGCAGCTTGCTATATTGCGAGGGTCCCCAGTGGCGGGTCCCCGGCGATCTGACATCTTATCCCCTATCTTTTGGATAGGGGATAAGATGTCTTGGGGCGGAGTACTCCTTTAAAGGAAATCTTTCATTTGTATTTGCTGCCAAGAGCTGCAGACACCATTGGATAGTTGTTAGGGTGTAAAAGCAAACTGTACCATTCCTGGAGCTGATGGTAAAGACAGTTTTATAAACTTTATCAGTGTCTGCAGCTCTTAGTAGCAAATGAAGCCTCACTAATCACTCTTTACACTCCTTCAAGGGGTACTCCACCCCTAGACATCTTATACCCTATCCAAAGGATAGGGGATAAGATGTCTGATCGCAGGGGTCCAGCCGCTGGGGACCCCCGCAATATAGCATGCAGCACCCACCTGTATCTGCTTCCGGCAGCGCTGGAGGTTCTGGCTCCCGACCACGGGAACGGAAGATAGTGACGTCACGGCCCCTCCCCTGTGTGACCTCACACCCCGCCCCCTGTATGCAAGTCTATGGGAGGGGGCGTGACAGCTGTCGATCACAGGGCCGGGGCATTGTGACATCATGGCTCCGCCCCCATGTGACGTCACAATGCTCCGGCCCCGTGATCGACAGTAATCAGACCCGGAGAAAACACGCTACGGGGACTGATTTCAAAGGGTGCGGCGTGCAAGATCACAGGGGGTCCCCAGCGGTGGGACTCCCGCAATCAGGCATCTTATCCCCTATCCTTTGGAGGGTAGCAGAGACAGGGATGCACCAGTCCGCAATGGCACAAACACAATGGGGGATATTTATCAAAACCTGTCCAGAGGAAAAGTTACCAGTTGCCCACAGCAACCAAGTAGCTCGTTTCTTTCATTTTTAACAAGGCCTCTATAAAATGAAAGAAGCGATCTGATTGGTTGCTATGGGCAACTGGTAACTTTTCCTTTACACAGGTTTTGATAAATCTCCCCCAATAGGAGTAAAAACTCTCTGAAGGTGCTTCAACTCCCAAGAAATCATGAATAAGAGGGCATCAATTTAAGACGATTTCATTATGAACCAATAATGCAATTTTGGGTAGGACACTTCGTCAAAATGGTGTGCAAATAACATTCAGGTGACAAAAATATAAAATGAATAGTTTAGGCAGAAACTATAAGAAAAAATGTGCAATAAATAATTAATAAGCCAAGAAACATCTTAATCTTGGACTGGAGAGGCTTGGACTACACAGGTTCAGTTTTCACCAGGACCTAAAAGACAAGAATTTTACCAATGATTAAATAAACATAAATTACTAAAAAGTCCATGCACAAAAAGCAATATAATGTGATGATAAAAAAAAAGATTATAATTACAGTCTTGTTTAACAACAGGCTTGTAATGATGATACATTGTACTGCTTATTGCTTATCTTAGGAAACACATAATTGGTTCATAATAAAATCATACTGATGCCATCTTTAGCTTTCTCAGGGGTTGCAGCACCTTCAGAGGATTTTTTTTTCTTCTGACTATGCTGAAAATGAGGCTCTACTTAAATGGGCACTGTCAGATTCAATAACGTTTTATATATTGTACATCTTGGCAAAACATTAACCTTCCTAATATACTTCATGAGAAAATTTTATTTCCGTTTTATAAAAATCATGTCTTAAAAAATCACGGCTGTGTCCAACCTGAAGCACATGCATGGACAAAGTCCAGTAAGTGAGGGTGGGCTAGCACTTCTCTGTGCTCTCTCCTGTCTGATGGAACAGCAGAGAGCACAGAGGAGTCCTATCAGACATGAGAGAGCACAGTGGAGTGCTATCAGACAGGAGAGAGCACAGAGGAGTGCTATCAGACAGGAGAGAGCACAGAGGAGTGCTATCAGACAGGAGAGAGCACAGAGGAGTGCTATCAGACAGGAGAGAGCACAGAGGAGTACTATCAGACAGGAGAGAGCACAGACAAGTCCTATCAGACATTTGAGAGCACAGAGGAGTCCTATCAGACATTTGAGAGCACAGAGGAGTCCTATCAGACAGAAGAGAGCACAGAGGAGTGCTATCAGACAGGAGAGAGCACAGAGGAGTACTATCAAACAGGAGAGAGCACAGAGGAGTACTATCAGACAGAATAGAGCACAGAGAAGTCCTATCAGACAGGAGAGAGCACAGAGAGGTACTGTCGGACACAATAGAGCACATAGGAGTGCTATCAGACAGGAGAGAGCACAGAGGAGTCCTATCAGACAGGAGAGAGCACAGAGGAGTGCTATCAGACAGGAGAGAGCACAGAGGAGTGCTATCAGACAGGAGAGAGCACAGAGGAGTCCTATCAGACAGGAGAGAGCACAGAGGAGTGCTATCAGACAGGAGAGAGCACAGAGGAGTACTATCATACAAAATAGAGCACAGAGAAGTCCTATCAGACAGGAGAGAGCACAGAGGAGTACTGTCAGACACGAGAGCACATAGGAGTGCTATCAGACAGGAGAGAGCACAGAGGAGTACTATCAGACAGGAGAGAGCACAGAGGAGTCCTATCAGACAGGAGAGAGCACAGAGGAGTCCTATCAGACAGGAGAGAGCACAGAGGAGTCCTATCAGACAGGAGAGAGCACAGAGGAGTCCTATCAGATAGGAGAGAGCACAGAGGAGTACGATCAGACAGGAGAGAGCACAGAGGAGTACTATCATACAAAATAGAGCACAGAGAAGTCCTATAAGACAGGAGAGAGCACAGAGGAGTACTGTCAGACACAAGAGAGCACATAGGAGTGCTATCAGACAGGAGAGAGCACAGAGGAGTACTATCAAGCAGGAGAGAGCACAGAGGAGTGCTACCCCACCCTCACTTACTGGACTTTGTCTCTATTCACTTGACTGTAGGCCTATACAACACAAAGCCTAGTGAAAGAACTCACTTTTTCTATATTTCACACACACTAAACTGTTCTTTTAAAACTGAGCTATTCTGCAGAATGCAGGCTACAGACAGACCCTTACAGGACCTGGCACCTACACCTTACTACACATTAAATTGGTTGAAAGCACTGCACCATTCATTGTATAATGGTGGCACCAGGTAACTGCAGCTCACCTCCCATTAAAGTGAATGGAAGATGAGCTGAAGTTACCCAGCACCACCACTATACAGCGACCCCCCCCGACCTACGATGGCCCCGACATAGGATCATTTCAACATGCGATGGCCTCTCAGAGGCCATCGCATGTTGAAGGCAGTGTCAACATACGATGCTTTTGTATGTCGGGGCCATCGCATAAACGGCTATCCGGCAGCGCAGACTGCTTCAGCTGCCACCGGATAGCCGTTTACGGTGCCCCGTGTGCTCCGGTGATGGTCTCTTACCTGTTCTCGGGGCTCCGGAGCGTCATCTTCAGGATCCCCTGCATCGCCAGCCCTCTCCTTCGTCGTCATCACGTTGCCGTGCACGCCGTCCCATCATCCAATAGGAGCGGCGTGCGTAGTGACGTGATGGCGCCGACAGAGAGCGAGGATCCCAGGGAAGCAGAGACGTCCGTAGCATCGGGGACACCCCGGGGACGCGGCGACAGCGATGGAGGGCGACATCCAGGGCAGCGGTGATGGTCCGGAGCGGCGGTGACAGGTGAGTATAGCTTCCTATCTTTTCCATTGCACGGATCCCTCAACATACGATGGTTTCAACAAACGATGGTTAATTTGGAACGGATTACCACCGTATGTTGAGAGACCACTGTACAATGAACAGTGCAGAACTTTCGGCCCTGTTCCAGTCAGGTGTCAGCACCCCGTCAATCAGTTATTGATGACCTATCTTTAGGTCATCAATCACATAGTCCCAGAAAACCCCTTTAACCATATATGGAAAATACATTATACAGTATGATCATTGGTATCTGCTCTGCCATTACATATTTTTACCAGTAGATGTCACTTAAGTTCATTATGCATTGCTATACACATAGGCAAACATACAGTTGTGGCCAAAAGTTATTAGACTGAGATAACATTTGGTCTTCACAAAGTTTGCTGTGTCAGTGTTTATAGATCTTTTGGTCGAATATTTATATGTTATACTGAAATACAATTGTAAGCATTTCATAAGTTTTCAAACGTTAAACTAAAAAGACTCAATATTTGCAGGTTTGACCCTTCTTCTTTTTCAAAGCTTCTGTTACGCCTAGCGCTCCGGGTCCCCGCTCCTCCCCGGAGCGCTCACGGCGTCTTTCTCCCTGCAGCTCCCCGGTCAGTCCCGCTGACCGGGAGCGCTGCTCTGTCATGGCCGTTGGGGATGCGATTCGCACAGCGGGACGCGCCCGCTCGCGAATCGCATCCCAGGTCACTTACCCGTTCCCGTCCCCTGCTGTCATGTGCTGGCGCGCGCGGCTCCGCTCTCTAGGGCGCGCGCGCGCCAGCTCCCTGAGACTTAAAGGGCCAGTGCACCAATGATTGGTGCCTGGCCCAATTAGCTTAATTGGCTCCCACCTGGTCCCTGACTATATCTAACCTCCTCCCTTGCACTTCCTTGCCGGATCTTGTTGCCCTTGTGCCTAGTGAAAGCGTTTTGTGTGTTTAAAACCCTGTGTACCAGTACTTCTGCTATCTCCCCTGACTACGAACCTTGCCGCCTGCCCCCGACCTTCTGCTACGTCCGACTTTGCTTCTGCCTACTCCCTTGTACCTCGCCTATCTTCAGCAGCCAGAGAGGTGAGCCGTTGCTAGTGGATACGACCTGGTCACTACCGCCGCAGCAAGACCATCCCGCTTTGCGGCGGGCTCTGGTGAAAACCAGTAGTGTCTTAGAACCGGTCCACTAGCACGGTCCTCGCTATCCCTCTCTGGCACAGAGGATCCACCTCCTGCCAGCCGGCATCGTGACAGTAGATCCGGCCATGGATCCCGCTGAAGTTCCTCTGCCAGTTGTCGCTGACCTCCCTACGCTGGTCGCCCAGCAAGCTCGTCAGATCGCCCAGCAGTCGCAACAGATAGCGCAACAAGATCACCAGCTGTCGTACTTGACCACCATGACACAGCAACTCCAGTCACAACTACAGCAAGTACAGTCGCAGCTACAGCAGCAACAACCATCTCCTCCGCCAGCTCCAGCACCCCTTCCGCGGCAAGTGGCCGCTCCTAGCCTCCGCCTGTCCTTGCCGGACAAATTTAATGGGGACTCTAAGTTTTGCCGTGGCTTTCTTTCGCAATGTTCCTTGCACTTAGAGATGATGTCGGATCAGTTTCCTACTGAAAGGTCTAAGGTGGCTTTCGTAGTCAGCCTTCTGTCTGGAAAAGCCCTGTCATGGGCCACACCGCTCTGGGACCGCGATGACCCCGTCACTGCCTCTGTACACTCCTTCTTCTCGGAAATTCGAAGTGTCTTTGAGGAACCTGCCCGAGCCTCTTCTGCTGAGACTGCCCTGCTGAACCTGGTCCAGGGTAATTCCTCCGTTGGCGAGTACGCCATACAATTCCGTACTCTTGCTTCTGAACTATCCTGGAATAATGAGGCTCTCTGCGCGACCTTTAAAAAAGGCCTATCCAGCAACATTAAAGATGTTCTGGCCGCACGAGAGACTCCTGCTAACCTGCATGAACTCATTCATCTAGCCACTCGCATTGACATGCGTTTTTCTGAGAGGCATCAAGAGCTCCGCCAGGAAAAAGACTTAGATCTCTGGACACCTCTCCCACAGTCTCCACTGCAATCTGCGCCTAGGCCTCCCGCCGAGGAGGCCATGCAAGTGGATCGGTCTCGCCTGACCCTGGAAGAGAGGAATCGCCGTAAGGAAGAGAATCTTTGTCTGTACTGTGCCAGTACTGAACATTTTTTGGTGGATTGCCCAATCCGTCCTCCACGTCTGGGAAACGCACGCTCGCACTCAGCTCTCGTGGGTGTGGCGTCTCTTGATGCCAAGTCGGCTTCTCCACGTCTCACGGTACCTGTTCGGATTTCCACTTCAGCCAGCTCTCCCCTCTCAGCCGTGGCCTGCCTGGACTCTGGAGCTTCTGGGAATTTTATTCGGGAGTCCTGTGTGAATAAATTCCGCATTCCGGTGACCCGTCTTGTCAAGCCACTCCACATTTCCGCGGTCAACGGAGCCAGGTTGGATTGCACCGTGCGTTACCGCACGGAGCCCCTCCTAATGTGCATCGGACCTCATCACGAGGAGATTGTATTTTTTGTCCTTCCTAATTGCTCTTCTGAAGTTCTCCTTGGACTACCCTGGCTTCAACACCATTCCCCAACCCTGGATTGGTCCACTGGGGAGATCAAGAGTTGGGGTCCCTCTTGTTCCAAGGACTGCCTTCAACCGGTTCCCAGTACTCCCTGCCGTGACCCTGTGGTTCCTCCTGTATCCGGTCCCCCTAAGGTCATTAAGGACTCTGCCTGCCACAGGAAATGCCCCTCCCCCCCTCCCAGTTCCATCAGGCAAGCTTCTGTGTCCCCTCATGGCCCTCGTCCTGGTGTCACACTGCCCCGTGCCAGGTCTCGCCCTCTGCCCTCTCTCCCCATTCCTACTCCTGCGGTTCTGCCTGCCGTTGAGGAATCCCTCCATCCTTTCCCGGTGTCCTCATCCCAGGGGAGGCAGTTACCCGATAAAGAGAAGGGGAGACCTAAGGGGGGGGGTACTGTTACGCCTAGCGCTCCGGGTCCCCGCTCCTCCCCGGAGCGCTCACGGCGTCTTTCTCCCTGCAGCTCCCCGGTCAGTCCCGCTGACCGGGAGCGCTGCTCTGTCATGGCCGTTGGGGATGCGATTCGCACAGCGGGACGCGCCCGCTCGCGAATCGCATCCCAGGTCACTTACCCGTTCCCGTCCCCTGCTGTCATGTGCTGGCGCGCGCGGCTCCGCTCTCTAGGGCGCGCGCGCGCCAGCTCCCTGAGACTTAAAGGGCCAGTGCACCAATGATTGGTGCCTGGCCCAATTAGCTTAATTGGCTCCCACCTGGTCCCTGACTATATCTAACCTCCTCCCTTGCACTTCCTTGCCGGATCTTGTTGCCCTTGTGCCTAGTGAAAGCGTTTTGTGTGTTTAAAACCCTGTGTACCAGTACTTCTGCTATCTCCCCTGACTACGAACCTTGCCGCCTGCCCCCGACCTTCTGCTACGTCCGACTTTGCTTCTGCCTACTCCCTTGTACCTCGCCTATCTTCAGCAGCCAGAGAGGTGAGCCGTTGCTAGTGGATACGACCTGGTCACTACCGCCGCAGCAAGACCATCCCGCTTTGCGGCGGGCTCTGGTGAAAACCAGTAGTGTCTTAGAACCGGTCCACTAGCACGGTCCTCGCTATCCCTCTCTGGCACAGAGGATCCACCTCCTGCCAGCCGGCATCGTGACAGCTTCTTCAAAAGAGTTCTCCCTGGCATGCTGGGTATCAGCTCCTGGGCCAAGCTGGTGATAACCCATTTTTTCCTAATCATTGCTTGGAGTTTATGCAAATTTTTGTATTTTTGTTTGTCCACCTGTTTTTTGTGGATTGACCACAGGTTCTTAGTGGGATTTAGATCTGAGGAGTTTCCTTGCCATGGACCAAAAATTCCAATGTTTTGTTTACAGAGCTACTTAGTTGTCATTGTTGCCTTTTTAATCATTGGTCATCAGCAAATTGATCCTGGATTGTTGGGAGAAGTTTCTTTTGGAGGATGTTCAGATCCCTTTCTTTATTTTTGACGGTGTTTTTAGGCACAATTATGAGTGAGCCCACTCTCTCAGATGAAAAGCAACCCTACACATGACTGTTCTCAGGACGCTTTACTGTTGGCATGACACAGGACTCATGGTAGCGATCACCTTTTCTTCTCCAGACAATCATTCTTCAAGATGTCCAACCAGTCTGTAGGGAACTTTGTCAGAGAAAATATCTTTACCCCAGTCCTCTGCAGTCCAATCCCTGTTCTTCATGCATAATGTCAGTCTGTCCTTGATGTTTTTCTTGGAGAATAGTGTGTTCTTTGATGCTCTTCTTTACACCACCTAGCCTCCAAAAGCCTTCTCCTCACTGTGCGTGCAAAAGTGCTACCGCCTGCCTGCTGCCTCCCTGAGCAAGTTCTTCAGTGGTGTTGAATCGATCCCAAAGCAGAAATCCTCTTTTGAGACAGTCCTAAGACTTGCTAGACTTTCTTGAGTGCCCTGGAGCCTTCTCCACAGCAACTGAACGGTTGAGTGGTTGAGTTAGAGACAATCTTACAAGCAGCAATGCCCTTGTCTGTAAAGCTCTTTTGATGCAAAGTAATGATTACTGTTGTGTTTCCTCAAAAGTTGGACCCCCACAATCTCAAAAACAGGGACCTGGGTATCCCATTACAGACTTGGTCACAGCAGAGGCCCCTGCAGTCAAACCCCCCACAATCAGCTAATAACCCCATATTGTGTAACTAGGGAATAACATTGCAACATGGGAACACCTCTTAGGGTATGTTCACACGGCAGAATTTCCGTGCGGAATACCATGGAAGAATTCTGCCGGAAATTCCATCGAAATTTACTGTCTATTGATTTAAATGGGATTCCGCAGTCCTATCTAAACAGCAGGAATTCTGCTTTCTGCATTCTGGAAAAATACCTGTCTGAGAACACAGAAATTCTGCAGCAATTCTGGCAGAATTTTGCTATTCCATTTAGCAAGCTTTGCTGAACTGACTTTTTCTGTAATTGTGGAAATTCCGCTGTGTGAACATAGTCTTACACAGAAGAAGACAATGATTTCAAGCATCATCCCCCTTTTAAAGCAACCAGTCTGCTCTTATAACTCTATGAGCGTGACAGAGGGATATCAGCCGCCTTGTCTTCATTACAACTTTCTCCTGAGGTAAGGGGAAGATCACTGAAATGATGTTAGCAATTCATTTTGTTGCAGGGCGGAAATTCAGTGGAAATTGGGTTTTTGTAATTTAAGTAAATTTTCATGGCAAGAAATGACTATGCAGTTTATTATAATTCATCTGATCATTCTTCATAGCAATCTGAGATAATGCTAATTGTCACAATGCAAACTAAAGCAGCAAAGTTTGAGATAACTAAAATTTGTATCAGGCTCAAAACTTTTTGCTACAACTGTATGTGATGTCCCAGTGCGGGATATGTTCCGACAGTCCTGTCAAGTTGAGTCCCTGTACGTCCTCAGGGCTCTCTTGCAGTGTTCCCCCATAATGTGAATAGGTTGTATATTAAGTGAAAAGGACCTTTGAAGTGTGTCACATGATTGTTAGTCACATGATAATGTTTGTCACATGTTTAAGTCATATGTTTGTTACCCAGAGAGCACCAGGTGACCCGCAGTTGGCCTATGGGCTCCTTGCTCAGCCCCCCCCATTATAAGAGAGGGAGGTACAGTAATCCCTCGAGATGCGATGGCCTTGACATACGTTATTTTCAACATACGATGGCCTCTCAGAGGCCATCGTATGTTGAAAGCAGTATCGACATACAATACTTTTTGTCGGGGCCATCATTAAAATTTGCGGTCCTCCAGTAGCGCTGGCTGCCGCAGCTGCTACCGGACTACCGCTGGTCTATTAAGCAGGTCTACATACCGGTGCATGCCGGAGCAGCTAACCCCCGTGGTGCCGGTGCAGCCTCCTTGCGATGCGCGGATCCTCACTGTCATGTGGTTAACGCTGCCGCTGCCATGGGGTGAGGTGTTAACTTAACCCTTCACCCCATGGCAGCGGCAGTGTTAACACATCACGTAGCGGCAGCGATAAAACTGCTGCTGCCATGGCAGCGGTAGCGTTAACCCCCCTCTCTTAAGAGCAGCACAAATCCCATAGCCCCACCAGGCCTGGCCCAAAGCACCACCAGGCCTGGCCCAAAGCCCCACCAGGCCTGGCCCAAAGCCCCACCAGGCCTGGCCCATAGCTCCACCAGGCCGTGCCCAAAGCACCACCAGGCCTGGCCCAAAGCCCCACCAGGCCTGGCCGAAAGCTCCACCAGGCCTGGCCCAAAGCCCCACCAGGTCTGGCCCAAAGCCCCACCAGGCCTGGCCCAAAGCCCCACCAGGCCTGGCCCATAGCCCCACCAGGCCTGGCCCATAGCCCCACCAGGCCTGACCCAAAGCCCCACCAGGCCTGGCCCATAGCCCCACCAGGCCTGGCCCATAGCCCCCACCTCGGGCCTGGCCCCTGGTTGAAATTTCATGGACTCAGGAACCAATTACCATCATATGTTGAGGGACCACTTTACTACAATCTCTCTTGTGTTTCACTTTCTGCTGAGGTCCAGTCCAGAAGTCTCAGTGTCAGTGTCCAGCACATCTGGTGGCCTCAACCTAAATGGCAGCCACAAGTCAGTAAGTCAAGTCATCTTTATCTGCTGTCATCATCTTCAGTCAAGTCAATTGTAGTCAGCCTGGCCTGCACCTATAGTCTCTCAAGTCACTGCAAGTCCCAGCAAGCTGCAAGGTCCCCTGTGTTACTGGTCACCTCTCTGGGATCCTGGCCAAACTGTATAGACTGTACCATCTGTAAAAGCTACCGTTAACCTTAACCTGACCTTGGACTATTATTTGCCACTGCTTAACCTAGGAGTAGCGGTACTACCTTCAGGTGGTTACACAGGCAAACCATGCCCCGGCGTCACGAACACGAAGGGGTTAATACCATCTACCCCTGGGTAACACCATCTGCCCCTTACACCTCACATCACACCCCGTGGCTCAACACATGTAGATAACCATTGGTGCAATATGATGGAAGTGCAAGAACAGTATTATGTGGGGGGCAAGTTAACTTCTACAGCTAAGATTAGACACAAGAAATAGAGAGACATTGGTGCAGATGTCTCAATCTGCCTGAAACTAAAACTGTCTGAATTTTTCTCAAAGCAACCAATCACAGCTTAGCTTTCATTTTACTAAAGCTGCTAGAGATTTAAGCAAAGCAGCTCTCAGACTTCACCTTTTAGAGGTAGCTTTCCCCTTCAAGTTATCCTCCATCTCCTTTAAGATGCCTTAAAACACGACTGGAGATTTTAAAGGCCTTGAGGAGAGTGCTGTAATGTATGAATGGCATATACGTTTCCACATGTATTTATGGTGCTGTCCTCAAATGGAAACATTACCCCAATTGGTCTTACTATAGCTCTGCCAGTGAAACAACTAGTAGAATGATGTCTGTAGCTCTGGAGGTGTTTGGAGTATAAGGGCCCCCATTACATGGGCTGCGGCATGATTAAATGGAGTGCAATGATTTGAAGGCTTGACCATTGACCTAATATGCTAGAATCACCCAGTGTAACACAATGTAACAGCAGAATAGTGACTGCAGCTCTGGAGGTTACTGGAGTATAAGACATGTAACTGCAAAATGGTGAGTGCTGCTCTGGAGGTAACTGGAGTATATGACATGATGTTACACAAGTAAGACACAGGTTGTATGTGGTTATTGCTCATTATATGGAGATATCATCTCCTAATTGGGTATACTGGCTTCATGGAGGACATTGCTCTATCCTCTGGAGCTCATCATCTGCTGGCCGCTCAAGGACATAATATTAGCATGTAAATGATGCAGACATTTGCGCCCACCCTCTGCTTCCCCTTTGCCGGCTGTAACTTTTGCAGCATTAACCCTCTTGATCCACTAATAAAATGTCTCTGAGGGTCTGAGGATAAGAGCCTTGCACACCGGGCCCGATCCTTTCCCCTGAGCAGACACCTGAGAGTAATTTAGATTTCTAGAATGGGGACAGGACGCCTGGTGCTATTCATAGTCCAGAGCAGCAAAGCTGGCAGCTCATCCCACTGCCCGGGGCACATGCAGATACAGTTACTGGCTGCAGCGCTCGTGACAAGTGACTTCCCAGAGATGTCTCCGCTAATCACAGGCATTGTCAGCGCCACTTAGCTGGGGGTGAGCCTCACACTCTCAATCTACATCACACATACAGAGGATACTAGACTCAGCAATTACCACAGCAGAATACCCCAACATACTTAGTACAAATCTGCAATAATCAACTGGTGAACAACTACCCCCCCCCCCCCCCAGGATGACACCCCCCTCCAATACATCCACAACTACTGACCCCCTCCACACTATTCAGTAGATCCACAACTACTGACCCCCTCCCCACCCACCATCCAATACATCCACAGCTGATTCCCTGCCTGTCCCACTTTGCACAACATCCACAACCGCTGAGCCTATCCCACCATTCAATATATCTACAACTGCTAACCCCCCCCCTGTCCCACCATCCAATACATCAACAGCCACTGACCCCACCCAGCACACCGTACTATACATCCACAACTACTGACCTCCTCTCCGAACCATCATCCAATACATCAACAGCCACTGACCCCACCCAGCACACCGTACTATACATCCACAACTACTAACCTCCTCTCCGAACCATCATCCAATACATCAACAGCCACTGACCCCACCCAGTACACCGTACTATACATCCACAACTACTAACCTCCTCTCCGAACCATCATCCAATGCATCAACAGCCACTGACCCCACCCAGCACACCGTACTATACATCCACAACTACTAACCTCCTCTCCGAACCATCATCCAATGCATCAACAGCCACTGACCCCACCCAGCACACCGTACTATACATCCACAACTACTAACCTCCTCTCCGAACCATCATCCAATGCATCAACAGCCACTGACCCCACCCAGTACACCGTACTATACATCCACAACTACTGACCTCCTCTCCGAACCATCATCTAATACATCAACAGCCACTGACCCCACCCAGTACACCGTACTATACATCCACAACTACTGACCTCCTCTCCGAACCATCATCCAATACATCAACAGCCACTGACCCCACCCAGCACACCGTACTATACATCCACAACTACTAACCTCCTCTCCGAACCATCATCCAATACATCCACAACTAGTTTACCCCTTCCTGCCCAAAAGTCCAATATATCCACAACCACTGAATCCCCCAACACTTCACTGTACAATGCATTTACAACAACTGACCCCCTTCCCTACCCCACTGTACAAAACAGCCACAATGGCCCTTCCCTGACTCACCAAATAGTACATCCACAACTACTGACTCCCTCTCCAATCTACGGACTAATATACACACAACAGCTGACCCCCTCCCTACTGGGATATACATATCTGCTGCTTACAGGACATTTTATATGAGTGATATGTCTATACTGTATAGAGAAAAGTATTGGGCCTCAGCTCATTGCCACAGTTGTATAAATTTTACCATTACCTGTGAGTGATATTATTGAAAAATGGAAGCGTTTGGAAACCGCAGCAACTCAGCCATAAAATGAAGACCACATAAAATTACAGAGCAGAGTCACCGAGTACTGAATTATGCAGTGGAAGAAAAATACGGGTCTGTGTTGTAATCCACAGATGCAGCCGTGATGGAGATAGTAGTAAATGTAAAAATTACTTTATTAGCCAGATACAACGCATTTCGGGGCCTTGGATCCCCTTCTTCAGGTACAATGGCATCATTGGCAATGCCCAGTGGGCAAAGCTACCTTTACCTGGTACCATAACTATGTGTATTTATTGTGGTTTGTATGCCATGCGTGTTATGATGCCATTATACCTGAAGAAGGGGATCCAAGGCCCCAAAACACGTTGTATATGGCTAATAAAGTAATTTTTACATTTACTTCTATCTCCATTGCGGCTTCACCAATGGATTGCGCCACAGATCTGGATTTTTCTTCCACTGCATGCACCATATACCATTGGCTGGACTGAGTCTGGAGCTGACACTGGGAGGCAGCACCACTTCTTATATGCGCTTGTGTAGTTGTGTCTTTTACACAACCGCATCAGGTGAGAGAACCACCGAAACATTGTGAGACCTATACTCACCTTTTCTATCCTTATTGGTGAAACATTACCGCCCCATGAGGAGCTCTGCCTATTTTTCCTAGATTTATCTGTGGACATCTATGAGGGACATTTATCAATGTTTGCTTATGTATTCTTTTTTTTTTAGTAATTTTTTCCTTACTTTTTTTTGCCTATGTGTGACGTATTTATCAACTGCTTTCAGCCTGTTGGTAATTTTCTTTCACGTAAGCAATTTTTTCTTTTTTACTTTGGTAGTAGCCTTTTCTGCTCCATTTTGAGCTGGAGTAAATTTAGTCAATTTTTAACCCTGTTGCAACTTCTTTTTGTGCAGTTGCGACTGTCGCAGTTAATAAATACCTGACTACCCGTAGTCCATTTTAAAATTATTACTACGTAGTAAATTTTTGGAAAGCTTGCTTTTCTCGCTTTCCAGTCAAAATGTCGCACAAAAAATCGCGTAGTCACAGTTGCGACAATTTTGCGACAATTATATTAAAGAAAACCTGACTAAACCCCTTGATAAATGTCCATAAATAACTGGAGATACCAAACCTCATCTGGCATTAACATCAGCACAAAAACTTTGTCCCATTCATGGCCTCAAGGCATGGGTTTCTATAGCCGAAAAGCTGCATACAAGCCTTACATCTCTTAGCACAATGCCAAGCCACTAATGGAGTATTGGAAAGCACGCCGCCACTGGAATCGGAATGAACGAATGATTGAACATATGAACTAAGTAGCAAAATCCCATTGAAATCAATGAGAGGCTGCTGCAAGCGGAAGATGAACCTTCATAGTGTGAATAAGCCCTTAGGCTAAGTTTCCACTTGTTTTTTTTCTGGCAGTTTTTGGAATACACCCACTGCAGTTTTTGAGCCAAAGCCAGAAATGTATTCAAAAGGAATAGGACATATAAAGGAAGGACTTACACTTCTCCTCCCTATTGGATCCACTTCTGACTTTGGCTCAAAAACGGCATTGGCAGTTTTCCAAAAATTACCGGAAAGAAAAAACCAAGTGGAAACTTAGCCTTACGTTTTGGCCCCTATGTCTTCCAACATGACTGTGTCCAGAACACACAGCAAGGTCCAAAAAGACATGGTTGGTGAGTCTGGTGTGAAAGAACGTGACTGGCCGCACAGAGCCCTGACCTCAACTCAATCCAATACCTTTGGAAAGAACAAATGGAGGAATAGACAAAGATTCTCACAGATACTCTAAAGAAAGTTTTCCGAGAAGAACAAAAGGGTGGACTAGTTTCTTAATAATGCTTATAGATCTAGAACAGTGTTTCCCAACCAGGGTGCCTCCAGCTGTTGCAAAACTACAACTCCAAGCATTCCCGGACAGCCTTCGGCTGTCCGGGAATGCAGGGGGTTGTAGTTTTGCAACAGCTGGAGGCACCCTGGTTGGGAAACACTGATCTAGAATGAAATGTTCTGAAAGCTCCAGGAGGTAGAATCTGGAGAGAGCCAGGTGACTACAACTCAGCTGCTTTATCTATTACAGTCTATGGTAGTCTGAACTTCACCTCCCATCTCCCATGTCCCCAGGGCCCCTTGCACCTGTTTCCCCCCTGTACATATGTTCTGCAGTGTATTGTATTACAAAATGTGTTGTATCTTTAAGAGTTATGTCATGTGATTGTTACCCAGGAGGTACCAGTGACCAGGTGATCCCAAGAGTGACCTATGGGCTCCCTGCTAGTCTCCCCATATAAGCCCTGGGTGGAGCTTCTCTCTCTTTGATCTCTGCTCTTCGGCTGAGGTCCAGTGCAGTCGCCTAGTTTGTGTGTCCAGAGTGTTGGAGACCTCAAAGTCCAGTCCTGCAGTCACCATCAAGTCAAGTAAGCTAAAGTCACAGCTTTATGAGTCAAGTCAGTCCCTGTCATCTGTCAAGTCAGCATGATCTACATTCAATTGTCCAGTCCTACTACAAGTCCCAGCAAGCCCTTAAGGTCTCTGCGTCACTGGTCACCTCTAGAGATGAGCGAACTTACATTAAATTCAATTCGTCACGAACTTCTCAGCTCGGCGGTTGCTGACTTTTCCTGCATAAATTAATTCAGCTTTCCGGTGCTCCGGTGGGCTGGAAAAGGTGGATACAGTCCTAAGAAAGAGTCTCCTAGGACTGTATCCACCTTTTCCAGCCCACAGGAGCACCTGAAAGCTGAACTAATTTATGCAGGAAAAGTCAGCAACCGCCGAGCCGATAAGTTCGTGACGAATTGAATTTACTGTAAGTTCGCTCATCTCTAGTCACCTCCATGGGCCCTGGCTGAACTGTATAGACTTTTCCAACTGTCTACCCCTTAGTAAAGCTACCGTTGTCCATAACTTGGCGTGGGAGTCTTTATTGCCCCCGTGCCTAGCCCAGGATCCAGCGGTATACCTTCAGGTGGTTTTAGGCTAAACTACGCCCTGGCGTCACGAATACATTGGTTAATGCCCTCTGCCCCTAGGATAACAACATCTGCCCTTTGTATCACACCCCGCTACCACAGAAGATTATCAGATAAGGGATGCACACCGACTGTGGGGGACGGCTGCAGTATTGGGGGGGGGGGGGGGAGCAGATTTAATATAGGAACCTCTGAGCCATTCACATTTGCAGTCTCAGTGCAGTGGATGCTTTCCGTGCGCCGGTGACAATCCTCCCTCTAATGTTCTGACATTTCATTCTGAAGTGGCTGAACCTCCTCAAACAGACGCGGATTAGGAATTAATTTTCTGCCATTTCAAAAGCAATTTTGGGCCCTCAGAACATTTTATCAGTGAAATAACAGGGTCTCAGATGTGCAGCCTCCGATTCCCCACTCAGACATGGCTCCCCCACATATACAGCACTGCTGCAGTTACCTGGGACACGGGCTATAGGGATGGTAATGCTATTGGGCGGCTGTGGGGCTCGTGCCATGTCTGGGGAACGGTGAGGGTTCTAACTTTTCCTCTATTTATTTCACTTTACCCCAGTGTTTCACCGCCAGGAAGTGTGAGGTAAACTATGAGGGTGAGGTAAACAATCAGATCAGCCAATAAGCGAGTATTTGCTCATTTTTTAGCTGATCGTTGGCCCTATTACAACTCAATTTCAACCTCTATAGCCAATAATTGCCCCATGTAACAGGGTCCTAACAGCAGAGAAGTGACTGCAGCTCTGGATGTGACAGGAGTCTAAGACATAATGTAACAGCAGAATTGTGACTGCAGCTCTGGATGTGACAGGAGTCAAAGACATAATGTAACAGCAGAATTGTGACTGCAGCTATGGAGGTGACTGGAGTCAAAGCCATAATGTAACAGCAGAATTGTGACTGCAGCTCTGGATGTGACAGGAGTCTAAGACATAATGTAACAGCAGAGAGGTGACTGCAGCTCTGGATGTGACAGGAGTTGAAGACATAATGTAACAGCAGAATTGTGACTGCAGCTCTGCATGTGACAGGAGTCAAAGACATAATGTAACAGCAGAGAGGTGACTGCAGCTATGGAGGTGACTGGAGTCAAAGGCATAATGTAACAGCAGAATTGTGACTGCAGCTATGGATGTGACAGGAGGATAAGTCATGTTGTAATGCTACAGTAATGTCTGCAGCTCTGGAGGTAACTGGTGTATAAGACATGATGTAATAATAGAATAGTGGCTGCAGCTCTGAAAGTGACTGGAATATACGTCATGTTGTAACAGCAGAATAGGGACTGCAGTTCTGGAGACGACTATGTAACAAAAGAATGTGACTGTAGCTCTAAAGGTAACTGGAGTGTAAAGGCCCCTTTAAATGGACTGACAGCTACACAACTGAATGAGTTGCAGGCCAGGCCACAAAATGATCCAGCAATTGTGTATGTGGCCTTTTCATTTCAACATTGTCGGCCTCACGTCACCCATTAATACAGGGTGAGGTGCGATAATGATGACTGTAACGCCTTCATAAAAGATGTGATCAGAAGACGAATGTGCATTTTCATGTTTATAGACTAATCGGCGCCCCTTTTACACTGTCTTATCAGGAATGGGCATTCCTATTAATGCTTTATCAGCCGATTATATGCTGAATAGGTATCAAAGGGCCACCAACAGGTTATCCAGTGTTTTATAAAAATGTATATGTGCTGGAGCAGGGAGAAAAAAGAAAACATACTTACCTAGCTCTGGCCCCCCGCAGCTCCCATTCGCCTCCATCCGGTCTTCCAATCTTTTTTTTTTTTCTGCTTCACAGAGGGGCACTTAATGCAGGATGGGCCGGCTCACAGTGGTGTCCTGTGTCAGTCTGTGATTGGCTGAGCCAGCAGGTCTATTGAGCGCTCATCTTGGAAGCAGAAAGAAGAGGGAAGATCAGGGGACCAGATGAAAGTGAAAAGGAGCTGCGGGGAACCAGGGTTAGGTGAGTTTGACTTATTTTTTTCTATTTCCTCCCTTCCCAGCGCCATATTCGTTTTTATAAACCACTGGTGTGCAGTTGTTATACCCGCAGTTGTGGATTTTACAAAGAAATCAAAAGTACATAAGAATTGCTTAGCAAAAATCTGCAGCTGTGGATCCGGATTTTACAACTTGAAATCCCCATCGGATCCTGTGTGTGCGAATACACCCTTAAAGGGATAATTTGGTGGAAAACTTTTTTTTCATATAAACTAGATTGTAACAGATTTAAACAGATTTGTAAATCACTTCTATAAAAAAAAAAAAAATCTTAACCCTTCCAGTACTTATCAGCTGCTGTATGCTCCAGAGGAAGTGGAGTTGTTTTTTTCTGTCTGACCACAGTGCTCTCTGCTGACACTACTGTCTGTGTCAGGAACTGTCCAGGGCAGGAGCAAATCCCCATAGCAAACCTCTCCTGCTCCGGACATTTCCTGACATGAACAGAGGTGTCAGCAGAGAGCACTGTGGTTAGAGAGAATAAAAACGATACAACTTCCTCTGATTATCAGCAGCTGATAAGTACTGGAAGGATTAAGTTTTTTTTTTAAATAGAAGTCATTTACAAATCTGTTTGAATTTTTTGTACCAGTTGATTTTGAAAAAAATATATATATATTTTTTTACTGGAGTACCCCTTTAAGACATGTAACAGCCAAATGGTGACTGTGACTGGAGTAGAGGATTACTACTGCCCCTCATCTATAGTGGGGGGCACTGACCCCCTAGGCTGCGTCTGCTCTCAGTGAGGGTCTCATGCCGGGGATTGTGGACTCTTGCTTCTCTGCAGACATCGCACCTGCAGGAGGTGTCATTTTTACGTCCTCTCAGGTGATGAACAGACATCTCCTCGTACGTCTTGTGTTTATGGTGTTTCAATGACTGCGCATCTGTAGACAATTCTGCACATTAAAATCAGCAGAAAGTGCAGTTTTATGACATCTCTAGACACGGCGCCTTCTGTTACACGGCGAATTGCACGGAATGATGTCGCTGCACATGTCCCGGCTGCTCAGGCAGAACACAAGGTGAAGCATCATAGACAGATTCCTGGATCGCAACTCCTGTCTCCCCGGATGGTGCAGAGGCAAGGCTGAGGAGCACTGACATTGGAAGAAGATGTCAACTTGGGCATCTCGAAGGACACAAATGAGTCTCCTGAAGACGGTGGATGCTGGTAGTTGTAGTTCTACCTCCTTCTTGCTCACGATTGTGAACTTATCGTCAGAAGCAAACAATAACGTGTAATGATGAAGTACAAATCACCCTCATCATCACTATCAGAGAGTGGGCAGCAGGGGGCAGTGTTAGTCTGCCTTACAGGTGGGCAGATGACTGTTCACGCTCCACGCTGCGGATGCTCCCGGCCGCTGCAGTTTAATTACAGTCATTGAAGTGGAAAAGGCAAAAAAATCATCATTTTTTCCTGGTGTCGCCTAAAGGGTCTGTAAATCTATAAACCAAACACGAGGGAGATCTGCAGCCCAGGTGACACTGTGCTACCGTAGGGTCATGGTCACACAGCTACTAAAGGCTGGAAATTCTGCCTCAAATTCTGTGTGGGTTACAGTGCGGATTTGTCATTTAGATGCTTATTTTGATGCAGAATTTCCCAACCAGGGTGCATCAGGCTGTTGCAAAACTACAACTCCCAGCATGCCCGGACAGCCAGAGGCTGTCCGGGCATGCTGGGAGTTGTAGTTTTGCAACAGCCGGCAGCGCCCTGGTTAGGGATGTGGTATCCTGGTACCGTATTACATACCGTACCTAGTGTAGAGGTCCCCAAAGTCAGAGTAACTATGCTCAGGTAGGGTCCCTCAGGTGGGACAGCCCCTAGTCGCCTCTCCTCAAGTCTAATTCTCTAATGTTAATACATGTATATATTTAATAAATAATGTATATCTAATATAATGTAAAGTACTTACCTTGTTTCGCGTCGCAGGACCTTCGGTCATGTGACCATGTTAATATCCTCTATGGTATGTTGGAGGACCTTTGGAGGTCCTTGGGTCACGTGTTTCCCACAAGTCTTTGTAATGGTGATTGACACAAGTATTGGACCAATTAGCTCTAGTCCAGCCCCTGCCCATATAAGGGAGCTGTAGCCAATTATCGCTCTCTTGGGTTGCTGCTCATGTGGATGCCGGACTAGCAGGACGGATCTGCGCAACTTGCAAAGACACGCTAGGCCTGAAAACCTACTGGCCTCAGCTGAACTAAAACCGTGAGTTCTAAACTACCCCCGCTAATGCTAGCGTGACTACTGGACCACAACTAAATCCCCTAAATCCAGTGGAATAGCGCCTAATACTTAAAGACTCCCAACCTTTGTCAATCTCTAAAGAAAGCAGTAGACATGTGCAATTCGGTTCGGCATGAATGTCTAAATTAACGAATTTTACCGTTTTCACGCATTCGGACCGAACCGAATGCACGAAAACATATTTTGAACATTCCCGAATAGCCACGATAATACGAATAGCAAAGTAACGAATACATTCGTTATTTCCCAACCATAATGCTGTAAATAACAAATGCATTCGTTGTCTGTAAACGAACGTGAAGAATTCGTTCTGATAACAAATATAATAAAAAGGATATAGATATAGAAAGTTAGATTTTTCGGATACATTCGGTATTCGGGTACATTCGGTAAATTTTTTTATTCTTTTTTTTGGACTTTAGCGATCCTAAAAAATTATGGAGATACCTTTTTTATAAAAATTTCGTAGGGTATCATAAAAAAATCATAATAAAAAGATACAGTGGTGATGGAAAAAATTGTATCTAATGAAATGTATGATTTTTATTATGAAATGTTTATTCATTTTTAAACAGGGATCAATTTATGTGAGCGGGTAAAGCACTAAAAATGTAGCCGACAATAATGAAAATGTAGTGTGTGCGTGTTTTTCACTTTTTTTTAAATCATTTTTTAGGTAGTACTACTACTCCCAGCATGGAACACACTGTTCCATGATGGGAGTAGTAGTTACCTGTACTAATTGACAGATTGCCGGGGTCCCTTGCGATCCTCTTGTACAGATGCAGCGGCTGCTCTTCTATGGTCCCCTGCACTCACGTATATGTACACATATTCATATTTCCCGCAGAGCTGTGATTGGCCAGATGGTTCCAGCCAATCACAGCTCTCAGTGAGAAATAGGAATATGTGTATATATACGGCCGTGCAGGGGACCATAGGAGAGTGGCCGCCACATTCATACATTATACTGGAGGATCACAGCGGGCGTCAGGAGTGATACCCGCAGTGATCTTTCCTTTACTACAAGTACTAATACTCCCAACATGGGGCACACTCTGCTCCATGCTGGGAACTGTAGTACCTGTATTAATAGACAGATCGCAGCGGGTGTCAGAAGTTACACTCGCTGCCATATGTCTATTAATGCAGGTACTACAGCTCCCAGCATGGAGCAGAGTGTGCTCCATGTTGGGAGTATTAGTACCTGCAGTAAGGGACAGATCCCAGGGATGTCACTCCTCCTGACACCCGCTGCGATCTTCCTGATGTGAATGTCGGGATCAGCTGTTCTCAGGGCTACAGAGCCGGGAGAACAGCTGACGCTGAGCCGTAGGTATACATCGTATATCTACTGCCCAGCAAGAACTTACAGTGAGCCTGCAATGTGTATACAGCATACACATTGCTGGCTCACTTAACCCCTTGCTGAGCTGTGCGCTATGCGCAAGCCCAGCAAGGGAAGAGTTAACTTACACTGCTGGACAGTGTAGGTTAACCCTTTGTGCAGTATACACTTTATACAGCTATCTATAGATAGCTGTATACAGTGTATACAGAAGGCGAAGTCCAGCTTACTTCCCTCGAGTCCCGGGCCGGGTTCGTGTAGCTCCGCCCCTAGTGATGACGTCATTAGGGGGCGGAGCTACAGAAGGGAACAAGGCTAATTAAGCTAAAGCTCTGTTCAATTTGTACGTTTTGTATAATGTGAACAGACCCTTCTGGCAGTGTCCACCCAGACAGGGAGACTCCAGCTGTTGCTAAACTACAACTCCCAGCATGCCCAGACAGCCAAAGGCTGTCTGGGCATGCTGGGAGTTATAGTTTTGCACCAATTGGTGGCTCCCTGTTTGGGTAGACATTGCATCATGGGTGCTCTCCCCAGCGGACAGCGCCAAAAATGTCATAACCAATTTTTTGTGTTTTTTCTTCTTCTCGTTTCAGATCCGTGTATGCAGAGGATTACTGCGGATTCGATGGATTACGGCGGATTATTTATTTTTTCCTTTAATAAAATGGTTAACGAGGGCTGTGGGGGAGTGTTTTTTTAAATAAAATAATTTTTCCAATGTGTTGTGTTTTTTTTTTTAATTGAATTTTCAAGGTTAGTAGTGGACGCTGTCTTATTGACGGAATCCATTACTAGGCCAGGGCTTAGTGCTAGCCCCAAAAACAGCTAGCGCTAACCCCCAATTATTACCCCGGTACCCACCGCCACAGGGGTGCCGGGAAGAGCCGGTACCAACAGGCCCGGAGCGTCAAAATGGCGCTCCTGGGCCTAGGCGGTAACAGGCTGGCGTTATTTAGGCTGGGGAGGGCCAGTAACAATGGTCCTCGCCCACCCTGGTAACGTCAGGCTGTTGCTGTTTGGTTGGTATTGTGCTGAGAATGAAAATACGGGGAACCCTATGCGTTTTTTTTTATTATTTTTTTATTTAAATTTAAAAAAAAAAAACGCATAGGGTTCCCCGTATTTTCATTCTCAGCACAATACCAACCAAACAGCAACAGCCTGACGTTACCAGGGTGGGTGAGGACCATTGTTACTGGCCCTCCCCAGCCTAAATAACGCCAGCCTGTTACCGCCTAGGTCCAGGAGCGCCATTTTTGACGCTCCGGGCCTGTTGGTACCGGCTCTTCCCGGCACCCCTGTGGCGGTGGGTACCGGGGTAATAATTGGGGGTTAGCGCTAGCTGTTTTTGGGGCTAGCACTAAGCCCTGGCCTAGTAATGGATTCCGTCAATAAGACAGCTTCCGCTACTAACCCTGAAAATTCAATAAAAATTAAAAAAAAACACAACACATTGGAAAAATTATTTTATTTAAAAAAACACTCCCCCACAGCCCTCGTTAACCATTTTATTAAATGGAAAAAAAATAATCCGCCGTAATCCATCGAATCCGCAGTAATCCTCTGCATACACGGATCTGAAACGAGAAGAAAAAAAAACACAAAAAATTGGTTATGACATTTTTGGCGCTGTCCGCTGGGGAGAGCACCCATGATGCAATGTCTACCCAAACAGGGAGCCACCAATTGGTGCAAAACTACAACTCCCAGCATGCCCAGACAGCCTTTGGCTGTCTGGGCATGCTGGGAGTTGTAGTTTAGCAACAGCTGGAGTCTCCCTGTCTGGGTAGACACTGCCAGAAGGGTCTGTTCACATTATACAAAACGTACAATGTGAACAGAGCTTCAGATAAACTAGCCTTGTTCCCTTCTGTAGCTCCGCCCCCTAATGACGTCATCACTGGGGGGCGGAGCTACACGAACCCGGCCCGGGACTCGAGGGAAGTAAGCTGGACTTTGCCTTCTGTATACACTGTATACAGCTATCTATAGATAGCTGTATATAGTGTATACCGCCCAAAGGGTTAACCTACACTGTCCAGCAGTGTAAGTTAACTCTTCCCTTGCTGGGCTTGCGCATAGCGCACAGCTCAGCAAGGGGTTAAGTGAGCCAGCAATGTGTATGCTGTATACACATTGCAGGCTCACTGTAAGTTCTTGCTGGGCAGTAGATATACGATGTATACCTACGGCTCAGCGTCAGCTGTTCTCCCGGCTCTGTAGCCCTGAGAACAGCTGATCCCGACATTCACATCAGGAGGATCGCAGCGGGTGTCAGGAGGAGTGACATCCCTGGGATCTGTCCCTTACTGCAGGTACTAATACTCCCAACATGGAGCACACTCTGCTCCATGCTGGGAGCTGTAGTACCTGCATTAATAGACATATGGCAGCGAGTGTAACTTCTGACACCCGCTGCGATCTGTCTATTAATACAGGTACTACAGCTCCCAGCATGGAGCAGAGTGTACTCCATGTTGGGAGTGGTAGTACTTATAGTAAAGCGAAGATCACTACAGGTATCACTCCTGACGCCCGCTGCGATCCTCCAGTATAATGTATGAATGCGGCGGCCGCTCTCCTATGGTCCCCTGCACGGCCGTATATATACACATATTCCTA
Source organism: Hyla sarda (assembly GCF_029499605.1). NCBI lineage: Eukaryota > Metazoa > Chordata > Amphibia > Anura > Hylidae > Hyla > Hyla sarda. The sequence goes on along the minus strand of NC_079198.1, from coordinate 109,615,553 downwards.
TTTCTCACTGAGAGCTGTGATTGGCTGGAACCATCTGGCCAATCACAGCTCTGCGGGAAATATGAATATGTGTACATATACGTGAGTGCAGGGGACCATAGAAGAGCAGCCGCTGCATCTGTACATTATACAAGAGGATCGCAAGGGACCCCTGCAATCTGTCAATTAGTACAGGTAACTACTACTCCCATCATGGAAGAGTGTGTTCCATGGTGGGAGTAGTAGTACTACCTAAAAAATGTTTTTAAAAAAAGTGAAAAACACGCACACACTACATTTTCATTATTGTCGGCTACATTTTTAGTGCTTTACCCGCTCACATAAATTGATCCCTGTTTAAAAATGAATAAACATTTCATAATAAAAAAGATACATTTCGTTAGATACAATTTTTTTCATCACCACTGTATCTTTTTTATTATGATTTTTTTATGATACCCTGCGAAATTTTAATAAAAAAGGTATCTCCATTATTTATTAGGATCGCTAAAGTCCAAAAAAAGACTAAAGATTTACCGAATGTACCCGAATACCGAATGTATCCGAAAAATCTAAACCGAAAATATTGCCGAACCGAAATTTTTTTCCAAAACGAAAAAACGAAACGAAATTAAACGAAAATTTTTCTAGTGCACAAGTCTAGAAAGCAGTTGTATGCATAGAGACTGTTCAGTTTATGAAGCTTGCAGAAAATCTTCAGTAAAAGTTATACCTGTTTCAGAAAACTCTCCGGTTGTGGACATTATATTATTATCTACCTCCCTATCGCTCTTGGGAAGGGTGGCGGTAGGACAAGCATTACTGAGGAGCCCTCACCCTGGCGTCACGAATAACAAGGGTTAACAAGCACCCTTTAATCACCGCACAGCTACACTCCCCATACCCTACATCCCCCAGGCTATCACAGGGAACACTGCTGTAGAATGATCAGAAACACAGGAGCCTGCACTATCACCCCCAGCATCCACATGCTTCTGTGTCCCCCCTGCCCATAATACTGCATGGGGCTCCCTGACTAATGAATAGTGTTGCTCGCGAATATTCGCAATTCGAATTTTATTCGCGAATATCGCATATTCGCGAATATTCGCGAATATAGCGCTATATATTCGTAATTACGAATATTCGTTTTTTTTAAAAAAAATTTATTTTTATTTTTTTTCACAGTACACATCACAGTGATCATCCCTCTCTGCTTCCAGCTTATGTGGTGTAAGAAGGCCATAATACTACTGTGTGAGACCGGTGTGCGAATTTTCGCATATACGAAAATTTGCATATGCTACCTTTCGCATATGCGGATTTTCGCCCATGATAATTTTGTATATGCGCATTTTCGCTTATGTTAATTTCCGCATACGCGAATATTCACATATGCGAAAATAAAACGAGAATATTACGAATATTCGCCCATATATTCGCGAATTCGAATATGGCCTATGCCGCTCAACACTACTAATGAACAGTTCTTCCAATTTTCTTGGTTCTTGGGTTTGAAAGACTGAGGGACAGTGGCATCACGTGTTATTCTTCAAACCTATCAAGAGCTGCATTCATAGTTCTGCTGGAATCCAACAGCTGAATTGCAGGCACTAATACTGAACCAGTGCAGGGCAGTAGAAAGTCAGGACAGCGGTCACTGCATCTCCCAATGTGACCAGAGTATCCGATAGAGGAGGAATGTCTGCAGCCCTGGATGTTGAATGGAGAGTAATACATGATAAAACAGCAGAAAAGGGAGTGCAGTTTTGGAGGTGACTCAAGGATAAGATATGATGTAACAGCAGAAGAGGGAGTGCGGCACCATAGGTGACTGCAGTATAAGACATGATGTAACAGCAGAATAGCAAGTGCAGCTGCTGAGGAGACTGGAGGATAAAGCATGATATAAGAGGAGGTCTATGATAGTGTTGAGCGGCATAGGCCATATTCGAATTCGCGAATATTTGCGAATATTCGCGAATATATGGACGAATATTCGTCATATATTCGCGAATATTCGCATATTCGTTATGTTCTCGTTTTATGTTCGCATATGCGAAAATACGCGTATGCGAAAATTAACATGTGAAAATTCGCAAATGCGAAAATTAGCATATGTTAATTTTCGTATATGCGAATTTTCGCACACCAGTCTCACACAGTAGTATTAGAGCCTTCTTTACACCACACAAGCTGGAAGCAGAGAGGGGTGATCACTGTGATGTGTACTGTGAAGAAAAAAAAAAAAAAAAAACGAATTACGAATATATAGCGCTATATTCGCGAAATTCGCGAATTCGCGAATATGCGATATTCGCGAATAATATTCGAATTGCGAATATTCGCGAGCAACACTAGTCTATGACTGTAGCCACAATGAGAGGAGGAGGCACAATAAAGGGGATAAACCTTAACAGGGGCAGGCTGCAGTAGGAGGAATAGCCTCCACAGGTGGGGACACAGTAAGGAAGAGGAACCTCAATAGGGTAGGGACACAATAACGGGGAGGAGACTCGATATGGAGAGGAGCCTAAAAAGGCAGGTTTTGTTAAAGGAATGCTCCGGTGGAAAACTTTTTTTTTTTTTATCAACTGGTGCCAGAAAGTTAAACAGATTTGTAAATTACTTCTATGAAAAAAATCTTAATCCTTCCAGTACTTATTAGCTGCTGAATGCTATAGAGGAAATTCTTTTTGGAACACAGAGCTCTCTGCTGACATCATGACCACAGTGCTCTCTGCTGAGACCTCTGTCCATTTTAAGAACTGTCATGAGTAGGAGAAAATCCCCATAGAAAACATAGAGATGTCAGCAGAGAGCACTGTGGTCCAAAAAGAAAACCATTTCCTCTGTAGTATTCAGTAGCTAATAAGTACTGGAAGGATTAAGATTTTTTAATACGCGTTGATATAAAAAAATAAAAAAAGAAAGCACCCCTTTAACTAAAAGGAGCCGCAACTGGTGGGGACACAATAAGTAGAAGGAGCCTCAACAGGGATGGGCACAATAAGTAGAAGGGGCCTCAACATGTAGGGACACAATAAGGAGGAGGCTCAACCTGGATGGGCACAATAAGAAGTGAGAGGAGTCTCAATAACACATCTCCATAGTCCTTTTCAGTGGCGAGGTAAAAGCCCAGAGGGTGCCCCAGAACTGTCAGTGGCCAGGTAATAGTGTTGAGCGGCATAGGCCATATTCGAATTCGCGAATATTCACGAATATATGGACGAATATTCGTCATATATTCGCGAATATTCGCATATTCGTTATATTTCCGTTTTATTTTCGCGTATGCGTAACTTCGCGTATGCGAAAACTATCATATGTGCATATTAGCATATACAAAATTAACATACGCGAAAATTCGTATATGCGAAAATTCGCATGTGCTAATTTTCGCATATGCTAATTTTCGCATATGCTAATTTTCGCATATGCGAATTTCGCACGCCAGTCTCACACAGTAGTATTAGAGCCTTCTTTACACCACACAAGCTGGAAGCAGAGAGGGATGATCACTGTGATGTGTACTGTGAAAAAAAAAAAAAAAAAAAAAAAAAAAAAAACACCAATATTCGTAATTACGAATATATAGCGCTATATTCGCGAAATTCGCGAATTCGCGAATATGCGATATTCGCGAATAATATTCGAATTGCGAATATTCGTGAGCAACACTACCAGGTAAATCCAGCCCATGTTTTCTTTATAACCCCTACTGGCCCCCTGTACCTGCCTACCCCATTTGACTGAGAGACACTAAATAATGAGGACATGGGCTGGACTTACCTGGGCTCTTGCCGTGCTGGGAAATGGCAACTGGGCTTTTGAGCTTAAAAAAAAAAAAAGCTTAAATCTTGGCCCTGGAAACGACTATAGAGAACAAAAGGTCCAGATTCCTGATGATTTTCCTTATCTAGCCAAGTGCTTATTTACACCCATGTTTTCCTGCTGCAGCTCTGCTGTAAGTGGAGAAGTTTCAATGGGGCCGATCTTCATTAAGGGGGGGGGGGCCTCAATAGGAAACCATCCTGTGCTGAGGCGCGTGCTCTCTATCACCCAAAGTGCGGGAAAAAGGGCAAACATGTCACACTAAAAAAACGTGCACAAAGGATGCAGTCTATCACTAAGCCCTTCTCCAACAGGAGAGAGGCCCCCCAACAAACCTACCCTTCACCTACAGGCCAAAAGGCACCTGCAAGGATCCAGGTTCGATGCCCCTTTTCGCCGAAGCTACTAAGGGGCCGCAAATGCTCCTGGCTTCAACCTAGGCGTTAATCAGGGTATCAGACAAGGGGCCGTATACTGATGGCATCTCTACCGAAGTCAAGATGCCCAGGGGGTGCAGGGAGGAGAGGAACCTAATGCCACACACACCTCCCCTAGACCGCCAGGAGGGACACCATCCTGGTGCACACATTAAAGGGTTACTCCACTGGTCAGCGTGGAACTAAAAGTTCCGAACGCTGTTTTCGCACTACAGGGGTCGACGCGCTCCCTCGTGATGTCATGGTCACGCCCCCTCAATGCAAATCTATGGGAGGGTGCATGGTAGCCATCACGCCCCCTCCCATAGACTTGCATTCAGGGTGTGTGGCCGTGACGTCTTGAGAGGGCGTGGCCGACCCCTGCAGCGCGAAAACAGCGTTCTGGACATTTAGTTCCACGCTGACCAGTGGAGTAACCCTTTAGTAAAGCCCAGACACCGCCAGTACTGCTCAGACATCAGGGTTACTCAGCCTGAAGTCGGCAGTACCGGTCAGGGCAACACGGGATGTAGGGTATATGTGCCGCGTGGAGCAGTCAGGACGGGAGAATATTTTCATTTAAAACATGTAATTAAAACAATTATTTGGAGTCATTGGTGCTTAACGCCATTTAATGCTGTGAAGGATTAGGGCGATCGTCTCCAGAGCCACACTTCTCACTTCTCGCTTCTCCTGCGAATGAGCTTCAAATTAAAGTCTTAAATATCTTCTATATTTTAGGTAACAAAGGATTTGCTGGCCGACGACCAAAACCCCGAATTATTATTATTCTGTCCATTACACTCAGTAGAGCTCTCACAGCCATGCGCCGCCTTGTACCACCGCCGCTGCCAGATGCTGCACAGATCACGGCTACTCCAACAGTACAGAGCAAAGGTCATCTCTATGTATGCTCGAAATATGAGAACTCTGCCCCCCCAATTTAGAATCACCCACCATATATCTGCTAACTGCATAATACAAATAATGTAAAATAATTGAATGAAATGTAATGTAATATAGAATACTATAGTGTAATAAAATAAACTTAAAGGGGTACTCCGGTGAAAACCTTTTTTCTTTTAAATCAACTGGTGGCAGAAAGTTAAACATATTTGTAAATTACTTCTATTAAAAAATCTTAATCCTTCCTGTACTTATTAGCTGCTGAATACGACGGAGGAAATTCTTTTCTTTTTGGAACTTTGATGACATCACGAGCACAGTTCTCCCTACTAACGTTATTATAATAATAATAACGCTTTATTTATTGTTGTCCTTAGTGGGATTTGGACCCAAGTCCCCAGCGCTGCAAGGCAGCAGTGCTAACCACTGAGCCACCATGCTGCCCTTAGCATACATCTGCTATGCACGGTTGCTAAAATGGACAGAGATGTCAGCAGAGAGCACTGTGCTTGTGATGTCATCAGTGTTCCAAAAAGAAAGGAATTTCCTCTGTAGCATTCAGCAGCTAATAAGTACTGGAAGGATTAAGATTTTTTAATAGAAGTAATTTACAAATATGTTTAACTTTCTGCCACCAGTTGATTTAAAAGAAAAAAGGTTTTCATCGGAGTACCCCTTTAAAGGAGTACTGCAGCCATAGACACTTATCCCCTATTCGCAGGACAGGGGGTAAGTGTTTGATCGCGGGGGACCGACCACAGGGACCCCCACGATCTCCCTTACAGGGACCCAGCATTACCATGGCTCTGCGCGGCTAATGCCCACTGAGGTCGACACGCACCCCCCCCCCATACAGCTCTATGGGAGAGGCACGAACACCACATCTCCGCCTCTCTCATAGAGATACATGGAAGGGGGCGTGTCGGCCGGGGCCCCGTACAGGAGATCGCAGGGGGTCCCAGCCTTAGGACCCCCCCCCCCCACGAAAAGACACTTATAAGTGTCTATGGCTTCAGATCTCCTTTAATAGAATGTGATGATATAATACATTATAAAGTAACATAATGGACTATAATTTAATGTAATGTTATAAGAAAAAGTGCATTGTAAAACAGCATAATATACTATAACATAATATAATGTAACGTGATAGGAATAAGTGCATTGTTAAACAGTATAATGGACTATAATATAATCTAATCTAACGTGATATGAGAAAGTACATTGTAAAACAGTATAATGGACTATAACATAATATAAAGTAACGTGATATTAAAGAGTGCAATGTAATACAGTATAATGTACTATAATATTAAATAATGAAATATAATGCAATGTAATATGAAAAATTGTAATGTACTATAGTCAAAAATCTTACAATGTAACATAATATAGCAATAGCATGTTAGCATAACGCTGCGTTTTCAAACCAGGGTGCCTCCAGCTGTTGCAAAACTACAACACCCAGCATGCCCGGACAGCCTTCGGCTGTCCGGGCACGCTGGGAGTTGTAGTTTTGCAACAGCTGGAGGCACCCTGGTTGGGAAACACTGGCATAACGAATTGTAACAATGTAATGTAATATAGGTGTTATATAATGTGATAAAAAGTAGAATGTATTGTAAGTTAATATAACATAATAGGATATAATGTGATATACTCTAACGGCATAATGTAATACACTATAATAAAATGTAACATAATATATTATACACTGCTCAAATAAATTAAGGAAGACTTAAACAACACAATGTAACTCCAAGTCAATGACACTTCTGTGAAATCACACTGTCCACTCAGGAAGAAACACTGATTGACAATTCATTTCACATGGTGTTGTGCAAATGGAACAGACAACATGTGGAAATTATAGGCAATTGGGCTGGGTTCACACCATGTTTTAGGCAATACGGGATGGCATACGGCTGGGGGGAGCTAAAACCGGGCACTCCCATATGTGGCCCGTATGTAATGTATTTCAATGAGCCGACTGGAGTGAAACGGTGACTCCGGTCGGCTCATATTTGCCCCACATGAGGTTTTCCCACCAGACCTTAAACTACCACGGCTTTAGGTCCGGTGGGAAAACCGCATACGGGACAAAAATGAGCCAACCGGAGTCGGCGTTTCACTCCGGTCGGCTCATTGAAATACATTACATACGGGCCGCATACAGCAGGGATAAGGGAGCGCACAGATTTAGCTCCCTCCAGCCGTATGCGGTCCCATACTGCCTAAAACGTGGTGTGAACCCAGCCTTAGCAAAACACCCCCAATATAGGAGTGGTGCTGCAGGTGGTGACCACAGACCACTTCTCAGTTCCTATGCTTCCTGGCTGATGTTTTGGTCACTTTTGAATGCTGGCGGTGCTTTCCCTCTAGTGGAGTCTACAACCCACACAAGAGGCTCAGGTAGTGCAGCTCATCCAGGATGGCACATCAATGCGAGCTGTGGCAAGAAGGTTTGCTGTGTCTGTCCGAGCCCAGAGCATGGAGGCGCTACCAGGAGACAGGCCAGTACATCAGGAGACGTGGAGGAGGCCATAGGAGGGCAACAAGCCAGCAGCAGGACCGCTACGTCCGCCTTTGTTCAAGGAGGAGCAGTAGGGGCACTGCCAGAGCCCTGCAAAATGACCTCCAGCAGGCCACAAATGGGCATGTGTCCACGCAAACGGTCTGAAACAGACTCCATGAGGGTGGTATGAGGGCCGGACGTCCACGTGCATTGACCAGAGAACACCTAAATTCGCCATTGGCGCCCTGTGCTCTTCACAGATGAAAGCAGATTCCAACTGAGCATGTGAAAGAGTCTGGAGACGCCGTGGAGAACATTCTGTTGCCTGCAACATCCTCCAGCATGACCGGTTTAGCGGTGGGTCAATAATGGTGTGGCGTGGCATTTCTTTGGGGTGCCGCACAACCCTCCATGTGCTTGCCAGAGGTAGCCTGACTGCAATTAGGTACCGAGATGAGATCCTCAGACCCCCTGGGAGACCATATGCTCGTGCGGTTGGCCCTGGGTTTCTTCTAATGCAAGACAATGCTAGACCTCATGTGGCTGGAGTGTGTCAGCAGTTCCTGTAAGAGGAAGGCATTGATGCTATGGACTGGTCCGCCCGTTCCCCAGACCTGAATCCGATTGAGCACATGTGGGACATCATGTCTCGCTCCATCCACCAATGCCACGTTGCACCACAGACTGTCCAGGAGTTGGCGGATGCTTTAGTCCAGGACATTCCGCAAATAGCGGGCGCTGGCCTGAACATGCCAGCGCTAGGACTGCACGGAAATGCGCCGTCTCCATAGTTGTCAATGCATTTCCGAGCAGATTCCGCTGAAAGAAATGTTCATTTTTTTCTACATCAGCGTTTCTTAACCAGGGTGCCTCCAGCTGTTGCAAAACTACAACCCCCAGGATGCCTGGACAGCCTTTGAGAGTTGTAGTTTTGCAACAGCTGGAGACATTCTGGTTCGGAAACACTGTTGTATGTGATGTTGATGATGTCACACGTAGAACACACAGCATTATACATTATTATCAATTAGGAAAAGTCTAAAAGACACAGAAAATGGCGCTCAGTGGCGCAGAGTGTCCGTGTCCCCCCCATGTGACGTGAATGTTTGTCCCGCAGTTTGAGGTTATGGTGGTTATTTCCACGGTTCAGGATGTTTTTGCAGCGTCCGGTATCTCTGGTCCTACGGCTTCACCTTTGACTTTCCAGATTGGCCAACAGAGGGCGACACCTGAGTGGCGATCCCCCGCCTGTCGCCATCTCTTTATTGTGTTCTGCTTCCCTGGAGCCCCAAATGAGAATCCCATCATGGCAAATACTGACACTGCACACCGGCTGCTGGAACCGCCGCAGCCGCCGCCGCCTCCTGTAAAAGTCATTTTATACGTGACTGGGAAATTTCCCAACCTTTTGAAAACATCATGAATTTCTGCCATTCCAGATTTGGTGCCTAATGAGACGTCTCGTGTCGGAGAGAGAGCGCTTTATTTATGAGACAAACTTCCCGCCGCGATTGTCTGCTCTTCGCGTTGTGTCTCCTGACACCGTGTCAGAAACCTGCGCTGCTTCGCGCTCCCCCCCTTATCTGCCGCCGTCCTATTATAGGTGGTAATTGTCCATTATAGGCTCTCGGTGGAGACGGCTGCCGAGACGCTCTGCATCTTAATCCTCCGCAGCCCGTCCCGCTGTCAGGTAATGCATTTCCGTGCTCCGGGCTCGAGCCGTCATTATATGGAAATCCTGAACAACAGAACGTCGCCCCCTGAACTACAACCATTAGAGGGAGAAACAAACAAACAATCCCCAAGCAGCGCTGCTCACCGCGCCTCCTCTTCGTGTCGTTTCACTTGTTTTTGGGTCAGTCAAGGATCAGCGTCACTGAAATACCTTATCTGATGTGGTCACATAAACATCCTGTCTATGTACTGCATATGTGGGTGTTTTCCAACAAGTGTGCCTCCGGCTGTTGCAAAACTACAACTCCCAGCATGCCCGGACAGCCATTGGCTGTCCGGGCATGCTGGGAGTTGTAGTTTTGCAACAGCCAGAGACACACTGGTTGGAAAACACTGACATATGGTATCAAGTATTAGTCACTTAAAGGGGTTATCCAGGAAAAAACTTTCATATATATATATATATATATATATATATATATATATATATATCAACTGGCTCCAGAAAGTTAAACAGATTTGTAATTTACTTCTATTAAAAAATCTTAATCCTTTCAGTACTTATGAGCTTCTGAAGTTAAGGTTGTTCTTTTCTGTCTAAGTGCTCTCTGATGACACGTGTCTCGGGAACCGCCCAGTTTAGAAGAGGTTTGCTATGGGGATTTTCTTCTAAACTGGGCGGTTCCCGAGACACGTGTCATCCGAGAGCGCTTAGACAGAAAAGAACAACTCAACTTCAGAAGCTCATAAGTACTGAAAGGATTAAGATTTTTTTTAATAGAAGTAATTTACAAATCTGTTTAAGTTTCTGGAGACAGTTGATATATATATAGATAGAGATAGAGATAGATATAGAGATAGATATAGAGATAGATATAGAGATAGATATAGAGATAGATATAGAGATAGATATAGAGATAGATATAGAGATAGATATAGAGATAGATATAGAGATAGATATAGAGATAGATATAGATAGATATACATATATATATATATATATAGTTTTTTTCCCTGGAAGACCCCTTTTAAGGGGGAGATTTATCAAAACCTGTTCAGAAGAAAAGTTGCCCAGTTGCCCATAGCAACCAATCAGATTGCGTCTTTCATTTTTGCAAAGACCTCTGAAAAATGAAAGAAGCGATCTGATTGGTTGCTATGGGCAACTCGGCAACTTTTCCTCTACACAGGTTTTGATATATCTCCCCCATAAATTATTAATGTATAGTCCCGCTGTGAAGCTCCCATTGATAGCAATGTAGCTTCAGGACAGGACCCCAATGCTGAGAACAGCTCGAAGAAAGCCGCCATGAAGCAATGTACATGGATGAGGTTTTGCCCACATGCACATGCCCTGTCCTCCCTCTCATTATGATCTATTCATGAACCAGGAGACATATAGTAAAAGAGCTCAGAACAGCAGTGAATGCAGACCCTTACAGCAGGGAGGATGTATTAGCTATGCCCAGTCATATACAAGTCAGGGTCTTTGGAAAGTTGGGTGACATCCTCCAGACACTACTATATATGTACTTAATTTGACATGGCTCTGTTCACTTTCCATCGTTAGGTCACTCAGTGGTTGTGGCAGCAGTGGTCAGGTAGTGGTTGTGGCAGCAGTGGTCAGGTAGTGGTTGTGGCTGCAGTGGTCAGGTAGTGGTTGTGGCAGCAGTGGCCAGGTAGTGGTTGTGGCAGCAGTGTTCAGGTAGTGGATGTGGCAGCAGTGGCCAGGTAGTGGTTGCGGCAGCAGTGGCCAGGTAGTGGTTGTGGCAGCAGTGTTCAGGTAGTGGATGTGGCAGCAGTGGCCAGGTAGTGGTTGTGGCAGCAGTGGCCAGGTAGTGGATGTGGCAGCAGTGGTCAGGTAGTGATTGTGGCAGCAGTGGTCAGGTAGTGGATGTGGCAGCAGTGGTCAGGTAGTGGATGTGGCAGCAGTGGTCAGGTAGTGGTTGTGGCAGCAGTGGCCAGGTAGTGGTTGTGGCAGCAGTGGCCAGGTAGTGGATGTGGCAGCAGTGGTCAGGTAGTGGTTGTGGCAGCAGTGGCCAGGTAGTGGTTGTGGCAGCAGTGGTCAGGTAGTGGATGTGGCAGCAGTGGTCAGGTAGTGGTTGTGGCAGCAGTGGCCAGGTAGTGGATGTGGCAGCAGCGATGGTAGCAGTGGCCAGGTGTTGGCAGTGCTAAGTGTACACCCTGTTCCAAATTATTATGCAAATTATATTTTTCTCATTTACCTAAAAAATTGATGTAAATATCAGTCAGCATAATTCTCATATTATCAACTATTAAGAGTACAATTCATATTTTATTGAACAAACCTCCTAATGATAACAGTATATTTTTTTTAAACTTAAAGAAATTACAATGCACTGTTCCAAATTATTACGCACAGTAAGTTTCAAAACACTTTATAGGTTGTAAAGAACTGTAAATTGTCATTTGTTGTGTTTGGGGCAGAATTTACTGAAATCAAAAGCGAATTCAATCAAACTTTTAACAACATTCCAACTTTTTAAACATTTTAACAGGTCACGTTACATTTTAACATAGGAGCCCTTATTTGATAGCAGCTTCACAAGTCTTGTGTGGTGTCGGGGCAGATGGTGTTGCCCAGGGGTAGATGGTGTTAACCCCTTAGTGTTTGTGATGCCAGGGCGTGATTTGCCTATGTAACCACCCGAAGGTAGTACCGCTAGTCCTAGGCAGGGCAAATAATAGTCCAAGGCCAGGTTAGGGTTAACGGTAGCTTTTACTGAGGTAGACAGATGGTACAGTCTATACAGCTAGGCCAGGATCCCAGAGAGGTGACCAGTAACACAGGGGACCTCGCAGCTTGCTGGGACTTGCAGTGACTTGACAGACTTTAGCACAGCCATGCTGACTATAATTGACTTGATTTGACTGAAGATAGTGACAGCAGACAAAGATGACTCTGAGACGTCTGGACTGGACTTGACCTCAGCAGAAAGTGAAACACAAGAGAGAGAGATTGTAGTACCTCCCTCTCTTATAAAGGGGGCTGAGCAAGGAGCCCATAGGCTAGCTGCGGGTCATCTGGTCACCTGGTAATCTCTGGGTAACAAAACATGTGCCTTAACATATGACAACAATTATCATGTGACTAATAACCATGTGACCATATCAAAGGTCCATTACACTTGATGTACAACCCTTGAGGACGTACATGGACTCAAGCTGATAGGACTGTAGGATGATATCCCGTACTAGGACATCACACTTGAAACCATTGAACCTGTGAGTTTTTGGACAGGTTCTGCTTGAATTTGTTTGCAAGATGTCAGAACAGCCTCCCAGAGCTGCTGTTTGGATGTAAACTGCCTCCCACCCTCATAGATCTTTTGCTTGAGGATGCTCCAAAGGTTCTCAATAGGATTGAGGTCAGGGGAAGGATGAGGGCCACACCATGACTTTCTCTCCTTTTATCCCCATAGCAGCCATCAGGGGCGATCCAGAGTCTAGTCTTGGGAGGGGCACTGTCAGAGTATTGTGCGGTGGTCAACATGCCCCTCCAATAGACTTGCATTGAGGGGGTGTGGTGTGATGCTACAAGGGGCGTGGGTGTGACATCACAACCCCCACAGCATGCACCCAGAGTTGTTCCGAACGCTGGGGTAGTGGAGTACCCCTTTAAGTGCGCAGCATAGTTCCCCCACACTAGGTAGGAAGCATAGTTCCCTCCACACTAGGTAGGCAGCATAGTTCCCCCACACTATGTAGGCAGCATAGTTCCCCCACACTAGGTGGTCAGCATAGTTCCCCCCACATCAGGTTGTCACAGCATAGTCCCCCCACATTAGGTTGTCAGCATAGTTCCCCCACATTAGGTTGTTAGCATAGTTCCCCCCACATTAGGTTGTCAGCATAGTTCTCCCCACATTAGGTTGGCAGCATAGTTCCCCCACATTAGGTTGGCAGTATAGTTCCCCCACATTAGGTTGGCAGCATAGTTCCCCCACATTAGGTTGGCAGTATAGTTCCCCCCACATTAGGTTGGCAGTATAGTTCCCCCACATTAGGTTGGCAGTATAGTTCCCCCCACATTAGGTTGGCAGTATAGTTCCCCCCACATTAGGTTGGCAGTATAGTTACCCCACATTAGGTAGGCAGTGGCCCCCACAAACATACGGCATTCAGCTATATACAGTGAATGGCTGGAGGCTGTATGTCTGTGTACTGCCCCACTTCAGTGCTCCGACCACCGCTTCTCTGGTCAGGGGTCATGATCTACTGCTATGGCCTATAGGCCATAAAAGCAGGTCCAGGTACCAGAAGAGTGGTGGTTGGAGCACCGAAGATGACGTACCGCTGGTAACTTACCATGCATGCGTCCTCCCTGCTCCGCTACGCTCTGCTCTGTTCCTGACGTCCCTGCGTGCACTACCCCCTGGCGACCCCTGTGTTTTTAAAGTTAATGCGGGGGCCACAGAAAGGTAACCGGGACATCCTTGTGTCCCCAAAAAATCTTTCGGGACACAGGGATGTCCTGAATGTAAGGGGGCAAATTGCCCCGTCGCCACCCCCCTGGATCCGCCACTGAGCCATTGATGCAAAGGTATTCTTTGCAGCACGAGATGCATGATTGAATTAATTGTCATGCATGAAGATGATTTTATTATTGAAAGCATAGTTCTTCTTTCTGTACCAGGGAATAACCATGGAATAAAGTGGTCAGTCAGAAACTCCACATACTTTGCAGAGGTCATCTTTATACCCTAAAGAGGCCGACCAGCTCTCTTTCCATGATTCCGGCCCAAAACATCCACCACCGCCTTGCTGTCGTTGCAGCCTTGTTGGAACAAGGTGGCCATCCACCAACCATCCACTGCTCCATCCATCTGGACCATCCAGGGTTGCACGGTACTTATCAGTGAACAGGACTGTTTGAAAATGTATATTTCTGGCCAATGCAGCAGTTTCTTCTGAGCATTTGTTAGTGGTGGCCGAATAGAAAGTTTATGCACAGTTGCAGGACTCTGGAGGACACTACACCTTGATGTCCGTGGGACTCTAGAGGCACCAGCAGCTTTAAATATCTGTTTGCTGCTATGTAATGGTATTTTAGCAGTTTCTCTCTTTATCCGATGCATGGATCTGGCAGAAATCTTCCTCAATGTGCCTTTATCTGCACGAACCTGTCTGTGCTCTGAATCTGCCACAAATCTTTTAATGGTGCGATGATCACGCTTAAGTTTTTGTGAAATATCTAATGTTTTCATACCTCGTGACAGATTTCAGGCTTTATCTTCAGCCATATTTAGACTCCATAGTCACAGTAAATATTATCCCTCCCCTTGGGCCGTGTTCTGATGAGGAGTTCTGCAGCTGCAGCAATAAAAGTCATCAGCCACATAGACCCTACTACTGCCCCCTATAGCCTGTATGTAACATGTCACCTTCATCACTGCTTGCTATAGCTACATCACAGGTCTATATATACTGTACCTAAAGAAGAATATACATTGTGTATATCACACGATTGCTCCACTTGTGGACTCTCTGTAACAGGCAGTGTGGGATAGTGTTGAGCGGCATAGGCCATATTCGAATTCGCGAATATTCGCGAATATATGGACGAATATTCGTCATATATTCGCGAATATTCGCATATTCGTTATATTGTTTTATTTTTGCATATGCGAATATTCGCGTATGCGAAAATTAGCATATGTGAATATTAGCATATACAAAATTAGCATATGCGAAAATTCGCATATGCTAATTTTCGCATATGCGAATTTTCGCCCGCCAGTCTCACACAGTAGTATTAGAGCCTTCTTTACACCACGCAAGCTGGAAGCAGAGAGGGATGATCACTGTGATGTGTACTGTGAAGAAAAAAAATAAAAAATAAAACGAATATTCGTAATTACGAATATATAGCGCTATATTCGCGAAATTCGCGAATTCGCGAATATGCGATATTCGCAAATAATATTCGAATTGCGAATATTCGCGAGCAACACTAGTGTGGGACCTTCTTGGGCCACTTTATTGGCATTTTCTGTGTGAAGTTCATTCACAGCCACAGAAACAGCTTCTGGGACCTGAAGAAGCCGAGGTACTACTACAAGAACTGGATGCTATTCTGTTACTGTGTGAACACTGCCTTGTCATCACTAGATGGGTCACTCAAGTCTACCTGATTCTGGACCATGATAGAGTTGTTCTTATCTGTATTACGCTTGATGTCAGAAAAAATAAGAACTTTCTCACACAAGCCATATGCATTGTCACCATGAGGATACAGGTGTTTTTCTGAAGGGTCAGCAAGGATCTTTAGTGCCACACACTAGCACCATAGGGTCATGGTACCTAGCAGAGCTGTAACTTGTAGCTTCTGGGCCAATGCAAAATCTGCAATAGGGTCCCATGTGGCAGTTAAAATATTGGTTTCTTCTGGGACAGATGTGCTTTGGGGCCTCCTTAAAGGGGTACTCCGCCCCTAGACATCTTATCCCCTATCCAAAGGATAGGGGATAAGATGTCCGATCGCTGCAGTGCCGCTGCTGGGGAACCCCGGGATCCCCGCTGCGGCACTGCGCTATCATTACAGCACAGAGCGAGTTCGCTCTGTGCGTAATGACGGGCGATACAGGGGACGGAGCCGCGTGACGTCATGGCTCCGCCCCTCATGACATTACGGCCCGTCCCCTTAATGCAAGTCTATGGCAGGGGGCGTGACGACCGCCGCGCCCCTTCCCATAGACTTGTATTGAAAGGGGCGGGCTGTGACGTCACAAGGGGGGGCGGAACCATGACGTAACGATGCTCCGGCCCCTGTATTGCGTGTCATTACGTGCAGAGCGAACTTGCTCTGTGCTGTAATGATAGCGCAGTGCTGCAGCGGGGATCCCGGGGCTACCCAGCAGCGGCACCGCGGCGATCTGACATCTTATCCCCTATCCTTTGGATAGGGGATAAGATGTCTAGGGGCGGAGTACCCCTTTAAGCACCAGTGCCTCAGGGCGACTGCTGTCTCTGCATCCCTATAGCTATGCCGCTGGTACCTAGAGTGGAGCCTCTAGCCTGAGGCACCCTTCCAGAGCATGTCAACAAGTGGTAATAGGGGTCTGCACATGTGTTGTGGGAGATGTTAGGCCCCAAAAAAATTTCCATTGGGACACATCCAAAAACGGTGCCTGTCCGATTGAACCTCATAGTGGCCTTGATGTTAAGTTTGTACAGGTGAAGCCAGGACGCTGGGATATAGAAAAACAAGACCAAAGCTCAGTGCAGTTTAATGGGTAAATCAGTCAGATGGTAACCCATAGGTCTGATTTCCTGAATTCTCAGACAAACTGAGAATGAATGAAATGCATATCAAAAAATGTAAAGAAAAAAGGCTGTGATAAAGGTACCCAAGCTATTTCATTATAATGCAGTGTAATTTTTGGGGGGTTGGCCACAGGTCCTCTTTAAATGGGCACTGTCATGAAATAAAAAAATTGATATGTTGTAGTACTTAAGTACTACAACATATCTCTAATATACTTTAATTAAAAAAAGTGATTTTAAAACAGTTTAAAATCACTTTTAAATTCGGCCACTAGGGGTCGCCCTCCTAGCGGCTGAATGCATTCGGCAGTGACGTCACTAGTGAATTTCGACTCATTGAAGCCTGGCAATGAGTCGGAATTCACTCACTGCGGTGCTCGCTCCCGCCTGTCAATCAAACAGGCGGGAGCGAGCGCTGAGAACAGAAGAAGCGCACATTGGCTCCCTTGCTCCCTGGCCTTGCATGCTGGCCCCACCTCACGACATCCCGTCGCTGCTGTCCTGCCCGTCGCTGCACTGTCCTGGTATGTCTGGGGGGTGGGGAGGTTAGGGGGGAGGTTAGGGGGGTGTTCGGGTAGTGGGTGTTTGGGTAGCGGGGTTCAGGGGAGGGGTAGCAGGGTTCAGGGGATGGGTAGCGGGGTTCAGGTTGCGCCGCGGCCATGTATTGTTTTTAACACAGGGTGCCTCCAGTTTTTCCCCACTACAACTCCCAGCATGCCCTGACAGCCAATAGATGTCAAGGCAAGCTGGGAGTTGTAGTGGTGAAACAGCTGAACTAAGTGTAGATGAACTAAGGGCGGAAGTCAGCCCCAGCAGGCATCAGTGCCGTCACGCCTGCTGGGGAAGTCTGCCTGGTAGTGAGCACACTACTAGGCAGACAAAACTGCATTTTTCATATAGTAAAAAAAAATTAGGCAGGGAGGAGGTTAGGGATAGATGTGAAATAGGCAGGGACAGAGAGGGGAAAAAAAAGGGATGGTGGGAGCTACCCTTTAAGTCAATCAGCATCATATAACCATACTCTGGTCTGATTGCCGCAAACAGTGTTATGTACATGAGACCTCTTGGCGACCATCCACATTGACTACCAATGAGACTCTACCCACCAAAAATTCATGCATTTTCTTTAGCGCTTTCTTTGACCTTTTGGCCAGAACATATTCAGGTGCATATACATCTGCTCTCTTATACCTCCAACACAGCTCT
The DNA here is from genome assembly GCF_029499605.1 of Hyla sarda. Lineage (NCBI taxonomy): Eukaryota > Metazoa > Chordata > Amphibia > Anura > Hylidae > Hyla > Hyla sarda. The sequence continues at coordinate 109,597,736 of NC_079198.1, read as the reverse complement.
CTCTGTTGTACCTGCTGTCTATGTTGGTTGTTCCTTGTAATAATATTACTGTGCCCCGGAAATTCCATCCGTTGATGTCTTGGCAAGTGAGTGGAGGAAACTCATGGCTTGTTTTCTCCACTCACTTGCCCCCTCACTTACAGCTCTGGCTGGTTGTCTTTGGCAATGTCATGCTCACCCTTTTCAACTGAACTAAACAGTAAAACACTTGGACAGTTGTAGCTTCTTCTGCCAATTGTGCCTTAAACTGTTGGGTGTCTTCCTGCAGTTTGCCATTCATCTGCTCCATTTGCAGTTTAGCCTGCACCATCTGGCCCAAAAGCTCCTCCATAGCTTTCTCACGCACCTATCGCAGTAACACAGTTTAAACAAATCAGCCCTTGTAACATGCTTTCTCAACATTAGACAGTCTCCTATAAATCAATGATGCAGTCTATATTGAAATATAAAAATCTTTTTTTGAATGAGCACAAGAGAGAAGTTGAACAAGTGCTCTTCTGCTTACACTGGGCTCTTGGACTCAGTGTTTCCTGACTTCCACAACATGAACCTTCTGTCCTACTCCCTGCTATAGGGTATCGCAGTGCAGCCAACTGTGAGTAATAAATGTTTTCTAAGTATTCACCCCAGGGAGCCAACCTGTGAAGACACCTCGCGATAAAGTTAATCTGTTTGTGGACTGTTCTCTCTAGAAATAAAAATTGCCCTTACTAAAAGCAACCTGGTGAATTGTAACCTCTTCTCATACACTGAGGCTAGACTGTGGAAATGTGCCATTATGCTGTGTCTTAAGAGACTGTATTCTGTATTGGTGTGCACAGATGAATTTTCTTCAGTAAAATTATTGATCTTAGGTCAAGTTTACACCTGTGTTGGGTCCAACTTATTTGCACCTAACATTATAGGTGCACCAAGACGCCATTACCACAGAGTGCTCCGCGGTCAAGGACTACCCTCATATGTGCAGATCCCCATTGACAAAGAGTGCTGAGATCACTGCATACGGTTTCAAACAGGATCACGTGACAGAGCAGTGTCCTTAGCAGCGACTACAACAAACAACCATGCAGGGGTATAGCTATAGAAGTAGCAGAGGTAGCAGTTGCACCGTGGCCCTCGTGCCTAAGGGGGCCCCAAAGCACATCTGCCCCATAAGAGACCAGTGTTATAACTGGCACATGGGGCCCTGTTGCAGATTTTCTATCAGGGCCCAGAAGCTACAAGTTACGCCTCTGCAACCATGTAGCCAGGAATGGCAATATATGTTGACTGGTGAGTGATTGCTGCGTTCTGTTGATGACATGATGGTGGCAAATGCCCTTGACTGGATGGGATTTTAGATACATCCCTTCCTATTTAACCCACTCTTAACCAAGTAACAACCCCATCACCCAATAGAAAAGACACTGACACCTGCTGTGGGAAAATTGGGCCGTGTGGCCCATTTATTTAACAAACCAATAAATACATTTGAATATTTACATATAAACATAACCAAAATGGAGGGCACTCCCTTCCCCCAACCGGATTTGTGCAACATGCTTCTTACCCCTGGCCGCGAGCTCCTGGCCCGGGGGCAACCGGTAACCTTCTGCACAATCCCTCGAACTCCTGAGGCCCAGAACCACCACCAGGAGGCCCAATTGAACCATCTCAAACATTTATCATTCAAACTACTGACTCCCCCGGGACCCTTTCACATGCCTCCACCTTATCAAAATCCCACCCACCAAGCGTTTAAAAGAGGGCGGGTGGGACCTTCTTCTCGCTTCTACATGCCGACTGGTGAGTACCCTCCCCCCTGGAGCACCCCCCTATATACACTCCTCCCCCTCCCCTCCAGATGACTTCCCTTTCACCCCACTCTCGAGCCACCTGCTACTGTCCCTTAAAGGAGCAGCAGCCATTTAACCCTTTAACCCCCATTCCCTTGCAATATACCTCTAACCACATTACCCCTTATTAACATCTGGGAGGGCCACTAAAACCCCCGTCAAGGCGCCACTACGCCAGGGGTTCCCCCGCTCCGTTTGCTCCCATCTTTGCCACATCACCTTCCTCTATGCAGAGACCCGGACTGATAAAGATAAATTCACAGTGATAGCCCTCACAGCAGGGGCAGTGTTCCTGGCTGATACCTGCGAGCAGTTGTCATGGAGCCAACGTGCTGAGCACAGAATCTTTATGTTTAAATGTCATAAAATAATTGGAAAATGCTAAGAGCAATAAAGAGAGAAGAGTCAGGAATCTATAAGCCAATGTCCACAGCATCTCCTAGAGAACAGGACTGTGAGAAGAACAGAGGAACATTATACGGGGAAGGGAGGGATCTCAGGCTTCGCGCATGTTGAGTGAATATATATTTACTCAGAAGCTTTGTGGTGACAGGAGAGAAGACACAGGAGGACATCATTCATCTACTACATAAAAACTTCTTGCTCTCAAAAAAAGCATAGAAAATTAAGAAAGTACTATCTCCCCGTTCTGCAACCAGACGCCTCATTTACTACACCCTGAAGTTACAATTTGTGATCATACTGTCACTCTTTTAGTGCCAGCATTTACCCAACTCTAAACCACTGGTGCCAGTTATTGCCAGGCTCTAGCCTACTGGTGCCCATTATTACCAGAAATTGCCTTATTGGTGCTAGTTATTAGCAGACTTTAAACCACTGTAGCCAATTATTACCAAACTTTTACAAACTGGTGTCATTATTATTAGACTCTAACCTACCGGTGCCAGTTATTACCATACACTAACCTACTGGTGCCAGTTATTACCAGACTATAACCCGCTGTGGTCAGTAATTCCAAATGTTTACCAGCTAGTCGAAGTTACTACCAAAACGTAACCATTCTGGTGCAGGTTTTTACAGACTCTAACCCACTGGTTCTAGTTTTAAACCATACTTTTACCAACTGGTGCCACGTATTACCAAACACTAAACCACTAGTTCAAGTTTCATCAGGCTCTAATCTAATGACACCAGTTACAGTTATTAAAAGACTATAAGGTGAACCAGGAGAGTTGTGGTGACTGGGGTGTTGCAGTGGTAGTGTAGGGTCTGGTGGTATTAACCCTTGAATGTCATGACGCCAGGGTGAAGTTTCCCCAATAGTAATGTTCCTACCGCCAACCGTCCCACAAACGGCAGGTAGAAATAACGGAATGTCCACAGCAGATTTCAGGAATAAGCTGAAGAAACTTTACTTGCGGAATTTATGAAACAGTCTTTAACATAATAGTCTTTTCAAGAGTGAACCGGGATACAGGTTCCTCACAGGTTTGCTGGGACTTGGAAGCAATGGGCTTTTATGTATGCCACTGTGCTACTAATTTAGAGGATTTGAGCTGGTAGTAGTCACACAGGATTTGATAGATGGAGCTTTGAGTAACTCACGTTTAGTGGCTGCAGGTTCTTAGGCTTTGGGCCTAGTTGAATTGAATTGATGCTGATGAGATGCTTGTGCTTGGCTTTGTAGTCTGGCAGGAAGAGAGAGAATTTACAGACTACAACCCTTTATATAAAAAGGGGCTGGACTAAGCTCATTGGTCAGAAAACCTGTAAGTTATGAACCCAGTGAACTCTGGGTACATCACATGACCTCTAAGGTCCTTGAACATTTTATACATCACAACCGTACATCATGTGACCACTAAGGTCCTGTTCATATAGTTTCTATACATTAAATAAATATAAACACAATTTACATGAGGCGACCAGGGGTAAGCCCTGCAGGAGAGCCCTATATGAATGGAGGGACTCTAGCTGAGGGGACTTTAGACAAGGGACAGGATAAGGTCCTGTACCGGGACACCAAAACTATATAGGGAGAGACTTATTAAAACCTGTCCAGAGGAAAAGTTGCCCAGTTGCCCATAGCAACCAATCAGCTTGCTTCTTTCATTATTAACAAGGCCTCTCAAAATGAAAGAAGCGATCTGATTGGTTGCTATCGGCAACTGGGCAACTTTTCCTTTGCACAAGTTTTCATAAATCGCCCCGTATAACCCACTGGTGCTAGTTCTTACCAGACTCTAATACAGTGACCCCTCGACCTACAATGGCACCGACATACGATAATTTCAACATGCGATGGTCTCTCAGAGGCCATCGCATGTTGAAGGCCGCATCAACATACGATGCTTTTGTATGTCGGGGCCATCGCATAAACGGCTATCCGGCAGCGCAGACTGCTTCAGCTGCCACCGAATAGCCGTTTACGGTGCCCCTTGTGGTCCGCTGACGATCACTTACCTGTCCTCGGGGCTCCGGCGTGTCCTCTTCGGGATCCCCTGCATCGTCGGCGCTCTCCATCGTCGTCATTACGTCGATGTGCACGCCGTCCCGTCCTCCAATAGGAGCGGCATGAGTAGCGACGTGATGGCGGCGACGGAGAGCGAGGATGCTGGGGAAGCAGAGGCCTTGCCGGAGCGTTGGGGACGCGGCGACAGCGATGGACGGCGACATCCCGGGTAGCGGTGACGAGCGGTGACGGTACGGAGCGGCGGTGACAGATGAGTACAACTTCCTCTAACAGTGGTCTACAACCTGCGGACCTCCAGATGTTGCAAAACTACAACACCCAGCATGCCCGGACAGCCAACGGCTGTCCGGGCATGCTGGGTGTTGTAGTTTTGCAACATCTGGAGGTCTGCAGGTTGTAGACCACTGTCCTATACTTTACATTGCAGGGATCCCTCAACATGCGATGGTTTCAACAAGCGATGGTCCGTTTGGAACGGATTACCATCGTATGTTGAGGGACCACTGTACACCGGTGCCAGCTGCTACCAGACTATAACCCACTGATTACAGTCGTCACAAACTTCTTACAACTTGGGACCTGTTACTACACATCTTACCTGCTGGTGCCAGGTATTACACACTAATCCACTGCTGCCAACTCTTACCAGACCATAACTCACTGGGGTAAGTTATTACAAAACTCTAACCCCCTGGCGCCAGTTATTACGAGGCTAATGCCATAGGAGCAAGTTATTACCAGACTCTAACCCCCTGGCATCACTCATTTCAGACTCTGACCCATTTGTTACAAATCTCACCAGAGACTTCACCGTACAGCTTTCTCCATGCATGTCAGGTGTATGCAAACCACTGGGTGACGGTGTAAAAGATGGGACTTTTTCTGTGAATCTTAAAAAATGATTAGAGGAGATGAGGCTTTAGGATGGTCACAACACTTCTCGTATCTCCAGTCGGGATCAGTGCCATATGGGAATACCTTTTATCATTTGTTCCTAATCTGAATGTAGAAATATCCTTTTATTCGACTCAGTGACCCCTCCCCTGCTGCATCCATTCTCCTTTATCTGTATAAGGATCTGATATGAGCGCTCCTGAGGACTCGCCTCATTATTACTTCTCAAGTGCTGGGATCCAGCAAAGAGCTGGGGCCTGCGTCTCGTTTCATGTCGCTATAATTAAACTTACAGCCTTTTCCTTTGGTATAAAACATTTGAATAGAAGCAAGAAACAGATGGTTGTAAATAAAGGAATAAATCCTCTAATGGATGCAGCTGGTACAATCCACATATACAGTAGAGGCACTGTGTACATACATTACATTACTTATCCTGAACTGATCCCAAGCAACATCCTGTATTATACTTCAGAGCTGTACTCACTATTCTGCTGGTGAGGTCACTGTGTACATACATTACATTACTTATCCTGAATTGATCCCAAGCAACATCCTGTATTATACTTCAGAGCTGTACTCACTATTCTGCTGGTGAGGTCACTGTGTACATACATTACATTACTTATCCTGAACTGATCCCAAGTAACATCCTGTATTATACTTCAGAGCTGTATTCACTATTCTGCTGATGGGGTCACTGTGTACATACATTACATTACTTATACATTAAAGGGGTTATTCAGGAAAAAACTTTTTTATATATATCAACTGGCTTCAGAAATTTAAACAGATTTGTAAATTACTTCTATTAAAAAATCTTTATCCTTTCAGTACTTATGAGCTTCTGAAGTTAAGGTTGTTCTTTTCTGTCTAAGTCCTATCTGATGACACCTGTCTCGGGAAACGCCCAGTTTAGAAACAAATCCCCATAGCAAACCTCTTCTAAACTGGGCGTTTCCTGAGACAGGTGTCATCAGAGAGCACCTAGACAGAAAAGAACAACCTTAACTTAAGAATCTCATAAGTACTGGAAGGATTAAGATTTTTTAATAGAAATCATTTACAAATCTGTTTAACTTTCTGGAGCCAGTTGATATATATAAAAGTTTTTCCTGGAATACCCCTTTAATTATCCTGTGATGATCCCAAGTTACATCTTGTATTATACTTCAGAGCTGTATTCACTATTCTGCTGATGGGGTCACTGTGTACATACATTACATTACTTATCCTGAACAGATCCCAAGTTACATCTTGTATTGTACTTCAGAGCTGTACTCACTATTCTGCTGGTGGGGTCACTGTGTACATACCTTACATTACCTATCCTGTTCTGATACTGAGTTATATCCTATATTATACTCCAGAGCTGTACTCACTATTCTGCTGGTGCAATCACTGTGTACATTCATTACATTGCTTATTGTTACGGTCTGCGCTCCGGCCGCCTGTGCTGACTATGAGCGCATTTCCCTGTCATCTACTGCTGCCGGCGGGGCTGGGGTTCACATCGCGAGATGCGCCCGCATGCGAATTCCAGCCCGTCACTCACCCCGGACCTCTGCCACCTCCTCTCCTGCCTCTCACATGCAGCGCACGTGTTCCCGTTTCCTAGGGCGCGCGTGCACCGGAGCTTTAGAATTTAAAGGGCCAGTATGCCCTTAATTATGTGTTCACCTGTGTCTCCTCGATAAGTTCCTCCTCTTCCCCCACATCCCTGCCAGATCTTTGTTGCCTTGAGCCATTGAGAAAGCGTTACTGTGTTTTGCCTTGCCTTGCTCCTATGCGGCCTGTCTACTGACCTACTGCTTCGTTCTAGACCAGGCACCAGTGCCACCTGCCCAGACCTTCTGCTATCCTGACTACGAGTTGCTGTTCTCCTTCTGTACCTCGAATCTCCTCAGCCGCCTGTGTGGTCGAGTCATGCCAGGCGTAGCGACCTGGGTGCCGTCTGCCACAGCAAGTCCATCCCGCTTTGCGGCAGGCTCTGGTGAAAACCAGCGGCACCTTAGACTCCACTCCCTGGTACGGCCCGCGTCATCTGACACACAGGTGGAGCGGTTCCGAGTGTAACTGTCTACTGAACAGTGAGTGTTACAGTAAGATCCGGCCATGGATCCCGCTGAGGTACCCCTGCCTGCCTGAAGTTGCGGATCTGCCCTCCGTTGTGGTACGTCAGTCACAGCAGTTGGACCGACAGGCGCAGCAACTCTCTCAACTTTCAGCTATGATGCAACAGCTTTTGGCCTTGCAACAGCAGCAGCACCTGCAACCTGTCCCACTCCCTCCTCCAGCTCCTGCAGTGTCTTCTGGCTCCCAGCGACGTCTACCATTACCCTCTAAATAAGATGGTGATTCCAAGTTATGCAGAGGCTTTGTTACACAGTGCTCCATGCATTCGGAGCTCATTGTTACGATTCGGCAGGCTGGATGTGGATCCTCTGTGTCAGTGAGGGATTGGCGTGGACCGTGTCGGTGGACCGGTTCTAGGGTTGGTACTGGTTTTCACCAGAGCCCGCCGCAAAGCGGGATGGTCTTGCTGCGGCGGTAGCAACCAGGTCGTATCCACCGGCAACGGCTCAACCTCGCTGACTGCTGAGAAGGCGTGGGACAGAAGGACTAGACAGAGGCAAGGTCAGACGTAGCAGAAGGTCGGGGCAGGCGGCAAGGTTCGTAGTCAATAAGGATAGCAGGAGATCTGGAACACAGGCTTTGGACAACACTAAACGCTTTCACTGGCACAAGGCAACAAGATCTGGCAAGGAAGTGCAGGGGAAGTGAGGCAATATGGACAGGGAGCAGGTGGAAGCTAGTTAGGCAATCATTGGTGCACTGGCCCTTTAAATCTCAGAGAGCTGGCGCGCGCGCGCCCTAAGGAGCGGAGCCGCGCGCGCCAGGACATGACAGCAGGGGGCCGGGACAGGTGAGTGACTTGGGATGCGATTCGCGAGCGGGCGAGTCCCGCTATGCGAATCGCATCCCCGCCGGCAGTGTCAGTGCAGCGCTCCCGGTCAGCGGGTCTGACCGGGGCGCTGCAGAGAGAGAGACACCGCGAGCACTCCGGGGAGGAGCAGGGACCCGGAGCGCTCGGCGTAACACTCATGTCTGAACAGTTTCCGACGGAACGTGCTAAGGTGGCCTTTGTTATGAGCCTACTGTCTGGAAAAGCCTTGGCCTGGGCTACACCCCTTTGGGACCCCAGTGATTCGGTAGCTTCCAACTTGACAGCTTTTCTGGCAGAATTGTGCTGTGTCTTTGAGGAACCCGCATGTGCCTCTTCTGCTGAGACGGCTTTGCTGAACCTATGTCAAGGGAATTCTTCCGTTGGTGACTACGTGGTTCAATTCCGCACTCTAGCCTCAAAGCTAGCATGGAATGATGAGGCCTTGTGTGCCAAATTTAAAAAAGGTCTGTCTGGCAGGATTAAAGATGCCCTTGCTGCACGTGATCCTCCTTCTTCTCTGACTGAACTTATCCCCCTGGCCACACGTATCGATGTGCGTTTTGCTGAGAGGCAGGAAGAACTGCGATTAGAGAGGGAACTTGCCCGAACACAGAGATATCCTCGCCCTGCACCCATGTTTCAATATCCACTTCAACAGTTTCCTGCGCCTCTTGCCGAAGAGGCTATGCAAGTGGATCGTTCCCGTCTTACGCAACAGGAAAGATCACGACAATGCAGTGAGAATTTGTGCTTGTATTGTGCTAGCCCGGAACACTTCCTCAAAGACTGTTCTGTTTGTCCACAGTATCCAGGAAAAGGCTCACACCTAGGGCACGTAGGAGAGGCGTCCCTAGGTGTGAATACCACCTCTCCTCGCTTGACCATCTCTGTACAAGTCTTCCTTCAGCGCTACAGCATTTTTGGATTCTGGATCCGCAGGTGACTTTATTGATGCTTCTTTGGTCCACAAATATCATCTTCCTGTTACTCGGCTTGCCAAGCCTTTGTTCATCTCCTCTGTTAATGGACAAAATCTGGACTGTAAGGTGCAATTCTGTACTGAGCCTCTCGTCATGCAGTGGGTGTCTTGCATAAAGAAAATATTGAATTCTATGTACTGCCACACTGTACTTCTGAGCTTCTTCTTGGCCTTCCTTGGCTCCTACGTCACTCTCCGCAACTAGATTGGAGAACTGGAGAAAATATTTGATTGGGACAGTTCTGTCAAAATCTTTGTCTCAGTCTAGTCCAGCCTAAAGTTGTTTGTCGTCCTCCTCCTTTGCCTGGTCTGCCTCCATCTTATCATGATTTCTCTGACGTATTCTGCATGAAGCAGGCTGAGTCTCTGTCTCCACATCGTCCTTACGATTGTCTTATAGATTTACTGCCTGGAACCACTCCTCCTCATGGAAGAATTTACCCGTTATCGGTTCCTGAGACCAAAGCCATGGCAGAGTATATCCAGGAGAACCTACAAAAAGGATTTATCAGTAAGTCCTCTTCTCCTGCCGGAGCAGGTTTCTTCTTTGTAGGGAAGAAGGATGGCTCACTCCGTCCATGTATTGACTACAGGGGACTCAACAAAATCACGGTCAAAAACCATTACCCATACCGTTTCTCGGCTACATTGTTCCTCATCAAGGCCTGCAGATGGTTCCAGATAAATTGTCTGGGGTTTTGGATTGGCCTCATCCTTCTGGCCTACGAGCTATTCAACGCTTTCTGGGATTCGCTAACTACTATTCTCAATTTATTCCATATTTCTCTTCTTTGGTTGCCCCCATTTGTGACTCTCACTAAAAAGGGCTCCAATCCCAAGTCATGGCTTTCTGAGGCTGAACAGGCCTTCACCTGTTTCAAGTCTGCATTTTCCACTGCTCCCGTGCTTTCTAGACCTGATCCAGAGAGGCCCTTTGCTTTGGAGGTTTATGCCTCTTCTGTTGGAGCTGGTGCTGTTCTGACCCAGAGAAATGCGAAGGGCAAGACTGTGACTTGTGGTTTCTTTTCCAAAACTTTCTCTCCTGCTGAAAGGAACTACTCCATTGGATATCGAGAACTCCTCACCATTAAGCTTGCCTTGGAGAAATGGCAACATTTATTCTCATCCGGACAGCATCTACACAGACCATAAGAATCATCTGTACTTGCAGTCTGCTCAGCGACTGAATCCTGACCATGCAAGGTGGTCTTTGTTCTTTTCTAGATTCAATTTCTACATTCATTTCTGTCCAGCTAACAAGAACATCAGAGCTGATGCTCTCTCCAGGTCCTCTGACGTCATAGGTTTGGACTCCTCGCCAAGGCATATTATTCCTCCAGATAGCTTGATTTCTGTCTCTACAGCCGAAATTCAGCAAGTGCCTCCTGGAAAATCCTTTGAGCCCTCCAGATTGACATGCAAGGCACCGAAGTGGGGTCATTCTTCTCTGTTGGCAGGTCCTCCTGGTGTATGTAAGAATTTACTCCTTATTTCTCGGCATACTGGTGGCCGCATCTTCACAGTTTCCTGTGAAACTTGTGCCCGTGACAAAACTTCTCGCCCATTCCAGAGACTCCCTGGTCCCACATTGCTATGGATTTTATCACCGATCTGCCTCCTTCCCGGAATAACATTTTTGGCACACTGAAGGTGTGGTTTAGAGGTGTGGTATGGCGGGGTGTGTGGTGCAGGGCAGATGTTGTTACCCTAGGGGCAGATGGCATTAACCCCTTTAGCCTGGAAGCCTGTGCTATCATTTCTCCTGCAATGTTGCTGCAGTGTTGCTATCAGTGTGTGAAGAGTGGGAGAAGAGGGTTGCATTGACAATGCAACACAATAGGCAGCACATTGAACACATTTTATAAGTGGTCAGAAACTTGTAAATAACTCATGAAAGAATAAAGTTACGTTAAAACCAACCACATCATTGTTTTTGTTGTGAAATTCCCAATAAGTTTGATGTGTCACATGACCCTCTTCCTATTGAAAAAACAAAAGTTGGATTCAAAATGGCCACTATGGTCACCACCCATCTTGAAAAGTTTCCCCCCTCACATATATTAATGTAGCAGAGTAACCCTTTAAGCTGAAATATCCACTACAGGATGACGGTCCTAACTCATAAGGGAAACGTGTGACATAACAGCATGATGTCTCTAGGCTTGGCCTGAAGCCCGGAAAGGTCCTAGACATTTAGTGAGGTACTCACCTCAAAGTCTCAGAAAAATACTCTTTAACTGCTCCTGTATTTCCTGAGATAGGGCTAGGTGTGACCTGGGATGTTCAGGCTTATCTTCGCAAAAGTCCTGGTAATACTCCCAGTGGTTAGGTCTACTGAAAGGGGTACTCCCCCCACAGACATCTTATCTCCTATCCAAAGGATAGGGGATAAGATGTCTGACCACGGGAGTCCCGCCGCTGGAACCCCCCTGCGATCTCCGTGCAGCACCCTCACCCAGCATGCCCCCTCCTATAGACATTAATGGAAGGGGCATGGCGTGGCGTCATGAGGGGGCATGGTGTGATGTCACGTCTCTAGCCGCAGAAACCCCGCGTTCTAAACATACTGTTTAGAATGCCGGGTGCAGAACAGATATCGGGAGGGTCCCAGCGATAGGGGATAAGATGTCTGTGGGCGGAGTACCCCTTTAATATAAGAAAAGGCTACAAGACACTCCTCTCACCTCCTTACTCTACCTCTAACTAGCTAACTTCCTTCCTTTAAGAGAAAAGAGGCCGGACTAAGTAAACTCCTCCCACACACCAGAACATTCTGTAATGTAATTCAATGTAATGTAGTGCTTCACATTAGGGTCCTCTCTCATTACCAGCGCACAAAGGTTTCACCACTAGGTGGCAGCATAATGCCATTACACAGTAATAGTGCATGTAAATAGAACTTAGGCATACACAATGCAATTCAATATTAATGACAGATGGTAAAGACAATGCAAATATTCTACAACCAACTTGTTCCATGTAACAGGACTCTGTCCTGGGATACTGCAAGCACAGCAAGAAAACTATTAAAAAGTAATCCTGGAAATGGTGAGGAAAGGTCTGTTAGAACAGTGGAGAACTGTCCATAGAGTGACATACCGCAGACTGCATCATCCCTTTAAAGCCCTTTCTCACCCTGCCCCTGTCCCTCACAGTCGTGTGAATGGCGCAGACTTGCGGGATGCAGATTCGCTCATGTTGCAGTTTATTTTTCTTTTTTCTCTCATTGGGTTTTCTCTGTTAAGTATCTCAGCAAGTTAATGTACTGCGGCTGGTAGCATGGCGGTGTCGAGGAGCAGAACGGTGATAAAATGACTGAAAGGTGATAAATTGTATCAGTTATCCAAATAAAACATTTTTATTGTTTCCAGCGATAACTCTGCGCAGATCGTAATTAAAAAAACAAAAAAACATCAAGAGCATTTCTGTCGTATCGAAGCCGAGACAGCAGCACAATGGGGACTCTGCGGAGAGGGGCGGGTGCAGAACAGAAACAAATCTGCTATCAGTATGAACTGTTACTTATGTCTCCATCCCACAGGTAATAGTTATCTTCTTTGCGAAAACATCTGTGCGGGATTCACTGGGGCTCATGTGTTCTGCCAGAGGTGATGGGATCTGATAATAGATGACCAGTGTTCCCCTGCCAGTGACTCTTCAGCTGTTGCAAAACTACAACTCCCACCGTGCCCTGACAGCCAAAGGCACAGGTTACAGAAAGACTCCATTGAACAAATGCTGACATGACACTTACCGTATTTTTCGCCCTATAGGACGCACCGGCATATAAGACGCACCCAATTTTAAAGGTGCAAAATCTATTAAAAAAAAGATTCTGAACCCAGCAGTGATCTTCAACCTGCGAACCTCCAGATGTTGCAAAACTACATCTCCCAGCATGCCCGGACAGCCAACGGTTGTAGTTTTGCAACATCTGGAGGTCCGCGGGTTGAAGACCACTGGTATAGGAGGTAGTTCTCACGTGTCCCCGCCGCTCTGGACCCATCACCGTTCGTCACCGCTGCCCTGGATGTCGCTCCATCGATGTCGCCTGTCCCCGTGGTGTCCCCGACGCTCCAGATGTCTTCTTCCCCGGGGTCCACGCTCTCCGTCGCTGTCATCATGTCGCCGTCATCACGTCGCTACGCACGCCGCTCCTGTTGGATGACGGGACGGCGTGCGTGACGACGTGATGACGTCGAAGGAGAGCGCCGGCCATGCAGGGGATCCCGGCACGGAGCAGACACCGAGGAGGCAGGTAAGGTCCCTCCCGGTGTCCTGTAAGCTGTTCGGGACGCCACGATTTCACCGCGACGGTCCCGAACAGCCCGACTGAGCAGCCGGGTTAGTGTCATTTTCACTTCAGACGCGGCAGTCAGCTTTGATCGTTGCGTCTGAAGGGTTAATACAGGGCATCACCGCGATCGGTGATGTCCTGTATTAGCCGCGGTTCACGGCCGTTGATGGCCGCAGGGACCGACCCGATAGGTGTGTGTATTCGCCATATAAGACGCACCAACTTTTCCCCCCCAGTTTTGGGGAAGAAAAAGTGCGTCTTATACGGCGAAAAATACGGTAACTAGGGTCCGGTGGAGCTAACCTTAAGGGTAGGGTCACACGTAGTGTATTTCTGTGCTAGCAAAGTCTATGGGATTAATAATAAACACCCATGGAGTTTTCTAGCACTGAAATATGCAGCGTCAAATACGCTACGTGTGACCCTTCCCTCACTGCTGACCACTCTGCATGTTTCCCATGTTCTGTGCTGCGGGTTTGGTATCTCTCAGTTATGGTTCTGGAACATTTTTGGACCTTGCTCTTTATTAGAACATTTTAGCTTAATATGTTATTGTACCAAGGGCCATATTAGAATTAATTTACCCATGAGGCTGAAGGGTATGATGAAAATATGAGACTCGGTGCTAACTTCCCCTGTCGGCCTCTTGGTAACCAGCTAAGACTTCTAACCCTGTGGTGATATACACTACGGATCCATCAGAAGGACGATCAATATCCTCTTAAGACCTCTGCAGCCAAATGAATATATGTGTAAGATTATTTATCACTCAAGTGTAATGGCTTCTTGTGGAAATACGCCAGATTGCATTTTGCATACTTCAGTGAGAAAGGAACTATTAGTTGGGAATATATTTTGCTTGTAACTGTTGGTAAAATCATGTGGTACAGAAGAATATTAAAGGGTTATTCCGGCCTTATACATCTTATCCCCTATCCAAAGGAGGCATGCCCCTTCCCATAGACATGAATAGAGGGGGTGTGACTGTGACATCACGTCTCATTGGCAGCTCCCGACACAGAATGTCGGGGGCTGCACTGAGATTGTGGGGGTCCCAGTGGCGGGTAGGGGATAGGGGATAGGATGTAAATACACAGAAAAGTACAGAACAAGTGACCTTACCCTAAAGGGGTTGTCCCATCTCGCTGTTTCACTTTTCCGGCCACCTACTGCCTGTTTGCAGCCACAAGAGGTGGTTGGGAAAGTTGGAAGCAGCTGAAGCATGGAATGTATACAATTTGCATTACTCCCATTGACTTTAATAGGAGATAAGCAAATAGTGTAGCTCTGTGGGCTACGTTGTTTGCGCAACTCCCATTAACTGAGTAATTACCTCTTGTGGCTGCAAACAAGCAGGAGGTGAAAAAGCAAGATGGAACAACCCCTTTAATTAAGGCAGAATATTCATTAACGGGGTACTCCAAAGGATAGGGGATAAGATGTCTACTCCCCAGCAACGGGACACTCTGCTGCTGCACTCCAATGATTTGGTGCACAGAGCGAACTCCGCTCTGTGCCTGGCGATGTTCTAGCCATGAATGGAGGGGACATGGCGTGACGTCACAAACGCAAAAGCTGCATGCTTCCGTGTTCCGGTAACCGTTGCTGCTGGCCCGAAGATCGCGGGGGTCCCCAGTGGCCGGACCCCCACAATCTAACATCTTATCCCCTATCCTTTGGATAGGGGATAAGATGTTTTCAGTGGAGTAACCCTTTAAGGGTAGGGTCACACATGCCATATTTTGCTGTGTATTTGCTGCTGCGTATTTTCCTATTCCAATGGGTAGGAAAATATGCAGCAGCAAATATGCAGCAAATTACCGCACATGTGACCTTACCCTTAAAAGAAATCTCTAAGACCTCTTCCCAAGAGGAAACATCTATGATATTAAACCAACACTGCTATCTCACTACTGAACGTCTTTCCAAATGCATTTGGTTTAATTCTCATCCAAAGGTACTTTATTCTATCTATGGTCATTCATTATGGTTATTTATACAATCTTATTGGACTTCAGTCTTTGCATTGATAACCAGAATTACCAAAAACAATGAGCCCAGATTTACCAATCTGTCCTCAGGCAGACTGGTAAATCCCGGTGTTCCCAGATCCCGTCACATATACTACATATACACAGAAATATAATAAATATTCTAAATTCTATCATTTTGGGTGTGGATAGATATTAATATCCAAAATCAACTATAGTTTAGGCTCTTAACCTATCTTCTGCAAGTCTAGCTGTGCTTTTCCTTCCCAAACTGTTAAAATATACATCATTGGAATAATGGACCAATTTTGTTTCTTTACTATTCTATACAAAAAGTTGAATTGCCTTTTCATGGAATGCCCTCTTTTAGGTTAGAGTTTTTCTATTTGCTGATCCTTAAGAAAACTTTAATAAAAATTACTTTTTAAGGAGATTTCATGGGTTCCACGTCTGCATCCTCCTGCACAAACAAGTTAACTCATTAGGACACAAAAACATAAAAATGCATTAACAATGCATTACAGTGCAATAAATTATACTGTCACGATGCCGGCTGGCAGGAGGTGGATCCTCTGTGCCAGAGAGGGATTGGCGTAGACCGTGCTAGTGGACCGGTTCTAAGTCACTACTGGTTTTCACCAGAGCCCGCCGCAAAGCGGGATGGTCTTGCTGCGGCGGTAGTGACCAGGTCGTATCCACTAGCAACGGCTCAACCTCTCTGACTGCTGAAGATAGGCGCGGTACAAGGGAGTAGACAGAAGCAAGGTCGGACGTAGCAGAAGGTCGGGGCAGGCAGCAAGGATCGTAGTCAGGGGCAACGGCAGGAGGTCTGGAACACAGGCTAGGAACACACAAGGAAACGCTTTCACTGGCACAATGGCAACAAGATCCGGCGAGGGAGTGCAGGGGAAGTGAGGTATAAATAGGAAGTGCACAGGTGAACACACTAATTAGAACCACTGCGCCAATCAGCGGCGCAGTGGCCCTTTAAATCGCAGAGACCCGGCGCGCGCGCGCCCTAGGGAGCGGGGCCGCGCGCGCCGGGACAGGACCGACGGAGAGCGAGTCAGGTACGGGAGCCGGGGTGCGCATCGCGAGCGGGCGCCACCAGCATCGCGAATCGCATCCCGGCTGGAGGCGGTATCGCAGCGCACCGGGTCAGTGGATCTGACCGGAGCGCTGCAGTAGCGAGAGTGTAGCGAGCGCTCCGGGGAGGAGCGGGGACCCGGAGCGCTCGGCGTAACAGTACCCCCCCCCCTTGGGTCTCCCCCTCTTCTTAGAGCCTGAGAACCTGAGGAGCAGACTTTTGTCTAGGATATTGTCCTCAGGTTCCCAGGATCTCTCTTCAGGACCACAACCCTCCCAATCGACCAAAAAAAAAGTTTTCCCTCTGACCTTCTTGGAGGCCAGTATCTCCTTTACGGAGAAGATGTCCGAGGAGCCGGAAACAGGAGTGGGAGAAACAAGTTTGGGAGAGAAACGGTTGATGATGAGTGGTTTAAGAAGAGAAACGTGAAAGGCATTAGGAATACGAAGAGAAGGAGGAAGAAGAAGTTTGTAAGAGACAGGATTAATCTGGCACAAAATTTTGAAAGGACCAAGATAGCGTGGTCCCAATTTGTAGCTAGGGACACGGAAGCGGACATATTTAGCGGAGAGCCATACCTTGTCTCCAGGAGAAAAAATGGGGGGAGCTCTTCTTTTCTTATCAGCAAACTTCTTCATGCGTGATGAAGCCTGTAAGAGAGAATTTTGGGTCTCTTTCCATATGGTGGAAAGATCACGAGATATTTCATCCACAGCGGGCAAACCAGAGGGCAAGGGAGTAGGGAGGGGGGGAAGAGGGTGACGGCCGTACACCACGAAAAATGGGGATTTGGAGGAAGATTCAGAGACTCTGAAGTTATACGAGAATTCGGCCCATGGTAGAAGATCTGCCCAGTCATCCTGGCGGGAGGAAACAAAATGCCGTAAATAATCACCCAGGACCTGGTTAATTCTTTCTACTTGCCCATTGGATTGAGGATGATATGCAGAAGAAAAGTTTAATTTAATCTTGAGTTGTTTACAGAGAGCCCTCCAGAATTTTGACACGAATTGGACGCCTCTATCCGAGACGATCTGCGTGGGCAACCCGTGAAGACGAAAAATGTGTACAAAAAATTGTTTTGCCAACTGAGGCGCTGAAGGAAGACCAGGAAGAGGGATGAAATGTGCCATCTTGGAGAATCGATCAACGACCACCCAAACAACAGTGTTGCCACGGGATGGGGGTAAGTCTGTAATAAAGTCCATACCAATCAGAGACCAAGGCTGTTCGGGGACAGGCAGAGGATGAAGAAGACCAGCGGGCTTCTGGCGAGGAGTCTTATCCCGGGCACAAACAGTGCAGGCTCGCACAAAATCCACAACATCCGTCTCCAGAGTCGGCCACCAATAGAAACGAGAGATGAGTTGCACGGATTTCTTGATGCCCGCATGACCTGCGAGATGGGAGGAGTGACCCCATTTGAGGATTCCGAGGCGTTGGCGTGGAGAGACGAAGGTCTTCCCTGGAGGAGTTTGCCTGATGGAGGCTGGAGAAGTGGAGATCAGGCAGTCAGGAGGAATGATGTGTTGCGGAGAGAGCTCTACTTCCGAGGCATCCGAGGAACGAGAGAGAGCATCGGCCCTAATGTTCTTATCGGCAGGCCGAAAGTGAATTTCAAAATTAAATCGGGCAAAGAACAGAGACCACCTGGCCTGGCGAGGATTCAGCCGTTGGGCAGACTGGAGATAGGAGAGGTTCTTGTGATCGGTGTAAATAATAACTGGAAATCTTGATCCCTCCAGCAGATGCCTCCATTCCTCAAGTGCTAATTTAATGGCTAGAAGCTCTCGATCCCCGATGGAGTAGTTCCTCTCCGCCGGAGAGAAGGTCCTAGAAAAAAACCCACAAGTAACAGCATGCCCGGAAGAATTTTTTTGTAGAAGGACCGCTCCAGCTCCTACTGAGGAGGCATCAACCTCCAATAGGAAGGGTTTAGATGGGTCAGGTCTGGAGAGCACGGGAGCAGAAGAAAAGGCAGACTTGAGCTGTTTAAAGGCGTCTTCCGCTTGAGGAGGCCATGACTTAGGATTGGCATTCTTTTTGGTTAAAGCCACGATAGGAGCCACAATGGTGGAAAAATGTGGAATAAATTGTCTGTAATAATTGGCGAACCCCAAAAAACGTTGGATAGCACGGAGTCCGGAGGGGCGTGGCCAATCTAAGACGGCAGAGAGTTTGTCTGGATCCATTTGTAGTCCCTGGCCAGAGACCAAGTATCCTAGGAAAGGAAGAGATTGACATTCAAACAGACATTTCTCCATTTTGGCATAAAGTTGATTGTCACGAAGTCTCTGAAGAACCATGCGGACATGCTGGCGGTGTTCTTCTAGGTTGGCAGAAAAAATCAGGATATCGTCCAGATATACAACAACACAGGAATATAAGAGATCACGAAAAATTTCATTAACAAAGTCTTGGAAGACGGCAGGGGCGTTGCACAGGCCAAAGGGCATGACCAGATACTCAAAGTGTCCATCTCTAGTGTTAAATGCCGTTTTCCATTCATCCCCCTCTCTGATGCGGATGAGATTATAAGCACCTCTTAAGTCCAGTTTGGTAAAGATGTGGGCACCTTGGAGGCGATCAAAGAGTTCAGAGATGAGAGGTAGGGGGTAGCGGTTCTTTACCGTGATTTTATTAAGACCGCGGTAGTCAATGCAAGGACGTAGGGAGCCATCTTTTTTGGACACAAAGAAAAATCCGGCTCCGGCAGGAGAGGAGGATTTGCGGATAAAGCCCTTTTTTAAATTTTCCTGGATGTACTCAGACATAGCAAGAGTCTCTGGGGCAGAGAGAGGATAAATTCTGCCCCGGGGTGGAGTAGTGCCCGGGAGGAGGTCAATAGGACAGTCATAAGGCCTGTGAGGAGGTAGAGTCTCAGCTTGTTTTTTGCAAAAAACATCCGCAAAGTCCATATAGGCCTTAGGGAGACCGGTTACAGGGGGAACCACAGGGTCACGGCAAGGAGTACTGGGAACCGGTTTAAGGCAGTCCTTGAAACAAGAGGGACCCCAACTCTTGATCTCCCCAGTGGACCAATCCAGGGTTGGGGAATGGTGTTGAAGCCAGGGTAGTCCAAGGAGAATTTCGGAAGTGCAATTGGGGAGGACCAAAAACTCAATTTTCTTGTGATGAGGTCCGATGCACATTAGGAGGGGCTCCGTGCGGAAACGTATGGTACAGTCCAATCTTTCATTGTTAACACAATTGATGTAGAGGGGTCTGGCGAGACTGGTCACCGGGATGTTGAACCTGTTGATGAGAGAGGCCAAAATAAAATTTCCTGCAGATCCGGAATCCAAGAAGGCCATAGTAGAGAAGGAGAAGGTAGAGGCAGATATCCGCACAGGCACAGTAAGACGTGGAGAAGCAGAGTTGACATCAAGGACTGTCTCACCTTTGTGCGGAGTCAGCGTACGTCTTTCCAGGCGGGGAGGACGGATAGGACAATCCTTCAGGAAGTGTTCGGTACCGGCACAGTACAGGCAGAGATTCTCCATGCGGCGTCGTGTCCTCTCTTGAGGTGTCAGGCGAGACCGGTCGACCTGCATAGCCTCCACGGCGGGAGGCACAGGAACGGATTGCAGGGGACCAGAGGAGAGAGGAGCCGGGGAGAAAAAACGCCTCTTGCGAACAAAGTCCATATCCTGGCGGAGCTCCTGACGCCTTTCGGAAAAACGCATGTCAATGCGAGTGGCTAGATGAATGAGTTCATGTAGGTTAGCAGGGATTTCTCGTGCGGCCAGAACATCTTTAATGTTGCTGGATAGGCCTTTTTTAAAGGTCGCGCAGAGGGCCTCATTATTCCAGGATAGTTCTGAAGCAAGAGTACGGAATTGTACGGCGTACTCGCCAACGGAAGAATTACCCTGGACCAGGTTCAACAGGGCAGTCTCAGCAGAAGTGGCTCGGGCAGGTTCCTCAAAGACACTTCGAATTTCCGAGAAAAAGGAGTGTACAGAGGCAGTGACGGGGTCATTGCGGTCCCAGAGCGGTGTGGCCCATGACAGAGCTTTTCCAGACAGAAGGCTGACTACGAAAGCCACCTTAGACCTTTCAGTAGGAAACTGGTCCGACATCATCTCCAAGTGCAGGGAACATTGAGAAAGAAAGCCACGGCAAAATTTAGAGTCCCCATCAAATTTATCCGGCAAGGATAGTCGTAGGCCTGAAGCGGCCACTCGCTGCGGAGGAGGTGCAGGAGCTGGCGGAGGAGATGATTGCTGAAGCTGTGGTAGTAGCTGCTGTAGCATCACGGTCAGTTGAGACAGCTGGTGGCCTTGTTGCTCTATCTGTTGTGACTGCTGGGCGACCACCGTGGTGAGGTCGGCGACAACTGGCAGAGGAACTTCAGCGGGATCCATGGCCGGATCTACTGTCACGATGCCGGCTGGCAGGAGGTGGATCCTCTGTGCCAGAGAGGGATTGGCGTGGACCGTGCTAGTGGACTGGTTCTAAGTCACTACTGGTTTTCACCAGAGCCCGCCGCAAAGCGGGATGGTCTTGCTGCGGCGGTAGTGACCAGGTCGTATCCACTAGCAACGGCTCAACCTCTCTGACTGCTGAAGATAGGCGCGGTACAAGGGAGTAGACAGAAGCAAGGTCGGACGTAGCAGAAGGTCGGGGCAGGCAGCAAGGATCGTAGTCAGGGGCAACGGCAGGAGGTCTGGAACACAGGCTAGGAACACACAAGGAAACACTTTCACTGGCACAATGGCAACAAGATCCGGCGAGGGAGTGCAGGGGAAGTGAGGTATAAATAGGAAGTGCACAGGTGAACACACTAATTAGAACCACTGTGCCAATCAGCGGCGCAGTGGCCCTTTAAATCGCAGAGACCCGGCGCGCGCGCGCCCTAGGGAGCGGGGCCGCGCGCGCCGGGACAGGACCGACGGAGAGCGAGTCAGGTACGGGAGCCGGGGTGCGCATCGCGAGCGGGCGCCACCCGCATCGCGAATCGCATCCCGGCTGGAGGCGGTATCGCAGCGCACCGGGTCAGTGGATCTGACCGGAGCGCTGCAGTAGCGAGAGTGTAGCGAGCGCTCCGGGGAGGAGCGGGGACCCGGAGCGCTCGGCGTAACATATACATTTAAACCTGAGTAGTGTGTCCGGCTTACACGCTCTAGGTGACATCCACCTGACAGGTCAGGAAGACAGGTGTATTCCGCACCAGGACACCACATCAGTTTATCTTGACCCACTCAGAGGGATTCCTAGCAGGAATCTCTTCAAATATTGGTATATTGGCTAAGATTAAAGCGTATCAGTCAGATCTCACAAAAAAATAAAAATAACAATATGTTACTCAATACCTAATCCTGACCACGTACATCTATTTTTTATGCCTCTATTACCTATATGTATTATAAAAATACCTCATAATTAGCTCACAGTGTTAGAAATCCTCTCAGGGAAGGGGGTGTGTCCCTTTTTTGTGGTAGTGGGAGGTGATTGGTGGGTCTGCTCATGCAGCCTTGTCCATGAGTTTTCTTTTGTCATGACTCATGGACAAGCCTGATGCGGCTGCAGGTCTGGATAGTGTCCCAGTAGGTATGGGGAACCTTTGCAGTGGCATTTTCAGGAGCAGTTTTCTTTATTTAATATTGAAAAAAAGAATTTAAGCAGCCATATTAAAAAATGTCTCTAATTTTTATTAGTAACAACATATAAAAAGATTTTGGATCTGAAAATGCCCATTTTACTAAAACTGTCTAATTCTTAGACAGTGTAAATGTAGACTCGGCAGAGTTAGGCTCTGTTCACACTATTATCAGAGGCTGCACTCTTCTTCCCATGAAAATACCCAACACCCCACTGGAACCCAACAGGCTCCATTACAGGTCAAGGAGGTCCATTGAGAACAGATGGTGTCCATTGAATGATGGGTCTGGCAATGCCGTCAGTTGAAATGAAACCATATTGGTGGTATGGTTAGAGGCCAAGAATGCATCAGATTTGTCACAGGAGATATTTGATAAATCTGTCATATTGTTACACTGTCTAGTTTAACTATAGTCATAACTACTCATTAGCTAAAACAATGGCAGAATCTTACCCAAGAATTCAGGCACACTTTTGACACACAGTGTTCCAACTTTTAAGGGGTAACCCTCATAATAAAAACTTATGCCCTGTCCACTGCAGTCGCCAGAAAGGCTAAGTGCTCTGGCCTCCACCTTTAGAACCAAACTGGTCTCAGCGGCAGCCCATTCACCCAATCATCAACTGAGCCAATCACCAACTGAGTGGGCCGTCACTATCAGGACTAGTACATGGGGTCCGGAGCACTCAGCAGTAACAAAACATTCCTGTAAGAAGATCATGGGGAAGGGTCAACTGACTGACCAGTCCATTCGGACATGGTACGAGGGCCCAGCCGGGGAGAGGGCTGCCGCTTCTATTGGGGATCCAGGACACTTGTCCAGCATCCCCAGGCAAGCGAGCGCTACTTTCAGTCGTATGCGCTTTTTAGGTGGAATAGCGGTGGGACAGAGGTGTGGCCAGGGGTGTCGTCTCACTGGGGGCCCTGATTGTTGTCAGTCCACCCCTGATCGTGGGGTGTCCCAGCAGTCAGCCCTCCCCCCCCCCCCCCCCCGTAATCAGAAATTTTCCCCCTATGCCTTAACCAGATAAGCTACATCCCTTTTTCTACCAGAGACAAAGACATGCCCCTTTTGTTGAACATGTCAGAAAAGTGTCTAAAACTCATAATAATGTGGGGCAAGTCACGTATGACAAGGTGTTTTTTTTTTAGCACATATTACCCCAGAATTCTGGCTCATTTGCAACAAAAATCTGCCCTGTTTTTTTTTCTTTGCTGATTTATTTAGTGTTTACTTCTCAGTGACATTTGCAAAACTGCTGTTATAATAAGGCACAAAACACCCGAATCTGCTTTGTTGGAGGGGGAGAGGCGGCGAGCGGAATAAAGAGGAATCTCTGCAGCTTCCAGACTGGAGATCTCTTAAAATTGTGCCATTAATTCTGCCAGCGGCGCACGGCTCTGGAATCCTAAACACGCGTCTCCATCTATAGCGCGAACCGCAATTAATCAGCAACAGACACAATTAGCCGAGCATAATCCTGTCACTTCTATAACTATTGCGCCAGAATCCGGGGGCTGGGGAACCACACATCCGTACTACAACATAGAAAAATTGCTTGTATGACAATTCCACAATGCCATCTCTGCAGCTCAGCCGTAACCCACAGAAACACGGATGATAATAATGTGCAGATAACACCCAGAAAACACACAGATAACGCAGAGATAACACACAGATAATAACACATAGATAACACAATGATAATAACACACAGATAATAACACATAGATAACACAATGATAATAACACACAGATAATAACAATGATAATAACACACAGATAATAACACATAGATAACACAATGATAATAACACACAGATAATAACAATGATAATAACACACTGATAATAACACATAGATAACACAATGATAACACACAGATAATAACAATGATAATAACACACAGATAATAACACACAGATAACAATGATAATAACACACAGATAACACAATGATAATAACACCCAGATAACAATGATAATAACACACAGATAACACAATGATAATAACACACATATAACAATGATAATAACACACAGATAACACAATGGTAATAACACACAGATAACACACTGATAATAACATGCAGATAACACCCTGGTAATAACATGAAGATAACACACTGATAATAACACATAGATAACACACAGAAAACACACTGATAATAACACATAGATATGTAATGGTCCTGCACTACACTTAGGCCCTGTCAGGTTGATTTCCTTAGTGATCTGGGGGCTTTCCTGCAGTGTCTCCCCTGCTGTTACTTTAATGTTATTTATTGTACTATATGTATAGTCAGTATACTAATGTATAGACAGTATAAAGGACCTTTGGTGGACTAATGTAATTGTCTAAAGGACCTGTGAGATGTTACATGTTATGTTTAAGTTAACCAGAGGGCACCAGCTTAACACATGACCCGCAGCATGACCTATGGGCTTCTGACTCAGCCCTCCTTTATAAGGGAGCGGCCATTACAATTCTCTCGCTTATTATTTTGCTGATTAACAGTGGAGACCAGATGTCTCAGTGCTAGTGTCTACCTGGAAGGCCTCAAATCTACAGTCACTTCCAGTAAGTCAAGTCTATGTCTGCTGTCACTGCCTAAAGTCAAGTCAAGCCTAAAGTCAATAAACTAAAGTCCATTACAAGTATAATTGGTCCCAACAAGCTGCGAGGTCCTTCTGTGTTCTTGGCCACCTCTCTGGGATTCTGGCCGAGCTATAGAGACTAGTGTTGAGCGGCATAGGCCATATTCGAATTCGCGAATATTCGCGAATATATGGACGAATATTCGTCATATATTCGCGAATATTCGCATATTCGTTATATTCCCGTTTTATTTTCGCATATGCGAACATTCGCGTATGCGAAAACTATCATATGTGCATATTAGCATATACAAAATTAACATACGCGAAAATTCGCATATGTGAAAATTCGCATGTGCTAATTTTCGCATATGCTAATTTTCGCATATGCGAATTTTCGCGCGCCAGTCTCACACAGTAGTATTAGAGCCTTCTTTACACCACACAAGCTGGAAGCAGAGAGGGATGATCACTGTGATGTGTACTGTGAAAAAAAAAAAAAAAACGAATATTCGTAATTACGAATATATAGCGCTATATTTGCGAAATTCGCGAATTCGCGAATATGCGATATTCGCGAATAATATTCGAATTGCGAATATTCGTGAGCAACACTAATAGAGACTATAACAACTGTCTGACCTCAGTAAAGCCTCCGTTAACCATAACCTGGTCATGGACTCTGATTTCACTGCCTAGCCATTGGGATAGCGGAGATATCTTTTAGGTTGTTCCCAATACACAAAAAACACTCTGGCGTCACAAACATTAGGGTTTAATAACACCTTGCCCCTAGGGTTAATACCATCTGCCCCATCCACCTACACCGCTACACCCCTTGGTCCCTCCATTCACTGTGGCTCGCCACAGAAAACACACATAACACATAAATAACACACTGATAATAACATGCAGATACCACACTGATAATAATGCACAGATAACAAACTGATAATAACACAACACACGCCCTGGTTTCCTAGAGTTCTCCTGTGTTAGGTTCAGTTTTGCAGAGTTTGTAGAGTTTTCACTAAAGGTACTTTCATTGACAGTGAGTAAGTCTTCAGGGATTGAGAAAATATCAGGAAAGTTAGTAGTTACTGTAGTTAGTAAGTTTTGTGTAGTTTGTTACTGTTCTTCATCCGGCTTTTTCTATTCCTGATCGCCATCTTCATCATTCCTTTGTGCCATTATCATATACAATGCCGCCCTACTGTAAGTCCTGGGAGTATGTGAGTACTAAAAAGCCACAGTTAGGACCCAGGAGAGTATCTGATATAGGTAAAGCCAAGATCTTCCATATATTGACCTGCCACCATTGTCACAGAGTGGAGCTGAGTTATTGGAATTAGACTAATAGAGAACCAAGTGCAAAACAGATACTGGAAGAAAAAATATATAAATCTCAGTCTACAATCAATGTACATGACTGTCACGATGCCGGCTGGCAGGAGGTGGATCCTCTGTGCCAGAGAGGGATTGGCGTGGACCGTGCTAGTGGACCGGTTCTAAGTTACTACTGGTGTTCACCAGAGCCCGCCGCAAAGCGGGATGGTCTTGCTGCGGCGGTAGTAACCAGGTCGTATCCACTAGCAACGGCTCAACCTCTCTGACTGCTGAAGATAGGCGCGGTACAAGGGAGTAGACAAAAGCAAGGTCGGACGTAGCAGAAGGTCGGGGCAGGCAGCAAGGATCGTAGTCAGGGGCAACGGCAGGAGGTCTGGAACACAGGCTAGGAACACACAAGGGAACGCTTTCACTAGGCACAAGGGCAACAAGATCCGGCGAGGGAGTGCAGGGGAAGTGAGGTATACATAGGGAGTGCACAGGTGAACACACTAATTGGAACCACTGCGCCAATCAGTGGCGCAGTGGCCCTTTAAATCGCAGAGACCCGGCGCGCGCGCGCCCTAGGGAGCGGGGCCGCGCGCGCCGGGACAGGACCGACGGAGAGCAAGTCAGGTACGGAAGCCGGGGTGCGCATTGCGAGCGGGCGCCACCCGCATCGCGAATCGCATCCCGGCTGGAGGCGGTATCGCAGCGCACCCGGTCAGTGGATCTGACCGGGGCGCTGCCGTAGCGAGAATGTTGCGAGCGCTCCGGGGAGGAGCGGGGACCCGGAGCGCTCGGCGTAACAGTACCCCCCCCCCTTGGGTCTCCCCCTCTTCTTGGAGCCTGAGAACCTGAGGACCAGACTTTTATCTAGGATATTGTCCTCAGGTTCCCAGGATCTCTCTTCAGGACCACAGCCCTCCCAGTCAACCAAAAAAAAGGTTTTTCCTCTGACCTTTTTGGAGGCCAGTATCTCCTTTACGGGAAAGATGTCCGAAGAACCGGAGACAGGAGTGGGAGAAATAAGTTTAGGAGAGAAACGGTTGATGATGAGTGGTTTAAGAAGAGAGACATGGAAGGCATTAGGAATACGAAGAGAAGGAGGAAGAAGAAGTTTGTAAGAGACAGGATTAATTTGGCACAAGATTTTGAAAGGACCAAGATAGCGTGGTCCCAATTTGTAGCTGGGAACACGGAAGCGGACATATTTAGCGGAGAGCCATACCTTGTCTCCGGGAGAAAAAATGGGGGGAGCTCTTCTTTTCTTATCGGCAAACTTTTTCATGCGCGAAGAAGCCTGTAAGAGAGAATTTTGGGTCTCTTTCCATATGGTGGAAAAATCACGAGTTATTTCATCCACAGCGGGCAAACCAGAGGGCAAGGGAGTAGGGAGGGGGGGAAGAGGGTGACGGCCGTACACCACGAAAAATGGGGATTTGGAAGAAGATTCAGAGACTCTGAAGTTGTACGAGAATTCGGCCCATGGTAGAAGATCTGCCCAGTCATCCTGGCGGGAGGAAACAAAATGCTGGTTAATTCTTTCTACTTGCCCATTGGATTGAGGATGATAAGCAGAAGAAAAGTTTAATTTAATCTTGAGTTGTTTACAGAGAGCCCTCCAGAATTTTGACACGAATTGGACGCCTCTATCCGAGACGATCTGCGTGGACAACCCGTGAAGACGAAAAATGTGTACAAAAAATTGTTTTGCCAACTGAGGCGCTGAAGGAAGTCCAGGAAGAGGAATAAAATGTGCCATCTTAGAAAATCGATCAACGACCACCCAAACAACAGTGTTGCCACGGGATGGGGGTAAGTCTGTAATAAAGTCCATACCAATCAGAGACCAAGGCTGTTCGGGGACAGGCAGAGGATGAAGGAGACCAGCAGGCTTCTGGCGAGGAGTCTTATCCCGGGCACAGATAGTGCAGGCCCGCACAAAATCAACAACATCCGTCTCCAGAGTCGGCCACCAATAGAAACGAGAGATGAGTTGCAAGGATTTCTTGATGCCCGCATGGCCTGCGAGATGGGAGGAGTGACCCCATTTGAGGATTCCGAGGCGTTGGCGTGGAGAGACGAAGGTCTTCCCTGGAGGAGTTTGCCTGATGGAGGCTGGAGAGGTGGAGATCAGGCAGTCAGGAGGAATGATGTGTTGCGGAGAGAGCTCTACTTCCGAGGCATCCGAGGAACGAGAGAGAGCATCGGCCCTAATGTTCTTGTCGGCAGGGCGAAAGTGAATTTCAAAATTAAACCGGGCAAAGAACAGAGACCACCTGGCCTGGCGAGGGTTCAGCCGTTGGGCAGACTGGAGATAGGAGAGATTCTTGTGATCGGTGTAAATAATAACTGGAAATTTTGATCCCTCCAGCAGATGCCTCCATTCCTCAAGTGCTAATTTAATGGCCAGTAGCTCTCGATCCCCGATGGAGTAGTTCCTCTCCGCCGGAGAGAAGGTCCTAGAAAAAAAAACACAAGTAACAGCATGCCCAGAAGAATTTTTTTGTAGAAGAACCGCTCCAGCTCCCACTGAGGAGGCATCAACCTCCAATAGGAAGGGTTTAGATGGGTCAGGTCTGGAGAGCACGGGAGCAGAAGAAAAGGCAGACTTGAGCCGTTTAAAGGCGTCTTCCGCTTGAGGAGGCCATGACTTAGGATTGGCATTCTTCTTGGTTAAAGCCACGATAGGAGCCACAATGGTGGAAAAATGTGGAATAAATTGTCTGTAATAATTGGCGAACCCCAAAAAACGTTGGATAGCACGGAGTCCGGAGGGGCGTGGCCAATCTCTCATTATTAACGCAATTGATGTAGAGGGGTCTGGCGAGACTGGTCACTGGGATGTTGAACCTGTTGATGAGAGAGGCCAAAATAAAGTTTCCTGCAGATCCGGAATCCAAGAAGGCCTTAGTGGAGAAGGAGAAGGTAGAGGCAGATATCCGCACAGGCACAGTAAGACGTGGAGAAGCAGAGTTGACATCAAGGACTGTTTCACCTTTGTGCGGAGTCAGCGTATGTCTTTCCAGGCGGGGAGGACGGATAGGACAATCCTTCAGGAAGTGTTCGGTACCGGCACAGTACAGGCAGAGATTCTCCATGCGGCGTCGTGTCCTCTCTTGAGGTGTCAGGCGAGACCGGTCAACTTGCATAGCCTCCACGGCGGGAGGCACAGGAACGGATTGCAGAGGACCAGAGGAGAGAGGAGCCGGGGAGAAAAAACGCCTCGTGCGAACAAAGTCCATATCCTGGCGGAGCTCCTGACGCCTTTCGGAAAAACGCATGTCAATGCGAGTGGCTAGATGAATGAGTTCATGTAGGTTAGCAGGAATTTCTCGTGCGGCCAGAACATCTTTAATGTTGCTGGATAGGCCTTTTTTAAAGGTCGCGCAGAGGGCCTCATCATTCCAGGACAATTCGGAAGCAAGAGTACGGAATTGTATGGCGTACTCGCCAACGGAAGAATTACCCTGGACCAGGTTCAGCAGGGCAGTCTCAGCAGAAGAGGCTCGGGCAGGTTCCTCAAAGACACTTCGAATTTCCGAGAAAAAGGAGTGTACAGAGGCAGTGACGGGGTCATTGCAGTCCCAGAGCGGTGTGGCCCATGACAGAGCTTTTCCAGACAGAAGGCTGACTACGAAAGCCACTTTAGACCTTTCAGTAGGAAACTGGTCCGACATCATCTCCAAGTGCAGGGAACATTGTGAAAGAAAGCCACGGCAAAACTTAGAGTCCCCATCAAATTTATCCGGCAAGGATAGTCGTAGGCTGGAAGCGGCCACTCGCTGCGGAGGAGGTGCAGGAGCTGGCGGAGGAGATGATTGCTGAAGCTGTGGTAGTAGCTGCTGAAGCATCACGGTTAGTTGAGACAGCTGATGGCCTTGTTGCTCTATCTGTTGTGACTGCTGGGCGACCACCGTGGTGAGGTCGGCGACAACTGGCAGAGGAACTTCAGCGGGATCCATGGCCGGATCTACTGTCACGATGCCGGCTGGCAGGAGGTGGATCCTCTGTGCCAGAGAGGGATTGGCGTGGACCGTGCTAGTGGACCGGTTCTAAGTTACTACTGGTGTTCACCAGAGCCCGCCGCAAAGCGGGATGGTCTTGCTGCGGCGGTAGTAACCAGGTCGTATCCACTAGCAACGGCTCAACCTCTCTGACTGCTGAAGATAGGCGCGGTACAAGGGAGTAGACAGAAGCAAGGTCGGACGTAGCAGAAGGTCGGGGCAGGCAGCAAGGATCGTAGTCAAGGGCAACGGCAGGAGGTCTGGAACACAGGCTAGGAACACACAAGGGAACGCTTTCACTAGGCACAAGGGCAACAAGATCCGGCGAGGGAGTGCAGGGGAAGTGAGGTATACATAGGGAGTGCACAGGTGAACACACTAATTGGAACCACTGCGCCAATCAGTGGCGCAGTGGCCCTTTAAATCGCAGAGACCCGGCGCGCGCGCGCCCTAGGGAGCGGGGCCGCGCGCGCCGGGACAGGACCGACGGAGAGCGAGTCAGGTACGGAAGCCGGGGTGCGCATTGCGAGCGGGCGCCACCCGCATCGCGAATCGCATCCCGGCTGGAGGCGGTATCGCAGCGCACCTGGTCAGTGGATCTGACCGGGGCGCTGCCGTAGCGAGAATGTTGCGAGCGCTCCGGGGAGGAGCGGGGACCCGGAGCGCTCGGCGTAACAATGACATTCAGCAACCAGGCTGTAATCCCTCCTGCCTCCAAAGGATGGCGCTATAATGACTACTGCTTTGGAGACACCTCTTACTTGCCTCTTACTATACTTCTGTAAAGTGCAGACCTTAATAATTCTACATGACTCACAGCAACCACGTCAGTGCAGCTGCTCGCCAGTCCTTTAATAACGTCTTTCTTTATTTAGATAACTTAATAGCTCTTCAGTTTTAGTGGCGAAGCTAAAACGGAAACAATTGTGAGACAATTGTCGCTTCTGCTTAATTGTGGAATCATTGAGGAGATAATTACAGATTTATTGCTGTTTGGTTCCCAGACTTATGTTTGTTGTAATCCGTCTGGACTAATGACTGGAGCGCAGCGCGAAGAGGAATCTACAGCGCAGAGAATCGCCAGGACATCTGAGACGCTAAGTGTGAGACATCAAATCTCAAAGGATTATAGGGAAATAGTGGGCCCACAAGGAACCTAGACAGAGGCTGTCCTGGAGGTAGAGGGAAAAGTGGGGCCAAGAGGACCCTACACAGATCCTGTACTAGAGGGTGAAGGATTAGTGGGGCCACGAGGAGCCTACACAGAACCTGTACTTGAGGGTGAAGGAATAGAAGGGCCACAAGGGGCCTTCACAGAACCTGTACTAGAGGGTGAAGGAATAGAAGGGCCACAAGGGGCCTTCACAGAACCTGTACTAGAGGGTGAAGGAATAGTGAAAACAAGAGGAAACTACACAGAACCTGTACTGGAGGGTGAAAGAATAGAAGGCCCACAAGGGGCCTTCACAGAACCTGTACTAGAGGGTGAAATAATAGAAGGGCCACAAGGGGCCTACACAGAACCTGTACTAGAGGGTGAAGGAATAGTGGGGCCACAAGGAGCCTACACAGAACCTGTACTGGAGGGTGAAAGAATAGAAGGGCCACAAGGGGCCTTCACAGAACCTGTACTAGAGGGTGAAGGAATAGTGAAACCAAGAGGAAACTACACAGAACCTGTACTGGAGGGTGAAAGAATAGAAGGCCCACAAGGGGCCTTCACAGAACCTGTACTAGAGGGTGAAATAATAGAAGGGCCACAAGGGGCCTACACAGAACCTGTACTAGAGGGTGAAGGAATAGTGGGGCCACAAGGAGCCTACACAGAACCTGTACTGGAGGGTGAAAGAATAGAAGGGCCACAAGGGGCCTTCACAGAACCTGTACTAGAGGGTGAAGGAATAGTGAAACCAAGAGGAAACTACACAGAACCTGTACTGGAGGGTGAAAGAATAGAAGGGCCACAAGGGGCCTTCACAGAACCTGTACTAGAGGGTGAAGGAATAGAAGGGCCACAAGGGGCCTTCACAGAACCTGTACTAGAGGGTGAAGGAATAGTGAAACCAAGAGGAAACTACACAGAACCTGTACTGGAGGGTGAAAGAATAGAAGGGCCACAAGGGGCCTTCACAGAACCTGTACTAGAGGGTGAAGGAATAGTGGGGCCACAAGGAGCCTACACAGAACCTGTACTGGAGGGTGAAAGAATAGAAGGGCCACAAGGGGCCTACACAGAACCTGTACTGGAAATGGAAGGAATAGTGAAGCCAAAATGACCCTACACTCAACCTGTACTGGAAGAAGAAAGAATAGTGGGGCCATGAGGACCCTACACACAACCTGTACTGGAAGAAGAAAGAATAGTGGGGCCATGAGGACCCTACACACAACCTGTACTGGAAGAAGAAAGAATAGTGGGGCCATGAGGACCCTACACACAACCTGTACTGGAAGAAGAAAGAATAGTGGGGCCATGAGGACCCTACACACAACCTGTACTGGAAGAAGAAAGAATAGTGGGGCCATGAGGACCCTACACACAACCTGTACTGGAAGACGAAAGAATAGTGGGGCCATGAGGACCCTACACACAACCTGTACTGGAAGAAGAAAGAATAGTGGGGCCATGAGGACCCTACACACAACCTGTACTGGAAGAAGAAAGAATAGTGGGGCCATGAGGACCCTACACACAATCTGTACTGGAAGAAGAAAGAATAGTGGGGCCATGAGGACCCTACACACAACCTGTACTGGAAGAAGAAAGAATAGTGGGGCCATGAGGACCCTACACACAACCTGTACTGGAAGAAGAAAGAATAGTGGGGCCATGAAGAGCCTATACAGAAACTGTACAGGAAGGAGAAGGAATAGTGGAGCCACAAGAAGCCTATACAGAACCTGTACTGAAGAGAAAAGGAATAGTGGGGCCATGAGGACTTTATACACAACTTGTACTGTTGGAAGAAAGAATGGTGGGGCCATGAGCCTACACAGAAACTGTCTTACACTATAAATCATATATTGAGGTGTCTTGCTGGGCCAGTGCCACCCATAGACAAAGTAAGCGCCAGCCTAGAGCACCTTCTTGAGAGGTGGGGGCCACCCAGCCTATGGACAGTATTTCTGTAAAGGT
Source organism: Hyla sarda (assembly GCF_029499605.1). Taxonomy (NCBI): domain Eukaryota; kingdom Metazoa; phylum Chordata; class Amphibia; order Anura; family Hylidae; genus Hyla; species Hyla sarda. Next base: position 109,564,597 of record NC_079198.1, on the reverse strand, counting down.
CAGAGCTTGCAGCTGGCAGATGTATGAAGAGCGCAGTGCTGAGCTCCGCATGGCCTCATGGGCACTTATTCTCGCCCGCTCTGACAGACAGTTTGGGATGGAGGCGGAGCTGTTGTACTTTAGGAACAGCAGTGCCCTGCACCCCTAGTGGTGGGAGAGGCCAGTGAACACCTAAAGGCTGCAGTGCTAAGCTGTGGCAGCCGAAATCAGCTACAGCCTGCCCTGGTGTGTGACCCTGCTGCACTGCCTACTGTACCTCAGCCTCGGCAGGGACTAGCGATCTCCCAAATGGAGCCGCTGTGTGCCAGCTAATGCCTCAGTGAGGCCGATGGTACACCCCCTTCCCATACAGCTCTATGGGAGCGTTCGTGCATCCCCGCCTCTACCATAGAACTACATGGAGGAGGTGTGTTGGCCGTGGCCTCCTGCACGGAAGAGCCATGGCCCCATACAGGAGTTTGCGGGGGTCCCTGCATTCGGACCCCCGCGATCAGACACTTATCCCCTATCCTGTGCAAAGGGGATAAGTGTTATATCACTGCATATGTCCTTTAACATCATACATCTGTGATACATACAGGGCCACCATCAGGGGGGTACAGCCAGTACTCCAGTAAGGGGCCCGAGCTCCCAGGAGGCCCGGGCCCCAGCTGCACCCCCCTTCAGTAGCCGGCAGCCCCAGTACAGAAGTAGCAGACTGCTGTTTAAAGCTTCCAGAGGCAAACAGAGGAGACCGCTGCTACCAGAGACATGAGGTACCTGTAATATCAGCGCAGGGGCCGACACTGCTGACTGACTGCTACAAGAGCAGAGAGGACGCCCCGCCCCTCCCCTCACACTATTGGTGGAGCAGGATCACATGATTTGTTTTTCCTTCTCCAAGACCCTGACACTCGGTTGCCACTGGTAATTGGAAGACTTCCTGTGCCTAAGGAAGCATCCATCAATCATTGTAAGTCGCTTTCTGGAGAGGGGGGTGGGGGGTGGGGGGAGTTTGTAATTTGGGGATTAGTAGGAGATAAATAGGCAATATCTCATGCAACAGCTGGAGGCACCTTAATTGAAAAACAATGAGATAGTGACTATTTACCTCCATCTCATTGTTTCTCAACCAGGGTGCCCTCAGCTGTTGCAAAACTACAACTCCCAGCATGTCTTTGGCTGTGTGCGCATGCTGGGAGTTGTAGTTTTGCAACAGCTGGAGCCACCCTATTTGGGAAACACTTTAATATCTATCTATTTATTTATTTATTTATCTATCATCTGTCTTTCTCATATCTATTTATCTATCTCTCTCTCCCCCAATAGGGCCCCTACTCACTAGACGCCAGGACTGGTTGCAGCCATATCTATCTATCTATCTAAGACGCTAGAAGATACAGCAGCACACCCAGTAGTAAAGTGCAAAAAATTGGATTTATTTAACCCATATCAGATGCGACGTTTCGACGGCATCCCGCCATCTTTTTCTTTTTTATCAATTCTTTATTTATGAATTTTCAAGACACAACAGTTGAGTCAATCACAGAATACAACACTAAGTATGTAAGTTCGCAAGTACATAGCGCCTAAGACATTCGACAGACTAATAAACGGTAGGTGTCTGCACAATGAGTCCCAAGTTTGTACAAGACCCTCGAAAAACCCACGTAAGAGACAATGCGGGCCAGGGCAAGACACACATGTAAGGACGTGAAAGAGGACCCACTGTCCACGAGCGAGGCCAGCTGCACTCGTGTACCATGGATAGTCTGTCTCAGGTGAAACGATTCAACTTACATGGTAGCGTGGAGAGAGATTGAGATGGAGAGAAAGATTAGGGGGGTGAAGAACATAGAGCAAGTGATCGGGAATTAGAAAGAGATGGAAGAGAAAGGTGGGGTGAGAAGGTGGAAGAAGGAGGGCGACCACAATAGGAGGGTAATGGAGGAGATGGGGGTGAGGAAGGACACAATAGGGAGAGGAAGTAGAGGTGAGGGGCGTGGGCGAACATGAGGGCAAGGGCCGACGCAAATGTGGGCTAAGTGCAGCACTGATGGAGTTCAATCGGTACTTCTAAACCAGAGTGCGTGGTTTGTGGGGAAAGGTTGGAAGAAACAAAGGAAACAGCGAGCAGTAATTAGGGAGTTCCAGGGGAGGCTAGGTACCTCCTCCACGGGGTCCATGTCTGCAGAAAACGGTCATGTGTGTGAGTCCCCCAGCTCGACAACTCCTCCAGGCGACATAACTGTGAGACTCTGCCCTTCCATTCATCAACAGTTGGCGGAGAGGTCTGACGCCAGTGTAGCGGGATAAGGGCCTTAGCCGCCGTGAGCAGATGTGCTGTCAGGGATTTGGGGTGCAAGGGGCACCCCGAGCCCGGGAGCCCTAGGAAGATCTGAAGTGGAGTAAGGTCAACCTTAGTGCCAGTCACTACAGTCATAGTCTCCCCCACATCCTTCCAAAAGTCAGTTAGGAGGGGGCAGTGCCACCATATGTGCGATAGTGAGCCAATGTCACCCCCACATCTCCAACACTCCGATGTCTGTGTGAGGCCCCAATGTCTGAGCAGCTCTGGTGTCCTGTACCACCTAACTAGCAGCTTATAATGTCCTTCCTGTAACTTAACGCATCTAGAGAACCCATGGGAGCTATCTAGAATCTTCTTCTTGTCAGCGTCAGTGAGGGTAATCCTCAATTCCTTTTCCCATGAGGTAAGGAAAAGCGGAGGAGTAGCACCATCTTCGTCCATATAATGTGAACGAAAGACAGAAAGCCGCGGCTTAGTGTCAATGTCTGTGGTGGCGAGAGCTAGTCTGTCTACCCAGGATAGGTCGGAGCCGATGGCATATTGCCTCAGTAAGGAGGCGCATGCGCGCCGTATAATGTAGTTTTGCATGAAATTTAGAGTCGTAGTCGGGATCAGCTCCCGGATTACCTCCTGAGACGATGGGTGGCCATCCCTACACAAAAGCTTCAGCGGTACGGATCTAAGATGTCTCCAAACACCATCCACCTCCGAGGCGCGTGGCGTCAGGATGTGCGGAATCAGTGAGCTCGGTAAAGCCGGGGACAGGGTAGGCCTGTCCCCCGCCATACGTCTGCCCGACCTATCAAAAGTCTTTTTAAGCAGGAGTGTGCCCCGCAGCAATGGGTTAGCTATCTGGGTATCCCGCCATCTTTTTCAAGCATGGTACACAGGTTACAACATCCACATTATATCAGGTGTGCAATTAACAAACAATCAAATGTAAACATTATCATAAAAGTGATCAAAAATACAATCATAAAATTTAAGTGTATACAATATATAAAGTGCATATATTACAAACCAATACAGTCATAACATCAAAATAAATTAAGCAAAATCCTCAAAAAATACACATATATCAGTTTCCCTAAACCGGAATCCCAGGTGTGCCCTATCAGCAGTGAATTAAAAACAAGTTAAAAACATGAAATCTACCTTGAGACAGATCCACATACTCCTGTACGCCCGTAGACGCCATATCGGCGTTCCTCACTTCCGCATCGGTACCCAGCAGTCACATGACCATCACATGATCACACAAGTCACATGGGCCTCAGCCGATTCGGCGCATGCGCATATGTTGCTGCATATCGAGCGTATAACTAGTGAATACCGTATTTTTTGCCGTATAAGACGCACTTTTCTGGGGGGAAAAAGTCGGTGCGTCTTATACGGCGAATACACCCCTATCGGGTCGGTCCCTGCGGCCATCAATGGCCGGGACCCGCGGCTAATACAGGACAACACTGATCGCGGTGATGCCCTGTATTAATCCTTCAGACGCGGACATCAAAGCTGATCGCCGCGTCTGAAGGGAAAGTGACACTAACCCGGCTGTTCAGTCGGGCTGTTTGGGACCGCCGCGATTTCACCGCGGCGGTCCCGAACAGCCCGACTGAATAGCCGGGTTAGTGCTTACAGGACACCGGGAGGGACCTTACCTGCCTCCTCGGTGTCTTCTCCGTTCAGGGATCCCCTGTATGGCCGGCGCTCTCCTTCCTCGTCATCACGTCGTCGCGTACGTGCGTCGGCGTGCGTAACGACGTGATGGCGGCGACCGAGAGTGAGGATACCCGGCCAGCAGCAGAGACGTTCCGGACGACGGGGACAGCGATGGAGCGACATCCAGGGCAGCGCTGACGGGTCCGGAGCGGCAGGGACACGTGAGTATTACCTCCTATGCAGTGGTCTTCAATCTGCGGACCTCCAGATGTGGCAAAACTACAACTCCCAGCATGCCCGGACAGCCAACGGCTGTCCGGGCATGCTGGGAGTTGTAGTTTTGCAACATCTGGAGGTCCGCAGGTTGAAGACCACTATTGGGTTCAAAATATTTTTTTAGATTTTGCACCAATAAATTGGGTGCGTCTTATACGCCGGTGCGTCCTATAGGGCGAAAAATACGGTAGTTATCAAAACTCTATATATAGCATTCTCAAAAATCTATTGAATATGTATAGATCTAACTACAGTGTATATAGCTCTCTCTCATTTCAGTGTGTAGACTACTGGAGGTTTATGCGTGTCCTCCAACACTCGTGGAGAACGCACAAAAACCGCAGTACAATGTGAACAAGGGCATAACTAAATAAACTAATAAAAGATTTATTTGTCAAATATAAAAAACAGTGAATTAGTGTTGTGATAAGACACATGTGGATGAGCTCCCGACGCGTCCCACCAGATAGCTGGAAAAACGCATCGAAAGCGCGTCCACGTGTGAAAGATGTACAAATAAGGACAAGGGAAGGTGAAACTAAAGATAGTGTTTGGGGGTATTTTATAACTCTATATTGATAAGTATGTGAAGATAAATTCTCACTGCGTCTCGCTAATAAAGTATAGGGAAAACGCACTAAAAACTACATGTGAAAAATAGAAATAAAAAAGCAAAATATGTGCTACATCATAGGGGGAGATTTATCAAAACCTGTGCAGAGGAAGAGTGGTGCAGTTGCCCATAGCAACCAATCAGATTGCTTCTTTCATTTTCCACAGGCCTCTTTAGAGGCCTGTGGAAAATGAAAGAAGCTATCTGATTGGTTGCTATGGGCAACTGCACCACTCTTCCTCTGCACAGGTTTTGATAAATCTCCCCCATAGTGATTAGTGAAAATGAATTCTAGCTGCACTAAATGAAGAATCGAAATAAATAGTGTCAATAATAACACTGAATGTATCTATATAATCATAACTATAGTTATGTCTTAAGATTATTGTAAGGAATTATAGAATTTCTTCACCAAATACAGGTGAACACCTCCTATAGCTGTTTGTCAGAGAATATATAAATTTACAAAAATACACTAAAATCAATTTATCATCACCAACATTAAATATATCCATGAGTCACAAAGGCTTAGATTTATCAAACTGTGTGAGAGAAAAAGTGGAGTAATTTTTCCATGCCAACCAATCACAGCTCAGCTAATGAGCTGAGGTAAAGTGAAAGCTGAGCTGTGATTGGTTGCTATGGGAAAATCCCTCCACTTTTTCTCTCTCACAGTTTGATAAATCTGGGCCAAAGTGATTATAGTTGGGCAGGAGAATTGTTGGATCTGTCTCTTCTGTATCATATTGCTTGAAATCTAGAAGAAAAAGAGAATAGTATCAGTATACTGAGGTATCATCAATGCTTATATACACAATATAAAGATTGGATTGTAATACATTCCTGTGTACTATTCTCCAATTATGGACACAGATTTAGGCTCTACAGATGGAGGGTGTAATGGCAAAGTCAACATTAAGTCCTTTGGGACGTAAAGATTCCAATTCAAATATCCAGAATAGCTCCCTCTTTTTTAACAGACTAACTCTGTCCCCCCCAAGCCCCCCCCCAAGCCCCCCCCCCCCCCACGTTTGGGCAACGGGACATGATCTACCAGTATATATCTCAAGTCGCCCTCTGTATGACCCGCCTCAATAAAATGTCCCGGATGGACTTACCGGTGTCGAAACATTTTGTTGAGGCGGGTCATACAGAGGGCGTCTTGAGATATATACAGGTAGATCATGTCCCATTGCCCAAATGGGCAAATGTAAGCGGATCCTCTGACCCAGGCTCCCACACAGCTTGCACCTTATCTCTATTTTGTCTTGCTTTTTTGGTTGTGCTGCTCTCCTGGAATACTATCTCATATCTATCTATCTATCATCTATCTATCTCATATCTATCTATCTATCTATCTATCTCATATCTATCTATCTATGTATCTCATATCTATCTATCTATTTATCTATCTATCTATCCATCTCATATCTATCTATCTATCATCTATCTATCTCATATCTATCTATCTATCATCTATCTATCTCATATCTATCTATCTCATATCTATCTATCTCATATCTATCTATCTATGTATCTCATATCTATCTATCTATTTATCTATCTATCTATCCATCTCATATCTATCTATCATCTATCTATCTCATATCTATCTATCATCTATCTATCTCATATCTATCCATCTCATATCTATCCATCTCATATCTATCCATCTCATATCTATCTATCTATCTCATATCTATCTATCTCATATCTATCTATCTATCTATGTATCTCATATCTATCATCTATCTATCTCATATCTATCTATGTCATATCTATCTATCTATCTCATATCTATCTATCTCATATCTATCTATCTATCTATCTATCTATCTATCTATCTATCTATCTAGACAAAGAAAGACAGACAAAGAATAAGTCAGCCAGCACTTTAGTTGATACCAAACTATTATATGGACCTGGCCTACAGGTGCACGTTACTAGGCTAGATATACAGCAACAGAAGAATGCAGCAGCACACTGCCAGCACAAGGATATAGGTGCAACATGAACATGCAGATAACACATGGAGAGCTATACAGCTATGGTGTAATAGATGCAAATGTGAAACTATAAAATAGTGAGGCACTTAGCTCGCAAATTTGTCTCCGCCGGCGGTCAAATAGCTTGGACCGTCCCACCGCGATAAGGTGGCCTCACATGTTCATGTTACACCTATATCTTTGTGCTGGCAGTGTGCTGCTGCATTCTTCTGTTGCTGTATATCTAGCCTAGTAGCGTGCACCTGTAGGCCAGGTCCATATAATAGTTTGGTATCAACTAAAGTGCTGGCTGACTTATTCTTTGTCTGTATTGCACATACGGGGGAGTGGCTACCTTCATGTTGGCCTTGCACCCCACCCACCTCTATCAAGTGTGTATATAAGGTGTCTTGGATGTTCCAGACCCTGCCATGCTTACTGAACTGTTCACACAGAGGCATATTCACAGTGTAGGGTCCGTCCCAATGAGGCCACCTTATCGCGGTGGGACGGTCCAAGCTATTTGACCGCCGGCGGAGACAAATTTGTGAGCTAAGTGCCTCATTATCTCATAGTTTCACATTTGCATCTATTACACCATAGCTGTATAGCGCTCCATGTTTTAACTGCATGTTCATGTTTCACCTATATCCTTGTGCTGGCAGTCGGCTCATAGACATACATTAACTATGGTTCCCGAATACGGCTGAGTGCGGGCGCCGCGATTAAGCCCCGCCCACCCCTCCTCCCAGCCGTATACGGGAACCGTAGTTACAAACCGTAGTGTGAACCCAGCCTTACATATATGGTACATAAATGGACCATACAACCGTCATACATACAGCAGTGTACATTACTGTATACATACATGCGCCATAGCTCTGTAATACCTTAACCTCACTCTTCAATTTATAGGATGTTAGTCAGTCATTTCTATCTATCTATAGGGGCATTATAGTTATTGTCAAAGGGGCCTGTGTGGGTGATAAAGATCAAATGTTTGTATAGAGGTGGGGGAGGGGTGCTAATGTGTGGAGCCTCAAATCAATGTCTGGAGGATTCTGCAGAGAGGTGTCATGGCTGGAGAAGCCTTCCTGATGGTGGGCCGGGCCAGATAGACCCACCCTGGTGTCTTGTGGCCTTCTCTCATTACATTTCTCCCCACTGCTGGCCATTTTTTTTGTTGTATTGCTAGATTATAGTTATGGAAGCAGGCGGATTGATAAGTGTGATACTCTGCAGTTGGACTCTGATCAATAAACATTTCCTATAAATATTTTATGGGTCTTTGATTTTTTTCCATCTCACTGACCCATAGGAAATCATTTCCATTATCGCTTCTCTTAGTTGCTCAGAGCGGAAGGCACAGAGATTTATTATGATCCAATAACTATAGGAAAAGCTGATTATAAAGGGGATGTACAGCAAGTCCTGACAGGGGTAAAGGGGAAGGTGCCCGTGAGGGGGATGGGTACAGGGCAGCTGAGGATAGAAGTCCCTCGGGCAAAGTCATTTCTTGTGGTCACGTATGGCTTGGTGGCTGGTTAACCCTGTATGCCCCCCTCTGTGGATCCTTGCACTTTTATAACTTGGGATTTGCACAATAGGTCATAGTTCTTGACCTCACAGTACACTTCGGTGTCTTGGGGGTGCACCCATTATGGTGTGTGCAGACACTGTGGTAACTTTACCAACAAGATATATACTCCTCACAGCACAGGGTAGCAGTTAGACTTTTGAGATGGATACTTGGAAATTGGTCCAGATTCCCTTTCTAAACTAACTCAGATTACATTCCCTAACTACTACTAACACCCCTCCGGTCCTTAAAAACTTGTTGTGAGCTTTATGTATCAGACCTTTCTCCTTGCTCACATTGTGTTTAGAATTTTAACAGCAAGTAAATAACCAAGTGTCTTATACAGTGACCCCTCGACCTACGATGGCCCCGACATACGATCATTTCAACATACGATGGCCTCTCAGAGGCCATCGCATGTTGAAGGCAGCATCAACATACGATGCTTTTGTATGTCGGGGCCATCGCATAAACGGCTATCCGGCAGCGCAGACTGCTTCAGCTGCCACCGGATAGCCGTTTACGGTGCCCCATGAGCTCCGGTGATGTCTCTTACCTGTCCTCGGGGCTCCGGCGCGTCATCTTCGGGATCCCCTGCATCATCGGCGCTCTCCATCGACGTCATCACGTTGCTGCGCATGCCGTCCCATCATCCAATAGGAGCAGCGTGCGTAGCGACGTAATGGCGGCGACGTAGCGCGCGGATGCCGGGGAAACAGAGGCCTTACCAGAGCGTAGTGGACACCTCGGGGACGCGGCGACAGCGATGGACGTCGACATCCCGGGCAGCGGTGACGGTCCGGAGCAGCAGGGACAGGTGAGTACAACTTCCTCTAACAGTGGTCTTCAAACTGCGGACCTCCAGATGTTGCAAAACTACAACAACCAGCATGCCTGGACAGCCAACGGCTGTCCGGGCATGCTGGGTGTTGTAGTTTTGCAACATCTGGAGGTCCGCAGGTTGTAGACCACTGTCCTATACTTTACATTGCACGGATCCCTCAACATACGATGGTTTCAACAAACGATGGTCCATTTGGGACGGATTACCATCGTATGTTGAGGGACCACTGTAATTGCATAAGGAACAATATATTAAATGCTTAGTTTGGTGACAGGTACTCTTTAAGTTGCATTGTTAGCAATAATACTGACTAGAAAGACTCTGAGTATGCTTTACACACTTCAGTGTTGCTAATAGTGAAGGATACAACCTTAGTAAATTTAGTAAATAATTATCTACCAAGCAGGGCCTTCACAGATTGGCTGACTGTTATTTAGAGATACTTGAGAAGACCTGTACTCACATTTGTAGGTATTACAGTTCCCTTATCACAGAGCATAACATACAAACAATTGCAGCAGTAATTCTGGCTGGAAGCGCACCAAGAGAAGTGTTTTGCAGAAGAGTACTTGTCCAGCTATTCACTCTTCTCTCTAGACAGAGAAGAAACAAGATAATTGAGACAAATTACCCTCTCGGTATGAACTGGAGACAGTCATGGGTAAAACCTCCTAAAGCCATTGTCACCCTGACCGACACAAACCTGACTGAACTAGAGCAACAGAAACTGGTTGTGGATGCACTGGCAAAGCCAGGACTTAATTACTTGCTTCACTGCAGGTTTTAGATGGAAACACAAAAACTGTACCAGACCTAAGTTTTTACTATGGTTATCTCTCCTGTTTGATATCTAGATTTTAGCTTGTCTTGTTTGAGTACTTTGTCAGGTTTTTATATTCTTGTACTTTTTGTTCTGCTTTGTGTTTCCTTAGGCCGTATTCACACTGTGCATTTTGTCAGTCCTGTTTTGACCTTGTTTGATTCTGAGCTAATCCGTCTATCTAGGAGTGAGTTAGTCTTGTGTTTGCATGTATTTGGATTTTTGTTTTCCTCCTAGGCTAGTATCCTGATCATTTGGTGGAGAGTGCCCCCTAGTTAGGAGCCTATTTGGCTTTAATATTGACTTCCCTCATTGATTGGAGTGGGGTGTCTAGTGTGTTCCATGTTCGGAGTCCAGTGTAAACAGTGCTCTTGTTATCCTGACCTGTTTAGTGTTCTGACATTCAGTTAACCTGTTCATTCCCTGCATCTCCTGGTTTTGTCTGCTGTATATTTTTCTTATCTGGTCTTGTTCATATTATCATATCTGCCGTTAATCTTGATCCCGGTTTCTGAACTGTATGTTAGTATGTTATTTCCGACCTTGTTTGTATTTAGATATTGTCACGATTCGGCTGGCAGGAGGTGGATCCTCTGTGCCAGAGAGGGATTGGCGTGGACCGTGCTAGTGTACCGGTTCTAAGTTACTACTGGTTTTCACCAGAGCCCGCCGCAAAGCGGGATGGTCTTGCAGCGGCGGTAGTAACCAGGTCGTATCCACTAGCAACGGCTCAACCTCTCTGACTGCTGAAGATAGGCGCGGTACAAGGGAGTAGACAAGAGCAAGGTCGGACGTAGCAGAAGGTCGGGGCAGGCAGCAAGGATCGTAGTCAGGGGCAACGGCAGGAGGTCTGGAACACAGGCTAGGAACACACAAGGAAACGCTTTCACTGGCACGATGGCAACAAGATCCGGCGAGGGAGTGCAGGGGAAGTGAGGTATAAATAGGTAGTGCACAGGTGAACACACTAATTGAACCAACTGCGCCAATCAGCGGCGCAGTGGCCCTTTAAATCGCAGAGACCCGGCGCGCGCGCGCCCTAGGGAGCGGGGACGCGCGCGCCGGGACAGGACCGACGGAGAGCGAGTCAGGTACGGGAGCCGGGGTGCGTGTCGCGAGCTGGCGCCACCCGCATCGCGAATCGCATCCCGGCTGGGAGAGGAATCGCAGCGCACCCGGTCAGCAGATCTGACCGGGGCGCTGCAGTTGCGAGGATGTTGCGAGCGCTCCGGGGAGGAGCGGGGACCCGGAGCGCTCGGCGTAACAGTACCCCCCCCCCCCTTGGGTCTCCCCCTCTTCTTGGAGCCTGAGAACCTGAGGACCAGACTTTTGTCTAGGATGTTGTCCTCAGGTTCCCAGGATCTCTCTTCTGGACCACAGCCCTCCCAATCAACCCAAAAAATTTTTTTTCCTCTGACCGTCTTGGAGGCCAGTATCTCCTTCACGGAGAAGATGTCAGAAGAGCCGGAAACAGGAGTGGGAGAAACAAGTTTGGGAGAGAAACGGTTGATGATGAGAGGTTTAAGGAGAGAGACATGGAAGGCATTGGGAATACGAAGAGAAGGAGGAAGAAGGAGTTTGTAAGAGACAGGATTGATCTGGCACAAGACTTTGAAAGGACCAAGATAGCGTGGTCCCAGTTTGTAACTGGGGACACGAAAGCGGACATATTTAGCGGAGAGCCATACCTTGTCTCCGGGAGCAAAAATGGGGGGAGTTCTTCTTTTCTTATCGGCAAACCTTTTCATGCGAGATGAAGCCTGTAGAAGAGAATTTTGGGTTTCTTTCCATATGGTGGAAAGATCACGAGTCACTTCATCCACAGCGGGCAAACCAGAGGGCAAGGGAGTAGGGAGGGGGGGAAGAGGGTGACGGCCGTACACCACGAAAAATGGGGATTTAGCAGAAGATTCAGAGACTCTGAAGTTGTATGAGAATTCGGCCCACGGTAGATCTGCCCAGTCATCCTGGCGGGAGGAAACAAAATGCCGTAAATAGTCACCCAGGACCTGGTTAATTCTTTCTACTTGCCCATTGGATTGAGGATGATAAGCAGAAGAGAAGTTTAATTTAATCTTGAGTTGTTTACAGAGAGCCCTCCAGAATTTTGACACGAATTGGACGCCTCTATCCGAGACGATCTGCGTGGGCAAACCGTGAAGACGAAAAATGTGTACAAAAAATTGTTTTGCCAACTGAGGCGCTGAAGGAAGACCAGGAAGAGGAATAAAATGTGCCATCTTGGAAAATCGATCAACGACCACCCAAACAACAGTGTTGCCACGGGATGGGGGTAGGTCTGTAATAAAGTCCATACCAATCAGAGACCAAGGCTGTTCGGGGACAGGCAGAGGATGAAGGAGACCAGCAGGCTTCTGGCGAGGAGTCTTATCCCGGGCACAGACAGTGCAGGCCCGCACAAAATCAACAACATCCGTCTCCAGGGTCGGCCACCAATAGAAGCGAGAGATGAGTTGCAAGGACTTTTTGATGCCCACATGGCCTGCGAGGTGGGAGGAGTGACCCCATTTGAGAATCCCGAGACGTTGGCGTGGAGAAACGAAGGTCTTCCCTGGAGGAGTTTGCCTGATGGAGGCTGGAGAAGTGGAGATCAGACAGTCAGGAGGAATGATGTGTTGCGGAGAGACCTCTACTTCCGAGGCATCCGAGGAACGAGAGAGAGCATCGGCCCTAATGTTCTTGTCGGCAGGGCGAAAATGAATTTCAAAGTTGAAACGGGCAAAAAACAACGACCACCTGGCCTGGCGAGGGTTCAGCCGTTGGGCAGACTGGAGATAGGAGAGATTCTTGTGATCGGTGTAAATGATAACTGGAAATTTTGATCCCTCCAGCAGATGCCTCCATTCCTCAAGTGCCAATTTAATGGCCAGTAGTTCTCGATCCCCGATGGAGTAGTTTCTCTCCGCCGGAGAGAAGGTCCTAGAAAAAAACCCACAAGTAACAGCATGCCCGGAAGAATTTTTTTGTAGAAGGACCGCTCCAGCTCCCACTGAGGAGGCATCAACCTCCAATAGGAAGGGTTTAGATGGGTCAGGTCTGGAGAGCACGGGAGCAGAAGAAAAGGCAGACTTGAGCCGTTTAAATGCGTCTTCCGCTTGGGGAGACCAGGACTTGGGATTGGCATTCTTCTTGGTTAAAGCCACGATAGGAGCCACAATAGTGGAAAAGTGTGGAATAAATTGTCTGTAATAATTGGCGAACCCCAAAAAACGTTGGATAGCCCGGAGTCCGGAGGGGCGTGGCCAATCTAAGACGGCAGAGAGTTTATCCGGGTCCATTTGTAATCCCTGGCCAGAGACCAAGTATCCTAGGAAAGGAAGAGATTGACATTCAAACAGACATTTCTCCATTTTGGCATAAAGTTGATTGTCTCGAAGTCTCTGAAGAACCATGCGGACATGCTGGCGGTGTTCTTCTAAGTTGGCAGAAAAAATCAGAATATCGTCCAGATACACAACAACACAGGAATATAAGAGATCACGAAAAATTTCATTAACAAAGTCTTGGAAGACGGCAGGGGCGTTGCACAGGCCAAAGGGCATGACCAGATACTCAAAGTGGCCATCTCTGGTGTTAAATGCCGTTTTCCATTCATCCCCCTCCCTGATGCGGATGAGATTATAAGCACCTCTTAAGTCCAGTTTGGTAAAGATGTGGGCACCTTGAAGGCGATCAAAGAGTTCTAAGATAAGAGGTAGGGGGTAGCGTTTTTTTACCGTGATTTTATTAAGTCCGCGGTAATCAATGCAAGGACGTAGGGAGCCATCTTTTTTGGACACAAAAAAAAATCCAGCTCCGGCAGGAGAGGAGGATTTGCGGATAAACCCCTTTTTTAAATTTTCCTGGATGTATTCAGACATAGCAAGAGTCTCTGGGGCGGACAGAGGATAAATTCTGCCCCGGGGGGGAGTAGTGCCCGGGAGGAGGTCAATAGGACAGTCATAAGGCCTGTGAGGAGGTAAAGTCTCAGCTTGCTTTTTGCAAAACACGTCAGCATAGTCCATAAAAGCCTTAGGGAGACCGGTTACAGGGGGAACCACAGGGTCACGGCAGGGAGTACTGGGAACCGGTTTAAGACAGTCCTTGAAACAAGAAGTACCCCAGCTCTTGATCTCTTCTGTGGACCAATCAAGGGTTGGGGAATGGCGTTGAAGCCACGGTAATCCAAGGAGAGTTTCGGAAGTGCAATTGGAGAGGACCAAAAACTCAATTTTTTCGTGATGAGGTCCGATGCACATTAGGAGGGGTTCCGTGCGGTAACGCACGGTACAGTCCAATCTTTCATTGTTAACACAATTGATGTAGAGGGGTCTGGCGAGACTGGTCACCGGGATGTTGAACCTGTTGATGAGAGAGGCCAAAATAAAGTTTCCTGCAGATCCGGAATCCAAGAAGGCCATAGTAGAGAAGGAGAAGGTAGAGGCAGATATCCGCACAGGCACAGTAAGGCGTGGAGAAGCAGAGTTGACACCAAGAACTGTCTCACGTTTGTGCGGAGTCAGCGTACGTCTTTCCAGGCGGGGAGGACGGATAGGACAATCCTTCAGGAAGTGTTCGGTACCGGCACAGTACAGGCAAAGATTCTCCATGCGGCGTCGTGTCCTCTCTTGAGGTGTCAAGCGAGACCGGTCAACTTGCATAGCCTCCACGGCGGGAGGCACAGGAACGGATTGCAGAGGACCAGAGGAGAGAGGAGCCGGGGAGAAAAAACGCCTCGTGCGAACAAAGTCCATATCCTGGCGGAGCTCCTGACGCCTTTCGGAAAAACGCATGTCAATGCGAGTGGCTAGATGAATAAGTTCATGCAGGTTAGCAGGAATTTCTCGTGCGGCCAGAACATCTTTAATGTTGCTGGATAGGCCTTTTTTAAAGGTCGCGCAGAGGGCCTCATTATTCCAGGATAATTCGGAAGCAAGAGTACGGAATTGGATGGCGTACTCGCCAACGGAAGAATTACCCTGGACCAGGTTCAGCAGGGCAGTCTCAGCAGAAGAGGCTCGGGCAGGTTCCTCAAAGACACTTCGAATTTCCGAGAAGAAGGAGTGTACAGAGGCAGTGACGGGGTCATTGCGGTCCCAGAGCGGTGTGGCCCATGACAGAGCTTTCCCAGACAGAAGGCTGACTACGAAAGCCACCTTAGACCTTTCAGTAGGAAACTGGTCCGACATCATCTCCAAGTGCAGGGAACATTGTGAAAGAAAGCCACGACAAAACTTAGAGTCCCCATCAAATTTATCCGGCAAGGATAGTCGTAGGCCGGACGCGGCCACTCGCTGCGGAGGAGGTGCAGGAGCTGGCGGAGGAGATGATTGCTGAAGCTGTGGTAGTATCTGCTGTAGCATCACGGTCAGTTGAGACAGCTGGTGGCCTTGTTGCGCTATCTGTTGCGAGTGCTGGGCGACCACCGTGGTGAGGTCGGCGACAACTGGCAGTGGAACTTCAGCGGGATCCATGGCCGGATCTACTGTCACGATTCGGCTGGCAGGAGGTGGATCCTCTGTGCCAGAGAGGGATTGGCGTGGACCTTGCTAGTGGACCGGTTCTAAGTTACTACTGGTTTTCACCAGAGCCCGCCGCAAAGCGGGATGGTCTTGCAGCGGCGGTAGTAACCAGGTCGTATCCACTAGCAACGGCTCAACCTCTCTGACTGCTGAAGATAGGCGCGGTACAAGGGAGTAGACAAGAGCAAGGTCGGACGTAGCAGAAGGTCGGGGCAGGCAGCAAGGATCGTAGTCAGGGGCAACGGCAGGAGGTCTGGAACACAGGCTAGGAACACATAAGGAAACGCTTTCACTGGCACGATGGCAACAAGATCCGGCGAGGGAGTGCAGGGGAAGTGAGGTATAAATAGGGAGTGCACAGGTGAACACACTAATTGAACCAACTGCGCCAATCAGCGGCGCAGTGGCCCTTTAAATCGCAGAGACCCGGCGCGCGCGCCCTAGGGAGCGGGGCCGCACGAGCCGGGACAGGACCGACGGAGAGCGAGTCAGGTACGGGAGCCGGGGTGCGTATCGCGAGCGGGCGCCACCCGCATCGCGAATCGCATCCCGGCTTGGAGAGGAATCGCAGCGCACCCGGTCAGCAGATCTGACCGGGGCGCTGCAGTTGCGAGGATGTTGCGAGCGCTCCGGGGAGGAGCGGGGACCCGGAGCGCTCGGCGTAACAGATATCTGCTGGTTATTGTACTCCCGTTATGTTCCTGGCTTGTTCCCCGACTTTGTACAGTTCTGTTTGTTTTGTTGACTTTGTCACCCATGCGTCACCCACCTGGTGTATAAAATCCAGGAAACTGTTCCAGATTAACAGCTTGACAATTCTACTGGTGCAGATGCTTGGTAGATACAACTTTTGTATATGTAGAGGCAGAGAACGTGCAGAAGAGTATAATAGTGGCTGATGATTTTGGCCACCATAGGTGTTATTAGGCTGTGCTCCTCCTTACTTCTGGCTTGGGCTGATAACATTCTGATCCATGTACATCTCTTGAGCAGAGCATTACTCTGCCCAAGTACTCAGCAGCAGTATCCTTCTTACCCTGCACTCTCAGACATAATTAGTGTTGGTGCATAAAACTGGACAAGCTGTTCCCGAACTATTACTGTGCAAGCTGTCTCTAAACACTCTCATCTGATGTATGCTGCAGGCTCTGGTATAACCCAAGACATACCTCTAGCTAGGGATCGACCGATATTGATTTTTTAGGGCCGATACCGATAATCTGTGACCTTTCAGGCCGATAGCCGATAATTTATACCAATATTATCAGCTATTTACCCCCCCCCTGGGCGCTTTAAATCAATGAACTGCAGCTGCTTTTGCAGGGACAGAGACCGCTCCCCCTGCCTGTCCTGAGGTCCTCCCTAGTCCAAACACCACCGCCGCCGCTGCCCCACTGCCTCCCCCATCCCCGGTTTTATAATTACCTGTTCCCGGGGCCCATGCTACTTCTGGCTCCTGAACTGTCACTGTGCGCACTGATGGTGACGTCGCGTTGAGGACGTCACTCGTCATTGCGCTGCGCAGCGCACAGCAATAGCGCAAAACGTCGCAGGAGCCAGTAGTAGCGCGGACCCTGGGAACAGGTAATTATAAAACCGGGGATGGGGGAGGCAATAGGGCAGTGGCGGCGGTGGTCTCTGGCCAGGGAAGTGGGGCATTATCGCCATATCGGCAAGGTAATTGCCAATACCGATAATGTCCAAAATCGTATCGGCCAAACCGATAATCGGTCCCTACCTCTAGCTATAGTAGACTGTCTGGGGGTTTTCCCTACATGTTTGCATCGCTCTACAACCCTGTGCTGGAGAACCAATGCAATTATGAAAGCGCATAAAGTATAGTATAGTCATATACAACAGAATACATAAGAAAATGAAATTAACATAATAAAAACTTTATTACGACATTGTAAAATAATCATGTGGTACACAACAGTTTTGACATCTGGGGTACTGTTCATGGGTATTTTTTAAGAAGAAGGAGGTGCCAAAGATATCTGGGCAGCAGATTCTGCAAAGGCAAATTATGTCTGTAAATAGCATTTATGGTGGTCTGAGCTCGATGGAGATAAAAAGAGAAAGTAATTTGGTGCAGATGGAAGGGGGACATGCTTATGGGGGGGGGGGGGCTGGTGTGGGTGTATGGGGCATGCTGATTGGGGGACAATAGTATGGTGGTGTTATTCATTGATTACACAGTGGTCATATTGACCACGGTTTAGAGGAATTTGTTCAGTAACAGTATGCTGGTATTATTCAGTTACTATATGGTGGCAATATGGGGTCATGGTCTTACAGTATTATATGGCCCATATATAATGTTATTATTTGTGACATTGATATGAGAATCAAGAAATTGATTTTTATTACATTGCTATGACTGTTTTTTAAGGATATTGATAATCTTCCCTAACTAGTAAAGCCTAAGCCTTGAATTAATTTGATGTTTTGCTCACTGCCATACAATCACTTTAATTATCCCTTCTGAGGTCCCCTCCCCCTATATTGTACTAATTGTAAGGTCCTAGTGAAGACAATTTTTTAGGAAATAAGCAGAAAAAAATTATATTCTGGTAAACATCATCCATAAAAAGCCACACCCTCAACCCACACCCTTATCAACCAAATCCAGAACAAACCACACTCTTAAAACCACAACCGTTACATGCCACATCCTTGAACTATACCCATAACAAGCCACACCCTCAAACCACACCTATAGCAAGCCATGCCCATGCTCAAAACAATAAAAATCCTTAAAGGAGTACTCCGGAGCGCTGGTACTTAAAAAAAGGTTTACCTCATCTGATAGCTCTTTCAAAGACCTTTCCAACGATACCTCATTTGTCAAATTTGGCCCAGCCATTCTCTTGTAATTGCCACCTGTAGCAGTAAGCAGCCATGTCATAAAGACTACATTTCCCATGACTCCCTGTACCAGCTTCCTGTTAGCTGCTGCTCTCTCCCCCTCCTCTCCCCCCCCCCCCCCCCCAGGAAATTATAATAAATTATAATAAAGTGACGCCCACAGCTCCTTCCCTTGTGGTTATCTCCTCCCATTATCCCCCTCCCAGCTCATCAGCCCTCTCCATGTGCCCACTAGCCCACTGATCCATGTGCCCACTAGCGCATTGTTTCCCAACCAGGGTGCCTCCAGCTGTTGCAAAACTACAACTCCCATATCAAGTCACACCAAAACCACACCTATAGCAAACCACACCCTCAAACCACAACTGTTGCAAGACATGTCCTCGCACCACATCCATAATAAGCCACGCCATCAAATCACATTCATAATAAGCCACACCCTCAAACCACACCCACAACAAGCCAAACCTTAAAACCACAACCATAGATAGCTACTCCCTAAAACCAATAGACCTTATTACCCTAGGGCAGTAAGGGGCCCTTAACTAATAATAATTACCAAACCCCAGGGCAGAAGCCCGGGGTAAAAAAAAAAACTTTTGGACAACCCCTAAAATTTATTGTATTATATGTTAAAATGATAATCCCCAACAGTGAATACAATTAATTCCAGAATGGACACTGTAAGCCGTAGTAATATAAGAAGTTAACACTCCATCTTGCAGTATATCGTGGACCTGCAGAGACCACTTTGCTTTTGTCCGCTCTGGTGTGTTAAAAAGCACTCAATTGCCCGCCTCTACATGTTTCGCCATCTCCATGGCGTTCTCAAGAGGCCAGAGTGGCAATGATGGTTGCAATATTGCAGAGGTGGTATGTATAATTATTGTTGTCCACATCATTGACCTGCGCCCAGTCTCTGTGACCATTCACAATTGTTGTTACAAAGTGTCTCACCTCATGTCAAATAAGGTATCGCTACTGCTAATTACTACCTGGGTCAGATAACCGAACTTACCTATCACCGCAGGTAGCGATCTTACATCATTAATTCTCACCGTAGAGTTGGTGCGCTGCCGGGTTGGCATCATTCTCCTGCGCCGCGTATGTCAATCAATGTGCCCGGGGAACTTTAACTTCTCCCGGCACCTGTGCTCCCTCTTGCTTATGAGCTAGAACTTAGTGTCTAAACCATCAGCGACTGTGTGGTGCACTTATGGTATTCATTGTGCTTACAGATGCACAGGTGCCAGGAGAAGATGTCACGACTCCGCCCCGTGTGACGTCAGGCCACGCCCCCTCAATACAAGTCTATGGGAGGGGCGTGACTGCTGTCATGCCCCCTCCCATAGACTTGCATTGAGGGGGCAGGGCCTGATGGCTCACGGGGGCGGAATCGTGACATCACGATCTTCCGTCCCCGTGGTTGGGAGCCAGAACCTCCAGCGGTTCCGGAAGCAGATACGGTGGATGCTGCATGCTATATTGCGGGGGTCCCCAGTGGCGGGACCCCGTGATCAGACATCTTATTCTCTATCCTTTGGATAGGGGATAAGATGTCTAGGGGTGGAGTACCCCTTTAACAAACCACACAATGGCATGCCATGCCCTCAAACCACATCCATAACAAGCCACACCCTTAAAACCCATTCAATAACAATTCAAACCTTCCAATAGACCTCACCTTGTCAGTGCCAAACTGTCCCTATAAAAAAATCAAACAGTGGTGGCTACGTATCCTGTGACTTCTGGTTCTAAAGTGAAGCTGCAGTCAGCGCTGGACCCGACGGATAAGAGCTCCGAGCCATAACCTCACTGGTGATCCCTTGTTCTGAATGGAATATTGATAAAAAGCAGGTTCCAGACTGTGCGATAATCTGCGGATAATTCTCTCCATGGGATGAAAAGAGAAACAATTACAGTAAATAATGTTTCCTTCAGAATCACGAAAACCGGAAAACGAAGATGATCTCATAAACGCCATCATCTAATATGGGATTAGTGCCCCCCGCTGCTCTGTAAACGCCAGACGCCTTCTCCGTGCTCAAAGTCTTCAGCGTAGTCACGTGATTGCGTCCTCCTGGTGTAATAATGGTCCTGTGTCCGCCTCGCTACCACATAACCGCCATCAGTCCGTAATCCCCTTAAATTTCACTCATCACCAGGACATCTCCAGCGCTTTATGTGATGATGTCTCCGCCTCTGGAAGTGAAAGCTAAAGTCTTCGGAAATAATAATCGAAATAAGCACAGTTCATTTACATTCAACATTTGCGCAATCACAGCTCTGCTTCATCATGCTACATGTCTATACAATGGTGAAGATTATTCCTTCTCAATACTGGAGCAGTAGTATAGATTGTGTGGTAAAGTGTATGGAAAAATGGTGGATGGGGTGTATATCTCACTTGGTTTCCATAGCCAGGCACGGTAAAGGAAATCCAGAAGGTTATATGCTGCTTAAGCAGAGCATAGTCTGCTAGGGCTCTCTTGTTTAAGTTACATGGGCTGGATTTCCTGGACTGGAGGACAGGTTGGAGGTGTCAGTGCTCCAGTCCACACCACTAGTCCTCTATGGGTTTTCCCTTCTCCAAGGTGTTCTCATGTGAGGCTTCCTGTGTTGATTGCTGGGGGAGGAAGCCTTAAAAGGGTACTCCGGTGAAAACCTTTTTTCTTTTAAATCAACTGGTGGCAGAAAGTTAAACATATTTGTAAATTACTTCTATTAAAAAATCTTAATCCTTCCAGTACTTATTAGCTGCTGAATGCTACAGAGGAAATTCCTTTCTTTTTGGAACACATGACATCACGAGCACAGTGCTCTCTGCTGACATCTCTGTCCATTTTAGCAACCATGCATAGCAGATGTATGCTAAGGGCAGCATGGTGGCTCAGTGGTTAGCGCTGGGGCCTTGGGTTCAAATCCCACTAAGGACAACAATAAATAAAGCGTCATTATTATTATTATAACGTCAGCAGAGAGAACTGTGCTCGTGATGTCATCAGAGAGCATTCCAAAAAGAAAAGAATTTCCTCTGTAGTATTCAGCAGCTAATAAGTACAGGAAGGATTAAGATTTTTTAATAGAAGTAATTTACAAATATGTTTAACTTTCTGCCACCTGTTGATTTAAAAGAAAAAAGGTTTTTACCGGAGTACCCCTTTAAAGTTAAACTGATTTGTGAATTACTTCTATTAACCTCTTAAGGACATACGCCCTATGCCCGGTCCCGGTGTTTAAAACTGGGTCAATGGCGTACGCGCAAAAAAATTCCAAAGTCCAAAATAGCGTATTTTTGGTCACTTTTTATATAATGGAAAAATTAATAAAAGGCGATCAAAAAGTCAGATCAATACAAAAATGGTACCGATAAAAACTTCAGAACACGGCGCAAAAAATGAGCCCTCATATCGGCCTGTATGCGGAAAAATAAAAAAGTTATAGGGGTTAGAAAATGAGAATTTTTAACATATACATTTTCCTGCATGTAGTTAGGATTTTTTTCCGAAGTGCAACAAAATCCAACCTATATAAGTAGGGTATCATTTTAATTGTATGGACCTACAGAATAAAGATAAGGTGTTATTTTTACCGAAAAAATAGCTGCGTAGAAACGGAAGCCCCCAAAATTTACAAAATGAAATTTTTTCTTCAATTTTGTCGCACAAGGAATTTTTTTTCTGTTTCGCTGTTGATTTTTGGGTAAAATGACTAATGTCACTGCAAAGTAGAATTGGTGGTGCAAAAAATAAGCCATAATATGGAATTTATGTGCAAAATTGAAAGCGTTATGATTTTTAGAAGGTGATGGGGAAAATAGCCGATAACTTATACCGATATTCCGGTATAAGTTATCGGCCTGAAAGGTCACCGATTATCGGAATCGGCCCTAAAAAAATCAATATCGGTCGATCCCTACTGAATACTACAGAGGAAATTATTTTCTTTTTGGAACACAGAGCTCTCTGCTGACATCATGACCACAGTGCTCTCTGCTGACATCTCTGTCCATTTTAGGAACTGTCCAGAGCAGCATATGCTTTCTATGGGGATTTTCTCCTACTCTGGACAGTTCTTAAAATGGACAGAGATGTCAGCAGAGAGCACTGTGGTCATGATATCACCAGAGAGCCTTGTGTTCCAAAAAGAAAATAATTTCCTCTGTAGTTTTCAGCCGCTAATAAGTACTGGAAGGAGTAAGATTTTTTAATAGAAGTAATTTACAAATCTGTTTATCTTTCTGGCACCAGTTGATAAAAAAAAAGAAAGTTTTCACCCGGAGAACCCTTTTAAAACAAAAGGCTGTTGGGGTTTGAAAGCTGGAGGAGAGATTGAGATGAGGAGCAGCCACAGGCAGCACTGCAACTCAAACTCACCAGGTCTGAACCTTCCTCTATGGACAATTTGTGAGTTTGTTTGGTGCCAGACATTAGGCCTACAGTAGGATAGAGAGGTATCCTGATGTTTAGTAGGCTGGGTTCACACCACGTTTTGTTAAATACGGTTCCCGTATACGGCTGGGAGGAGGGGGGGTGGGGCTTAATCGCGGCGCCCAGACTCAGCCGTATTCAGGAACCGTATTTAATGTATGTCTATGAGCCGACCGGAGTGAACCGCAGCCTCCTGTCGGCTTCGTTTTCGTCGGTATGCGGTTTCCCGACCGTAGGCAAAAACGCGGTCGACCACGTTTTTGCCTGCTGTCGGGAAACCGCATACGGCCGAAAACGAAGCCGACAGGAGGCTGCGGTTCACTCCGGTCGGCTCATAGACATACATTAAATACGGTTCCCGAATACGGCTAGGTGCGGGTGCCGCGATTAAGCCCCGCCCCCCTCCTCCCAGCCGTATACGGGAACCGTATTTAACAAAACGTGGTGTGAACCCAGCCTTAGAGCCGGACAGGCTTAGGTTTTGTTGTTTTGTTTGCACTGTGCTTTGTGCCAAAATCATTTAAATAAACATCCTATTGGACTTGTTGAAACCCGCTGCCCATGTGAATACTGTCATTGCCGACCCCACCGTGCAACACAAGCTTCACAGCGCTGCCCTTCCTACATCTCCTCCCTCATCTTTGTTTAACACCAGGCTCCACATTCCACACCCAGAGCTGCAGTCACTATTCTACTCTTACATCATTGTCATATACTCCAATCACATATAAAGCTGCTGTCACTATTCTGCAGTTTTTTTCATGTCTTATACTCCAATCACACCCAGAGCTGCAGTCACTAATCTCCTGTTACATCTTATCTTAAACACCAGTCAGATCCAGAGCTGCAGTCACTATTCTGCTGATACACTGACTTATACTCCAATCACATCCAGAGCTGCACTTACCATTCTTCTAATATATCATGTCTTACGCCACAATCACAACCTGAGCTGCACTCACTATTCTGCTGTAACACCATATATAATTATAAGATATAACACCAGAATAGTAGGGGAGAGTTACCAAAACCTGTGGAGAGAAAAGTTGCCCATAGCAACCAATCTGATTGGTTGCCCTGGCAAACTGGTCAACTTTTCTCTCCACAGGTTTTGATAAATCTTCCTGAGTGACTGGAGGAAACTGAAGTATAAGACATTATATAACAGCAGAATAATGTCTGCAGCTCCAGAGGTGACTAATGCATAATACAAAATGTAACAATCAGAATAGTGATTGCAGATCTGGGTGTGACTGGAGAATAAAACATGGAAGAACTAAGGATCTGTGTGCACATTATTTAACAAATGAATCTGGATGTGTGAGGTTTTGACCTTTCTTTGACATATTCTCTGCTCAGATTGAGCACGGGAACCGATGAGGACCATGGATGTGGGTGCAAGGGGGAACCCACTGAGGAATAGGGGGTAATAGGAATAGTGCGTCAAAGAGAACAGAGGTGAAATAAGAAAAGTGCGGATAGAAGACACTTGGCAGAACAGCTTGAAGTGGTATTAAAGCTCATTGGTACGTTTTCCTGTGCACTGTATGGTGCTGAGGGTGTTTTGGGCTTCTCACAGACTCATAAAAGCTCACAGCGTGATCACGGGGGGCAGGGGATCCACTTCTCCTTCACTGCCGCCTCCTGCACTGGCCTTATCAATCAAGCGCAGAGCACACAGATCAATGTGGTTTTATGGAACCACATTGATCTGTATGAGGAATCAAATGATTCCTCCTAAAAGTGTAAAAAAATTAAAAATTTAAAAATAAAAAAGTAAAAAAAACACATACCTTAACCCCTTCCTTATTAAAAGTTTAAATCGCCCCACTTTTCCCAAACTCCATATAAAAAACATATAAACATAATAAAAATAAACATATGTGGTATCGCAGCGTGTGTAAATGTCCGAACTATAAAAATATATTGTTAAACCGCACAGTCAATGGCGTACATGCAAAAAAATTCCAAAGTCCAAAATAGCGTATTTTTTTGTCACTTTTTACACCATAAAATTTTTTTTATAAAAAGCGATTAAAAAGTCTGATCAAAACAAAAATGGTATCAATAAAACTTCAGATCACGGCGCAAAATATAAAAAAAGTTTTAGGGGTCAGAAGAGGACAATTTTAAATGTATTAATTTAATTTTCAACAGAATCAAAGCTACAGTAGGGATCAAAAGTTTGGGCACCCCAAGTAAAAATTTGTATTAATGTGCATAAAGAAGCCAAGGAAAGATGGAAAAATCTCCAAAAGGCATCAAATTACAGATTAGACATTCTTATAATATGTCAACAAAAGTTAGATTTTATTTCCATCATTTAAACTTTCAAAATAACAGAAAACAAAAAAATGGCGTCTGCAAAAGTTTGGGCACCCTGCAGAGTTAATTTCTTGTACTTCCCCCTTTGGCAAGTATCACAGCTTGTAAACGTTTTTTGTAGCCAGCCAAGAGTCTTTCAATTCTTGTTTGAGGTATCTTTGCCCATTCTTCCTTACAAAAGTCTTCCAGTTCTTTGAGATTTCTGGGCTGTCTGTCACGCACTGCTCTTTTAAGGTCTATCCATAGATTTTCAATTATGTTGTGGTCAGGAGATTGTGAAGGCCATGGCAAAACCTTCAGTTTATGCCTCTTGATGTAATCCCCTGTGGATTTCGAGGTGTGTTTAGGATCATTATCCATTTGTAGAAGCCATCCTCTCTTTAACTTCAGCTTTTTCACAGATGGCATCAAGTTAGCATCCAAAATTTGCTGAAATTTTATTGAATCCATTTTTCCTTCTACTCGTGAGATGTTCCCTGTGCCACTGGCTGCAATACAACCCCAAGGCATGATTAATCCACATGCTTAACAGTTGAACAGAGGTTATTTTCATTAAATTCTGTTCCCCTTCTTCTCCAAACTTACTTTTGCTCATTCTAGCCAAAAAGTTCAATTTTAACCTCATTGGTCCACAGAACTTGTTTGCAAAATCCATCAGGCTTGTCTGTATGTTCATTTGCAAAGTTTAAATGCTGATTTTTGTGGTGAGGACGTAGAAAAGGTTTTCATCTGATGACTCTTCCATGAAGACCATATTTGTAAAAGTATCCCTTTATAGTGGAATAGTGTACCACAACTCCAGTGTCTGCCAGATCTTTCTGGAGGGATTGCGCAGTCAAACATGGGTTTTGAATAGTTTTTCTCACAATCCTGCGAGCTGTTCTGTCTGATATTTTTCTTGGTCTTCCAGATCTTGCTTTAACTTCCACTGTTCCTGATGACTGCCATTTCTTAATTACATTCCGAAACGGAGGATATTGACATCTGAAAACATTTTTCTATCTTCTTATAGCCTTCTCCAGCTTTGTGAGCGTCAACAATTTTCAGTTTCAGATTTCTAGACAACTGCTTAGAAGAACCCATGGTGCTGATTGTTGGGGCAAGGTCAGATGAGTCTGGGCATTTAAAACCTTTGAGATTGACATCACCTGGTCTTCCCAGATGATGATTGAGAACAATCCATGACTAGTGTTGAGCGGCATAGGCCATATTCGAATTCGCGAATATATATATTCGCGAATATTCGCATATTCGTTATATTCTCGTTTTATTTTCGCATATGCGAAAATACGCATATGCGAAAATTAACATACGCGACAATTCGCATATGCGAAAATTAGCATATGCGAATTTTCGCGCGCCAGTCTCACACAGTAGTATTACAGCCTTCTTTACACCACACAAACTGGAAGCAGAGAGGGGTGATCACTGTGATGTGTACTGTGAAGAAAAAAATAAATAAAAAACGAATATTCGTAATTACGAATATATAGCGCTATATTCGCGAAATTCGCGAATTCGCGAATATGCGATATTCGCGAATAATATTCGAATTGCGAATATTCGCGAGCAACACTATCCATGACACTGGCAGGTCTCAGCTTTGCAAAGGGGACAATGCATGCTATAAATTCTGCAGGGTGCCCAAACTTTTGCAGACGCCATTTTTTTGTTTTCGGTTATTTTGAAAGTGTAAATGATGGAAATAAAATCTAACTTTTGTTGACATATTATAAGAATGTCTAATCTGTAATTTGATGCTTTTTGGAGATTTTTTCCTCTTTCCTTGGCTTCTTTATGCACATTAATACAAATTTTTACCTGGGGTGCCCAAACTTTTGATCCCCACTTTATATAAGTAGGGTATCAATTTAATCGTATTGACCTACAGAATAAAGATAGTGGGGGAGATTTATTAAAACCTGTCCAGAGGAAAAGTTGCTGAGTTGCCCATAGCAACCAATCAGATCGCTTCTTATAATTTGCAGAGGCCTTGACAAAAATGAAAGAAGGGATCTGATTGGTTGCTATGGGCAACTCAGCAACTTTTCCTCTGGACAGGTTTTGTCCCCCAGTGTCATTCTTACAGAAAAATGGAAACGGAATAGAAACGGAAGCCCCCCCCCCGTATATTTCTGGGTAAAATGACTGATGTCATTACAAAGTGGAATTGATGGCGTAAAAAAAAGCCATCATATGGTTTTTTAGATGCAAAATTGAAAGGGTTATGATTTTTTTTTTAAAGGTAAGGAGAAAACAACGAAAATGGATAAACGCTTGGTGGGTACTCCGGTGGAAAACTTTTTTTTTTTTTAAATCAATAGTAAAATATCATGCAGACCTCAAGATATATGTATATAGTACAGTGTATATTGTCAGACTAGTTGTGACAATATACACTGTACTATATACTTCTATCTTAAGGCCTGCATCATATTTTACTATTTATTACTCTTTTGGCACGAGGGTTACGTGCAACGCAGTTACCTTGATATATATATTTAACTCTGTCGTTTTTTCTTTTTTTTTAAATCAACTGGTGCCAGAAAGTTAAACATATTTGTAATTTACTTCTATTAAAAAATATTTACCCTTCCAGTACTTTTTAGCAGCTGTATGCTACAGAGAAAATTATTTTCTTTTTGAAATTCTTTTGTTTTGTCTACATTGCTCTCTGCTAAAACCTGATGCCCGTATCAGGAACTGTCCAGAGCAGGAGAAAATCCCCATTGCAAACATATGCTGCTCTGGACATTTCCTGACACGGACAGAGGTGTCAGCAGAGAGCACTGTGGACAAGACAAAAAAGAAATTCAAAAAGAAAAGAATTTCCTCTGTAGCATACATGCTGCTAAAGAGTACTAGAAGGGTAAAGATTTTTTAATAGAAGTCATTTACAAATCTGTTTATCTTTCTGGCACCAGTTGATTTAAAAAAAAATAAAATAAAATGTTTTCCTCCGGAGTACCCCTTTAACTTTATCCCTAATCCACAGGATAGGGGATATATCCTTAAAGGGGTACTCCAGGGGAAAACAAATGTTTTCAAATAAACCTGTGCCAGAAAGTTATACAGATGTTTAAATTACTTCTATTTAAAAATCTTACTCCTTCCAGTCCTTATCAGCTGCTGTATGCTCCAGAGGAAGTTATGTAGTTCTTTTCAGTCTGACCACAGTGCTCTCTGCTGACACCTCTGTTCTTGTCAGGAACTGTCCGAAGCAGGAGAGGTTTGCTAAGAGGATTTTCTCCTGCTCTGGACAGTTCCTGACATGGACAGTGGTGTCAGCAGAGAGCACTGTGGTCAGACTGGAAAGAACTACACAACTTCCTCTGTTATATACAGCAACTGATAAGTACTGGAAGGATTAAGATTTTGAAATAGAAGTCATTTTCAATTTTTTATCATTTTCTGGCACCAATTGATTTGAAAATGTGTTTTTCACCGGAGTACCCCTTTAAGTACTGGATAACTCCTTTAAGGATTTCTTTATGCTGAATACCGCCGCAATGTTACCGTTACTTTCGGGAACCGCTGTAAAAATTGCACAATTTTTAACCAAAAAAATTGAATTTGAATTTTATAAAAAAATAAAATTGCAGCGGTAATTAGTGGCGGTATCGCTAGTTACCGCCACAATCTAAAAGGGACTTAAAAGGAAGATTCATCTGCAACTTCATTTTATGAGTTTGGTCAAATGTTCTCACTGGTTGAAGCCATTGGTGCTGTTGCAGTTTCCAAACTTGAGCCTGAGGGTACGTTCACATGTCGGAATGTCTGCGCAGAATTCCGCCGGAATATTTTGCACGGATATTCTGCTACAGTCCCATTGATATCAATAGGATTGTGCTACACTGTGCACATGGTGGAATTTCAGCGGCAGAATCCCTATTCCGGCATCCTCAGAAGAACAGGCATGTCTATTCTTTCTGCGGATTTCGCTCGGAAATGCATTGTCGTCTACGAGACGGCACATTTCCGAGCTGTCCTAGCGCCTGCCGAAACTTTCAAAACTGCGTAATGTCCACCCGTGCTTTCTGGACAGACATTCAGTGCAGCGTGAACATACCCTTAGGCTTCCAGACCATCTCCAGATTCCAAAGCCTTTTTCCCATAGTCACTCTCTATAAGGGTACATTCCCACACGGCGTATTTGCTGCGTATTTGCTGCTGCGTATTTTATTTTCTCTGTTGAAATCAATGGGTAGGAAAATACGCAGCACAAAATACGCAGCAAATACGCAGCAAAATACGCCGTGTGGGAACGTACCCTAAAACTTGCTTGTTTTTTTCGCCCATAGGTCTCTTCTTTGAAAAGTGTCAGGGAGCAGTCCTGTGCCCCAAACCAGAAAGTGGTGGTACACAAACGGCAAACCTCCAGATGTTGCAAAACTACAACTCCCAGCATGCCCAGACAGCCAACGGCTGTCCGGGCATGCTGGGAGTTGTTGTTTTGTAACATCTGGGGATCCACAATTTGGAGAGCATTACCATAGAGTGTTTGTCTTTAGAGATGAGCGAACTTACAGTAAATTCGATTCGTCACGAACTTCTCCGCTGGGCAGTTGATGACTTTTCCTGCATAAATTAGTTCAGCTTTCCAGTGCTCCGGTGGGCTGGAAAAGGTGGATACAGTCCTAGGAGACTCTTTCCTAGGACTGTATCCGCCTTTTCCAGCCCACCGGAGCACCTGAAAGCTCAACTAATTTATGCAGGATAAGTCATCAACTGCCGAGCCGAGAAGTTCGTGACGAATCAAATTTACTGTAAGTTCGCTCATCTCTATTTGTCTTGCTTGATGAGAGTCCAGACTTCACCATGAGTCACCTCCTGGCCACCATCTTTGTCCGGTCGTCTCCTCTGCTCGTTGCGCGGCGAGTGGACCCTCACTCCTGGCGATCATTGACCAGAGCAGAGCCTGCGTTACCTTGTCAATCAGTTACTCCTTACATCGATTTAACCCATGACCTGTGCCTTGTACTCCCCGCAGCTGTAGAAAGCAAATCTGTGCACGCTTCACGGCCGATCGTGCAGAGTCTTCTCGGCGTGAGTCTTGTGCCGGCGGCTTCGCGCTTGACGATTATTGCATGTTAATTTGGATTTCTTGTGTTTGTTGAGATTTTGTGAATTTCCTGTTTATTTCTTGTGTATTTTTTTTTTCTCCTCGAAACGCCGTTCATGCCACATAATTAAAGTTCGGATTGCGGCCTCACTATTCCAGGCGTAGATGTGAATAATGTTCATCGATAATGAGTCACATGAGTCTGCAGCCAGGATTAATCCACAGGCGCATCTCCGGCACCCACACTGCACAATATGGAGGATAGAGATCATTCGCTGTCCTATCAGCTGCTGCTCTCACATGGTGGTCACATAGGTGGTGCCGCGCAGAGATCCCAATCTAATCTCACTATCTCTCTCACACAGTGTATCACTCCCATCATCCTGACCCCAAGAGCTCATGATCTACTCTCCCTATCTCTTTCACGCAATGTATCACTCCTATCATCCCTGACCCGCCAAGAGCTCGTGACCTAATCCCTCTCTCTCACACAATGTATAACTCTCATCATTTTGTCAAAGAGCACATGCACTCGAAACGCGTCAAGATTGCTCAGACCATGTGAAGTGTATCTTGCCATGCTGTTTTCAAAGAGGATTCTATAAAGTTGGGAATTTCTTCAGTGCTGGATCATTTTTGTTCTTTTCTTCATTATCACTCTCATTATCCCTGACCCCAAGAAATCATGATCTAAGTTCTCCATAACACATAATGCATCATTCCCATCATCCCTGACCCCAGAAGCTCATCACCTAATCTCTTTATTAAACATAAAGTATCACTCTCTATCCACTTCCACTATCCCTTACTACAGGAGCTCATGATATATGCTATCTATCACATATAATGCAGGGGTGTAAAAATCTAATAAAGAACTACTTGTCCACGGGACTAAAACGGAGCAAAATCTACTTGTCCCTCATGATGATCCACTTGTCCGGGCCAATTTGGGATTTTACGCTCTCGTGTTTTCCTCCTCGCCCTATTATAGCCATAATTACCTACTATAATGATACCTTTTAATTTTTCAATAACATATTCTTCGAACCAAAAAAATATATATATATTATCGATGAAGTGAAATTGAAATAGTAAAATATAATTTAGCTAATTTGTTGGTTTTCTTTTCTATGCCATTTAACTTTTGTGGTTGAGATAACATGTTGTTTTTATACTTTAGGCCGGCCTGATTACAGCAATACCAGATCTGTATAGTTTCCGTCATGTTTTACTAATTTAAAAAAATTAAGAACTTTTTCGAATTTTTCCTCATACAGATCAATAGAGTTCTATTGAACTCATTGATCTGTGTGCTCTGCAATCCATTGATAGAGCCTAGTCCAGACAGGATCTATCAATGACAGAGCCAGGGACACCAGGGAACAGAGGTAAGTCCTCCGGTTACCTCTATAGTGGATCGCATCCCCCCCCCCACGATCGCACTGCAGGGGGGCGATCCACCCCACTAGCCCACCTGGAACCATTCACATGTCCCTTTAGATGCCACTGTCAGCAATCTAAAGGGTTAATAGCCAGCCGCAGCGATCGCTGCATGCTGGCTATTAGCGGGGGCACGAGTCGGGAGCCTGTTCCATACAGACTTCTGACCCCCGCTGGGCTTGTTAGGTCCGGCCCTGCTTGCCCAAAGTTGGGCTAAGGGCTGGAAAAATTCACCTGCCCGGCGCCTGGAACTGCGTATCACGGGTGTCGGGCGATAGGAATTCCACATACCTGTAGTGTTTTACTCTCATCAGGTAGTACCCCCAGATTAGACCCCCCTAGTAGACAGTTAGTAGTAACCCCAGATTAGACCCTCCCCCCGTAGGCAGGTAGTACCCCCAGATTAGACCCCCCCAGTAGACAGTTAGTAGTAACCCCAGATTAGACCCTCCCCCAGTAGACAGGTAGTAGTAATGCCAGATTAGCCCCCCCCCCTCAATAGACAGGCAGTACCCCCAGATTAGACCCCCCCCCCCAGTAGGCAGGTAGTATCCCCAGATTAGACCCCCCCAGTTGGCAGGTAGTACCCCCAGAATAACCCCTCCCCCAGTAGGCAGGTAGTACCCCCAGATTACACCCCCCCCCCATTAGGCAGGTAGTACCCCAGATTAGACTCCTCCCCCCCAGTAGGCAGGTAGTACCCCCAGATAAGACCCCCCCAGTAGGCAAGTAGTAGCCCGTAGCCCCAGATTAACCCCCCCCCCCCAATAGGTAGGTAGTACCCCCAGATTAGGCCCTTGAATTCTGGGATCGGGATGTGAGCAAGCATCATTACGCAGCGGCCCGCCGCCACGCGTAGCTGCGCTGGCTCTTATTTGGGAGCAGAGCAATAACAGGTGAGCCGGAGAGCAAATGCTAGGCAAAAGAATGGGAGCCAGAGGGCGAGCATTTTTACTCTCTGCCTCTCGCTCCGGCGCCAGGCTCTCGCACTACCAGCCCGGCCGGCCGACAGGGCTAGCGGCCGAACTGGGATATTTCCTGGTTGCCAGTCTGGCCCGTGTTACTGTACAGGGCAGGAGGACGGCCCGGACTGGTGTGCCCGATGGCCAGTCCGGCCCTGCTATGTATGTTGTTTATATGTTACTGTACCCTTAAGCAGAGGAGCAGTGTACCCCATGTGACGCTGCCTGCCAATGGGAACCCCTAAATTCTTGCCCATATAGTGTAGTGGGGGAGGAGTTGCCCCAGTTCAGTCTAGAGCTGAGAGCAGAGCAAGTGTGGTAAAGGTGTAAGGTGTGTTGTGTGCTCTAAGGGAAGGCCCAGATCAAATCTACTTTATCCGGTCATTCTGCAAGGATCGCCCGCACGGTGGAAGTTCATGCCCTGGTGGAGAAAGCTAAGACACCTTGATAGAACTCGGGCTACCAGGATCAATCATCTACTATTTCAAGTCAGTATCAATTCATTTGGTGAAAGCACCACAACCAGCAAGGCAACAGGGCTCCCAAGAGGTAACGCTGCACCCTCTCACTCTGAACCATACTGTCCGTGTAATACCATCTGCCCCCTGCTCAGTAAAGACAGTTATCCGTAACCTGATGTCAGTGTGTTCATTTACTCCCCGTGTCTGGCCCAGGAGAAGCTGTCTCCAACCTCGGACAGTGTATAGGATAATGAATCCCTGGCGTCACAAAGTGATAAGGTATTTCTCCTAACACCTCGTGGCTACCACATGTCACTCCCATCATCCCTGACCCAAAGAATTTACAATCTAATCTTCATCTCTCACACACAAAGTACTATCCCATACAGCCCTGAACCTGGGAGTTCCATTTCACACACAACATCCCTGATCCCAGGAGCTCACAATCTAATCTCCCTATCACATAGACAGTGTGCCACTCCCATCATCCACTATCCACAAGAACATGTGGAGAAAGCACATTTATCTGTGGCCCCTGGTGGGATGTGAACCTAGGCCCCTTGCTCTTTAAGCACTGATGCTCCCGTAGACCTCCAGAATATAGAGGAGACATTTATAAAAAAAAATAAAAAAAAAAAAGGTCAGGGGACAGCTATTTAACCCCTTAAGGACCGGGGTTTTTTCCGTTTTTGCATTTTCGTTTTTTGCTCCTTGCCTTTAAAAAATCATAACTCTTTCAATTTTGCACCTAAAAATCCATATGATGGCTTATTTTTTGCGCCACCAATTCTACTTTGTAATGACGTCAGTCATTTTGCCCAAAAATCTACGGTGAAACGGAAAAATCATTGTGCGACAAAATTGGAAAAAAATGCAGTTTTGTAACTTTTGGGGGCTTCCGTTTCTACGTAGTACATTTTTCGGTAAAAATGACACCTTATCTTTATTCTGTAGGTCCATACGATTAAAATGATCCCCTACTTATATAGCTTTGATTTTGTCGGACTTCTGGAAAAAATCATAACTACATGCAGGAAAATTAATACGTTTAAAATTGTCATCTTTTAACCCCTATAACTTTTTTATTTTTCCGTGTATGGGGCGGTATGAGGGCTAATTTTTTGCGCCGTGATCTGAAGTTTTTAACGGTACCATTTTTGCATTGATAGGACTTATTGATCGCTTTTTATTCATTTTTAAATTATATAAAAAGTGACCAAAAATGCACTATTTTGGACTTTGGAATTTTTTTGCACGCACGCCATTGACCGAGCGGTTTAATTAATGATATATTTTTATAATTCGGACATTTCCGCACGCGGTGATACCATATATGTTATTTTTATTTTTATTTACACTGTGTTTTTTTTTTATTGGAAAAGTGGGGTGATTCAAACTTTAAATAGAGAAGGAGTTAAATGATCTTTATTCACTTTTTTTTTTCACTTTTTTTTTTTTGCAGTGTTATAGGTCCCATAGGGACCTATAACACTGCACACACTGATCTTCATCATTGATCACTGGTTTCTCATAGGAAACCAGTGATCGACGATTCTGCCGCATGACTGCTCATGCCTGGATCTCAGGCACTGAGCAGTCATTCGGCGATCGGACAACGAGGAGGCAGGTAGTGGCCCTCCCGCTGTCCTGTAAGCTGTTCGGAATGCCGCGATTTCGCCGCGGCTATCCCGAACAGCCCACTGAGCTAGCCGGCAACTTTCGCTTTTAGCCACGCGGCTCAGCTCTGAGCGCGCGGCTAAAGGGTTAATAGCGCGCGGCGCCGCGATCGGTGCTGCACGCTATTAGAGGCAGGTCCCGGCTTCACTATGACGCCGGGCCCACCGTGATATGACGCGGGGTTATTGTGTAACCCCGCGTTATATCAGGAGAGCAGGACCAAGGACGTACCGGTACGTCCTTGGTCCTTAAGGGGTTAAATAACTTCACCACTTGTCCCTTAGTTGCTTTTTTGACAACTAATATGGCCGACACTACAGTCCACAGAGGTAGTCACCCATCTCTTCTGGAGTCATGAACAGCACATGTACAGAACTAAAACAACATTGCTTTGTAACCTGGTAGATCAGGAGTTTTGGGGTAGGTGAGTTACAACCCGCATGGTGACTATACATGGCTGCTTTCTTCAAAAAACTGTGCAACACCTGTCCTCAGGTTGTGTGTGGCATTACAGCTCAGCTCTATTCACTTCAATGGAACTGAGCTGCAATACCACACACAGACTGAGAATGAGAGTGGAGCTTTTTCAGGAAGAAGGTAGATATATTTCTGTAATCCTGGAGAATCCCTTTTGAGAAAGTGACGTATCCAGTGCTGAAATTTACTGGGGATTTCCTAATTTAAAGGAAAAGAGCCATCTTACTCATCATCACCTCTCCCATCTTCTTCATCACATTATCTTCTTCATAATCCCAACATATTCTCCAACACCATCATCTTTATGTTCATCGCCATCATCAACATCATCTTTCCCACCATCATCTTTTTCATCATCGCCATCATATTCTCCATCACCAGCATCAGTATCTTCATCACCATCATCTTCTTCCTCACCACCATCATCTTCATCACCCCTTTCAACTTTTCCATCATCACCCCTATCATCTTCTTGATGACCCCCATCATCACCTATATCTTCATCACCCTACTGATCTCTATGCTGTACAGCAGTGAGTGGCTGTCAGTGGCAGTTGTATACCACGCCGGCTCCCTGCCTGTGAGCCCCCACCCCAGCCTACTCTGTGCCCCCCTACATCAAGGATTAGCGGGTTCTTTGCAGGTCTTTGTAGCTGTGAATTTAGGTTAACAGTGGAGTGAAGAGCGGCGCCCTCGCCTCTCCGTCGCTGCACGCTGAGCAGTAATTAGAGAATAACCCTAATTTAAATGCAAATGAGCCTGCAATTAACATAGCAACTCGGGCAGTCGCTGATTTCCCGGCCAACGCAGGACTGGGCAGGCAGTGCTTGCGGATTCCGCAGCTGTGCTTGTCAGGGTGACTCGGGTGAGGGGGAAGCGTTCTGTGGAAATTAACTGTTTCTGCAGAAAATATGCTGATCATTCCCTGAAGAGGAGTTATACGAGCCCTGGCCGGGCCTGACACTCCATAAATCTGAGGTGATGTCCCCAATTATAACTTTCCTCTCATACCCCAATGTTGGCTTTGTTCTCAGGCCTCACTGGCATTAAAGGATATGTAATAACTTCTTGTCCTACAGTTGGGCTCAAAATACTGTGTTAATACTATCAATCGTCCATTTTAGCATCAATAACAGCGTTCAGCATTTTGTAATAGTTGTCTATGAGGCCCCGTATATTTGCCGGTGGTATAGCTGCCCATTCGTCTTGGCAAAATGGCTTCAGGTCATGCAAAGTCTTTGGTCATCTTGCATGAAGTACACTTTCGAGATCTCTTTAGAGTGGCTCAATGATATTAAGGTCAAGAGACTGTGATGGCCACTCAAGAACCTTTACATTTTTCTGAGTTAACCACTACAAGGGTCAACTTGGCCTTGTGCTTAGGGTCCTATGCATAACTTATGTCGCATTGTGCTCTATTAAACAACCACACTGGGGGAGATAATCAGAAACTGGCTTTTATTATTGACTTGGGCTGTTTAAAATCTGCTGCATCTATTAGTTGGCTTAGTTTAAGCCAAAAATGTTCACACACGCGTTCACACACTATTACTAGCAGCGGGTTTCCCGCTGCAGGAATCCCGCTGCGAGTTACGCTACCATTGATTTAAATGGGTCCACAGACTGTCCTCAATAGTGTCAGATTTGCGGACTGTCCGTGGACCCATTCAAATGAATGGTAGCGTAACTCACAGCGGGAAACCCGCTGCTAGTTACTAGTGTGTGAACGCACCCATAGTGGGAGATTTATCAAAACCAGTGTAGAGAGAGGGGTGTAGTTGCCCATAGCAACCAATGAGATTGCTTCTTTCACATTTCCCAGGCCTCTTTAAAAATGAAAGAAGTTATCTGACAGGTTGCAACATGGGCAACTGCACCACTCTTCCTCTGCACGGGTTTTGATAAATCTCCCCCTAAGAGTACAAATATTTAACACATCTTAATCCCCATTTCTCTAACAAAAAAATACAAAATAAAACTTGGCACAAAGGGTGTGCAGCACTTTTTAATGAAATAAGTTGTAAAATACACAATAAAGGTGCAAAATCCTTTGTATATCCCCTCCATTGATTTTTTTTTTCTAGAGCAGCCTGTATTTCTCTGAAGAGATCCCCATGTGATTGAACAGTACTGACTGGCATGTTTAAAGGGTAACTCTCATTAAAACTAATTTTTGCTATTGCACTCCTTAAAAATATTTCTAATATACTTTGTTTAAAAAAAATGAAGTTTTCTATGTTTTATTTGTGTTTACAAAAGCTCAAGAGCACATTTTCCTCCATCTCATACACAGACTTTGGATAGAAGTCCAAACACAGAAAGTGCAGCCTGGAGTGCAGAGGGGGGTGTGTCCAGCCTCATCCAATCATAGCTCCTCTCAACTGCCATATGCTGTTGGTTGGACACACACCCTCAGCACTCCAGGCTGCACTTCCTGTGTTTGGACTTTGGTCCAAAGTCTGTGTATGAGGTGGGGGAAAATGTGCTCTTGAGCTTTTTTAAGCACAAATAAAACATAGAAAACTTCATTTTTTTTAAACATAGTATATTAGAAATATTTTTCATTTACCATAAGGAGTGCAATAGCAAAAATTAGTTTTAATGAGAGTGACCATTCAAAGTTTTGGATATGTGTTTTTTTTTCTTTTTTTTCTTTTTATCCTTTTCTATTTTTATAAAGTTCTGTTAACTTGTTAGGCAGGTCTATTGACAGCTCTGTTCTGCTCCCCATTGCTCAGTATCTAGCCTGCTCAGTGTACACACTTAATTACATAATTACATTACATAATTACAAGTGAAAAAACCACAGGTAAATAAACTTTAATTGTTATTTTTATCAGTGTGTGTCATTTTGTGTGTCTATATCAAGGTCAAACATTCAAGCGTATATAAACTTTTAATCAGGGCAATTAAGATGATTTAATTTTTATATTTACGGTAAAACTGACATGTGCTCTTTATTCTGTAGGTCAATACGATTAAAACGATACCAATATTTACATACTTTTCTATTATCATACTACATTAAAAAAATGAAACTTTTTAAACAAAAGTCTGTTTAACCGGTTGTTGTCTAAGGACGAGCTAGCTTGTCCTGAGACGGCAACCATTGCATGGCGCGGGCTTGATTTGAGAGTAGCTAGGGGCCGGCGTTAATAGCCAACATGCGACGATTGCCGCGGCCGGCTATTAACCCCTTAGATCGCAGCTATCAAAGTTGACAGCGGCATCTAAATG
Source organism: Hyla sarda (assembly GCF_029499605.1). Taxonomy (NCBI): domain Eukaryota; kingdom Metazoa; phylum Chordata; class Amphibia; order Anura; family Hylidae; genus Hyla; species Hyla sarda. The sequence goes on along the minus strand of NC_079198.1, from coordinate 109,526,067 downwards.
GACATTTAAACCATCCCTGGTGGTCTAGTGGGGTGGATCACCCACCCGCAGCGCGATCGCGGGGGGAGGGGGGGCGATCCACTGCTGAGGTAGCCGGAGGGCTTACGTCTCCTTCCATGCTGGCTGCTGCACTGTGAATGATAAAGCCTGGCAGGACCAGGCTTTATCAATCGAGCACAGAGTACACAGATCAATGTGGTTCTATGAAACCACATTGATCTGTATGAGGAAAAAAATTCCAAAGTTCAAAATAGCATATTTTGTTCACTTTTTATGTAATGAAAAAATGAATTAAAAGCGATCAAAAAGTCAGATCAATACAAAAATGGTACCGCTAAAAACTTCATATCACGGCGCAAAAAATGAGAACTCATACCACACCGTACGCAGAAATATAAAAAAGTTAAAGTGGTCAGAATATGACAATTTTAAACATATACATTTTCCTGCATGTAGTTATGATTTTTTCCAGAAGTACGACAAAATCAAACCTATATAAGTAGGGAATCATTTTAATCGTATGGACCTACAGAATAAAGATAAGGTGTCAATTTTACCAAAAAATTTATTTCATAGAAACAGAAGCCTCCAAAAGTTACAAAATGGTGTGTTTTTTTCTTCAATTTTGTCGCACAATGATTTTTTTTTTGTTTTGCCATAGATTTTTAGGTAAAATGACTGATGTTGTTACAAAGTAGAATTGGTGGCGCAAAAAATAAACCATCATATGGATTTTTTGGTGCAAAACTGAAAGGGTTCTAATTTTTAAAAGGTAAAGAGAAATAAACAGAAGTGCAAAAACAGAAAAACGCTATGTCCTTAAGGGGTTAAAATTGTCCCTTTTTGACCCCTGTAGATTTATTTTTCCATATATAGTACTGTGTGAGGGTATCCATTGGGATTTTTTTTAAATAACATTATTTCTTTTTTACTCATATATGATGTGACCAAAAATCTTTTTGTTTTTATTTTTATATAAACATTTACGCCATTTGCTGCATGGGATCACTAACATCATATTTTAATAGTTCGGAATTTTTTTTTGTTTAAAATGGGAGAAGGGGTGATTTAAATTTATATTAGGGGAGGACCTATTTATATTTTGAAAAACATTTTTTAATTTACACTTTTTAAGTCTTCCGATGGGACTATTGTAAGCAATCGATTGCTTACATTGTTCAGTGAAATGCTCAGTGATAATGGTGCTCTACTAATAGAGTCTGCCTTAGCCAGTGGGGGGACTCCGACTGCCATTTTAACCCAACATTCCCCCACACATACACACAATCGCATTTTAGAGGCTCTGATCATCCTTTAGATGCCGTTTCGTTGATCACGACATCAAAAGGGTTAATGGTGGACATCAGCCGGATCACTAACGTCCACCACTTGTAGTCCCGCCATCAATGAATCGAGTGAAGGTCCTGCGCTCACTTCATGAACATAGAGTAAAGGTAAGTCTTGGAGCGCTAAGTAGTCGGATACCATGATGTACAATTATATCCTGTGTCCTCTAGGGGTTAAAAAGAAGCCAAACGACTATGTGACAATAAATGGCTTTATATAATCACTATTCTTAAATAAAAGACAGTTTGCATGATCAGCCATGTTTTATAAGTCAATGCCAAAATGTCACAATTCCTGCAAACTTTTGAGCACAACTGTATACACTTATCACATCCAGAGCTGCATTTATAATTCTGCTGGTTATATATGAATTTACAACTTGATTCAGTGAGGATGGGATCTGCTCTCCCACAATGCACCAGCAGAATGGTAAAGTTCCAGTGGTGATTGGAGTATAAAACATAAGCTCCAGATTTACCATGGGCCCACCTTATGAGTGACCAGCTTGGGATACTCCCTACTAGGCTATGTGGCTCCCCTTGATATGGGTCTAGAATTTAGGTTTTAGAGCAGCGTTTTGACAACCAAGTCTGCGAGCACCTTCTCTCCTGGCTGCCCAAGCCACACACAAGATAAGTGCCGATTGTTCCCCCATTATAACTCCTCCTGCTACATGATTACCTCAATTTAGCTTCTCTCTCTCTCTAGCTATATATCTATCTATCTAATCTCTATCTATATATCTATCTAATCTCTATCTATATACTGTGTGTATATATATATGTATATATATATATATATATATAATCTCTATCTATATATCTACAGTCATGGCTGTAAATGTTGGTACCCCTGAAATGTTTCTAGAAAAGGAAGTATTTCTCACAGAAAAGGATTGCAGTAACACGTGTTTTGCTATACACATGTTTATTCCCCTTGTGTGTATTGGAACTAAACCAAAAAAGGAGGAAAAAAAGCAAATTGGACATAATGTCACCAAACTCCAAAAATGGGCGGGACAAAATTATTGGCACCCTTAACTTAATACTTGGTTGCACACCCTTTGGAAAAAATAACTGAAATCAGTGGTTTCCTATAACCATCAATAAGCTTCTTACACCTCTCAGTCGGAATGTTGGACCACTCTTCCTTTGCAAACTGCTCCAGGTCTCTCTTATTGGAAGGGGCCTTTTCCCAACAGCAATTTTAAGATCTCTCCACAGGTGTTCAATGGGATTTAGATCTGGACTCATTGCTGCCACTTCAGAACTCTCCAGCGCTTTGTTGCCATCCATTTCTGGGGGCTTTTTGACGTATGCTTGGGGTCATTGTCCTGCTGGAAGACCCAAGATCTCGGACGCAAACCCAGCTTTCTGACACTGGACTGCACAGTGCAACCCAAAATCTGTTGGTAATCCTCATATTTCATGATGCCTTGCACCATATTTCACTGTAGGTACTGTAGGTACTGTGTTCTTTTCTTTGTAGGCCTCATTCTGTTTTTGATAAACAGTAGAATGATGTGCTTTACCAAAAAGCTCTATGTTGGTCTCACCTGTCCACAAGACGTTTTCCCAGAATGATTTTGGCTTACCCAAGTTCATTTTGGCAAAATGTAGTCTTGTTTTTTTATGTCTCTGTGTCAGCAGTGGGGTCCTCCTGGGTCTCCTGCCATAGCGTTTCATTTCATTTAAATGTCGACAGATAGATTGTGCTGACACTGATGCTCCCAGAGCCGGGAGGACAGCTTGAATATCTTTGGAACTTGTTTGGGGCTGCTTATCCACCATCCGGACTATCCTGCGTTGACACCTTTCATCAACTTTTCTCTTCCGTCCACACCCAGGGAGATTAGCTACACTGCCATGGGTTGCAAACCTCTTGATAATGTTGCGCACTGTGGACAAAGGCAAATCTACATCTCTGGAGATGGACTTGTGACCTTGAGATTGTTGATATTTTCCCACAATTTAGATTTTCAAGTCCTTGGACAGTTCTCTTCTCCTCTTTCTGTTGTCCATGCTTAGTATGGCACACACAGACACACAATGCAAAGACTAAGTGAACTTCTCTCCTTTGTATCTGCTTTCAGGTGTGATTTTTATATTGCCCACACCCGTAACTTACCCCAGGTGAGTTTAAAGGAGAATCACATGCTTGAAACAATTCTATTTTTCCGCAATTTTGAAAGGGTGCCAATAATTTTGTCCAGTCCATTTTTGGAGTTTGGTGTGACATTATGTCAAATTTGCTTTTTTTCCTCCCTTTTTGGTTTAGTTCCAATACACACAAAAAGGAATAAACATGTGTATAGCAAAACATGTGTTATTGCAAGCCTTTTATGTAAGAACTACTTCATTTTCTAGAAAAATTTCAGGTGTGCCAACATTTACGGCCATGACTGTATATCTCTATCTCCTCATACATAATAACCCTAATATAGCTATGAATATGCAAACCCTTAAGCGGTATGGGGGCTAAACCACGGCACAGAGAGCTAAATACCCATTTCCAGTCCTATCCTAACTGAAGTATTCCACCAGATATAATTTAAGTCTATTGGCAAGAGAACTAATATTATTCAGCAATGATAATTTACTGAATACAAGAGCCTTGTTGAAATTCAGGACCTAATGGGTTTCTGGCCAGGCCTAGTTAATAATGAGTGGCTAAAAATTCTATACCCCGCAGCTGGGAACTGTAGAAAAGTCAAGTAACTACACGTAATAGGAGTAATCCCCTAACAGCCCATTGGAGCCAAATCCTGTGATCCTTTTGAGGAGAATTGCCTATTGGGACTGTGAGTGATCTTAACCCTTACCACGTGGCTGAGCAAAGACAGACCAATAAGTTAAGGGCGTCCCTATTGTGCCAGAAACTTCTGTGGTCAAGAAGAAAAAATGTGATTATTGTTACAGTTATTTTTGTGTTGGCTACCTCTACATTCACACCGCCCTGCCCACACCTACATACTGCAGTAGGCCTTCTCCAGCCCATCGAGACAGAGACCTTCTTGAAACCCTTCATGCCTATGATCTGTAAGAAGGCTGTGGAACTGCATAGCCCAGCTTGCCCAGAGGTGTCCCTTTCCACTATGACCATAACAAGTAGAATCCAAAGAGGCCAGATCCTGCTCTGTGTGTATTGCGTACCTTCTCCCACATAATTCCCTCAATATAACTTCTCCAAGATGATCCCCAATATAGCTCCTTCTACATTATTCCTAATTTAGCTCCTCCTACATCATTTCCCCAATAGATTCCTCATACGTGATCCCCCCACCCCCAATATTGCTCTTCCTACATCATTTCCCTAATAGATACTTCCTACATGACCCCCCCTCCATTATTGTTCCTTCTATATTATTCCCAATATGGCTCCTCCTATAATAACCTCCATAATATGATCCACAATATACCCCATTTGTTTTTCTTCTACCATTCATGTGAACTCTCCTTTCATTACTCCAGGTAACCTAGGTGACATTTTGCCTCATACGGTGTCGGACCTGCTGTCTCGCTGTGCTCCCTTATTAACAGTGGCCGTCCCTTTAATGCATTAAAGACTCTTCTGGATTGTTGTACATTATCAGATATGTTCAGAATATGATGATTTTACTGATATAAAGAGAAGCAGTATTTGTGGGAGAAGCAATCTGACTGATTTCCGACCTTCCTGTCGCTGCAGTAATTTCACAATGAGCCGGTGCAGCAGATTGTGGCTCCTGTGGGATTTGCGTTTGCTGTTTCCTGATGTGGAAGGAAATGATTGTGATTTGCTGCTTTTTCTCTTTCCTTGTCAGAATCCCTGGAGCTTCTCCCTTCTGTGGGCCGCGAAATGAAGAAAAGACTGTGAAGGGCGCAGGACGCCTCACCTGCTGACGAACGCCGAAGACAAGGAAGACAAATAGAAACTCTTAAACTTGGAATTTTAGGGTCCATGCACACTATGCAAATTCCGCTTCAAATTTTTCAATTGTGAAATTCCGCTTGCAGTAACCTCTTGCGGAATCGGCACTTAACGGCGGTTATGGCATTAAAGGGGTACTCCACCCCTAGACATATTACCCTTTTTCCCAGTGGCGGGACCCCCGAGATCTCGGCTGTGGCACCCAAGTCATCAAGTGCACGGAGAAAACTTCACCGGATGACTGGCGATGCGGTGCGGAGGCTCGTGACATCACGGACACACCACGCTTGTGATTTCACAGCCACGTCCCTTCAATGCAGGTCGTGACATCACGAGTGGAGCGTGGTCATGATGTCACGAACCTCAGGCACTACACCCGATGCTCTAAACGAACTCCAGGTGCAGCAGGGAGATCGCGCGGGTCCCCATTGGCGGGACCCACGCGATCAGACATCTTATCCCCTATCCTTTGGAATAGGGGATAAGATGTCTAGGGGCGGAGTACCCCTTTAAGTGCCATCCCATTGACTGCAATGCACTTTTGGTGAAAGAATGACCATGATTACTGGAAATTTCGCTACGGAACTTCTGTAGTGTGCACAGTGTAGGGAAATCTTATTGAGATCAATGGGGTTCTGCTGCAAGTGGAATTCCACTCGCGTAGTGCACAAGGGCCTTAAGACAGTCCCACTGCAGAGTAACTGCTTATCCCAGTATTATAGGAGCTCATCTGTGCACAAACGTACTTATTGTTCCCTCTAACACTTCACTTTATTGTGAGTGCAGGTCTGGAATATAATACAGATATGTGTGTAGTATCTATATTGGTACCGGTAACATCGTCCTTTCAAAGATATCAAGGATCAGTGAATCTCCCCCCATATAATGGAATATGATGCTACAAGCTACGCTGGAAGCTGCTCATTCTGCAGAGGCTTTGTCACATTGTTCCGTGGGTTTGTGTTCTGCAGAGATCCGGCCTTTGTTTCACTATCAGCGCCTGTTATTCCAAAGTATTAGACAAAGGAATGAATGGACAAAAGAGCCACGTCTCACCGGTGCCGAGGCGCAGAACAGAGCGCTGTGATCAAGCGCAGATATATTAATTTAAAGGCACATCAGGGGAGCAAAAGTTCGAAATAGGTCTCGTGTTTCCATGACAACTGTTATAAAGTAATTAGGAAAAAAGTCACAACAAAAGAAGAAAGGCGAATAAAAGATCGATGGGAAAGAAAGGTAAATGAAGGAGACGAAGAGCGCAGGCGACATCGGGGAATCCAGCGCATCAAGCCACAGCCTACAATGGGGTAAAGAGAATTGGAGGTGTAGGCCGGGTCACCCATAAACCAGCTCTCACCTATGATTTCAGAAACGCCTTTTCCAGCCACACACTCCTACCATCACTGTCATTTATGGAAGCTGCCAGCAAAGTGCCATTGTGCATAAGGGAGGACAGAATGATGACGGTGGCTTTGCGGATCTGGCATCCCCCCCAAAAAAAATCTGGCATACCCCCAAAAAAAAGTAACTCTGAGAAGTCTCCTGCACCCATATAGTGCCCTGCGACTCCCATATGTCCTGCAGAGCATCACTCTCACCCCATTGGATAGACTCTCCAGGGTTCTCCTTTATAACTAACTTTAGATATGAAACATGGGAAGAGCACAGACCGTCCAGCACCGTGACTAAATCCTCCAGCAGGAGCACATGGAGGTCAGACATGACAGGAAATCCCATCAGGTACTTAACATTTTCCGAGCTCAGCTTTTCCTCCGAGTGAACGTAAAGTGAAGGAATCACCGGCTGTAGCAAGAGATAAAGTCCAGATCGAATCTCCTCTCATCAATATCAGCAAAACCTCCGGAGCAGATGGCGGGGTGGACCCGAAATATTACCTTTAGAGCTGCACTCGGAAAACTATCACTTCCATCATCCCAAACCTGGGATCACCTGATCCCAGAAACTCACAATCTAATTTTTCTTATCTTACACTATGTATGATCCCCATTATTCCTGATCACAGAAACTCACAATCTAATTTTCCCATCTCACACTATGTATCACCCCCATTATTCCTGATCCCAGAAACTGATCACTCTATTTCACACAATGTTTCACTCTCATCATCTCTGACCCCAGGAACTCACAATCTAATCTCCCTATCTTATACAGTGTATCACTCTCATCATCTCTGACCCCAGGAACTCACAATCTAATCTCCCTATCTTATACAGTGTATCACTCTCATCATCTCTGACCCCGGCAGCTAACTATATATTAACTCTCTTTCACACAAAATGCATCACTTCTATAATGCCTGACTCCAGTAGCTCCCAGAGGCCACTAGGTGTATAACCCCTGAACGAGGCACACAAGTTCCAACAACCTGCAGGACCCCTATGGTCCACTAGGTGTCAGCCTTCCCTTACATCCTGAGCGGACACTACACACAGCAGATTGATATTCTCCACAGATTCCACAGCTTCCTCTCCATTGGGGGGGACAGAGGGGCTCACCGCCAGTTTGTTGCAGACAGATATCACTGCTCTTATTTTTCCTCTGATATAGGGCCCCCCAGTCCTCGGACAGGTTGGAGCAGTTACATCAGCACCATAATGTCTGCATCCACTTCATGAATATACAGTGGTCCCTCAACATACGATGGTAATCCGTTCCAAACGGACCATCGTTTGTTGAAACCATCGCATGTTGAGGGATCCGTGCAATGTAAAGTATAGAACAGTGGTCTACAACCTGCGGACCTCCAGATGTTGCAAAACTACAACACCCAGCATGCCCGGACAGCCGTTGGCTGTCCGGGCATGCTGGGTGTTGTTGTTTTGCAACATCTGGAGGTCCGCAGGTTGTAGACCACTGTTAGAGGAAGTTGTACTCACCTGTCCCCGCTGCTCCGGACCGTCACCGCTGCCCGGGATGTCGCTGTCCATCGCTGTCGCCGCGTCCCCGGGGTGTCTCCGATGCTCCGGCAAGGCTTCTGCTTCCCCGGCATCCGCGCTCTCCGTCGCCGCCATCACGTCGCTACGCACACCGCTCCTATTGGATGACAGGACGGCGTGCGCAGCAACATGATGACGACGATGGAGAGCGTCCACAATGCAGGGGATCCCGAAGAGGACGCGCCGGAGCCCCGAGGACAGGTAAGTGATCGTCAGCGGACCACACGGGGCACCGTAAATGGCTATCCGGTGGCAGCTGAAGCAGTCTGCGCTGCCGGATAGCCGTTTATGCGATGGCCCCGACATACAAAAGAATCGTATGTTGATGCTGCCTTCAATATGCGATGTCCTCTGAGAGGCCATCGTATGTTGAAATGATCGTATGTCGGGGCCATCGTAGGTCGAGGGGTCACTGTACAGGTGGAGCAGAATTCAGCAGACTCCACTGTGAACGTCTCTATGGATTCTGCATCGTTCTGTCCCCCACATTTTTTCCATTACTACACCAGCTTTGAGCAGAGGACAGGGGAGACCAGAAAACATCTTTGTTCTTCATGGTGCATGGGGTAAATCCTTCCAGGAGGTGTTAACCAGGTCTTACATTTATCAGGGGCCATCTTTCTAGACCTGTCTACAATCAAGAACATCTGCCTAACCATTGTCCCACTACAAGGATAAAGGTCCCTACAGAAATGAACACCAAGTCTGGGGTAGCATTTGGGAGATATATATTTCTGGGGCCCAATTGCATCAGAAAACAGCGTCGTTTGCCTCCAGGTCCTGTTCCAGTAGTATCCTATTAAGGCCCCTTTCACACTACCGTTGTCACACGGCAGTGCGACGGCCATCGGGGGCCGCCAGGTAAAATAGCAGGAGAAAAAATATAGCTTGTGCCCTCTTTTTCTTCCCATAATCCTGCTGAAAAAACAGCAGCGCCCAACCGACCCCATTGACAATAATGGGGTCCATCGGGACCTGCTGTTGCCCGTTGCACCCCCATCAAAATGACGGCTGTCAAACTAAAAAAAAAAAAAAAGTGATGGCCATTCTCGACGGGGCACAAGGGCTGTGTCTGAGCAAACTCCATAAAAGTAAGTGGAGGGTAATTCTGAACATTTACCATGGTCCACCCCATGAAGATCCTTGTCAGTTTGCTCAGTTAAAGGGGTACTCCGGTGAAAACCTTTTTTCTTTTAAATCAACTGGTGCCAGAAAGTTAAACTGATTTGTAAATTACTTCTATTAAAAAATCTTAATCCTTCCTGTACTTATTAGCTGCTGAATACTACAGAGGAAATTCTTTTCTTTTTGAAATGCTCTCTGATGACATCCCGAGCACAGTGCTCTTTGCTGACGTCATTATAATAATAATAACAATATCTCTTTATTTATTGTTGTACTTAGTGGGATTTGAACCCAAGTCCCCAGCACTGCAAGGCAGCAGTGCTAACCACTAAGCCACCATGCTGCCCTTAGCATATATCTGCTATGCACGGTTGCTAAAATGGACAGAGATGTCAGCAGAGAGAACTGTGCTCGTGATGTCAACAGTGTTCCAAAAAGAAAGGAATTTCCTCTGTAGCATTCAGCAGTTAATAAGTACTGGAAGGATTAAGATTTTTTAATAGAAGTAATTTACAAATATGTTTAACTTTCTGGCACCAGTTGATTTAAAAGAAAAAAGGTTTTCACCAGAGTACCCCTTTAAATGGTCCACAGACTAGTGCATCACAAAGTCAGCCTACATCCTCAATGGGACGTTCTCTAGTAGTTACACTGTACTGGAGCAGACATTCACAAGAATCAGGGTAGACTAAAAGTACAAAACCAACACTAAGACAACAAATCTGCAATAAAGCTATGGCTGCATATAACAAACAATTTTACAAGGACAATGACTAGTAACAAAATGTTACTTTCCTAAAACCAAACTCGTATTCTAAAGAACTGTACAAAATTCCTGCCCGTTTTTAAAGTATTTGCATTGTATTGATCTACCTCGGGAGTAAAGTAAAGTTACAGTTGGTAAAACACGCAGGGATCTTCAGACACTACCAGGGCCAGATTAAGGTAGCCTAGAGGATGGAGTACTTTATTATGATGGAGCCCCATCCACAATCCCCCATCCTGAGAATAAATCAATCCTGGCACATTCATACATCCATTTATCGTTCATAGATACACCCCTCCACTTTTGGTCTCCTCACCCCCCAGTCAACTTACCCTCCTTGAGATCAACGCCAGGGATGAAATGAGGTTGGAGGCCTATCAGTCGCAGGGAGGAACACGTCAGGGGCTCAAAGCAGACATGCATGCCATCACGTCTGTTCCCAGTGGCCCCTGCTGCTGTTAAAGCGGCAGTGCCCCTAAAAAGTATTTGGGCTGGCCCAGAGTGAGGCTCCAGTGGGGCAAAAAAGGGGGCAGAGAGGGAGCCGCAAACTAAAAGAAAAAATTTGAAAAAAATTGCATTGGGGCAGGCGGGAAGCCCACCGGACATCTCACACCAACGGGTGTGCCCGATGGCCAGTCCGGCACTGCCTGCAAAAGTATATTAAAAAAAAGCTGTCAGGCATTGGGGGCCCCCCCTGTTTGAATGGGAACTTGGGGCCTGGACCTGTGTTCAGCTCCTGGCCTTGTTTGTACCTGCACACATTAAATATATCTTTTTTTATTCATCAATTGGTGAGTGCCATCTTCATCTTTTCTTCTAGTTATTGCTGTAAAGTTAAAGTTGTTTTCTTAAAATTCTGGCAACAAAAGTCTTTTTCTCGGGTCTGGACTCTGGGTAATCACTACCTGCTTTTTAAGGTGTCACAAACCTAACCAAAAGATGACCACAGCCACAGCATTGAGCACAGGGCGATGCTGGGGGATGACAGGAGAAGCCTGGGCCTTCAACCCTTCATCCTCATCATTTATCAGCTGATCTCAAAGCTTTTAAATAGTTGTTGACTATTTTTTCAGAAATACCAGTGATCCCTGAGGACCTAAGTTTTGCCATCAGCTCTAAAGACAATCACTAAATTACTACTAAATTACTACATTACCACAAAAATACAATAAACTCCTGTTCTGAACACAAGACGACTGAAAGGGGTTATCCAGGAATAGAAAAGCAGAGCTTATTTCTTCCAAAAACTGCACCCCACCTGTTCTCAGGTTGTGTGTGGTATTAAAACTTGGCTCCATTCACTTGAATGGAACTGAGCTGCAATATCACACACAACCTAAGGACAGGTGTGGTGCTGTTTTTGGAAGAAATCAGCTGTTTTTCTAAACCTGGATAATCCCTTTAAAAATTGGTAGAAACAGCATAGGAATCATACATACACTGCACAAGTCCAATCATCTGATGACTGATCATCCAAAATTAATCAAGAATATCCTAATAACAGAGAATTCCTGAGGATAGAAACTGCTGCAGAGGAGAATAAAGAGAAAGTCAAATACTCATTGTCTCAGTCATCTCTGATCCAAATATTACAGCTCACATACGTATATAATCTCTACAAATCACTGTTATACTCCACATCCACACTTGCAAATCTGCGGCTTTACAGCTGAAATCTCCCAGCATTCCCTGCTTCAGTTATCACAAAGTTTTCTCTGGTGATTTGCAGTATACCGTCATCTCATGAAGGAGGTTAGGAACATTGTTAGGGGATCTGTCCATAGGCTGGTAATACCGATAATACCAAAAAAGAGTAGTGAATGCAGCTCTGGAGTATTATACAGGATATGTGGTGAGTTAATATGGCATGTTGTCATTTTAGTGTTGGGGTGCAGCTACAGACATACAGACACTCATGACGCCAGGGTAGCGTTAATTACTAAGCTCCAATGTTAGTAGCTTCCTGGGCCAAGCACTGGGGTAATAATGTCCACAGATACAGAGTTATGGAAACTTCTAAATTTTTCTCAGGAACTTGCAAAACATACAGGAACAGCTAAACAGTTAATTCAAAGTTTGCTCAAGTATGCTTGAGGGATCACCGTTCCTTCAGGACACTATGGGACTTGGAGTCTTTGCTGACTGACTAGCTTCTTGAATTATGTTTAGACTGACCTGGAGTTGATTGTATAGCTTTTATGAGACTTGGGAGCTGACCAACACTGACTCTTCTCTCCACTTAGGAATCTTGAATTAGGGCTTACTGCCAGACTGGACCTATTTGGACCAGAGTTGCCCTAGGCTTTTTATCTCTTGCTATCCTTTCGGAACTTGACTAGCCTGAACTTGATTTGGATAGTACAGGGTCAGGTAGACTGGATCCTGTGAAGGGTACAGTCGCTCTGGAACAGATTAGTGCCGCAACTGAATTTTCTTAGGCCTGTCCTCATGTGATGAGGTACAGGTCCAAAGCAGAGGTCTGAAGAAGACCTCCACTCTTCTCTCCTCCTGAACACTGACTAAACTAACTCCTCCCAGACTACACCCCAGATGTACTTCATTGTGATGTATGTGCACAGTGACTTCAATGCAGTGCTCATTTGCTAGGTATGATAACAGTATCAAAGGCCCAAAGTATCCCTCCTTAGTCCTATAAGGATACAATGCTCCTGTTTTGGGGGACAGTGCGAGGGTTAGGCCTGGAAGACAAGTTAGTGTTCAAGTTTTGCTGAAATCCCCGCAATGTCAGTGGCAGTCGGGGCTGCAACATGTCAGACTCCAGATATATCACATTATTGAGATATTAGCCCAAACATGTTTAAGATAAAGAGGTTAAAACTTAATTCTTTATTGATCCATTGTTAAAACTTCAGCCACATTTCTTCCAGTCGCTTTATCTCACGGGGACTGAGTTTTATGGACCAAATGTTGAGTAACATAGATGAAATTTTAAGTATAGATCAATACCAAGCTGCAGATTTTTACAGCTGGGAGATTCACCTGGAGATTTTGCATGGAATGAAACTGTTCAGAGCGAGAGTGGGAATGAGGCGAAGTGTTTAAGAGTGCGCAGAGTCGCCATCGCCGCTGACCTCAAAACCTCCTCTCATTGCTGCGTCTTACTGACCCCCTGAGAATTACACAAAACTCCGGAGCAGAAGAGATGAGAAGGTGTTTAACAGCGGACTCACTGAATGACGCCTTCAATTCTATCAAATCTAATGGGGATTGGCGTACGCGGTAGCTAGCAAGGTCATCTGCTTTGTTCCATAAAGGCTACTGTTTCTTTATAGCACAAGCTTCAATACATGTCTATATAAACAATATATACAGTGGTGCTTGCAAGTTTGTGAACCCTTTAGAATTTTCTATCGTTCTGCATACATTTGACCTTTTTACAGGTAACAGACAACTGAATCAAAGAAATAAGTCAAAATATAAGGCTTAGTTATTTATTTGTTGAGGAAAATGCTTGAATATCACATATCTCTGAGTACCGTATTTTTCGCCCTATAAGACGCTCCGGCATATAAGACGCACCCGATTTTAAAGGGTACCTCTCATCAAAAAAACCTTTGATATATTATTATAGATTAATGTATGCAGAATAACTTTACAATTGCATGTTATTAAAAAATATGCTTCTTTCTATTTAATTTTCCACTTTGAAGAAATGACCACTAGGGGTCTCCCTACCAGTCCTGGCAGCAAGCATTTCAGACTCATGCTGGAGTCCTAAACACTACGAGCTGCCAGTCTGCTTTGTTCACAAAGGAGGACACTCAGAGCTGCCAGCCTGCTTTGTTCACAGCCTGTTTGGCTGTGAACAAAGCAGGCTGGCAGCTCTGAGTGTTTAGGACTCCAGCATGAGTCAGAAATGCTTGCTGACAGGACTGCTCGGGAAAAATACAATAGAAAGAAGCATATTTTTCATTAACATGCTATTGGAAAGTTATTCAACATTCATTAATCTAAAATATATCAAAAGTTTATTTGATGAGAGGTATCCTTTAAAAGTGCAAAATCTAGAAAAAAAGATTCTGCACCCAACAGTGATCTTCAACCTGCGGACCTCCAGATGTTGCAAAACTACAACTCCCAGCATGCCCGGACAGCCAACGGCTGTCCGGGCATGCTGGGAGTTGTAGTTTTGCAACATCTGGAGGTCCGCAGATTGAAGACCACTGGTATAGAAGGTAATACTCACGTGTCCCCGCCGCTCCGGACCCGTCACCGCTGCCCTGGATGTCGCTCCATCGCTGTCGCCGCGTCCCCGGGGTGTCCCCGACGCTCCGGACGTCTTGTTCCCTGGGATCCACGCTCTCCGTCGCCGTCATCACGTCGCTACGCACGCTGCTCCTATTGGATGACGGGACAGCGTGCGCGTGGCGACGTGATGACATCGAAGGAGAGCGCCGCCATGCAGGGGATCCTGGCACGGAGCAAACACCGAGGAGGCAGGTAAGGTCCCTCCCGGTGTCCTGTAAGCTGTTCGGGATGCAGCGATTTCACCGCGTCGGTCCCGAACAGCCCGACTTTCGCTTCAGACACGGCGGTCAGCTTTGATCGCTGCGTCTGAAGGGTTAATACAGGGCATCACCGCGATCGGTGATGTCCTGTATTAGCCGCGGGTCCCGGCCGTTGATGGCTGCAGGGACCGACCCGATAGGTGTGTATTTGCCGTATAAGATGCACCAACTTTTCCCCCCCAGTTTTGGGGAAGAAAAAGTGTGTCTTATACGGCAAAAAATACGGTATGTGAGCCTTTGTTTTCAGTGCCTGGTATGACCCTAGTGCAGCAATAACGACATTTTCGGTTATTGTTTATTAGACCTGTGAATCAGCTTCATTCCGTTCCGTTCCTTGTTCCAAATGCTGAGCAACGGAGTACCCCTTTAACTCTGTTATATTGGTGGGTTTCCTTCTGCTCAAGGCAGATCCTTAACTTTTTCATTCTTTAAAGGAGTACTCCACTGCCCCAGCGTTCGGAACATCTTGTCCCGAACGCTGGGTGCAGGCTGTGGGGGTCGTGACATCACGGTCACACCCCTTGCGATGTCACACCACACCCCCTCAATGCAAGTCTATTGGTGTAGATTTGCATTGAGGGGGCGTGGCATGGCATCACAAGGGGCGTTGCCGTGACATCACGACCCCCACAGCCCGCACCCAGGAATGTTACCTGTGAAGGTGGTGTGATTGAGCTGCTTTGCATATTCTTTTTTACAGAATTATATAATCCAATTCTAAAGGAAAGCTTGTAGGACATTTGTCTGTGAGCTGAATCCCAAGAGAATGTCCTGTAGCAAAATTACCCTAAGCACACAATTCATTCTATCAAAGATTGGTTAAAGGGGTACTCCACTGCCCCAGTGCTTTGTGCAGGCTGCGGGGGTCGTTTGGAGAACAGCGGTTATCATCCTGCAGTGTGCACCATTTTTGTCCAGTGTCCTCCTGATGGTGGAGGCCTTTAGCTGCTTAGAGGCTACCTTAGGGTCCTTGCTGACTATTATACACCTTGCTCTTGGTGTGATCTTCGCTGGTTCACCACTCCAGGTCTTGAACTTTCTCCATTCGTATGAAGTCTGTCTTACTGGTGATTAGTGGAGTCCAAGTTCTTTGGGGAGAGTGTTTTGTAACCTTTTTTCAGCACTATGACCATACACGAATCTTCTTCTGGGTCCTCAGAAATCTCCTTTGTTCATGCCATGATTCAGTTTTGCAAAGCTGTTGCTAAAGGGGTATTCCGGGTTTATACATATTATCATAAGATGTATGATCGCAGGGGTCCCGCCACTGGGGACTCCCGCGATATCAGTGCCACCCCCAGTATTCTGTGCCAGACACTGCTTCCAAGACGGGGACGTGACGTAACAGTCACGCCCCCTCGTGACACCACGCCCCCTCCATTCATGTCTATGGTAGGGGGCATGATGTCCGGCACGCCCCCTCCCATAGACATGAATGGAGGGGGCGTAACCCTAGCGGCGGGACCCCTGCGATCATACATCTTGTCCCCTATCCTTTGGATATGGGATAAGATGTATAAACCCGGAATACCCCTTTAAGATCATGATAGATCTTTGTTCTTTAAATATAGCAGGTTATATATGCTTATATTCCACTTATAACCTATTGTCCTCCCATTGACTAAAAACACCAAACTCCTTCAAAGTATCTGTTAATCTTTAAGGTTTACATAGTTTTGTCACTCACTGGCAAAAACTATATTGGGTATTTTTTTCTCCAAAAAACATAAATAAATAAATAAATAAAAAAAAGTCTATTGTGGAGCATTTCACTGGTAGTTAGGACGAGATTTACAGTAGTTTTCAATATATATATTTGTGGTGAGCTGGGTGAGGCAATGGCGTAACAGGGTCTGATGGTATTAACCCTTTCTTGTCGTGATGCCAGGGTGCGGTTTGCTTAGTATTGTAGGTCCTGCCACCAACCGGCCCATAAATGACAGGGATAATAAACGGAATGTCCACAGCAGATTTTATGACATAACTGGAAACTTTCACTTGAACTTTTATGCAAACAGTCTTTACAATTGTACAGTTTCTCTCGAGGTAACCGGGATGCAGGTTCCTCACAGGCTTTGCTGGGATTTATAGTAATGAGCTTTATGCAGGCCACCGTGCTACCAATTAAAAGATTTGAGTAGAATAGTAGTCACACAGGATTTGTAGGTTGAGCTTTACAACTCACGGTTTTTAGTGGCTGCTGGTTCTTTAGGCTTTGGCCTAGTTGAGATGAATGAAGATATGCTGATTGTGCTTGCTTTGGATCCAGGAGATAAGAGCAAGAATTTAGTGGCTACAGCCTCTTATATACTAAGGAGGCTGGACTAAGCTCATTGGCTGCAAAGCCTGTAGGTCCTGAACCCAGTGAACTCTGGGTACATCACATGACCCAGGAAGGTCCTTAACCCCTTAAGGACCAGGCCATTTTATACCTTAAGGACGGAGCGTTTTTTGCAATTCTGACCACTGTCACTTTAAACATTAATAACTCTGGAATGCTTTTAGTTATCATTCTGATTCCGAGATTGTTTTTTCGTGACATATTCTACTTTAACTTAGTGGTAAAATTTTATGGTAACTTGCATCCTTTCTTGGTGAAAAATCCCAAAATTTGATGAAAAAAATGAAAATTTTGAATTTTTCTAACTTTGAAGCTCTCTGCTTGTAAGGAAATTGGATATTCAAAATAAAACATTTTTGGATTCACATATACAATATGTCTACTTTATGTTTGCATCATAAAATTTATGAGTTTTTACTTTTGGAAGACACCAGAGGGCTTCAAAGTTCAGCAGCAATTTGGAAATTTTTCACAAAATTTTCAAACTCGCTATTTTTCATGGACCAGTTCAGGTTTGAAGTGGATTTGAAGGGTCTTCATATTAGAAATACCCCATAAATGACACCATTATAAAAACTACACCCCCCAAAGTATTCAAAATGACATTCAATAAGTGTATTAACCCTTTAGGTGTTTCACAGGAATAGCAGAAAAGTGAAGGAGAAAATTCACAATCTTCATTTTTTACACTCGCATGTTCTTGTAGACCCAATTTTTGAATTTTTGCAAGGGGTAAAAAGGAGAAAATTTTTACTTGTATTTGAAACCCAATTTCTCTCGAGTAAGCACATACCTCATATGTCTATGTTAATTGTTCGGCGGGCGCAGTAGAGGGCTCAGAAGGGAAGGAGCGTCAAATGGTTTTTGGGGGGCATGCCGCATTTAGGAAGCCCCTATGGTGCCAGGACAGCAAAAAAACACACATGGCATACCATTTTGGAAACTAGACCCCTCAGGGAACGTAACAAGGGGTAAAGTGAACCTTAATACCCCACAGGTGATTCACGACTTTTGCATATGTAAAAAAATAAATAAAATGTTTTACCTAAAATGCTTGGTTTCCCAAAAATGTTACATTTTTAAAAAGGATAATAGCAGAAAATACCCCCCAAAATTTGAAGCCCAATTTCTCCCGATTCAGAAAACACCCCATATGGGGGTGAAAAGTGCTCTGCTGGCGCACTACAGGTCTCAGAAGAGAAGGAGTCACATTTGGCTTTTTGAAAGCAAATTTTGCTCTGGGGGCATGCCGCATTTAGGAAGCCCCTATGGTGCCAGAACCGCAAAAAAAAAAAACACATGGCATACCATTTTGGAAACCAGACCCCTCGGGGAACGTAAAAAGGGGTAAAGTGAACCTTAATACCCTACAGGTGTTTCACGACTTTTGCATATGTTAAAAAAAAAAAATATTTTACCTAAAATGCTTGGTTTCCCAAAATTTTTACATTTTTAAAAAAGGTAATATCAGAAAATACCCCCCAAAATTTGAAGCCCAATTTCTCCCGATTCAGAAAACACCCCATATGGGGGTGAGAAGTGCTCTGCTGGCGCACTACAGGTCTCAGAAGAGAAGGAGTCACATTTGGCTTTTTGAAAGCAAATTTTGCTCTGGGGGCATGCCGCATTTAGGAAGCCCCTATGGTGCCAGGACAGCAAAAAAAAAACACATGGCATACCATTTTGGAAACTAGACCCCTCAGGGAACGTAACAAGGGGTAATGTGAACCTTAATACCCCACAGGTGATTCACAACTTTTGCATATGTAAAAAAAAATATATTTTTTTTTACCTAAAATGTTGATTTCCCAAAAATTTTTGATTTTTAAAAAGGGTAAGAGCAGAAAATACCCCCCATAATTTGTAACACAATTTCTCCCGAGTACGGCGATACCCCATATGTGACCCTAAACTGTTGCCTTGAAATACGACAGGGCTCCAAAGTGAGAGCGTCATGCGCATTTGAGGCCTAAATTATGGATTGCATAGGGGTGGACATAGGGGTATTCTACGCCAGTGATTCCCAAATAGGGTGCCTCCAGCTGTTGTAAAAGTCCCAGCATGCCTGGAAAGTCAGTGGCTATCTGGTAATACTGGGAGTAGTTGTTTTGCAACAGCTGGAGGCTCCGTTTTGGAAACAGTGGCGTACCAGACGTTTTTCATTTTTATTGGGGTGGGGAGGGGGGCTGTGTAGGGGTATGTGTATATGTAGTGTTTTTTACTTTTTATTTTATTGTGTGTTAGTGTAGTGTAGTGTTTTTAGGGTACAGTCGCACAGGCGGGGGGTTCACAGTAGTTTCTCGCTGGCAGTTTGAGCAGCGGCAGAAAATTTGCCTCAGCTCAAACTTGCAGCCGGATACTTACTGTAATCCTCCGCCCATGTGAGTGTACCCTGTACATTCACATTGGGGGGGGGGGGACATCCAGCTGTTGCAAAACTACAACTCCCAGCATGTACGGTCTATCAGTGCATGCTGGGAGTTGGAGTTTTGCAACAGCTGGAGGCTCCGTTTTGGAAACGGTGGCGTACCAGACGTTTTTCATTTTTATTGTAGGGGTATGTGTATATGTAGTGTTTTTTTACTTTTTATTTTATTGTGTGTTAGTGTAGTGTTTTTAGGGTACAGTCGCACGGGCGGGGGGTTCACAGTAGTTTCTCGCTGGCAGCTTGAGCTGCAGCAGAAAATTTGCTGCAGCTCAAACTTGCAGCCGGATACTTACTGTAATCCTCCGCCCATGTGAGTGTACCCTGTACATTCACATTGGGGGGGGGGGGGGGGGACATCCAGCTGTTGCAAAACTACAACTCCCAGCATGTACGGTCTATCAGTGCATACTGGGAGTTGTAGTTTTGCAACAGCTGGAGACACACAGGTTGTGAAACACCGAGTTTGACAACAAATTTAGTGTTTTGCAACCAGTGTGCCTTCAGCTGTTGCAAAAGCTACAACCCCCAGCATGTACGGACAGCGGAAGGGCATGCTGGGTGTTGTAGTTATGCAACAGCCGGAGGCATACTACTTTGGCTGGGGATGCTGGGGATTGTAGTTATGCAACAGCTGGAGACACACTGGTTTGCTACTTAACTCAGTGTGCCTTCAGCTGTTGCAAAACTACAACTCTCAGCAGTCACCGACAGCCAACGGGCATGCTGGGAGTTGTAGTTATGCAACCAGCAGATGCACCACTACAACTCCCAGCATGCCCTTAAGCTGTTTGTGCAAGCTGGGAGTTGTAGTTACACAACAGCTGAAGGTACACTTTTCCATAGAAAGAATGTGCCTCCAGCTGTTGCAAAACCATAAGTCCCAGCATGCCCATAAGTGCATGCTGGGAGTTGTGGTGGTCTGCCTCCTCCTGTTGCATAACTACAGCTCCCAGCATGCCCTTTTTGCATGCTGGGAGCTGTTGCTAAGCAACAGCAGGAGGCTGTCACTCACCTCCTGCTGCTGCTTGATCGCCGCACAGGTCAGTCCCGCCGCCGCCGCCGCCGTCGTCGCTCCTGGGGCCCCGATCCCAACATTAACGCCGGGGATCGGGGTCCCCAGCACCAGGGGTGCACGTCCCGCACCCGCTCACGTCCTCCGGAAGAGGGGCGGAGCGGGTGCGGGAGTGACACCCGCAGCAGGCGCCCTGATTCGTCGGCCGGTAATCCGGCCGACGAATCAGGGCGATCGTGAGGTGGCACCAGTGCCACCTCACCCCTGCAGGCTCTGGCTGTTCGGGGCCGTCTCTGACGGCCCCGATCAGCCAGTAATTCCGGGTCACCGGGTCACTGGAGACCCGATTGACCCGGAATCGCCACAGATCGCTGGACTGAATTGTCCAGCGATCTGCGGCCATCGCCGACATGGGGGGGCATAATGACCCCCCTGGGCGATATGCCGCGATGCCTGCTGAACGATTTCAGCAGGCATCGGGCACCGGCTCCCCTCCGGCTAGCGGCAGGGGGCCGGGAAAGGACAGGACGTACTCCTACGTCCTCGGTCCTTAAGGACTCGGAAATGGGGGCGTAGGAGTACGTCCATTGTCCTTAAGGGGTTAAACATCCGCACATTCACAATTGTAGATCACATGACCTGGGAAGGTCCTATACATTTATTTTACGTATACATTAAATAATATACATATAAACACAATTATATGAGGCGACCAAGGGGCAAGCCCTGCAGGAGAGCGCTGTGGGGACTTAACACAAGGGACAGGACAAGGTCCTGTGCTGGAACACCACATATTTATATTTTATTAAACCTTTGAAAATACATTTTCTGGTCTATTGCTAGATGTCCCCCAAACACATAAAATGAGCCATGTCTAATACCATTATGTGCTTCAAAATAAGCATACCTGTTATCAGCTTCTGGCTCTTGCGGAACACCATTAAGAACAGTCACATTTTCCCAGGCATTTTGGGGCCCTTTTCTTGTTTAAAGCTGTTGTCTCCAGTCTCCCCTTTGATTTAATGACCTAAATATTCTTGCTCAGTGAACAAAACCTTAAAATTTTGGGTCCAAGGCCAGGAAACTCCCCAGATCTTACTCCCATTAACCCCTTAAGGACCCAGCCCACTTTTTTACCTTAAGGACCCGGGCATTTTTTGAACATTTGACCACTGTCACTGTAAGCATTAATAACTCTGGGATGCTTTTACTTTTCATTCTGATTCCGAGATTGTTTTTTGTGACATATTCTACTTTATGTTAGTGGAAATTTTTTTGTCGATACTTGCATAATTTCTTGGCGAAAAATTCCAAAATTTGATGAAAATTTTTAAAATGTTTTACTTTGAAACTCTCTGCTTATAAGGAAATGGACATCCCAAATAAATTATAAATTGATTCACATTTACAATATGTCTACTTTATGTTTGCATCATAAAGTTGACATGTTTTTACTTTTGGAAGAAATCAGAGGGCTTCAAAGTTCAGCAGCAATTTTCCAATTTTGCCCAATGGAGCTCTTTCTCTTCTGAGCATTGTAGTTCGCCCGCAGAGCACTTTACATCCACATATGGGGTATGTTCTTACTCAGAAGAAATGGGGCTACAAATTTTGAGGGCTTTTTTTTCCTATTCTCCCTTGTGAAAATGAAAAATTTAGGGTAACACCAGCATTTTTGCGAAAAAATTTTTTCAATTTCATTTTCACATCCAACTTTAACGAAAATACGTCAAACACCTGTGGGGTATTAAGGCTCACTATACCCCTTGTTACATTCCGTGAGGGGTGTAGTTTCCAAAATGGGGTCACATGTGGGTATTTATTGTTTTGCGTTTATGTCAGAACCGCTGTAAAATCAGCCACCCCTGTGCAAATCACCAATTTAGACCTCAAGTGTTCATAGTGCACTCTCACTCCTTAGCCTTGTTGTGCGCCCGCAGAGCATTTTACGCCCACATATGGGGTATTTCCGTACTCAGGAGAAATTGGGTTACAAATTTTGTGGGTCTTTTTTTCCTTTTACCGCTTGTGAAAATTAAAAGTATGGGGCAACACCAGCATGTTAGTGTAAAAAAGGAAATTTTTTTACACTAACATGCTGGTGTAGACCCCAACTTTACCTTTTCATATGGGGTAAAAAGAGAAAAAGCCCCCCAAAATTTGTAACACAATTTCTCCCGAGTATGGAAATACCCCATATGTGGCACTAAACTGTTGCCTTAAATTACTTTAGGGCTCCAAAGTGAGAGAGCACCATGCGCATTTGAGGCCTATTTTGGGGATTTGCATCCGCCACCAAAATACCCTATGGCAGTGTTTCCTAAATAGGGTTTCTCCAGCTGTTGCAAAACTCCCAGCATGCCTTGACATTCAGTGGCTGTCCAGCAATACTGGGAGTTGTTGTTTTTCAACAGCTAGAGGCTCTGTTTTGGAAAAAAAAGACGTTTTTTTTTAATTTATTGGGGGGGGGGGGGGGGGGACTGTGTAAGGGTATGTGCATATGTAGTGTTTTACTTTTTATTTTGTGTAGGTGTAGTGCAATGTAGTTTTTTTTAGGGTACATTCACACAGGCGGGAGTTTAAGCTTTGGTGAAAAATTTGCCGCATCTCATCCTGGGGGGGGGGGGGGGGACAAACCTCCAGCTGTTGCAAAACTACAACTTCCAGCATGCACTGACAGACCATACATGCTGGGAGTTGTAGTTATGCAACTTCTGGAGGCACATTGGTTGCGCAACACAGAGTTTGTTATTCAATGCAGTGTTTCGCAAGCAGTGTGCCTCCAGCTGTTGCAAAACTAGAATTCCCAGCATGTACAGTCTCTCAGTGCTTGCTGGAAGTTGTATTTTTGCAATAGCTGGAGGCACACTGGTTGCGAAACACTGAGTTAGGACACATACTCTGTTTCACAACCAATGTCTCTCCAGCTGTTACAAAACTGCAACACTCAGCATGCATTGACAGTCGTAGGGCATGCTGAGAGTTGTAATTTTGCAACAGCTGGAGGCACACTACTACAACTCCCAGCATGCCCTTTGGTAGTCTATGCATGCTGGGAGCTGTAGTTATGCAACAGCTGGATGCACACTTTTTCAAAGAAAAAATGTGCCTCTAGCTGTTGCATAACTACTCCCAGCATGCCCTTTGGCTGTGCATAATGCGAGTAGTTGCAATGCAACAGCCGGAGGTGAACAGGCCTCACCTCCTGCTGTATCCTGCCGCTGAGACCACCACCCCTGCTGCCACTGTTCCTGCTGCCGGAACCGCCGCTCCTGAGGTGACTCCCACCGGGTCAGGTAGAGGTAGAAGACTCCCGCCGCCGGCCCCGATCACCTCCCAGCAGGGCAGTGACTGGTCGGTCGTTCTGAACGATCAATCACGTAATCGTGAGGTGGCACCTGTGCTGGGTAAGGGTGAATGGGGCTGTCTCAGCCTCATTCACCCTTTTTTTGGGGGTCATCAGAGCTCAGATTGACCCGGAATCGCAGCAAATCGCTGGTCTGAATTGACAGGCGATTTGCGGCGATCGCCATCATGGGGGGTCTCAGGACCCTCCCAGGGGTTTGCATGGGGTGCCTGCTGATATCAGCAGTCATCCCAGTCCAGTCCCTGCCCAGCACGCAGCGGGGACCTAAATTCCCTCGGGTGTACAGGTACGCCCTGGGTCCTTAAGTGGTTAATAATTGGTGGTCAATCCTCAAAAGTAGGTGGACAAAGAAAAACACAGAAATTGTGATAAACTCCAAGCATCAATCAGAATTTGGTCCAGAATCTGACATCCAGAATGCCAGGCCAAACTATAGAAGTCTTAGGCTAGGTTCAGACTACGGAATTTCCGCCGGCAATTTCGCTTTGAATTCCGCTTGCTAAAATTTATAGTGTGGTGAATGGGTTTCCATTCATAAATTCACACTTCGGAATTTGTGAAGCGGAATTTGTGAACGGAAAATCCGCTTGGAAATTTCCGCCTGAAGAATGGCGTTGCTCATTCTTCAGGTGAAAATACTCGCGAAACACATTGCAGTCTATTGGAGACTGCAGCGTCCGCGAGGTCCCAGCCTGGCCGCACTCGGAATCTCGCCTTAAAGTCTTTAAAAATAAAAAGGGGATTAACACTGGAAATCTTGAGACTTTGCATAAAGTTGATGTATTTGTCATTAAAGTTTTAAAAACTTATGAAATGGTTATAATTATTCTTCTGTAACCATAGAAACATCTGACTAAAAAAATTTCCAAACACTAAAGCAGAAAACTTCTAAAAATCTAAACTGGTGTCAGTCTCGTCAGTTTTGACCGTGACATCCATAGCAGGTATATCACTGTATACAGGACAATGCTCTCCTTATCTCCCTGCTATCACATTCCTCTGATTTTAGGAAGGATCTCCTGTGGATGATCAATGTAGTCATTCTTGTCCATGTTATGACATTGTATTGTTTCATGAAATGGGATGGATTGCAGTTGTCCGCGCAGTCACTCGAGTTGTCAGGAGCTGTTGGGAACGTCTCGAGGGATGCCTCACAACCGTTTAGCCGTGTTCCCGCCATTGACATGCACGTCAGCCGTGCCAGCCTCCGCGTGTTGTTTTCTATCTCCCTGGCTGTCGCCCCCCCCCCCCCCCCCCCCCCCAGACATTCCTGCGCACGTGCGGCTATAATGTGCTCGGAATCTTGGAGAGAAGTGCAGAATGCAGAGTACAGGGAGGGTGTGACAGTCTGCAGAGCCTCTCAGGAGGGAGGTAGATGAGATACAGCATCCACATAAAGAGCATCCAGCTCTGAAGTCATTCCTTCCCCCACTCTTCTCATGGATGATTCTCGGGTTTTCAGTTGTCTCCAGGTAAATAAATGCAGGCCGTCCACGTAAAGCGAGCACAATGAGAAACGACATGAGTGGCATAGCACCCCCCCCACCACCACTCGCTGATGGTCTCCCCCGCATTACAAGCTTTATTGCCGCTGTTTTCTCTGCTGTAACTATCCTCTCCGTGTCTGCAGTTTGGTTTCCTGAGAACTAAGGTCGCGTTCAGACTGCTGGAGCTTCCGTCATTAGTTCTGTCAGGTTTTATGCAAAGAATAATACAGAATAAATCTACGGAAACTTTCTAAGAATTGTGCCCAGCTCCTACTATTGGGGTCCATTTTATACCGTATTTTTCACCGTATACTGGGGGGGAAAAGTTGGTGCGTCTTATACGGCAAATACACATTAGACCCTGTCCTATCGCGACGGTCCCTGCAGCCATCAATGGCCAGGACCCACGGCTAATACAGGACATCACCGATCGCGGTGATGCCCTGTATTAACCCTTCAGACGCTGCGATCAAAGCTGACCGCCGTGTCTGAAGCAAAAGTGACACTAACCCGGCTGCTCAGTTGGGCTGTTCGAGACTGCCGCGGTGAAATCGCGGCGTTCCGAACAGCTTACAGGACACCGGGAGGGACCTTACCTGCCTCCTCGGTGTCTGCTCCGTGCCGGGATCCCCTGCATGGCCGGTGCTCTCCTTCCTTGTCGTCGCACACACCATCCCGTCATCCAATAGGAGCGGCGTGCGTAGCGACGTGATGGCGGCGACGGAGAGTGAGGATACCCGGCAGCAAAGACGTTCCGGAGCGACGGGGACACCCCGGGGACGCGGCAACAGCGATGGAGGGCGACATCCAGAGCAGCGGTGATGGGTCCGGAACGGCGAGGACAGGTGAGTACTACCTCCTATACCAGTGGTCTTCAACCTGCAGACCTCCAGATGTTGCAAAACTACAACTCCTGGCATGCCCGGACAGCCAACGGCTGGGAGTTGTAGTTTTGCAACATCTGGAGGTCCGCAGGTTGAAGGTTCAGAATCTTTTTTTCTAGATTTTCACCCTTTAAAATTGGGTGCGTCTTATATGCCGGAGTGTCTTATATGGCGAAAAATACGGTAATTCAGTGGTGTACTGTGGCATCCATTACCTACAACGAATATGTGAACAGAGCCTAACCTCATGGCTACAGCAGCAAGAAACAGTCTAGGAACAGGCCAATGGTTTGCCTCAAACCCAGATAACACCCTAATGGCATTGTCTAGAGAAGTGCCAGCCACAATGCTTCCTGTACATCCAGCCACAGTACCCCCTAAACATAGTCCGTCCACATAACTAGGGCACTCAGGGAGTTTGTGTCTCTGTACCTGGCTTTTGTTGCCACCAGACATGGTGTCATGGTTGGCAGAATAATGGGTGCAAAATGCAGTCGTGCCTGAAGTTTACTGCA
Organism: Hyla sarda; assembly: GCF_029499605.1. Taxonomy (NCBI): domain Eukaryota; kingdom Metazoa; phylum Chordata; class Amphibia; order Anura; family Hylidae; genus Hyla; species Hyla sarda. The sequence continues at coordinate 109,499,400 of NC_079198.1, read as the reverse complement.
ACACAAGCTTGAGGAAGCGTAGCCTATTATTCTCTTATCTGGTCTAAAAATTATCAATCAATTCAGAGATTTATAATCATATATCCACCAATCAGTCACTGACCGCCATGTCCTTCCATCATCAGAGACTATACGGGTTTGTAGAGACAGACACAGGAAGACGGGTTCTTAAAGGGCCACAAACCCAGCAACCAGATCTGCAGTGTTATAGGGCCCCTTCAGTACTGTTCCCTTACACTGTTATACTGGTTGTGATGGACGACTGTCTGGCCAGGCCATGATACAAAAGTATGGGTGCGTAAAAAGTCAGTGTACTGCCGCCACCAAGACTTTTATATGGGTGTCCTAGGTTACCCTCCAAAGCAATAGACTGTCAATGTCTCTTCACCCAAGATATCTATAGATATTACCAGTAGTAACGTGAGCCAAACAGCCTATCCCTGGGCTATGTTAGGTTTTGAGTACTAGAGACAGAACTGATTAAAAGTAAATACAGCCACAGTGCTGCTATACAAAAATATATACAAAAAAGACAAATGCAAGTACCGTATTTTTTCGCCCTATGGGACGCACCGGCATATAAGACGCACCCAATTTAAAGGTGCAAAATCTAAAAAAATAAAGATTTTGAACCCAATAGTGGTCTTCAACCTGCGGACCTCCAGATGTTGCAAAACTACAACTCCCAGCATGCTGGGAGTTGTAGTTTTGCAACATCTGGTGGTCCGCAGATTGAAGACCACTGCATAGGAGGTAATACTCACGTGTCCCCGCCGCTCCGGACCCGTCACCGCTGCCCTGGATGTCGCTCCATCACTGTCGCCGCGTCCCCGTCACTCCAGAACGTCTCTGCTGCCGGCCGGGTATCCTCGCTCTCCGTCGCCGCCATCACGTCGTTACGCACGCCGACGCACGTACGCGACGACGTGATGACGAGGAAGGAGAGCGCCGGCCATGCAGGGGATCCCTGAACGGAGAAGACACCGAGGAGGCAGGTAAGGTCCCTCCCGGTGTCCTGTAAGCACTAACCCGGCTATTCAGTCGGGCTGTTTGGGACCGCCGCGGTGAAATCGCGGCGGTCCCGAACAGCCGGGTTAGTGTCACTTTCCCTTCAGACGCGGCGGTCAGCTTTGATCGCCGCGTCTGAAGGGTTAATACAAGGCATCACCGCGATCGGTGATGTCCTGTATTAGCCGTGGGTCCTGGCAGTTGATGGCCGCAGGGACCGCCGCGATAGGGGTGTATTCGCCGTATAAGACGCACCGACTTTTCCCCCCCAGTTTTGGGGAAGAAAAAGTGCATCTTATATGGCGAAAAATACGGTATGTGGGGAATCAGAAATAAAAGAAAAAAAATCTAAAACAATATCATACCCGGGCATGTGGTCCATTCAGTGATTTTATGTGGCTGTTTTGAAGTTACAGAAGACCCCAACATTGTCCACCAACATTGAGTTGGGGGCAGACTCTGAGGATGAGTTGGTTATGATTCAGGGGGTGGAAAAAATGGATCACCTTGGGGGAGATTTATCAAAACCTGTCCAGAGCGAAAGTTGCCCAGTTGCCCATAGCAACCAATCAGATCGCTTCTTTCATTTTGCAGAGGCCTTGCTAAAAATGAAAGAAGGAAGCTGATTGGTTGCTATGGGAGACTGGGCAACTTTTGCTCTGGACAGGTTTTCATAAATCTCCCCCATTATGCCCAAGGTCCGAAAATGTGTGGTATCATGTTCATTGCATATGTCACAATTATTTCACCCAGCTGATCATCCTTCCGGATATCGGCGGATTGGTAAGAGATCAGATATGACTAGTCTAAGGCAAGGATAATGACCCAACTCGTTATCTCCTCCTTCCTCCATACCAGGCCGGTCATACTTGGTCTTTCCTAGAATAAAAAAAAACTGCTGGTTCGGAATAAATTTTATATTGACCCTCCCTGCAATAGTTATCGACATATGGAATAACCTAAATACTAAATGCAATTTTAACTGTAGCAAATAGCATATCCCTTTGTTCAGAATATCACCCTTTTGAGGGGAGATCTCCTGCTGTATTGCTGATGTGGATCTGACTGGTCCAGGTAGAACTGACACTTTAAGGTGTAAATGTTTTTTTTGTTTTTTTTTACATTCAAAAGCCATATGCACACAAGACATATTAGGGAGATACTGGGGGAGATTTATCAAAACCTGTGCAAAGGAAAAGTTGCCCAGTTGCCCATAGCAACCAATCAGATCGCTTGTTTCATTTTGCAGAGGTCTGTGGAAAATGAAAGAAGCGATCTGATTGGTTGCTATGGGCAACTGGGCAACTTTTCCTCAGGACAGGTTTTGATAAATCTCCCCCAATGTGTCACTGAGGGGAAATAAAAGACTAATCTCACTATTACACCAATATCAAACAGAGTGTGGCATACAATACAGTATGGGCCTAAAAACACAACAAAGCCTGGAATTAACTATCAAAACCAAGATGTGGGAAAAGCCACACACACTTTTCCCATGTGCAGGTGGTGTTACTAGTAAAAATACAGTTACAGACAGGATACCGAAACAGGTTTTCTTAATGTGGTGCAGATACTTGAACTTTACTCACAGATTTTAAGCACAATACCGTATGACAGGGCATACTCTGAAGAAACGTCTGTGATGTGATGAGCCACACACAACTAGTAGGTCTACAAAAAAAGCTATTTTCATCCTCTGACTAGTAGATTCGTAGAAGCACGAACTTGAAGCACAATGCCCTTCCAGCTTGGACTGGAGACAACCTTTTTGGGAGCAAACGGAGCGGGGGAACCCCTGGCGTAGTGGCGCCTTGACGGGGGTTTTAGTGGCCCTCCCAGATGTTAGTAAGGGTTAATGTGGTTAGAGGTATATTTCAAGGGAATGGGGGTTAAAGGGTTAAATGGCTCCTGCTCCTTTAAGGGACAGTAGCAGGTGGCTCGAGTGTGGGGTGAAAGGGAGGTCATCTGGAGGGGAGGGGGAGGAGTGTATATAGGGGGGTGCTCCAGGGGGGAGGGTACTCACCAGTCGCCGTGTAGAAGCGAGAAGAAGGTCCCGCCCGCCCGCCCTCTTTTAAACGCTTGGTGGGTGGGATTCTGATAAGGGGGAGGCATGTGAAAGGGTCCCGGGGGAGTCAGTAGTTTGAAAGATAAATGTTTGAGATGGTTCAATTGGGCCTCCTGGTGGTGGTTCTGGGCCTCAGGAGTTCGAGGGATTGTGCAGAAGGTTACTGGGGTGCCCCCGGGCCAGGAGCTCGCGGCCAGGGGTAAGAAGGGGAGTGCCCTCCAGTTTGGTTATGTTTATATGTAAATATTCAAATGTTATTTATTGGTTTGTTAAATAAATGGGCCACACGGCCCAATTTTCCCACAGCAGGTGTCAGTGTCTTTTCTATTGGGAGAAGGGGTTGTTACGTGGTTAAGAGTGGGTTACAGAGGAAGGGATGTATCTAAAATCCCATCCAGTCAAGGAGAATTCCTCCAAACTTGGCATAGTACCGTGATCGCTGTGCAAGTGTTGAGACTTGCTTGTGACTCTATGGGAGGGGACGTGATGGTTGTTATTCCCCCTCCCATAGACTTGCATTGAGGGGGCATAGCCATGATGTCACGCAGCTGCCCCCACAGCGCAAAAATTTTAGTTCCGAACGCTGGCCAGTGGATTACGCCTTTAACTAAACCTAGGAGGATCGCTTGAGTGAAGTTACTACTTACTTACTTGTGACTAACTAGTCTGTTAGCAATAGCCAGACCCAAGCTAGACTGAACTGGTTTTGGGTCTAGCCCACTGGGAAGATGGCGTTGGATTAGGGGCAACTCCCTTAACCCTACTGGAAGCTTTTGCATAAAAGCCTTGATAGGGAGTGAGCCATGTGACCAATAATTTACTATTCTCAAACAGAATATGTAAATATTTAACCCTTACAATTGCAGAGCACCTCAGTGTATGCTATAATGGACTTACAACACCACATGCACAGGTTTAGGCACTCAAAAAGGGACTTCTTCAGCCACATAATAATTTCTTATATTTTGTAGCTAGAACATGGCTACCAGTATACTGCACCTACTTAGTGTAATAAGTAGAGATGAGCAAATTTACAGTAAATTCGATTCGTCACGAACTTCTCGGCTCGGCAGTTGATGTCTTTTCCTGCATTAAATTAGTTCAGCTTTCAGGTTCTCCGGTGGGCTGGAAAAGATGGATACAGTCCATGGAAAGAGTCTCCTAGGACTGTATCCACCTTTTCCAGCCCACGGGAGCACCTGAAAGCTGAACTAATTTATGCAGGAAAAGTTATCAACTGCCGAGCCGAGAAGTTCGTGACGAATCGAATTTACTGTATATTCGCTCATCTCTAGTAATAAGGTTTCCTGTTTGAGTGTAAGAGGTGAAGGTTCGCTGAGAGGTGTAAATGAGGTTACCTACCTGATGTAACTGGACAAAGTTACTTGCTTGGTGTAACTGGTGGGGGTTCCCTGCCCGGTGTAATAGAGGGGGTTCCCTGCCAGGTGTAATAGAGGGGGTTCCCTGCCAGGTGTAATAGAGGAGGTTCCCTGCCAGGTGTAAAAGAGGGGGTTCCCTGCCAGGTGTAATAGAGGAGGTTCCCTGCCAGGTGTAATAGAGGGGGTTCCCTGCCAGGGGTAATAGAGGGGGTTCCCTGCCAGGTGTAATAGAGGGGGTTCCCTGCCAGGTGTAATAGAGGGGGTTCCCTGCCAGGTGTAATAGAGGGGTTCCCTGCCAGGGGTAATAGAGGGGGTTCCCTGCCAGGTGTAATAGAGGGGGTTCCCTGACAGGTGTAATAGAGGGGGTTCCCTGACAGGTGTAATAGAGGGGGTTCCCTGCCAGGTGTAATAGAGGGGGTTCCCTGCCAGGTGTAATAGAGGAGGTTCCCTGCCAGGTGTAATAGAGGGGGTTCCCTGCCAGGGATAATAGAGGGGGTTCCCTGCCAGGTGTAATAGAGGGGGTTCCCTGCCAGGTGTAATACAGGGGGTTCCCTGACAGGTGTAATAGAGGGGGTTCCCTGACAGGTGTAATAGAGGGGGTTCCCTGACAGGTGTAATAGAGGGGTTCCCTGCCAGGTGTAATAGAGGGGGTTCCCTGCCAGTTGTAATAGAGGGGTTCCCTGCCAGGTGTAATAGAGGGGGTTCCCTGCCAGGGGTAATAGAGGGGGTTCCCTGCCAGGGGTAATAGAGGGGGTTCCCTGCCAGGGGTAATAGAGGGGGTTCCCTGCCAGGGGTAATAGAGGGGGTTCCCTGCCAGGTGTAATAGAGGGGTTCCCTGCCAGGTGTAATAGAGGGGTTCCCTGCCAGGTGTAATAGAGGGGGTTCCCTGCCAGGTGTAATAGAGGGGTTCCCTGCCAGGTGTAATAGAGGGGTTCCCTGCCAGGTGTAATAGAGGGGTTCCCTGCCAGGTGTAATAGAGGGGGTTCCCTGCCAGGTGTAATAGAGGGGTTCCCTGCCAGGTGTAATAGAGGGGGTTCCCTGCCAGGTGTAATAGAGGGGTTCCCTGCCAGGGGTAACTTGAGGAGGTTCCCTGCCAGGTGTAATAGAGGGGGTTCCCTGCCAGGTGTAATAGAGGGGTTCCCTGCCAGGTGTAATAGAGGGGGTTCCCTGCCAGGTGTAATAGAGGGGTTCCCTGCCAGGGGTAATAGAGGGGGTTCCCTGCCAGGTGTAATAGAGGGGTTCCCTGCCAGGTGTAATAGAGGGGTTCCCTGCCAGGTGTAATAGAGGGGGTTCCCTGCCAGGTGTAATAGAGGGGGTCCCTGCCAGGTGTAATAGAGGGGTTCCCTGCCAGGTGTAATAGAGGGGTTCCCTGCCAGGTGTAATAGAGGGGGTTCCCTGCCAGGTGTAATAGAGGGGTTCCCTGCCAGGTGTAATAGAGGGGGTTCCCTGCCAGGTGTAATAGAGGGGTTCCCTGCCAGGGGTAACTTGAGGAGGTTCCCTGCCTGGGTTGATATACAAGTAAGCAAAAAGAAGTAGAAGTACCAAAAATGGGAACAAATATTGCAAATGTGAAAGCCAGATGTTAAGTTCATAAAGCTCACAAAAAGAGTCATTTTGTTGCCTATACAGGGCATTCTATCTCCTCTCCCAAGGTGCAGATTAATATAAAGATGAAATCCAAATAAGTACCATATCTCACCAATTAGGTTTTTTCCCAGCTTTCTTAGGTGCAGGTAATTCAATTCACCACATCACTTCTTGTATGAATACCGCAGTGCCATCACATCACTATATATATATATATATATATATATATATATATATATATATATATATATATACAGTGGTCCCTCAAGTTACAATATTAATTGGTTCCAGGACGACCATTGTATGTTGAAACCATTGTATGTTGAGACCAGAACTCTATGGAAACCTGATAAATGGTTCCGAAGCCCCAAAATATCATCCAAAAATAGGAAAAGGTGAGGATTAAAGAAAAATAAGTAGAAAACTAATATAGATAAAACAAGTCCTTACATATAAAAGTAAGAAAGATCTGCTGGGAGCTGTAAATCACTGTCTATTTCAGTGTTTCTCAAGCAGGGTGCCTCCAGCTGTTGCAAAACTACAACTCCCAGCATGCCCAGACAGCCGTTGGCTGTCCGGGCATGCTGGGAGTTGTAGTTTTGCAACAGCTGGAGGCACCCTGGTTGGGAAACAATGGTTTAGGTAGAGGACAGGAGCTTCTTCAGGGTCCTATACAGTACACACAGTGTCCCAAATGGAGCCGCCCTTACTTGGTGTCCAAAACAGCAGCTAAACCTGGCCCAGGTAAGCAGTGGTACAGAACTTGTAGTTCCTCCTTGTACTGTAGGGGGCGCTACCAGACACCAGTCAGTGCATACACTTCAGTAATACAGGTGATTTACCAGTAAAAATTCCCATTCTGATTGGTCAGTTCTTCCGGCCATTGACATGTTTCACAGATCTGGACTGTCTGTAGCATTGTATGTTGAGTCTGGTTTCAAGTTACGATGGTCCAGAAAAAAACATTGTATGTTGAAGCCATTGTAAGTTGAGGGATCACTGTATATATATATATATATATATATATATATATATATATATATGTTGATGTGATGACACTGCGATATTTATACAAGAAGTGATGTCATAGATTTAAATTATTGATACTTATTGATTATTTAATCTTTTTATTTCCTAATCTGCACCTAGGAAAGTTGGGTGTGAGAGGAGATGTAGCATGGTTTGGGCACTGTAAATCTTTTAGCGTGCTATATGTGTATGATTAACCAAACCCCAAGGCCGTAGCCTGGTGTGCAAAACACCTCAATTTTCTCCCCCCTAAAACATAACTTTTAATAGTATATATCTAAAAAGTAACAATTCCAGAAAGTGATAATTAAAAATGCAATGTCACATGGGAGAATAATAGTTATTGGGGCAACATGGCTCCAGTGTACAGGGCTCTGCAGAAGCCCAAACTTCCCAATTGTGACACTAATTAAAACACAAAATTGCCGCCTCTACATGTTTCGCCGTCACACGGCGTTCTCAAGAGGCAATATGTGGCAACATCATGAGCTATATGTGTATGCACTGAACAAATGTCAGACGTTTGTGTCCCAGCACCGCAGTCCATGACGTGGGGGTAATGACGTGGGGGTAATGACGTGGGGGTACTGCTAGTCTCATGTTATTTATATCAGTTTATAAATCTCTACACCTCCAGTAAACCGCATCTCATTATCCGATAGATATGTTCTCTAGAAGGATGTATCAAAGAGCCGCATCTCCTGTGAGTGCCATATGTGCAGAGATATGTAGATATTATGGCGCGCTGTAGGCTGGTTGGGGCTTCATCCGTGCGCTAATTTATCTGTGCTACATATACGACTCTGTTGTTTGCAGCAGCTCTGGGTGACCCCAGCACAGAACTAATATTTGCACTATTATGAATAATGAATTTGGGTTGTAGAGACCTTCTTTGATCCCCAGACGGCAGTTCTGTGCACAATGGCGGCCATTAATAAAGCAGCAAGGAGCGAACCAACATCCATCATGTTAATAGAGATCGAAAAGGTCAAGAGTAACGACTAGGCTGAACGACTTACCTAGCCCTCCACATCTAGTGCACAATCAGCATAATGTATGTTTCAGTGAGCATCCTCTGTACAGCACCGTGTATAACAGCCCCCTTTTCTGTACAGCACCGTGTATAACAGCCCCCTTTACTGTACAGCACCGTGTATAACAGCCCCCTTTACTGTACAGCACCGTGTATAACAGCCCCCTTTACTGTACAGCACCATGTATAACAGCCCCCTTTTCTGTACAGCACCGTGTATAACAGCCCCCTTTTCTGTACAGCACCGTGTATAACAGCCCCCTTTTCTGTACAGCACCGTGTATAACAGCCCCCTTTACTGTACAGCACCATGTATAACAGCCCCCTTTTCTGTACAGCACCGTGTATAACAGCCCCCTTTTCTGTACAGCACCGTGTATAACAGCCCCCTTTTCTGTACAGCACCGTGTATAACAGCCCCCTTTTCTGTACAGCACTGTGTATAAGAGCCCCCTTTTCTGTACAGCACCGAGTATAACAGCCCCCTTTTCTGTACAGCACCGTGTATAACAGCCCCCTTTTCTGTACAGCACCGTGTATAACAGCCCCCTTTTCTGTACAGCACCGTGTATAACAGCCCCCTTTTCTGTACAGCATCGTGTATAACAGCCCCCTTTTCTGTACAGCACTGTGTATAAGACCCCCCTTTACTGTACAATACTGACTATTAGTGTTGCTCACGAATATTCGCAATTCGAATATTATTCGCGAATATCGCATATTCGCGAATTCGCGAATTTCGCGAATATAGCGCTATATATTCGTAATTACGAATATTCGTTTTTATTTATTTATTTTTTTTCTTTCTTCACAGTACACATCACAGTGATCACCCCTCTCTGCTTCCAGCTTGTGTGGTGTAAAGAAGGCTGTAATACTACTGTGTGAGACTGCTGTGCGAAAATGCGCATATGCGAAACTTAGTATATGCTAATTTTCGCATATGCGAATTTTCACGCGTGTTAATTTTGTATGGGCCAATATTCACCTATGTTAATTTTCCCATATGCGAAGTTATAACAGCCCCCTTTACTGTACAGCACCGTGTATAACAGCCCCCTTTACTGTACAGCACCGTGTATAACAGCCCCCTTTACTGTACAGCACCATGTATAACAGCCCCCTTTTCTGTACAGCACCGTGTATAACAGCCCCCTTTTCTGTACAGCACCGTATATAACAGCCCCCTTTTCTGTACAGCACCGTGTATAACAGCCCCCTTTACTGTACAGCACCATGTATAACAGCCCCCTTTTCTGTACAGCACCGTGTATAACAGCCCCCTTTTCTGTACAGCACCGTGTATAACAGCCCCCTTTTCTGTACAGCACCGTGTATAACAGCCCCCTTTTCTGTACAGCACCGTGTATAACAGCCCCCTTTTCTGTACAGCACCGAGTATAACAGCCCCCTTTTCTGTACAGCACCGTGTATAACAGCCCCCTTTTCTGTACAGCACCGTGTATAACAGCCCCCTTTTCTGTACAGCACCGTGTATAACAGCCCCCTTTTCTGTACAGCACCGTGTATAACAGCCCCCTTTTCTGTACAGCATCGTGTATAACAGCCCCCTTTTCTGTACAGCACCGTGTATAACAGCCCCCTTTTCTGTACAGCATCGTGTATAACAGCCCCCTTTTCTGTACAGCACTGTGTATAAGACCCCCCTTTACTGTACAATACTGACTATTAGTGTTGCTCACGAATATTCGCAATTCGAATATTATTCGCGAATATCGCATATTCGCGAATTCGCGAATTTTGCGAATATAGCGCTATATATTCGTAATTACGAATATTCGTTTTTATTTTTTTTTTTTTTTTCTTTCTTCACAGTACACATCACAGTGATCACCCCTCTCTGCTTCCAGCTTGTGTGGTGTAAAGAAGGCTGTAATACTACTGTGTGAGACTGCTGTGCGAAAATTCGCATATGCGAAACTTAGTATACGCTAATTTTCGCATATGCGAATTTTCACGCGTGTTAATTTTGTATGGGCCAATATTCACCTATGTTAATTTTCCCATATGCGAAGTTTCGCATATGCGAAAATAAAACGAGAATATGCGAATATTCGCGAATATATGACGAATATTCGTCCATATATTCGCGAATATTCGCGAATTCGAATATGGCCTATGCCGCTCAACACTACTGACTATAAGAGCTAATCCTGTACTGTACAGCACTGAGTATTAGTAGGAGCCTCCTGTACTGTACAGGTCTAAGTATAAGAGCTCTCTCTAAAGTATACAGCACTGAGTATCAGTAGGAGCCCCCTGTACTGTACAGCTTTGGAAGAACGGTCGGCTCCTGGCAGATCCTCCTGTTACTTGTACAGTGGTCCCTCAACATACGATGGTAATCTGTTCCAAACGGACCATCATTTGTTGAAACCATCGCATGTTGAGGGATCCGTGCAATGTAAAGAATAGGACAGTGGTCTACAACCTGCGGACCTCCAGATGTTGCAAAACTACAACACCCAGCATGCCCGGACAGCCGTTGGCTGTCCGGGCATGCTGGGTGTTGTAGTTTTGCAACATCTGGAGGTCCGCAGGTTGTAGACCACTGGTATAGGAAGTTGTACTCACCTGTCCCCGCCGCTCCGGACCATCACCGCTGCCCGGGATGTCGCCGTCCATCGCTGTCACCGCGTCCCTGAGGTGTCCCCGACATCCGCGCGCTCCATCGCCGCCATCACGTTGTTACGCACGCCGTCCCGTCATCCAATAGGAGCCGGATGAAGCACTAAGTGTGCGAAAACGCCTGTAGTTCGCCTCTGAGCGCCAAGCTTACCTGCTGCCAGAGTCCACGGTTCATCCTGGTCTGAGGAGCATCGAGTCAGTTACCCCGCGGTGAGTGCGGCTATGCTTTTTTCAGTCTTCATTGCTTAGTTCTTTGTTTTTGTTTTTCGTTTGTTTGTTTTTTTCACCATGAACCATTACTTGTTTTTTGTAGGACTAGTTGAACTTTTAAATGGCATCTTTAAGTTTGCTTTAAATATTGTGGAACCAAATGTATTTTGACATGCTTGTGTCAAAAAGATGCCTGGATCAAGAAGCTAATAGGGAAAGGACAGCACATCTGGCATCACTGTGCTTTTTTTTTGTGTTATACTTCTTTTTTCTTATATTTATGTAATGTAATGCCTGTAATGCCTATGTGTACCATGTGCATTGTGCCTTATGTGTGGTTGTTTTGTGGCATGGCACAGCAAGTAACTTTAATATATGACACTACGCGCATGTATGATTAGAAGTTTCTAGAATGGGGACGCTCCTGCTCAGCTACCAAATCCCACTCTAGCTGAGAGAAGGATAGCCTTTCTAGAGAGGAGGTGTCTAGCTCAGTGTAGTAAACTTAAAGATGCCATGGTATGTCCGACAACCCAAAGCAGTTGCTAGGAAAACAAGTAATGGGACACTCCATTTGCTCTGGTCCAGCCTCTCTGCTGAAAGGAAAAGGAAGTTTAGTTGGTACACTGTAGAGCATAGAGGAGAGAGGAGTGTACCAGCCTCCCCTCCATAGCTAGTGCCAAAAGGCCTGAAATCAACAAGGTAACCAGGTGACCAGATGACAGCTTCTTCACAATGTACATGACACCCATATTGTCAGACAGAAAAACTCTTCCCTTGTAGAAGAGTAGTGTTGTTCGCGAATATTGGCAATGCAAATTTTATTCGCGAATATAGCACTATATATTCGTAATTACGAATACTCGTTTTTTTGTTTTTTTTTCACAGTACACATCACAGTGATCCCCTCTCTCTGCTTCCAGCTTGTGTGGTGTAAAAAAGGCTCTAACACTACTGTGTGAGACTGGCGAGCGAATTTTCACTTATGTAAATTTTTGTATATGCAAATTTTCGCATATGCTAATCTTCGCATACGCAAATTTTCGCATATGTGGAAATAAAACGCGAATATTACAAATATGCGAATTTAGCGAATATATGACGAATATTCGTCCATATATGCGCAAAATATCGCAAATTCAAATATGGCCTATGCCGCTCAACACTATAGAAGAGGGACAGACTCTTCCTTTGTAGAAGAGGGCCTCCTTTTGGTATTCAGACTGTGAGACCAGGATTGGCTCCTGTAGTGTCCTTTATGGGGTTCCTTCCAAGGCCTAGTAAAAATCCTTACCATGTTACTGTTTGTCTAGACTGATCTCTTCCGTCTTGGACCTAACTATCCACAGGTCTTTTGTATCCAGACTATCAGTTTTGCTTCCAATGCTTTCAATGTCCAGCCCATCTTTCCTCTAACATGCCACATTCTGATTGGAGGAAGACAAGGCCTCGGAAAGAGCTGCCCAGCTGTACTCCCAACCAGGTACAGACTCCATGGCCTCTTCTCTAGGCCTCATATCATAACTGGTTAATGGCTCTACCTCTACATAACTACTAGCCTCACTTCCTAACTCCAAAGGTGTTTCTTTTCCTTATGGTTACAGTCACCACGGTAAAAAACAAAAACAAAAAAAAAAACATTCTGCTGGTATCACAACATATACAGCAATGTAATACAGTAACTAGATGTGAACATGACCTCACATGAACTTATCTCTTATATCAGGAAATAAATTGATAACTGGAGATACAGGTCCAGCAGCAGGTGTGGACAGTGAGCGGATGGACGGATTACACTCTTCATTTCAGTGCAAGGTTCTACCAAGTTACCTGAAGTGCATCGGGACACACAGAGGAGCCCGGAGTTCACAGCTACAGATGACGAGCCGCCCGCAGGTAACAATTATCTTGTGCTAATTTCTGGCAGGTTTGTCAGTTTTATATCCGGTAGAGTGCATCCTCGTAAAACCTCCTCCTCAGAGAACACTTCACCTAAACACAGAATTATCCTGCACATTAAAAAGCCTGATACACATGGCCATATAAAGTGAGCAGCGATAAGATGCAGCGGTGACCCCGTCCCCTGCAGACCCAATATCATTTCCTCACTACAGCTCTTCACCATTGCACATTGAATATGACCTGACATCACAACTAAGGCACAAACTGAAGGAACCAGGAGGTAAATAGTTCCCATGTCATGTATGTGCACACATCACCTAGACCAGTGTGGCTGTCAAGTTTGGACATCACTGAGACAAAGTACTGACATCACCAGAGGGGACATAAGTCAGACCAGTGCAACTATCACTCAGACCAGTGCAGATGTTACTCTTGTTACTCTTTTACAAGTTCTTACGGCCTCCACTCCCAAACTTAAAGGGGTATTCCGCCCCTAGACATCTTATCCCCTATCCAAAGGATAGGGGATAAGATGTCAGATCGCCGCGGTCCCGCTGCTGGGGATCCCCGCTCTGGCACCCCGCCATCATTACTGCACAGAGCGAGTTTGCTCTGTGCGTAATGACGGGCGATACAGGGGACGGAGCAGCGTGACGTCATGGCGCCGCCCCTCGTGACATCACGGCCCGTCCCCTTAATGCAAGTCTGTGGGAGGGGGCGTGGCGACTGCCACGCCCCCTCCCATAGACTTGTATTGAAAGGGGCGGGCCGTGACATGAGGGGCGGAGCCGTGATGTAACGATGCTCCGGCCCCTGTACCGCCCGTCATTACATGCAGAGCGAACTCGCTCTGTGCAGTAATGATGGCGGGGTGCCGCAGCGGGGATCCCCAGCAGCGGGACCCCGGCGATCTGACATGTTATCCCCTATCCTTTGGATAGGGGATAAGATGTCTAGGGGCGGAATACCCCTTTAAAGGTTTAGTCATGTTTTTCTTTCCCAGTCCTTAGAGTTTGTCAAACCTCCTCTCCTAGTCCTGAGTATTTATTTATATTTTTATTCATGACTTCCTCTACCAGGCCAAAGAGTTTAGCCATGACCTTCTATCCCAGTCCTGAGGGTTTAGTCATGAACTCATGTTACAGTCCTGAAGATTTGATCATGACCTCTTCTCTAGGTCCTTGCCGATTAGCCATGACCTCTTCTCCCATTCCTGTAGGTTTATCTATGACCTCCTCTCCCTAGTGCTAGTACTCTGTTGGGTGCCTCTATCCTGCATAGAAGATGAGATACAGTGTGGCATGAAGGCATACAGGTTCCCTATGGCTATCCTGCGGTATTTTTGCCCACAGATGTTGCAGCTGGACCTGTAGATTGTGTATACTAATAGGTTGCCAAAGCTGGCTCACCATAAATACTTAAGCTGGTACCCAAGAAAGTGTTAAAATCTGGACAAAGACATTCCTGCGAAATCCTTGCTGTGGGTGCCAGTTGGAATCTCTGTTTTGAGAGGCAACACATCTGGCCACAGGCTGTTCTGCGTATATCACTAAGCCATTCTCAAAAACTGTTAAATGGGCAAAATATCTTTGAGTGTGTCATAGAGGCATGTCTATCAGTCAATTATCTCCTACCAAGAGGTACACTACCTAAAAGTAGCCTCTGAGAACCTTTTTATAGGGCAGAAGGGGAAGCAACTTTATGCCCTCTTGTGGCAAGACCCACTCTCTTATCAAACCACATCTGTAATCATTTACATTTCTGATTGAGACCATGTTGCATACTGTTTTTTTGTCAATGGATGTATAAAGGTATCACTGAGCGACCATTGTTCCTGTGGAGGCCGGCAGGAGAGAGGCTGGGCAGACAGCTGTTGTAAGACAGGGGCTTGTGAAGATCCTGCAGACCATCGCTCCTCTGCCTGGGGTGTGAGCTCAGCACATTGTCTGCTGTGAGTGGCTCATAATAAGGGATTAATTGTTTGTGCTGAGAAGTTCGGGGTAAATAAACAGCCGGAGGGATCAATAAACAGCAGGTCAGGGATGGAGGATTTACTGCCTGCAGCAGCTGCATAGCACATCTATGGAAAAACGAAAACTGAGAAGAGCAGAGCGAAGGGGCCACGGACCGCCATACACACAACCGTCTGGGCTGTGTTCATACCTGTAGCCTAGTTTTTTGTGTTAATGTAGTCTAATGGTGTCCGTAATAAAGGATTCAGAAGAACAACATGACACATCACTGGCTACATGTCTGCTGCATGATATTTATATTATTTATTCTCTATATAGGATGATTGAATACTACTATTGTATTATATCAGTGATGTCATACAGGGGCGGGGCTGTGATCACAGTGTCATTATATTACTATTGTATTATATCAGTGATGTCATACAGGAGGCGGGGCTGTGATCACAGTGTCATTATATTACTATTGTATTATATCAGTGATGTCATACTGGGGACGGGGCTGTGATCACAATGTCATTATATTACTATTGTATTATATCAGTGATGTCATACTGGAGGCGGGGCTGTGATCACAATATCATTATATTACTATTGTATTATATCAGTGATGCCATACAGGAGGCGGGGCTGTGATCACAATATCATTATATTACTACTGTATTATATCAGTGATGACATATTGGGGGCGGGGCTGTGATCACAATATCATTATATTACTATTGTATTATATCAGTGATGTCATACAGGGGCGGGGCTGCGATCACAATATAATTATATTACTATTGTATTATATCAGTGATGTCATACAGGAGGCGGGGCTGTGATCACAATGTCATTATATTACTATTGTATTATATCAGTGATGTCATACAGGGGGCAGGGCTGTGATCACAATGTCATTATATTACTATTGTATTATATCAGTGATGTCATACAGGAGGCGGGGCTGTGATCACAATAGCATTATATTACTATTGTATTATATCTGATGTCATACAGGAGGCGGGGCTGTGATCACAATATCATTATATTACAATTGCATTATATCTGATGTCATACAGGAGGCGGGGCTGTGATCACAATGTCATTATATTACTATTGTATTATATCAGTGATGTCATACTGGGGACGGGGCTGTGATCACAATATCATTATATTACTATTGAATTATATCAGTGATATCATACTGGGGACGGGGCTGTGATCACAATGTCATTATATTACTATTGTATTATATCAGTGATGTCATACAGGAGGCCGGGCTGTGATCACAATATCATTATATTACTATTGTATTATATCAGTGATGACATACTGGGGGTGGGGCTGTGATCACAATATCATTATATTACTATTGTATTATATCAGTGATGTCATACAGGAGGCGGGGCTGTGATCACAATATCATTATACTACTATTGTATTATATCAGTGATGTCATACTGGGGACGGGGCTGTGATCACAATATCATTATATTACTATTGTATTATATCAGTGATGACATACTGGGGGCGGGGCTGTGATCACAATATCATTATATTACTATTATATTATATCAGTGATGACATACAGGGGGCGGGGCTGTGATCACAATATCATTATATTACTATTGTATTATATCAGTGATGTCATACATGAGGGGGGGCTGTGATCACAATGTCATTATATTACTATTGTATTATATCAGTAATGTCATACAGGAGGGGGGGGCTGTGATCACAATGTAATTATATTACTATTGTATTATATCAGTGTTGTCATACTGGAGGCGGGGCTGTGATCACAATGTAATTATATTACTATTGTATTATATCAGTGTTGTCATACTGGAGGCGGGGCTGTGATCACAATATCATTATATTACTATTGTATTATATCAGTGATGTCATACAGGAGGAGGGGCTGTGATCACAATATCATTATATTACTATTATATTATATCAGTGATGACATACAGGGGGCGGGGCTGTGATCACAATATCATTATATTACTATTGTATTATATCAGTGATGTCATACAGGAGGGGGGGCTGTGATCACAATGTCATTATATTACTATTGTATTATATCAGTGATGTCATACAGGAGGCGGGGCTGTGATCACAATGTAATTATATTACTATTGTATTATATCAGTGTTGTCATACTGGAGGCGGGGCTGTGATCACAATATCATTATATTACTATTGTATTATATCAGTGATGTCATACAGGAGGAGGGGCTGTGATCACAATATCATTATATTACTATTGTATTATATCAGTGATGTCATACAGGGGCAGGGCTGTGATCACAATGTCATTATATTACTATTGTATTATATCAGTGATGTCATACTGGGGATGGGGCTGTGATCACAATGTCATTATGTTACTATTGTATTATATCAGTGATGTCATACAGGGGCAGGGCTGTGATCACAATGTCATTATATTGCTTTTATATTATATCAGTGATGTCATACAGGAGGGGGGGCTGTGATCACAATATCATTATATTACTATTATATTATATCAGTGATGTCATACAGGAGGGGGGGCTGTGATCACAATGTCATTATGTTACTATTGTATTATATCAGTGTTGTCATACTGGAGGCGGGGCTGTGATCACAATATCATTATATTACTATTGTATTATATCAGTGATGACATACTGGGGGCGGGGCTGTGATCACAATATCATTATTTTACTATTGTATTATATCAGTGATGTCATACAGGGGCAGGGCTGTGATCACAATGTCATTATATTACTATTGTATTATATCAGTGATGTCATACAGGGGCAGGGCTGTGATAACAATATCATTATATTACTATTGTATTATATCAGTGATGTCATACAGGAGGGGGGGCTGTGATCACAATGTCATTATGTTACTATTGTATTATATCAGTGATGACATACAGGGGGCGGGGCTGTGATCACAATATCATTATATTACTATTGTATTATATCAGTGATGTCATACAGGAGGGGGGGCTGTGATCACAATGTCATTATGTTACTATTGTATTATATCAGTGATGTCATACTGGAGGCGGGGCTGTTGTTAAATTACTATTATTGTTATGTTGTGTAGGGAGTGGGGCTCTCAGACATGACATGGGGCTGGCTGTCAGCGGTAATAGCTGATGATGCACAGTTAATGTAGGATGTTGAGTGGAATTACCTTTCAAGATTAGGATGGTTATTCCACTCCGTTTCCATCCGTTATTTTAGAGTTTCCGTCCTTCCAGTTTATTTGGTGGTTTGCATGTAATAATGGGAGGATGTGGCGGCCGGACTGTCAGAAACAGACTTGATATCTGCACATGAAGATAAGTGATGTGCAGGATGAGATTGCAGGTTCTTAACGTTGTGTCGGTAGAAAATTATATTTAATTACATTCTAGGAAAATATTTTCACACAACATCCAGAGACCTGTCAATGAAACAGCATGAAGTGCAGAAATGGAGTGTGCTTATATCCCAGGAATTACCACCCCTTCCCGCTGGTTATAAAGCATGCCATTCTCCCCCTGCCCACTCCTTTTCTATGGGGAGGGGCACTAGACCATTATAAAGCTAGAGGGTTCACAGCAGAACAGAGAATGTAAGAAGTGTGCTCTGACCCCCAGCAGCATAGAGTGTTTCAGAAGAATATACAAATCTTGTGTGAGATCCCAAGCAGGATCTCCCCCAGCAGCACAGAGTATTTCAGAAGTATGCCAGGCTATTTGGCCATCATTTGGGGTTCCCATCTTACTGCCATTACAGTCTCTTCAGCTATGTGGATGCAGCTGGGCTGAGTGGATTCTGTATTGTGCTTCTTCATAAACATATGTTCTGATTGTATCTTTATCTCAGGAGACTGGTGAGAATGGTCGCTTGTATGCATCATGCTCCGACATGTTCATACAGTTGTGGAGGGAGATAGTACACTGAGGTGCTCCGTCTTCATGATTGACCACTATTCCAGTGACCATCAGTGATGTCAGGGGACAGGTGCCCCCAGTACTAGCCATATACTGTATCTACAGACATATGTTCCACATACAGTATAGGATCCTTTAGCTCTCATGTTGTTTCTCTTTTTCCAGGGACCTCAGGGGCGGGGCTCACAGAAAGATGGTTGTGTCTTCATGGTAAAGTTGAGTTAGTTGGGGTGAAAATTCCTCCTCTGACTTAAAGAAATCTTACAGATTCAAAAGTTGTTACATTTTTCAGTATACTTTCAGTATCAATGACCTGACCAGATCATGCGATGGATACGTCTGTAGCTGTATATATAAACACCATCTGTCCCTGCATGCACACACAAGATCAGTATGCTGACGTACTCCTGTAAGGACCTGCCATATCGGTCACAGCAGCAGGGCCAGTGGGTCCCTCAGTAAGAACTCTCTGCCTTTGGCCATCAGTGATAAACATTCTCGGGAGCTGAACTCGAGGACGTGTCATACTGGACCCTGCGCGTCGCAGCTGCAGCATTAAGCATCACAGCTCTGTCCTCTGATAATATGGTAATTGCTAATTGCTGATTCTTATCGGTCGCGGACTCGGGGCATCAGACCTGCAGCGTGATTATACCACGCCACATTCATTAACCAAGGCTTAACCTCTGACCCTAAAGATCTGACAATAATATCTGATTAGGAGGCAAAATCAACTACAGTGCCGTCCTCCGATTGCATAAACAACTTCCACATCATCCCTCACCAGCATCATTCTGTCCATCAGGTGGAACTACAGGTCCCAGCAGACTGCATCATCTACAGATGAGTGCTGACACTTGAAAATGGCATAAGTGAAGAAAAGACTTAAAGGCTAGCAACATGGATTGGCCGCCTCAGGATTTTCCAAAGATCGTGAAAGATTTAGGAGGCTAGAAAAGTTGTGTAAATATTCATAATGCCAAGACCCCCAGGACTATCCATAGATCACAAAGCTCCACCCCTATAACCTCATATATCCCAGGAACTCCATACATCACAGTGGAACCTTCCCCAAGACCTACTCATAGATCACAGGGATCCTCTCCAAAAACCCCATAGATCACAGTGCTCCTTCCCCTAGAACCCATAGATGACACAGACCTACCCCATTGACCCCCTTTATCACATCACCCCTCCCTGAAGATTTCAAAGATCACAGTTAACCTTCTGCAAGACCCATCCCTCTCGATACCCCATAGATCACTGCGCTCCTCCCACAGGATTCCATAGATCACAGCGCTCCTCCCGAAGGATTCCATAGATCACAGAGCCCTACCCCGGGGACCTCTCATAAATAGCAATTTCCCTCCCCAGAAACAGCTTTAAATGGTCACTGTCAGATCCTAAAACTTTTTATATGGTGTTCCTGATTAAAGACTATTTGTAATATGGTTTTTAAACTGTTTCTGAATATTTATTAAAGAAAACAGCTACCTAAAAGTCAACCACCAGGGATCCACAAACCTACTGGGACACTAACCAGTCCTGCAACAGCATCAGGCTTGTCCATGAGTCATGGACAAGAGATGACTCATGGTCAAGGCTGCATGAGCAGACACCAATCACCTCCCACCACCACAAGGGATGGACATGCTCCCTTCCACTGAGATGATTTCTAACACTGTGAGCTAATGAAAAGAGGGAATATAATAAAGAATACAGGTGGTAGAGGCATAAAAAAAGACTAAGAGAGCAAGCTTGTGTGCGGAGGGCTGGGTCTGTACTTAGAATGCCAATTCAGGTCTCTGGAAAGCTGAATGACATGACTGTAATAATAATGCTGCTGTTCCCTGTTATCAGTCACTGTCCTGAATCTCATCTCCGTAGTACAGACATTACCCACTGTATTGTTGGTTTTTCTGCGGCCGTCTTGCAGGAGAAACAATGTGTTTCATCAATACTCATTACAGTACAGATAAGGGGCCACATTGTTTCCTCCATTGATCCCATAGACTGTATTCTCAGCCGCTAGATCCATTCACATCACAGGGAGAATGTTTGTATATTAGATCAGGAGAAGTAAATAAAGCGATGAGTGCGCATTGTGTCCTGGAGCCACCATTACCAGTGTTACATGGGCGCCGCTGATTACCATGGTCACACACACATCACCTTTACCACAGTGCGATAACAACTGTAATTTCTCTTGATTCATTCCAAACGTTTTATTATTTATTTCCCGCCTCAAGTGCAGTTTGATATTTTCTGTTTTTCAACAAAAGTGACGCATTAATTGGGTCAGCGGTGAGGTCGCGGGAAAACCGGCAAATGTGATATTTACTGTAAATTGATGCAGTAGTGGCGGGTGAAGCGGAGTTGTGCCGGTTTACATATGAATGATGAGCCGACCTCGGATAAGTGATCCCACTGTCTGTGAAAGGAAAAAATCCAGATGCTCTCAGAGCAGTGAATGATGAACAGACAAGTCACAACACAAATCACTGCTCAAAATTAGACGACACGAATGCATGGCCAGGTGATCCCCGTGACCAGCAACTACAGGTGACGACTCGCCCTAAGGACATCACTAATAGAATCACTGCTGCGAATGAAAACAGTGGCGAGGATCTGCGTCCATTAAAATGATCTTCCAAGAAGAGATGTACAGCACAAGCCGGAGACTCCAATAGCAAAGGAAAGTGACTTTTATTGGTTGCTATCCAGATGCAACGTTTCGGCAAACAAATTGCCTTTTTCAAGCATAACAAACAAAGTGACTAAGTGCATATTTATAGGAGAGCAAGAAGCATACAGATTGGTTAACACACAAGTGTAACATATCATACATTAATTAGTGATACAGCACCCATTGGTCAAATCATGTTGTCATGGTAACTGTTATATATACAAAGCTATTACATAGTGAAATCATATTTCCAATGTGTTGTATATAAAACCATGGGCCTCCTTATACTTCACTTACATGTCTCCATGCTTCCGATCCAGGCCATCCTGTACCGATTGTACATAATTCTAATATTAACTTGCGTCGTCCGGTTTGTAAACAAACCTACTGCGCATGTCTCAATCACCACGTCACTTCCACTGGGAATAACCAATCAGCGGTAAGCCCATAACCAGTATAGTTAAGATGGTGTGCGCGAGCGCCGGCAACCGGCGCCTGCGCAGTACCCGCGCGTCAAAAAGTTGGCGTACGCGCACTGACGCCTCAAAGCGCCCGAAGCTGGCGCACGCACACTTATATAAAAAAAATACCATTCATCGCTCCCGCAGTCCGGCCAACGGGCAAATACATGCCCAATGTCAGGACAGCGCATGCGCAGATGTATAATCTCACGAGTCTATGTTAGACTTCTATATGAAATACAAAAATAAGCTGGTATGGACTTATATGCAAACAAAGTGGGAATTTTATTATGTAATAGTGACAATCAAAAACAAAACTTTTTAAGAATGAAACGGAGGCCTAGATACATAGATGGACACATGTATTACAATACTCCATAGGGATATGATACAAGTACATATTTCTTTGTGTGAAGTTCGGCCCATCTTCTGTTCCAACCCAGGATAATTCATAGAAAGTGATAAGTGCCATTTAATACAAAGTGCCTAAAAGGATAAAAACAATATTTAAAATCACATATAAAACATAATGTATCTGATTTTGCCTACTATTGCAAACCTACACTAAGCGTGTATCATAACATTGACCAAGAAAGAAAAAAAGAAAGAATAAAAAGATAATAATTAGAGCAAAAATTTAAAAATTAAAAAAATGATAAAAATAAAGATAAGAAGATAAATAAAGAAAAAAAAATGATTATGAAAAATATATAAAGAAAAAATAAAGAAAAATATAAAAATATAGAATAAATAGTAAAAATAAATATAAAAAATAAAATAATAATAAAAATAATAACAACAAAAATAAAAAAATAATAATAAATAAAAAATAAATAATAAAAAATAAAAATAAAATTACTAATGAAAAAATAAAGAAATAAAAATAAATAAAATAAATATAAAAAATAAAAATGTAAAGAATGAAAAATTTAATCAAATGAAAAAGTAAAGTGGGGGAAGGGAACACAAGAAAGCAGGGAAAGAAAAAGAAGAAGAAAGAAAAAGAAAAAAGAGAGGAAAAGGGAAAGCGAAGAAAAGAAAACGAAGAAAACAAAAGTAAGAAAGAAACAAAAGAAACAACAAAAAGAAAAAAGAAAAAACAGAGGAAACAGGAAAAAAAAAATAGAAAAAGAAGGGGAAAAAAAGGGGACGGAAGCACACAGGGTCCCGATAGTACTGTTATTTACATAAAGGGTTTTAAGCCAAAATGCATGTTTAAACCTTTCGGATACATGGTGCCTAACGTATAAATCCATCTCAGTTCCTTTTGGCGTAACAATTTTTCCCTGTCCCCTCCTCGTCTCAGGGGGGGCACCCAATCAATGATACGAAACCTTAATTGACTTATGTTATGCCCACTTTCAATAAAGTGCTTGGGTATAGGGAGATCTACTTTTTTCGTCCTGATGGATGACTTGTGTCCATTTAGTCTAATACGGCATTCATTTGTTGTTTCACCCACGTAGTGTAGCCCACATGGGCAAGACAACAAATAAACCACGTACGACGTCCGGCAAGTAAATCTATCGTGTATCCTGAATGTCTGGCCTGTATGTGGGTGGTTAAAGGTGTCTCCCTTAATCATTGAGTTGCAGTGACTGCAACTAAAGCAAGGAAAATTCCCTTTCCTTACAAAGCCCAATCTTTGCTGTTTATCTGATTTTTTGAAGGGCCCAATATCAGATTTTATAAGACGGTCCCTAAAATTTCGTCCCTTTCGATAAGCCATAACAGGTGGTTTATCAAGTCCCACAGTTTTACTGACCAGTGACCAGTTGTGTCTAATAATATTAGCTACCACCTGATTATTAACCGTATAGGTTGAGACAAACGGTATCCTATCAGAGGGAGGTTTAGGGGTGCTTACCAAAAGAGAGGATCTTTCAACCTGTTCTAGTTTATTGGTGTGCTCTGTCAATAAACGTTGTGGATACCCCCTCTTTTTAAATTTTGTCCGCATCTCTTCAATCTTAATGGCAGATTGTTTTGGGTCTGAAACAATGCGTTTCACCCGTAAGAATTGACTCCAGGGTAAGGATTTGACTGTCGGTCTAGGGTGAAAACTATCATATTGCAGGATGCTGTTACGGTCTGTTTCCTTAGCGTACAGATCTACTGTTAATCCACCATTGTCCAATGTCACTGTCGTATCCAGAAACTGAATAGATGAGCCAGAGACAACCATGGTGAACTGCAGTTCGGGATAAATCCCATTCAGTTCATCAAGGAAAGATTGTAGTTGGATAGATGTACCGAGCCAAATGACAAAGGTATCATCTATGTAGCGGAACCAAGTTCCTACCAGATGATACCATTGGGAAGTGTAAATATAAGTCTCTTTAAATTCTGTTATGTAGATATTGGCATATGTCGGGGTTACATTTGAGGCCATGGCTGTTCCCCTGTTCTGGACATAGAAGTCATCCCCAAACAGAAAATAATTCGGTCTGAGGATGACCTCCAATAAGTCTAGAACAAGGGAACAATTGAGGTAAGACAATTGGCCACTGCCCGGATACCCTTAGTGTGATCAATCGACGTGTAGAGATTCACAACGTGGAATGACACAAGAAGTGATCTTGGGGGGCAGGATAATGTCTGGATTTTGTTGATGAAGTCACCTGTGTCGTGGATAAATGATTTGGCTGAGACAGCGTGGCACCTAAGTATTTTATCCAGATATATTGCAATTGGAGAGAACACTGAGTCACTCCCGGAGACAATAGGTCTTCCGGGAGGGTCACAGAGTCTCTTGTGTATTTTTGGTAAGCAATATATAACTGGAGTTATAGGATGTTTCTGGGTTAAATATATTTCAAGGTCTTCATCTATAATGTTGTCCTCCACTGCCTTTCGTAGTCGTGTACTGATAACTGCCTGTATCTCGCCTAAAGGATTTTTAGTCAATTTCTTATATACATCTTGATCTGACAATTGTCTATTAATTTCAGACAAATATTTGGGGGTGTCCATGATGACAAGGGCACCCCCTTTATCCGCTGACTTAATAGTAATTAATGTTTACAAACCGGACGGCGCAAGTTAATATTAGAATTATGTACAATCGGTACAGGATGGCCTGGATCGGAAGCATGGAGACATGTAAGTGAAGTATAAGGAGGCCCATCTTCTGTATGGTTTTATATACAACACATTGGAAATATGATTTCACTATGTAACAGCTTTGTATATGTAACAGTTACCATGAAAACATGATTTGACCAACGGGTGCTGTATCACTAATTAATGTATGATATGTTACACTTGTGTGTTAACCAATCTGTATGCTTCTTGCTTTCCTATAAATATGCACTAAGTCACTTTGTTTGTTATGCTTGAAAAAGGCAATTTGTTTGCCTAAACGTTGCATCTGGGTAGTAACCAATAAAAGTCACTTTCCTTTGCTATTGGAGTCTCCGGCTTGTGCTGTACATCTCTTCTTGGATTGTTGTGACTCTGAATTGGCCCTCCGGACAGGTACAGGCACAGCCGAGTGGTCCAGTGCTGTCTCTCTGGACTTTTTTGCTGTACATTAAAATGATCTAATACAGACTCAAACTGGTGGCCCTCCAGATGTTACAAAACTTCAACTCTCAGCATGCCTGGACATGCCCAGACAGCCTTGACTGCAGCTAACGGCTGTCTGGGAATGCTGGGAGTTGAAGTTTTTCTACATCTGGAGGGCCACCATTTTGAGACCCCTGATCTAATAGAAAGAACAGATGCCTCTGATTATAGGGATCACTATGGCCACAAGGATGGGTCATATACGAGCTATCATCCTATCTTAAGTCTTTACTCAGGGGTCATTATCTGGGGGTCATTCTCTCCTCCAGAGGTCAGCATCCACAAGTCTTCATTTTGGAATCATGTAAAAATAATAATTTTGGGATTGGCATCAGGAGTCCATTTTTATAGGTCTTTATAGAGCAGCTATCATCCAGAGGTCATCATCCAGCAGCTATCATCTAAGGGTCATCATCCAGTGTTGACTCTCTAGAGGGTGTAATCTTGTGTTCATTATCCAGAGCTCAACCTAAAGCAGTCATCAACCAGGGACTGTCATCTTAGAGTCATCATCGAGGGGCCATCACCTGCCATCATCATCCATAGTCCATCCTTAAGGGGTGATAGCAGCTATCGTCTGAGTAACATCATCCTTATCTTGGAATCATCGTATGTGTGTTATAATCCCAGGGTCTTCATCCAATGTTGACCCTCTAGAGGGTGTAATCTTGTGATCATCATCAAGCTTCCAACTTCTGAGGTAGATCATCAAGAGGTGATCATCCACAGCTCACTCTTAAGCTGTCATAATCATGTGGTCATCATCCAGAGGCTATCATCTTAAAGTTATTATCGAGATGCAGTCATCGTTAAGACATCATCCTTAAGAGGTCATCTTGCTGTAGTCCTCATCTAGTGGCTCTTCTCTGAGGGATATGATCAAGTATGCAACACAAAAAGAGAAACACAGCCGCACATCCACCGTTTGTAATTTGATCTACTTGCTTCTCAGCATCATTTCAAAAACTAACAGGTTGTTAGTATACATTTTGATCAAAAAGTACAAGCCCACTCGCCACGTCAAGGCCACCTCGTTAGAGTGGGTCCCTTACCTGACACTGGCGTAGCCCCTGGCGGCGACCACTGCCTCCGAGACCCCATGCCCAACGGGGGGAGCAACCCAGTGGACATGCAGCCCCACTACTGCCCAACCAAGCCCCTGGCTCTGGGCCACTCCACCCCACAGACAAAGCATCACAGAAACAATGGCCGCCGCAGAGAACCACACCAGTATGAAACCTACAATGTGCTCACCGCCAGAGGGCTGGGAGAATGGTAGGAGGAAACCCTTATGCAGTTTCCTGCTAATTAAAAACGCCTGGGCCAAATGGGTGGAGTGGAGTGCTGGCCATGGAAGAAGGGAGAGACTACAAATGTGCAAAACAAAAAGAGAAACACAGCTGCACATCCACCATTTGTAATTTGATCTACTTGCTTCTCAGCATAATTTCAAAAATGAACAGGTTGTTAGTATACATTTTGATCAAAAAGTACAAGCCCACTCGCCATGTCAAGGCCACCTCGTTAGAGTGTCAGGTTAGGGACCCACTCTAACGAGGTGGCCTTGACGTGGCGAGTCAGCTTGTACTTTTTGATCAAAATGTATACTAACAACATGTTAGTTTTTGAAATTATTGAGAAGCAGGTAGATCAAATTACAAATGGTGAATGTGCGGCTGTGTTTCTCTTTTTGTGTTGCAGATAGGATCAAGTGGTTCTCATCTGGGGTTCATCATCCAAAGGTCACTTGGTATCACACTTCAAGAGTTCATACCCTAAGGGTCATCATGTGATCATCATTCAGAGGTCATCATCTGGGGGGTCATCATTCAGAATTCATCTTCCAGAAGTCATCATCCTGTGGTCCTCATCCAGCGGCTATCCTGTGAGTAATATTATCCAGTGGTCATTGTCTTGGGAGCTGTGTGGCATCCAGCGGTGCATCATCTAGCAGTGATTATCTTGGGTTTATTATCTGGAGGGCTTTATCAGGGATTTTCATCCAGAGTTTACCCTTCAGGAGTCATAATCATGTAGTTATCATCTACTGGCTGGATTGAAGACTGGTAGATCATCCAGGGGTCATTTTCTGTGGTCATAATCTGGAGCCCTGCAGGCCTTAAAGGCAACTGCACCAAGCCTATGGCACATAAATCTGTGAATTCTTTGAATCAGCATATTCCATGGCAGCCATCATTTTTTTCGGTGGTGAGTTTTATAAATTATGACCTTGTATAAATTATACAGGGCAATTCTTTTTATTTTACAAAAGTGCTTTACATCCGAGTGTCCATGACCAGATAAATGCTGAGGGCAGAGCCTGACGTGTCCAGAGAGAGATCTTAGCATTGTTCCCTATACTCAATGCAGTGAGGACACGAGTTCCTGTGATTGGGGCCCCTGTGGCTGCGGTCAGTGGCCAGGGACCCTGGACTGTCTCATTATCGCAGATTACAGATGAGGATGTCACAATGATTCATTTCTTTGGCATTTATCATCTAATTCACTACAAAGGTTTAATCCTTAACAAGGAGGAGCAATTGCATAAATTAATGGAATGTATTCTGTGCTTCTGGGGTCATGGATGCCACATGTGATAACAGGATGAAATGGGTCCTCTGGCGATTTAATGATAGACACACTTAATGATCACACACTTAAAGGGGTTATCCACCATGAGGGGATTTTAGTACTTACCTGTCAGACAGTAATGGACATGCTTAGGAAGGAACCGTGCTTGTTTGGTGCTAAATGGCTATGTTGTCCACTATAATGACATACACACTTAATGATCACACACTTAAAGGGGTTATCCACCATGGGGGGATTTTAGTACTTACCTGCCAGACAGTAATGGACATGCTTAGGAAGGATCCGTGCTTGTCTTGGTGCTAAATGGCTATGAGTCCACTATAATGCTGCTGATTTCTTTTTGTGAAATGGCTATTTTCTGTTGGTGGTCCCTACCTCCAACTACAAGTCCCAGGATCCCTTGTTTGTGTGAGTTTACTTTTCTCCCTCCCATACATCAGCCACCCCAACTATTGAAGCACACCTAGGACAATTCCCTGCAGCTCTGTGGAGAATGATCTCCTCCCCAACCAGTGGTCACTCCGCCCATTGAAGCAGAGAGGCTCCTTTGAACACCCTACTAGTAACGTAATTTCATGGGCCGCACTGCAACCTGAGAAAACCTCAGATAACAGTAATTTTGTATGCTGTTAAAAATAAGCATCGGGGCAAAGATCACATAAGAATTGCCATCAAACACAGGTACAGACACCATATTATGAACTACACTAACTTTACAGCCCCTGTAGCATAGTAATAAAAAATCCTGGAATACCCCTTTCATGTATCACTCCCATCATCATTCATCCCAGGAGCTCACAATCGAATCTGCCTATCACACACAAAATGTATCGTTTCCATCCTCTCTGGCCCCAGGAGCTCACAATCTAATCTCCCTATCACATTCAGTGGCACTCATTTACTGTAGAGTGTAGGGTTGTAAATGTGTTGCCACACCCCTTTTTTGGTTTTTATTTGATTTTGGTTGGTTTTGTGAATTTTTCTGGCACATCATGTCGCATGTTGGTGCAGCCCTGGCGCAGGCATGTTACAACATCGCACATCAAAAATGAAAAAAACTGTTGGAAAGAGCTTAGTAAATGAGTGCCGTGTAACGACTGGAGATGTGGATCCGCTGTACCTTGTGTGGATGATGGCTTGAGCTGTACCAGGGAGCGGAGTCTAAGGAGCCGCTGGTTTTCACCAGAGCACGCTGCAAAGCGGGATGGACTTGCTGCGGCTTGAGGCTCCCAGGTCGCTACCCCTGATACGACTCATCCACTAAGGCAGCCGAGGTGATGCGTGGCACAGAGAGGATGAGACGAACTCGTAGTCTGAGACAGGCAGAAGGTCAGGGCAGGGGGACACAGCAACAAGGTCAGAATACGTAGCAAGAAGGTCAGAGGGCAGACGGCAAGGAAGCGTGGTCAGGGAACGAGGCAGGCAAAACTGGTACACGGTAAGACAAGACACAATTCAGGTAACACTTTCTCCAAAGCACAAGGGCACAAAGATCCAGCAGGGGTCAAGAGGAAGTCCGGGGCTAAGAAGGTTCAGGAGAAGCACCAATCATTGGTGCGCTGGCCCTTTAAATCTGAAAGAGTCGGAGCGCGCGCACCTAGGGGGCGGATGCGCACGCGTTGAGAACCAGGAACAGCGGAGGGGGCAGAGACCAGAGAAGGTAAGTGACAGGCCGTCGTTTGTATGCGGGCGCGTCCCACGATGCCAACGCCAGCACTGCCAGCAGCAGGGGAGAGAACAAGAGTGCGCTCGCGGCCAGCAAGACTGGCGGCAGCGCGAGCTGTAACAGGCCCGTGTATCACTCCTATCAACTCTAACCCCAGGATCTCACACTCTAATCTAATTTCCTTATAACACAATGTATCGCTCCCATCATCCCTGACCCCAGAATCTCACAATCTAATCTCCCTATTACACACAATGTATCACTCCCATCATCTCTGTGGTCTATGAATGGAACCTGTATGCATGTATGATAATATGGAGGCACTGCAGAGTTACATGTGTTATAGCCACCCTGCATTAAATGTAACTTCCCTGGCCCTACAGTGGCAGATCCTGACATGAGGGTGAAGGGTGCAGACCTCCCAGCGGTGGGCTGCTGTATGATGAGAGCCCGACAGAGTTACAGGCCCAAATCTCATCACGTCCCTGGGGCTGGACACAATACTCCGCTATCTCTTCTGACTCAGGTTAATTGTTTAACCCTGAGGATGTGAAGACATGAAGCTCCGAGCAGAGGAAGCAGCTGGTGCACACATGGAGACATGCCGGACACAGGGGCATCACGTTATACCCAGCATCACCCGCAACCTGTCCAATTAACACTAGGACAGAGACAGGCGGCAGATTTCTACAGCACGACAGGGACTGCTATACTCTAATATACGGTAACATAGTCACATGGACTGTAAACCGCTGTCCATCAGTCTGTCCAGCCGACTATCATGCATTATCAACAACTTGGAAAAATCCGTCAATCAATACCCATTAAAATTTTCATGGTAAAATCTTTCTATATGCTTTGCATTTTTAACCTGCTTCATTTTAAATGCTGTTAGAAAGGAAAAGGTTTGAAAGGTTTAGTTTTAATCCCTTGGCAATGCAACCATTTATCATTTTAGCGTTTTTGTTATCTTCTCATCAGCAAAGATTCATAATTTTGTCTGTGGCAGGCTGTAATAGTAGATCTTACATGGCAGCCATGGAATCCATCAGGGACCCTGTGGCTGCCATGGCAACCAACCAGCACCGGTGATTGCATCATGGTGGTGCCATTCAGAATGCTGATAGAACCAGTACCTGTCAAATAACCACCTAACCAGAGATCACTCCAATGACAGTAATTGTACCCATTAGATGCCACAGTTAATAGCAACCACAGAGTCTAAAGGAAAAGCAGCTGTCACCCGCTGTTTATGAAGCACACTCAGCTTCTGAGCCCACTCTATACCCCCTTAACCTCTTAAGGACTCAGGGTTTTTCTGTTTTTAAACTCCATTTACTGCGGTCCAGGCTCCAGGGCATCTAAAATGGTGGATCCACATGTCAGTACATGGGGCAAGAAATGCTGGGAAGGCGGGAAGGCAAGGCGGGAAGGGAAGTAGACAGATGACCCTGAATCACATGCAAGATGCAGCCTGACAGCAGCCAGTCACCCCTGTTATGTCACAGCCCTATATATTCGGCAGCTATTTTGCGGCTTGTCATATCATTCATTACACTGCATACAGATAGGTCGGACATCACTGTGTGTTTGTGTTGCATAGAAAAGCTCATTCCAGCAGCATTTCATATCCTAGTCACATCAGCGTTCTGGTGGACAGAGAGCAGTGTTTTTTTCACTGAAAAGGATTTTTACTGCAGCCATTAACCTCCCAGTCACTTTCTACAGCATTGTCTTACAGAGAGGGGCAGATAGCTGTGTGTTGCCTCATACATTTCAACAAGCTGCCTCAACTTCATAAACCTTGGCAGAGGAGGGAGGAATAATTCTCAATGCAATTCTGTGTCTTTTTTTCCACAACAAATCATTCCTAATAATCTTTGACCGAGTGAAATTTTGTGTTTAGTACACAGCTTTTTTGTGCTGCAGCACTGTTGTGTTCTGCTGGTGTTGTGCAAAAATACCTTTTTTTTAAGCGTACTGTACTGCATTTTTCTGCCCTCATAAGTGCATACCACATACGTACATCTAAGTAGTGTACTATTTTGCACCTGTTAATCTATCAAGGACCTACATACTGTGAAAGGGCAGCCAAAAGTAATCACCGGCTAATGTTTTACTCAAATAATTTTTGAAGCGTACAGTAGCGCATTTTTCTGCCCTCATAAGTGCATGCCACATACCTACATCTAAATAGTGTACTATTTTGTACCTGTTAATCTGACAAGGGCCTAGATACTGTGAAAGTCCAGGCAAAAGTACTCATCGGCTGGTGTTTTTTTAATCAGATACTTTTTGAAGTGTACATCAGTGCATTTTTCTGCCCTCATAAGTGCATACCACATACGTACATCTACGTAGTGTACTATTTTGTACCTGTTAATCTGTCAAGGGCCTAGATACTGTGAAAGTCCAGGCAAAACTACTCATCGGCTTTTGTTTTTACTCCAATACGTTCATTAAGCGTACTGTAGCGCATTTTTCTTCCCTCATAAGTGCATACCTCATACATACATCTAAGTAGTGTACTATTTTGTACCTGTTAATCTGTCAAGGGCCTAGATACTGTGAAAGTTCAGGCAAAACTACTCACCGCTTTTGTTTTTACTCCAATACGTTCATTAAGCGTACTGTAGCGCATTTTTCTTCCCTCATAAGTGCATACCTCATACGTATATCTAAGTAGTGTACTATTTTGTACCTGTTAATCTGTCAAGTGCCTACATACTGTGAAAGGGCAGCCAAAAGTAATCACCGGCTGTTCTTTTACTCCAATACGTTTATTAAGTGTACTGTAGCGCATTTTTCTGCCCTCATAAGTGCATATCACATACCTACATCTAAGTAGTGTACTATTTTGTACCTGTTAATCTGTCAAGGGCCTAGATCCAGGCAAAAGTACACATCTGCTGCTGTTCTAGACAAATACTGTTTTAAGCATAGTGAAGTGTATTGTACTCTCCTCATATACGCACTAAGTATGTCAGGCAGAGAAGTGCCAGGACATGCACAGAGGAGTGGCAGAGGCCTAAATTCATCAGCCAGAGGTCGCAGCAGACTAGGGGCGAGTGGCAGCAGGAGTCGCAGCAAGAGGCCTGAGCTCCCGGTATCAGCTAGTGGTCGTGTCTGGACCAGCAACCCATCTGCCATCATCGATTGGTTAACACAGTCATCCACTTCATCACAAGTGACATCTGATATCCCCTGTCAACAGTCGGTGGGTTCCTCAGACACAACCCTTAGTTGGCATGGCCCGGGAGCAGTCCCTGTCCTCCCACCATTGCCTCTGTCCTATGCTGTTCCCTCCCCTACAGAAGTATCTTATACTGTGGGTTCAGCTCCACTATTCACTGAGGATGATCTAATAGAGGAAAGTCAGCAGCTACTGCCCAGCCAACAAGTGGAGGAGACATCCGCCGCTTCCTCCACTAGGCAGACAAGTAGTGATGAGGACAGTGACGTGGGAGATGGTGTTGCCAGGGTTCAGGGTCCTGAAGCAGACACTGAGGAACCTGATGAGCAGACACTTGTTGATGATGATGAAGCCAATCCCGATTGGGAGCCGGGTGCAGAAGGGGCTTCATCATCATCATCAGGAGAAAGAGTTGCAGGTTGCCCGTGAGGCAGCAGCTGAGCCAGCAAGGTGGTAGCAGGGTTGGCAGTCAGCATGGTAGCAGAAGTTGAAATTCTGAAGCCAAACGTGCCTGGGGGAGACCACCTGCTTCGCAGCAGCCTACCTTCCAGTGGAACACGGGCTCCTGGAGACGGCGTCAGTAGCAGTCAATTAGTGCAGACTGTAGGTGGGAAAATCAGCTACTCGGCGGTGTGGCAGTTTTTCATCAAGCATCCGGAGAAGGTTCACATAGCCACATACAAGATATGTCGGCAGAAAGTGAAGCGGGGCCAGGGTCCCAATGTTGGCACCAAGGCCCTGTGTTAACATATGCTTTGCCACCATAAAGAGGCCTGGGAGAATCGTGGCTCCGATGTAGTGGTCCAGCCTGCAGCATCACCCCGTGGAACACCGCTCCCTCTTTCAACCAGCAAAGGCTCCACCACCTCAGCCGAAGGAAGCTGTGTGTAATCCCTCCTTCTGTTGCTCCATATGCTCCTGTTCCTCCTACTTTTAGTCAGCCATTCCACCAACAATCCATCGGCGAAGCGATATCCAAGAGACAACAGTATGCGCCCACTCATCCAATGGCGCAGAAGCTGAATGTGTTCCTGTCCCTCCCTTTTGAAGTGGTGGACTCTGCACCTTTCAGAGAACTGATGGCTTGTGCCGAGCCGTCATTTCTTTGCGAAGAAGGCAGTACCAGCCCTGCACAATTTTGTGGAAAAGAAGGTAGTCCAGTCCTTGAGCCTGTCGGTGTGTACCAAAGTGCACAGCAGCGCCGACGCCTGGAGCTGTAACTGTGGTCAGGGAAAATACATGTCCTTTACGGATCACTGGGTGAATGTGGTTCCTGCACGGCCACAACACCAACTTGGACAGGTCACACCGCTTCCTCCTCCACACTCTCAGGCCATTGGTCCTGTGACAGTGTGCGATTCCGCCATCCTCCACTGTGTCCTCAGCCTCCACTGCCCAGACAAGTCTCAGTGGCCCTTCAGCATACCATGTGTGCAGAGCACGGCAGTGTCACGCTGTTCTTCCCATGATTTGTCTTGGCGAACGGAGTCCCACAGGGGAGGAACTGCTAAAAGTCATTCGTAAAGAAATCGGAGCATGGCTTACTCCATGAAAACTGGAAATGGGAACCATAGTGACTGACAATGGGAACAACATCTTGTCTGCGCTGCTACTGGAAAGGCTGAGCCATGCGCCCTGCATGGCAAACATGTTCAATCTGGTTGCGAAGCAGTTTCTGAAGTGTTCCACCCATTTGCAAGACATCCTAACAATGGGAAGGAAACTTTGCATGCACTTCAGCCACTCGCACACAGCAAAACACACCCTCCTACAGCTGTAGCCTCAGAACAGTCTCCTCCAAAATAGTCTGATTTGGGACGTTGCCGCACATTGGAATTCCACCCTCCATATGTTGGACCAACTGTACGAATAGAGAAAAGCCATCACCGATTTCTTGATGATCCAAGCGGATAGGGGGACTCCCCTGTGTAATTTCAATGTGAACCAGTGGCAGCTCATACGTGACACCTGCCATTTGCTCAGGCTCTTTGAGGAAGCCACATTATTAGTA
Source organism: Hyla sarda (assembly GCF_029499605.1). Lineage (NCBI taxonomy): Eukaryota > Metazoa > Chordata > Amphibia > Anura > Hylidae > Hyla > Hyla sarda. The sequence goes on along the minus strand of NC_079198.1, from coordinate 109,464,467 downwards.
AGTCACCAGGATTACAGGATGAACAACGTCATTCCACTGCTTCATTTCTTACAACACGTGTTGGAAACGATGGCTGGTCAGGGCACTGGAGATGTGGCGCCTACATCTCACGGCCACATGAGTCTTGTGGGGGCTGAACTGGAGGAGGAGGGGGAGGGGCACAGTGGAGCACAGTTTAGGTTTTGCCAAATGGGCGGTTTTTCTAGTAATCTGACAGGAGAGGAGGAGCAGGAGCAGCCAGAGGAGCTAGAGGGTTATGAGGAAGGCGAGAGAGAGAGGACCAAGACACACCATGGCAGTATGCAGAGGAGATCGAGGCAGGGAGTCCCTCCGAGTCACTTGCACAAATGGCACGATGCATGCTCACTTGCTTGCATAGTGACAGCCATCACCAATTGTCACCATTTGGCAGCGGGATGACTTCTGGATCTCCACCTTATTGGACCCTTGCTACCACTACAAAATAGGGGCCTTTTTTACACCCACTGAGAGGGAGGACAAAGTGATCTACTGCAGAGGCACCCTATGTAGTCAGTTGGCCGATGCCTATCAGCGCCATCGACCATCCTCTCGCAGGTCTGAATCAGGGGGCTCCCTGCGCTCACCTTCCACTGCCATGGCTGCTGGGGTGGGGTGGCAGGAGCAGTACCAGCTCCATCAGCAGCAGCCTGAGTCTACAGTCGTTGATGAGTAGCTTTCTTCACCCGCATAGTGAAGCAACTCATCAGCAGCAGGTACACCTGGAGCAGGACCTGAACCAGCAGGGGGTGGCATACCTTGACATGCCCATGCCAACACACCTTGAAGATCCGCTGGACTTCTGGGCAGCCATATTTGATTTGTGGCTGCAACTAGCAGAGTTTGCCTTGGAAACGCTGTCCTGTCTGGCCAGTAGTGTGCTTTCAGAACGGGTGTTTACTGCAACGGGGGCCATAGTCACGCCAAGGAGAACTCATCTGTCCACGAAAAATGTGGAGAGACTGACCTTTGTGAAGGTGAATCAGGCATGGATCAGCCAGGATTTCCAACCACCAATGCCTTATGCATGAGAGTGGATTGACCATTATGCCACACCAACACTTCACAAATATGGATAGTGCGAAACAGATTTAAGGCGCTGCTCCCCAGTTACAAACAATCCTCCGCATCAAACCTTTTTTCACCCACCTTCGTCACTGGGTACTGGTATTGCCACCCACCGCACCACTCTGTCACCGGGTCACTTTCAGGACTCCTGATGCTGCTGCTGCCACCTCCCGGCTGTCTCATTCAGCCACTATATGGTATCTTCTAATGCTTCAGCCAACTCCCGGCTGTGTCATTCAGCCACTAAATGGTCTCCTCATGCTTCAGCCACCTCCAGGCTGTGCCATTCATCCAATATATGGTTTACTGATGCTTCAGCCAGCTCCAGTCTGTGTCATTCAGCAACTACATGGTTTGGTGATGCTGCTGGGCCTAGGACATTACCTATATATGTTTACGGTAGCACTAGGTACCATACATCTTCAATGGAAATTGCAAACTTAATTTTTTATTCTTAGAGATTATGAGGCCCTATTGTCTCCTAATCTGCCACTAACTCCAGGCTGTGCCATTCAGACACTATATGGTCTCTTCATGCTGCCACAAACTCCAGGCTGTGCCATTCAGCCGCTATATGGTCTCCTCATGCTTCAGCCACCTCCAGGCTGTACCATTCAAACACTATATGGTCTCCCCATGCTGCCAGAAACTCAAGGCAGTCATTCAGCCTCTATATTGTTTCTTCATACTGGTGCCACCTCCAGGCTCTGCCATTGTGCTGCCATGTGACTACTTGTTAGATTAGGTACTTTGTACCCACACACCAGGGCTCGGGACACTAAAAATGTAGTTAAAATTTCAATTTCAAAATCCTCAATTTCAAGTTAAAAATCTTAAATTTCCGTACGACGTAGAAACGGAAGCCCCCAAAATTTACAAAATTGTGTTTTTTCTTCAATTTTGTAACACAATGATTTTTTTTCCCGTTTTGCTGTAGATTTTTGGGTAAAATGACTGATGTCATTACAAAGTTGAATTGGTGGCGCAAAAAATAAGCCCTCATATGGATTTTTAGGTGCAAATTTGAAATGGTTATGATTTTTAAAAGGTATGGAGGAAAAAACAAAAGTGCAAAAACAGAAAAATGCTTGGTCCTTAGGGGGTTAATATTGTCAACTGCTCCAGATCTTTAGGGGTTAATCTCCATTGTAACAAAATAACCACAGGAATGTAATCAATCAGCAGATTGCTGAATCCTTTGACCCTTTTGACAGTGGAATGATGAAAGTTAATCTCTTATATGGTCTTTAGTGGTAATGATGGGAGTTGTTAGTCCGTCAGTATAAGGTCCTCCTAAACTTAGGCAACAGACTGACAATATTATTGCTGTTAAAGACGTATTCCCATTCTGCAGCTGCAGGCGTGGTTAGGGCATGACTGAGGGTGGCGTTAGGGTGTGACTAGGGGGTATGGTAATGGGTGCGGTTAGAGACGTGGCTTGTCCCTCTTTGCTCCCCCTGTTAGGAGGTATGCTGTATTCATTTTCAGGCCTACATGATACAACTACACAGCCAAGAGATTGGAAACGCTTGGTTTATGGGGTTACTCGGAAGTCACATCCCCTTTCCCTTCACTACACTTTAGTATGACTGGTGGTTCAACCCATGATGATTTATTCCAGCTATGAATCTGGAGAACATGGCAGGAAAAAAAAAAGATTTTAGGCTCCACACTTTTCCAATAACTATAATTCCCCAAACTGTAATAATGCCCCCCTTAGTAGAGTGGGTAGCAGCACATGTCCCCCACATTATATTGGCAGCAGAAGAGCCCCCATTAGGTTGGCAGCAGATGTCCCCCCCCATTAGGTTGGCAGCAGATGTCCCCCCCAAGTAGGCGGCGAATGGCAGTACCCCCAAAGTAGGCAGCAGGTTCCCCATAGTAGGCAGTAGATTCCCAATAGTAGTCAGCAGCGTTACCCCCATACTAGGCAGCATTGTCCCCCCATCATAGACAGCAGTGTCCCCCCCCCAATTAGGCAGCAGTGTCCCCCCCCAACTAGGCAGCAGTGCCTCCCCATACTAGGCAGCAGTAGTGGCCCCCATACTAGGCAGTAGTGTCCCTCATACTAGGCAGCAGTAGTACCCCCCATACTAGGCAGCAGTAGTGTGCCCCCTATACTAGGCAGCAGCAGTTTCTCCCCCATACTAGGCAGCAGAAGTCCCCCCTAATTAGACAGCAGTAGTGTCCCCCATATTAGACAGCAGTAGTGTTCCCATATTAGGCAACAGTAGTCCCACCATAGTAGGCAGCAGTAGCCCCTCCATATTAGGCAGCAGTAGTGTCCCCCACGTTAGGCAGCAGTAGTGTCCTCCACATTAAATAGCAGTAGTGCCCCCCATATTAGACAGCAGTAGTGCCCTCCCCATTAGACAGCAGTAGTGCCCTCCCCATTAGACAGCAGTAGTGCCCCCATTAGACAGAAGTAATGCCCCCCATTAGACAGCAGTAGTGCCCCCCCATTAAACAGCAGTAGTGCCCCCAATTAGACAGCGGTAGTTCCCCCATATTAGACTGCAGTAGTTACCCCATATTAGACAGCAGTAGAGCCACCCATTAGACAGCAGTAGTGCCCCCTCATTAGACAGCAGAAGTGCCCCCCCATTAGACAGCAGTAGTGCCCCCCATTAGACAGCAATAGTGCCCCCCCATTAGACAGCAGTAGTGCCCTCCCATTAGACAGCAGTAGTGCCCCCTATTAGACAGCAGTAGTGCCCCCCTATTAGACAGCATTACTGCCCCCGTATTAGACAGGAGTAGTGCCCCCCTATTAGACAGCAGTAGTGCCATCCCATTAGGCAGCAGTAGTGCCCCCTCCCCCATTAGACAGCAGTAGTTCCCCCATATTAGACAGCAGTATTGCCCCCCTATTAGACAGCAGTAGTGCCCCCATTAGACAGCAGTAGTGCCCCCTGCTTAGACAGCAGTAGTGTCCTATTGGACAGCAGTAGTGCCCCCCCCCTATTAGCCAACAATAGTGCCCCCCTCCATTAGACAGCAGTAGTGCCCCCATTAGACAGCAGTGGTGCCCACATTAGACAGCAGTAGTGACATCCCATTAGATAGCAGTAGTGCCCCCCATTATACAGCAGTAGTATCCCCCTATTAGACAGCAGTAGTGCCCCCAGAGGAAGGGCCCCCTGACATGGACAGATGTGTCAGCAGAAAGCAGTTCATGATAGAAAATAAATCCAAAAAGAAAAGAATTTCATCTGTAGTAAATAGCAGCTGATAAGTACTGGAAGGATTAATATTTTTTTAGTATAAGTAATTTACAAATCTATTTAACTTTCTGGCAGTTGATTTAAAAAAAAAGAAAAAAAAATATATATATACTTTTCCACCAGAGTACCCCTTTAAGGTCAGGCTTAGTCATACATTTTGCTGAGAGAGCTGCACCTCAAGTTGTCTGTGTCTAAAGTAGCTTACGGCTGGCCAAGTAGCTAGACAGCCCCGGTGCCAGACACAGGCTGGGGTGAGGCCGATGCTACAGGTCCTCAGACTGGTGGTAATAACTGGAGATGTAGCACCATCCAGAATGGGTGAAACAGTCAGTAGCAGAAAGCATTTCCAGTAGATCATGCGGGTCAGCTGAAGAAAATGTAGCCCAATAAGGGGAAGCAAACAAGAAGGTACAGATGTAGCAGAGCTGAGATCTTCTTTTAGCAGCAGGATCAATAGATGACCAAATACAAGCACAGGTTCATTGTCAACAGTCCAGATCATGCACAGGAAAGTCAGAGAGGTACAAAATGGTCAGGCAAAGGCAAGGTCAGATAAAAAGCTCAAGCCCATCTGACAGGGAACAGCTGTGACACTACAAGTCCCAGCCAGTTTGCAGGTCTTTTTCTCTCTTATATGACATTTCCCACAGGCTGTGGACATGATGTGACACCGAACAGTACAATGGAAGGAAGAAAATCCCACAACATCTCCTATGAAACTGAGTAATTCCATAAATCAATTCAGTGTCAATCTGTGCAGAACATGGAAACAAAACTCAGCATCCCAATCATGTGACGCCCATGGAGGTCTAGTGAGACAGTACCAGCAGCTGTTTACAGGGCTGACACGTTTGCGGAGCTGCTGTGGGTTTTCTGATGTGCGGTGGCAGAAGACTAGTGTTGAGCGGCATAGGCCATATTCGAATTCGCGAATATTCGCGAATATATGGACGAATATTCATCATATATTCGCGAATATTCGCATATTCGTTATATTCTCGTTTTATTTTCGCATATGCGAAAATTCGCGTATACGGAAATTAACGTGAAAATTAACATATACAAAATTCGCATATGCGAACATGTGCGTATGCGAAAATTAGCATATGCTAATTTTCGCATATGCGGATTTTTGCACGCCAGTCTCACACAGTAGTATTAGAGCCTTCTTTACACCACACAAGCTGGAAGCAGAGAGGAGTGATCACTGTGATGTGTACTGTGAAGGAAAAAAAAAAAAAATCGTAATTACGAATATATAGCGCTATATTCGCAAAATTCGCGAATTCGCGAATATGCGATATTCGCGAATAATATTCGAATTGCGAATATTCGCGAGCAACACTACAGAAGACTTGTGTTCACTGCAGATTTTCTCCTGATTCTCGATCAAAGAGTCAGAGTGATATTGTGTTTTTTAAAACAATGCAGAGTTTAATACAAGATAATGTCCTTCTGGCTGTAGATGCTGCAGATAGGTGCTGGGTGCCTCATCATGTATTCTGCAGCCAGTCCCTGTCTCATATATGGCAGAGGCTCCAGGTTATGATTCATCCAAAATGTTAACACATTGCACAGGAACCCCATGGCTGTGTACAGTACAATTCTGCTCTGGCCTTATACAGACTTCGTCTGGTTACAGCCGTTCATTGCACTTATCATCCATACATCCTTGCACCAGCTCATCACACATATCATCCATATATCCTTGCACCAGCTCATCACACTCATCATCTATAGATCCTCACAGCAGCTCATCACACATATCATCCATAGATCCTCACAGTAGCTCATCACACTCATCATCCATACATCCGTGCACCAGCTCATCACACATATCATCCATACATCCTTGCACCAGCTCATCACACTCATCATCCATAGATCCTCACAGCAGCTCATCACACTCATCATCCATAGATCCTTACAGCAGCTCATCACACTCATCATCCATAGATCCTCACAGAAGCTCATCACACTCATCATCCATAGATACTCACAGCAGCTCATCACACATATCATCCATATATCCTTGCACCAGCTTATCACACTCATCATCCATAGATCCTCACAGAAGCTCATCACACATATCATCCATATATCCTTGCAGCAGCTCATCACACATATCATCCATATATCCTTGCAGCAGCTCATCACACATATCATCCATATATCCTTGCACCAGCTCATCACACATATCATCCATATATCCTTGCACCAGCTCATCACACATATCATCCATATATCCTTGCACCAGCTCATCACACTCATCATCCATATATCCTTGCACCAGCTCATCACTAGTGTTGAGCGGCATAGGCCATATTCGAATTCGCGAATATTCGCGAATATATGGACGAATATTCGTCATATATTCGTGAATATTCGCATATTCGTAATATTCTCGTTTTATTTTCGCATAATCGAAAAATCAGCGAGTGCGAAAATTAACATATACGAAAATTAGCATATTCAAAATTAACATAAGCGACAATTCGCATATGCGGAAATTATCATATATTAATTTTCGCATATGCGAATAATTAGTTTGCGTTAATTTGTTTATGCTAATTTTCGTATATGTTAACCTTCGCATACGCGAATTTGCGCATATGCGAAAATATATCGAGCTTATTACGAGTATGCGAATATTCGTGAATATATGACGAATATTCGTCCATATATTCGCGAATATTCGCGAATTCGAATATGGCCTATGCCGCTCAACACTACTCATCACACTCATCATCCATAGATCCTTGCACCAGCTCATCACACATATCATCCATATATCCTTGCACCAGCTCATCACACTCATCATCCATAGATCCTTGCAGCAGCTCATCACATATCATCTATAGTGTTGCTCGCGAATATTCGCAATTCGAATATTATTCGCGAATATCGCATATTCGCGAATTCGCGAATTTCGCGAATATAGCGCTATATATTCGTAATTACGAATATTCGTTTTTTTTTTTTTTTTTTTTCTTCACAGTACACATCACAGTGATCATCCCTCTCTGCTTCCAGCTTGTGTGGTGTAAAGAAGGCTGTAATACTACTGTGTGAGACTGGCGTGCGAAAATTCGCATATGCGAAATTAGCATATACTAATATTCGCATATGCGAATTTCCACGCATGCTAATTTTCGCATGCGCGTATTTTCACATACGCGAAAATAAAGCGAGGGTATAACGAATATGCGAATATTCGCGAATATATGACGAATATTCGTCCATATATTCGCGAATATTCGCGAATTCGAATATAGCCTATGCCGCTCAACACTAATCATCTATGAGAGACAAGAGAAAGAAAAAAGTGCCGGGCTGCTCCCTGGTGTAATACTATCAAGTTTACTTGACCCGCCACCACACCACTGGTGCAATACTGACCTTGGTGGGTTGGACTATCCATATGGGTACAAACTGAAGTGTTGTAATGTATGCAGTATGCAGTTCAAGTACCATATCTGCGTACTGTAGGTTGCGAATAATTTATGGAAATTATGGAGACAAAAGGGAGAAAAACAAGGGTCTGATACAAGCGCTGCTGCTGAATTCACACAATAAGTTTCACGTCACCACAGTAGCACAGGACGTAACGGTTTATTCGGAGACAATGGACAGCGCGTTTCGGCACTTTACGTGCACCTTCCTCAGGTCCAACAATATACAAGTGCTGGTATCCTGACAAGCCACCCTGTGCTGACTCGTGACAGCACAGGATACCTTGTTAGGAAGGCAGCACTTGTACATTGTTGGACCTGAGGAAGGTGCAAGTAAATCGCCAAAACACGCTGTCCATTGTCTCCGAATAAACCGTTACGTCCTGTGCTACTGTGGTGACGTGAAACTTATTGTGTGAATTCAGCAGCAGCGCTTGTATCAGACCCTTGGTTTTCTTCCTTTTGTCTCTTCCACATATTATCTATACATCCTTGCAACAGCTCATCACACATATACATAGATCCTCGCAGCAGCTCATCACACATATACATAGATCCTCGCATTAGCTCATCACACATATACATAGATCCTCACAGCAGCTCATCACACATATACATAGATCCTCGCAGGAGCTCATCACACATATACATAGATCCTTGCAACAGCTCATCACACATATACATAGATCCTCACAGCAGCTCATCACACATATACATAGATCCTTGCAGGAGCTCATCACACATATACATAGATCCTCGCAGGAGCTCATCACACATATACATAGATCCTCGCAGGAGCTCATCACACATATACATAGATCCTCGCAGCACATCATCACACATACATAGGTCCTCGCAGTAGCTCATCACATATATACATAGATCCTCGCAGTAGCTCATCACACTCATCATCCATAGATCCTCTCAACTCATCATACATATACATAGATCCTCGCAGCAGCTCATCACACATATACATAGATCCTCTCAGCACATCATCATACATATACATAGATCCTCGCAGCAGCTCATCACACATATACATAGATCCTTGCAGTAGCTCATCACACTCATCATCCATAGATCCTCTCAACTCATCATACATATACATAGATCCTCGCAGCAGCTCATCACACATATACATAGATCCTCTCAGCACATCATCCTACATATACATAGATCCTCGCAGCAGCTCATCACACATATACATAGATCCTCGCAGTAGCTCATCACACTCATCATCCATAGATCCTCTCAACTCATCACACATCATCCATGCCTCCTTGCAGCAGCTCATAATACACATTGGCCCTGATTTACAGATTTTTTTATCAGGTTGTGTGCCAGATTCGATTTGCTCCAGAATTGAAAATAACCCGACTAACTCTCCATTTTACTGAGAAAACCTGAAAAAGGGGCTGTGGGCGTTGCCGCCAAAAAGGGGCGTGTCCCCAACATTTTCACAAAAACTCAATATATTAACTAAGGTTTCCACAGAAAATGTGGTGGATTTGAGCTGAGTAAAACCCGACAGATCAGAGCATGTGTAAAAAAAAAGTGTAGGGAAAGTGCAAAATGTAGGGAAACATTAGTAAATACCGTGGACAATAAATTGTAGGGAATTAAACCCACAAAAGAAAACTACATGATCCTCGCAACAACTTAGCGCACACATCATACATAGATCTTTGCAGAATGTTTTTTGTCAACCACATTGTATCCTGTGATCTATGGAGCTTGACTTTTATCTAGGGGGGCAGAAATCTAAAATCACATCCCTTCCCCTTCATCCAACCATACCCCCTTCCCTTCAATTCCTTGGTTGGACTTGAGGGACGTATGTTTTTTTTCAACCGTACTAACTATGTAACTATGTAACCTTTAGGGCAGAGATCCATGGGGTGGATGCCCATTATGGAAGCTATAATTTATTGGAGCTGTGACTTATGAGGGGGGTTTGTCATCTATGGAGGCTGTGATCTGTGGGGGGGTTGCCATCTATATGGAGCTGTTAGAGCTTTGACCTGAGGCAGGTTTTTATCTGTGGAAGCTGTGATTTTCGGGGCTGTGATCTACAAAGAGTGACCATCTATAGTGGGCCATCTTCAGGGGGCTTCCTGAGAAGCTCCATGTATACTGAATACAGAGATCTTGTGTTTTTGTTGTTGTAAAGTATACATAAACCAGGTATGGAGTCATCTATGTATGAGACCTCCCAGAGGTTGTTGTCTGCAGTTATCAGCACTACTCATGGAGCCTCAGAGAGGTTATGGCCCAGACCATCGCCCCGTCAGCCCAAATTCAGATGTCCCGGACTCAGAGCATTTTCCATATTTCATGACCATTAGCGACAGTCACAGACGGAGCGCCATCTGCCCAAACATCTGCGCCACGTTGATAACCTAAGAAATATTGTGCAGATGATTCGCCCTTAAATCCTGCCTTTCGTTCACTGCTGTTTACAGGTTGTGAGGAGCAGTTACACAACCAGCAATTACTCAGCCCGGAGGCAGCCATCTCCTACGACACAGTGGCCGCAGCTCACAGGAATGTCACGCTCCAGCTCAACACCAGTTACCTCCATTCATTCCGCTCCCGTCTGCAGGGAATATGTGAAACTTTTCTACAAGAGACTGTAAGAACAAAACCCTTGACCCATCCATTCTGTCATCATCATAAAGAAAGGGTCATAATGGTGGAGGCCACGTCCATTACTGGAGGTCGGGGTACATGAATTAACCCCTTCTTGACACCAAGTCGAAGGAATAAACACCAGACCGGTCCTGGGATCAGGATGTCCCACTGTCGTGATTCTTGGAACTTGCAGATGTTGGAGTGGTTTCCATGGAGATGTGACACGAGTACAGAATTAGGGTTTTGTGGCGTACCTCCCCCCAGCAGGCACAGAGGGGCATTGTTAATCCAGCGCTGGCAGCGCTTCCAGTTTACTGGTGTAGAGCGGTGATGCCAGCTGAGCCCGAGCCCCTCACTTCCTCTACTAAGAAATCTAAGTCACACGAAAACAACCAGCAAAAACTGAGAGGTGCGGGGCCGCTGACCGCCACAAAAAATACTATAACATTACAATACTGGGAAAATACTAGAAACTGATGTACAAATACATACAATGACACACTGACACTTAAGGTACAGGACAATGACACACTGACACTTAAGGTACAGGACAATGACACACTGACACTTGGGGTACAGGATAATGAGACGCTGACAATTGGGGTACAGGATAATGACACACTGACACTTGGGGTACAGGATAATGACACGCTGACATGGGGTACAGAATAATGACACACTGACAGTTGGGGTACAGGATAATGACACTTGGGGTACAGGATAATGACACACTGACACTTGGGGTACAGAATAATGACACACTGAAACTTGGGGTACAGGATAATGACACTTGGGGTACAGGATAATGACAAGCTTACACTTGGGATACAGGATAATGACACTTGGGGTACATGATAATGACATCTTGACACTTGGGGTACAGGGTAATGACACACTGACACTTGGGGTACAGGATAATGACACTCTGACACTTGGGGTACAGGATAATGACACACTGACACTTGGGATACAGGATAATGACACTTGGGGTACAGGATAATGACACTTTGACACTTGGGGTACAGGGTAATGACACACTGACACTTGGGGTACAGGATAATGACACTTGGGGTACAGGATAATGACACACTGACACTTGGGGTACAGGATAATGACACCTTGACACTTGGGGTACAGGGTAATGACATACTGACACTTGGGGTACAGGATAATGACACTTGGGGTACAGGATAATGACACTCTGACACTTGGGGTACAGGATAATGACACTCTGACACTTGGGGTACAGGATAATGACACTCTGACACTTGGGGTACAGGATAATAACACTTGGGGTACAGGATAATGACACTTGGGGTACAGGATAATGACACTCTGACACTTGGGGTACAGGATAATAACACTTGGGGTACAGGATAATAACACTTGGGGTACAGGATAATGACACACTAACACTTGGGGTACAGAATGGTTTGTCATCGTAGTTTATTCGTCGGTACAGCAGCACAGTGTATTCCAGATGGAGCAGTGGTTGCTCATTGTGAATATGTAATTATTGTCACCGCTTATCTGACGCTCCTTATCTCCTCCTCTGCTTTACTGTGAAATTATCTTCTTCCTCTGTCACTTTTATGCTCCATAGACAATTCCTTATGCCTCTTACGGATGCGCGGCTGCAGATGTCACAGAGCATGCCCCAGCTCTCATCATCTGAATTATTCCTGGAAACTGCTAAGTTGTCATACAAGTCTAATGCGGAAAACTTAACCCCTTAGGGACTCAGCCTATTTTCACCTTAAGGACTCAGCCCTTTTTTGCAATTCTGATCTCTGTCACTTTATGCATTAATAACTCTAGGATGCTTTTACCTTTTATTCTGCTTCCAAGATTTTTGTTTCGTGACGTATTCTACTTTAACATAGTGGTAAATTTTCATCGTTACTTGCATCCTTTCTTGGTGAAAAATCCCAAAATTTCATGGAAATTTTGAAAATTTAGAATTTTTCTAACTTTGAAACTCTCTGCTTATAAGGAAAATGGATATCCCAAATAAATTATATATGGATTCACAAATACAACATGTCTACTTTATGTTGACATCATAAAGTTGGCATGTTTTTACTTTTTGAAGACATTAGAGTGCTTCAAAGTATAGCAGCAATTCTCAAAATTTTCACGAAAATTTCTAAATCTGAATTTTTCAGGGACCAGCTAAGTTTGAAGTGGATTTGAGGGGCCTTCCTGAGAGAAATAAAATGACCCCATTATAGAAGCCTCCATGGTGCCAGAACAGCAAAAAAAAAAAAAAGAAACAACCCACATGGCATACTATTTTGGAAACTAAACCCCTCAAGAAATGTAACAAGGGGTATAGTGAGCCTTAACACACCACAGGTGTTTGACGACTTTGCGTTGAAGTTGGATGTGAAAATGGAAAATTTGATTTTTAACACTAAAATGATGGTGTTACCCCAAATTTTCTTTTTCACAAGGGGTAATAGGAGAAAATGAACCCCAAAATTTGAAGCCCAATTTCTCCCAATTAAGAAAATGCCCCATATGTGGACGTTAAGTGCTCTGCTGCCACTCTACAGGTCTCAGAACAGAAGATGCACCATTGGACTTTGGAAAGAGAATTTTGCAGACCAGAGCAGAAGATCGCCGATAACACTGATCTGTTCTATGTCCTATACATAGAACAGATCAGTATTAGCAATCATGGTATTGCTATGAATAGTCCCCTATGGGGACTATTCAAGTGTAAAAAAAATGTAAAAAAATGTAAAAGTAAAAGTAAAAAAAAGTGAAAAATCCCCTCCCCCAATAAAAAAAGTAAAACGGCCGTTTTTCCTATTTTACCCCCAAAAAGCGTAAAAAATCTATTTTATAGACATATTTGGTATCGCCACGTGCGTAAATGTCCGAAATATTAAAATAAAATGTTAATGATTCCGTATGGTGAACGGCGTGAACGTAAAAAAAAAATTCCAAAATTGCTACTTTTTGAATACATTTTATTTAAAAAAAATTATAAAAAATGTATTAAAAGTTTTTTATATGCAAATGTGGTATCAAAAAAAAGTAAAGATCACGGCGTAAAAAATGAGCCCTCATACCACCACTTATACGGAAAAATAAAAAAGTTAGAGGTCATCAAAATAAAGGGATTATAAACGTACTAATTTGGTTAAAAAGTTTGTGATTTTTTTTAAGCACAACAATAATATAAAAGTAAGTAATAATGGGTATCATTTTAATCGTATTGACCCTCAGAATAAAGAATACACGTCATTGTTACCGTAAATTGTACGTCGTGAAAACGAAACCTTCCAAAATTACCAAAATTGCGTTTTTCTTTTTAATTTCCCCACAAAAATAGTGTTTTTTTGTTGCTCCATACATTTTATGATATAATGAGTGATGTCATTACAAAGGACAACTGGTCGCGCAAAATAAAAGTCCTCCTACTAGTCTGTGGATGAAAATATAAAAGAGTTATGATTTTTAGAAGGCGAGGAGGAAAAAATGAAAACGTAGAAATTTAATTGTCTGAGTCCTTTAGGCCAAAATGAGCTGAGTCCTTAAGGGGTTAAAGCTGATGAGAGACTCATCAATAGCAACCTGCCTTCCAGGGACATAGGCCTCCCAAAATTTGGCCCCGAAGTGATTGATGACCGGCCTGATTTTATACAGGCGGTCATACGCGGGATAAGTTCGAGGGGGACATGCCACATTGTTACAGATTTGTCTGGTCAACCATCAAATTGACAAAGTCGTCACTGAAAAAAACCCTGAAATAGTCAATTTCAGTGAACGCGACAATGTCAACTTGATTCCTGAGTCGCCAACAAAACTCAGGAATCACGGGCTCGTGGTCTGCTGGCTGAGTCCAGACAAGTTCGCCGGTACCAGGCACCAGTAAACTTGGCTGGGGGGCTTGACTAGTATGAAAGCCAGGGGAACTCATATTAGCATGGGGTACAGGGTCAGGAGCAGAGGAGGTTTGCGGCCTCGCTTGGCGGCATCTCTGCCGCTTTGGTGACTCATCAAAACTAGATGAGGAGGAGGATGAGGAAATAAGGAAGGTGGGGTCTTCCTCATCCTCTGTGGTACTTTCATTGTCAGAGGCAAGTATGGCATATTCCTCCTCCGCTGGGGGGGTGTGTATGTGTGTGGGAAAAACTTTATTAGTGTATGTGTTTTATGTGGTGTGGTGCAAGACTACCTCCCTAACCCGCCCTAACCTAACTAAACCTACCCTAGCAGAAAAAAATATAAACTAAAATGGGGAAAAAAACGCTGATAAGTACTACAGGACTGATCAGCGGCGGGTGGGCTTTAGCAAACGGTGGCGGACCGCTCTTTTATGGCTAAGAGGGCCTGGCCACAGGTTTAGCAAAAAAAATAGGTCTGCGCCCCCCAAAAAACCCACTGCTGCAGACTGCAGTGACCCTGTATGGCCTGGGTCACACAGCTAAAGGTGCTGCAGACCCGCAGACACCTACAGATGTACACTGGGAAAAAAATTATCTTTTTTTTACCTCATAACTCTGTCCCTGCCTAATCTAAAACTGTCCCTAAACGCTGCTGTGCCAGGGGGGCACAGAACAATGCCAGATGGCACTTTTTGGACTTTGAGGGGGAAATACAGGACGGGGCTCTGATCCGCTCTGATCACCACCAGATGTAAAATGGTGCTGATCAGAGCGGAACAACATGCTCCTGCTCTCCTTCCCCCTCCTCATACATTATGATTGGTGCGGTCACTAAGACCACCCAATCACATCTGTACTGGGGGGTGGGGGGGGTGGCAACACTGCAACAGTACAGTACGGTTGGTGATTGGTGGTGTATATTACAACACTGTATATTACAACACTGATCACCATCCTTATCCAGGTCATTGGGTCACACGTAACCCAGATGACCCGGAATCGCCGCAGATTGCAGGTTTGTATTTACCGGCGATCGCCAATATGGAGGGTCCTCAGGACCTTCTTCGGCGAGGTGCCGGGATACCTGCTGAATGATTTCAGCAGGCATCCGGCTCCAATCCCCGCCCAGTGAGCAGCGAGGAACTGAATCGCAGCAAATCGCCGGTCTGAATTGACCGTCGATTTGCGGCGATCACCGATATGGGGGGACCTCAGGACCCCCCTCGGCGATGTGCCGGGATGCCTGCTGAATTATTTCAGCAGGCATCCCTGTCCCCACACGGTGGCCGGCAGGGACCGGAAATGCTCCGGGCGTACAGGTACGCCCTGAACCCTTAAGGATCGGGGATGCAGGGCGTGTGCATACGCCCTGCGTCCCCAAGAGGTTAAAGGGGATGTATCACCTAGATTTTTTCCCTCATTAGAGACAGATACTGAAACATGTTCTTTTTTTCTAATATGTTTCTATTTCCTGGTTGCAATTTCTTGTGCATTATTATGGGTGCTGCCATCTTGCCTGAGCTGTCTTCAACACCATTTAGAGATATTTTTTACAGCATGACCCATTGACATAGACAACAATAGACAGAACCTGTCTTCTTCAGATGAATTGAAGCATTACTGAGCATTCTCTGTGACCTTTTTAGAGGTCATTCTACAAGAAGGGGGTATGCTGATGTGGTGCCACAGGGTGCAAGGAATACCTGACTACTTTGTGATGCCAGGGTACTGTTAGCATATACATGGTCCGAGGTTGGAGACAGCTTCTCCTGGGCCAGATACGGGGAGTAAAGAAACACACCGACGTCATGTTACGGATAACTGTCTTTACTGAGCAGAGTGCAGATGGTATCACACAGACAGTATGATGCCGAGTGGAGAGGATGCAGTGTAACTTCTTGGGAGCCATGTTGCCTTGCTGGGACTTGTGGTGCTTTTCCCCCAGTTTATTAATACTGACTTGATATAAAACGGAAGATTGTTCCAGGTCGCTAGGGTTCTGACAAGGTCCTGAGACCTTCTCGGCCAGGCTTGAATTTCCTCTATGCAAGGAATTCCTTGCAGAATGACTGGATGAGACTTGAGATTAGATTTATTCTGGACTTCTCTCAGAGCTTCTCACACCTTAACCCCACTTGTGCTCAGCATGAGCTCACACAGGAACTGAGGTAACTCCTCCCCTCACTACTCTATATACTACTGAATTTAGGGGTTCCCATTGGCAGGCAGGGTCACATGGGTCCACACTGCTCCTCTATCGTAAAGGTATAACACATATATCAGTAACAGATATATTAACTATTTGATAAAGTGCTTAAACATAACAACTATAGCAACCAGTCCTTTAGTGGGCCCAACACCTGTGCCTCTGCCCAAGGAAGTCTGAAGCCCACAGGACAGCCTTTGGTGCTGGGACATCACACTGATCTCTGCTGTAAATGGTGGTGAATCCAGTGTTATCTATATACTGGTGTCACCTTTCACTGTGCTCCTGTGAAGAAAGGCATTACTAGGAAATGATCTGTACAGAACAGAAAGTGTTAGCTTAGTTCTAGCACTGGTGGACAGAATGGAAACGGCAACATTATGATAAAATATAGATAGGAAAATTAGAAAAAAACTAAAACTATTCAAAAATTTGGTTAACATAAAAACTTGATTTTAACAATACGTCATTTTCTGATGACACATTCCCTTAAAAAAAATGTTTACTGTGTTACATGATGATGAATGCCCACCACCAAGACTATCATCATATACTGTGCAATACTGGCGCCATAGCGTTGTGGTAGTAGTTCAGCAGTGATGTGTGTGTGGAGATTTGAGGATGTATAGAAGTGTATAAAGGTACATTCGCGAATATATGGACGAATATTCGTCATATATTCGCGACTATTCGCATATTCGTAATATTCTCGTTTTATTTTCGCATATGCGAACATTCACGTATGCGAAAATTAACATATGCGAAAATTAGTATATACAAAATTAGCATACGCAAAAGTTCGCATATGCGAAAATTATCATATGCTAATTTTCGCATATGCGAATTTTCGTCCGGCAGTCTCACACAGTAGTATTACAGCCTTCTTTACACCACACAAGCTGGAAGCAGAGAGGGATGATCACTGTGATGTGTGCTGTGAAGAAAAAAAATAAAAATAAACGAATATTCGTAATTACGAATATATAGCGCTATATTCGCGAAATTCGCGAATTTGCGAATATGCGATATTCGCGAATAATATTCGAATTGCGAATATTCGCGAGCAACACTAATTAGTATGTGTTAGTCCACCCCAGTGTGTACTCCTGAGCACAGCTAAGCTCAGGTGTGTGCAGTGTTCTGTCTCCTAAGCTGAGGCCTACTTTAGTTTTATCCCTAGTCATCCTACAAGTGTCACTCACGGGAGAAATACAGGTCCCTACCGAATCAGTTACAGTGCCTTGGAAGGATCCTAGCTACCAGATCATCAAATCTTACAATTCCATCTGGTGAAAAGCACCACAAGTCTCAGAATAGCAACAAATCTCGTAAGGGGTACACTGCAATCTCACACTAAGGCCAGTTGTCTGTGTTTTACCAACTTCACAAGCTCAGTAAAAGCAGTTAACCGTAACCTGACGTCGGCGTGTTTATTAACTC
The DNA here is from genome assembly GCF_029499605.1 of Hyla sarda. Taxonomy (NCBI): domain Eukaryota; kingdom Metazoa; phylum Chordata; class Amphibia; order Anura; family Hylidae; genus Hyla; species Hyla sarda. Next base: position 109,446,529 of record NC_079198.1, on the reverse strand, counting down.
ATCGTGACTGGCCCAGGAAAACTGCTTCCCACCTTTGGACCGTGGTTTGGATAAACGGTGCCCTGGCGTCACAAAGTATTCAAGGTTTGTCCTGCTAACACCCAGTGGCTGCCACAAGAGTGTATAATGGTGTAAAAGAGTGTGTGGGTGTGTATGAGTTTGTATGACAATGTATGAGCATATATAGGAGTGTAGTTATTCATGCAGGTGTTGTTGCTTTTTAAAAATATTTTCACTTATTTGCTGCAGTTTTGATAAACACTTTTTAGGTTTTCTTTGGTATACAGGGATTCTCTATCCCCATTAGGTGGCAGTCCTTGGCTCGCTGTTCATTATTCGTCACTCTTTATCTGGTATGTATGCTTTTAAGAACGATGTGCGGAGCATTTTGACAGTTTCTTGTTGGGATCCATTTAACATTTTGCTTATTCTTCAAAGTGTTTCTGTGCAGCTCTTGTGACAATTTCCATGTAAACCTGTGACCCCCGGAGCTGAGATGCTTCATTTTGTGTCACACATGAATAGTTCAGTAAAATGCGTCTTCCCACCGATCACCGAGAGGCAGGATTCGGCTGTTTGAAGTTTCCGCCCTTCGGTGGTGGGGCATGATGTGTTTAGGAGATTGGACTGTTCTACAACTAATCCATGGCGGTTAATCTCAGTTTTAGCTCACGGCTCCATCATCCTTATAGATAAAAACAAATGGGACACCACAACCTGAAATGTGCTGAGCTACTTACCTCCGCCCTCTCCTCTCTACTAGGTCACAAGGAAAGAAGTCGCAGAAAAACTCAGTTTCTTCACAAAGAGCTGATGTAGGGGCATTTATTTATTACTATTATTACACAGGGTCACTCACATTCAGATATCATCTGTTCTCAGTCACTTCAGAAACAATCACCTTAACTTATCTTGTACTAATACATAATACTAATGCAAGTCTCTGGTCACCTCCAGAGCTGCACTGACTATTCTGCTGTTATATCATGTTTTATATGTGGTGTCCCGGTGCTGTCTTTCATACTGCACCTTGTGTGCTGGGTCCCCAAAGTCAGAGTTCCTTAGTACTGTTGTGGTCCGCTTGCTGAGATAACCCCTAGTCACCTCTTAGTTCCTTAATTATATGTGTTACATCTATATAATTAGTGTAAATGTATTTATCTATATAGTGTCTGTAGGACCTTAGGTCGCATGACTAATGTTTCTACTGTGATGGTATGTTAAAGGACCTCCCAGGTCAAGTGAGTAGTCACATGTTCTACCATAATCCTTTGTGTAAAGGACTGACAGTTGGGTTGAACCAATCAGCTCAAGGCCAGCCCCTGCCCATATAAGGGAGCTGCCAGCCAATCCTCAAGCTTTTGTTCCTGATCATCTCTAGAGAAAGCATCACTCTGTACAATTCTGCAAGAGAACTTAGGCCTGAAGCCTAACAATCCCGCAACTTACTAATCATGAGTTACTAAATCAAATCCCCGCTAAAGCTAGCGTGACTGCTGGACCTAAAACCAATCCCCTTAATCCAGCGGAACAGCGTAAATCAATCTGCAGAGCTTAGACTCACAAGGTCTCAACCAACTGTCAGGATCCTCATAGACTGTACATATGTAAAGACTGTTCCTGTTTTACCTCTGCATAAAATCTGCAGTAAAGTTTCCGACAGTTTTCTGAAGCTCCGGTTGTGGACAATCATTTATTCCTCCCTATCGTTCTTGGAACGGGTGGCGATAGTATATATTGAGGAGCCCTCACCCTGGCGTCACGACAGTTAAGGGTTAAACCAGCACCCTTTCATCACTGTACAGCTACACCCCATATACCTTATACCCCACAAGCTCACCACATATATTCCAGTCACTTCCAGAGCTGCAGTCACTATTCTGCTGTTATATCATGTTTTATATTCCAGTCACTTCCAGAGCTGCAGTCACTATTCAGAAAGGCCAGGAATGGACAGAATGGGAATGTAGGGCCAACATGACAGGGGGAGTAAGGGCAGCAAGGAAAGGGTGTTTGGAGGAGGGAGGTCAGTGTGAGGTGGAGGGGTCAATGGCAGGTGAAGGGGCGGCCTTTGGGAGGTGATATAAGGGGGGCAAGGAGTGGCGGGAAGGCAGTCTGGAGCCAGGAGTGTCACGGTGCCGGCTGGCAGGAGGTGGATCCTCTGTGCCAGAGAGGGATTGGCGTGGACCGTGCTAGTGGACCGGTTCTAAGTCACTACTGGTGTTCACCAGAGCCCGCCGCAAAGCGGGATGGACTTGCTGCGGCGGTAGTGACCAGGTCGTATCCACTAGCAACGGCTCAACCTCTCTGACTGCTGAAGATAGGCGCGGTACAAGGGAGTAGACAGAAGCAAGGTCGGACGTAGCAGAAGGTCGGGGCAGGCAGCAAGGATCGTAGTCAGGGGCAACGGCAGGAGGTCTGGAACACAGGCTAGGAACACACAAGGGAACGCTTTCACTGGCACAATGGCAACAAGATCCGGCGAGGGAGTGCAGGGGAAGTGAGGTATACATAGGGAGTGCACAGGTGAACACACTGATTAGAACCACTGCGCCAATCAGCGGCGCAGTGGCCCTTTAAATCGCAGAGACCCGGCGCGCGCGCGCCCTAGGGAGCGGGGCCGCGCGCGCCGGGACAGGACCGACGGAGAGCGAGTCAGGTACGGGAGCCGGGGTGCGCATCGCGAGCGGGCGCCACCCGCATCGCGAATCGCATCCCGGCTGGAGGCGGTATCGCAGCGCACCCGGTCAGTGGATCTGACCGGGGCGCTGCGGGAGCGAGAGTGTAGCGAGCGCTCCGGGGAGGAGCGGGGACCCGGAGCGCTCGGCGTAACAGTACCCCCCCCCCCTTGGGTCTCCCCCTCTTCTTGGAGCCTGAGAACCTGAGGACCAGACTTTTATCTAGGATATTGTCCTCAGGTTCCCAGGATCTCTCTTCAGGACCACAGCCCTCCCAGTCAACCAAAAAGAAGGTTTTTCCTCTGACCTTTTTGGAGGCCAGTATCTCCTTTACAGGAAAGATGTCTGAAGAACCGGAGACAGGAGTGGGAGAGATAAGTTTAGGAGAGAAACGGTTGATGATGAGTGGTTTAAGAAGAGAAACGTGAAAGGCATTAGGAATACGAAGAGAAGGAGGGAGAAGAAGTTTATAAGAGACAGGATTAATCTGGCACAAAATTTTGAAAGGACCAAGATAGCGTGGTCCCAATTTGTAGCTGGGAACACGGAAGAGGACATATTTAGCGGAGAGCCATACCTTGTCTCCGGGAGAAAAAATGGGGGGAGCTCTTCTTTTCTTATCAGCAAACTTCTTCATGCGTGATGAAGCCTGTAAGAGAGAATTTTGGGTCTCTTTCCATATGGTGCAAAGATCACGAGTTATTTCATCCACAGCGGGCAAACCAGAGGGCAAGGGAGTAGGGAGGGGGGGAAGAGGGTGACGGCCGTACACCACGAAAAATGGGGATTTGGAAGAAGATTCAGAAACTCTGAAGTTATACGAGAATTCGGCCCATGGTAGAAGATCTGCCCAGTCATCCTGGCGGGAGGAAACAAAATGCCGTAAATAATCACCCAGGACCTGGTTAATTCTTTCTACTTGCCCATTGGATTGAGGATGATAAGCAGAAGAAAAGTTTAATTTAATCTTGAGTTGTTTACAGAGAGCCCTCCAGAATTTTGACACGAATTGGACGCCTCTATCCGAGACGATCTGCGTGGGCAACCCGTGAAGACGAAAAATGTGTACAAAAAATTGTTTTGCCAACTGAGGCGCAGAAGGAAGACCAGGAAGAGGGATGAAATGTGCCATCTTGGAGAATCGATCAACGACCACCCAAACAACAGTGTTGCCACGGGATGAGGGTAAGTCTGTAATAAAGTCCATACCAATCAGAGACCAAGGTTGTTCGGGAACAGGCAGAGGATGAAGAAGACCAGCGGGCTTCTGGCGAGGAGTCTTATCCCGGGCACAGACAGTGCAGGCCCGCACAAAATCAACAACATCCGTCTCCAGAGTCGGCCACCAATAGAAACGAGAGATGAGTTGCACGGATTTCTTGATGCCCGCATGGCCTGCGAGATGGGAGGAGTGACCCCATTTGAGGATTCCGAGGCGTTGGCGTGGAGTGACGAAGGTCTTCCCTGGAGGAGTTTGCCTGATGGAGGCTGGAGAAGTGGAGATCAGGCAGTCAGGAGGAATGATGTGTTGCGGAGAGAGCTCTACTTCCGAGGCATCCGAGGAACGAGAGAGAGCATCGGCCCTGATGTTCTTATCGGCAGGCCGAAAGTGAATTTCAAAATTAAATCGGGCAAAGAACAGAGACCACCTGGCCTGGCGAGGATTCAGCCGTTGGGCAGACTGGAGATAGGAGAGATTTTTGTGATCGGTGTAAATAATAACTGGAAATCTTGATCCCTCCAGCAGATGCCTCCATTCCTCAAGTGCTAATTTAATGGCTAGTAGCTCTCGATCCCCGATGGAGTAGTTCCTCTCCGCCGGAGAGAAGGTCCTAGAAAAAAAACCACAAGCAACAGCATGCCCGGAAGAATTTTTTTGTAGAAGGACCGCTCCCGCTCCTACTGAGGAGGCATCTACCTCCAATAGGAAGGGTTTAGATGGGTCAGGTCTGGAGAGCACGGGAGCAGAAGAAAAGGCAGACTTGAGCTGTTTAAAGGCGTCTTCCGCTTGAGGAGGCCATGACTTAGGATTGGCATTCTTTTTGGTTAAAGCCACGATAGGAGCCACAATGGTGGAAAAATGCGGAATAAATTGTCTGTAATAATTGGCGAACCCCAAAAAACGTTGGATAGCACGGAGTCCGGAGGGGCGTGGCCAATCTAAGACAGCAGAGAGTTTGTCTGGATCCATTTGTAGTCCCTGGCCAGAGACCAAGTATCCTAGGAAAGGAAGAGATTGACATTCAAACAGACATTTCTCCATCTTGGCATAAAGTTGATTGTCACGAAGTCTCTGAAGAACCATGCGGACATGCTGGCGGTGTTCTTCTAGGTTGGCAGAAAAAATCAGGATATCGTCCAGATACACAACAACACAGGAATATAAGAGATCACGAAAAATTTCATTAACAAAGTCTTGGAAGATGGCAGGGGCGTTGCACAGGCCAACGGGCATGACCAGATACTCAAAGTGTCCATCTCTAGTGTTAAATGCCGTTTTCCATTCATCCCCCTCTCTGATGCGGATGAGATTATAAGCACCTCTTAAGTCCAGTTTGGAAAAGATGTGGGCACCTTGGAGGCGATCAAAGAGTTCAGAGATAAGAGGTAGAGGGTAGCGGTTCTTTACCGTGATTTTGTTAAGACCGCGGTAGTCAATGCAAGGGCGTAGGGAGCCATCTTTTTTGGACACAAAGAAAAATCCGGCTCCGGCAGGAGAGGAGGATTTGCGGATAAAGCCCTTTTTTAAATTTTCCTGGATGTACTCAGACATAGCAAGAGTCTCTGGGGCGGACAGAGGATAAATTCTGCCCCGGGGTGGAGTAGTGCCCGGGAGGAGGTCAATAGGACAGTCATAAGGCCTGTGAGGAGGAAGAGTCTCAGCTTGTTTTTTGCAAAACACATCAGCAAAGTCCATATAGGCCTTAGGGAGACCGGTTACAGGGGGAACCACAGGATCACGGCAGGGAGTACTGGTAACCGGTTTAAGGCAGTCCTTGAAACAAGAGGTACCCCAACTCTTGATCTCCCCTGTGGACCAATCCAGGGTTGGGGAATGGTGTTGAAGCCAGGGTAGTCCAAGGAGAATTTCGGAAGTGCAATTGGAGAGGACCAAAAACTCAATTCTTTCGTGATGAGGTCCGATGCACATTAGGAGGGGTTCCGTGCGGTAACGCACGGCACAGTCCAATCTTTCATTGTTAACGCAATTGATGTAAAGAGGTCTGGCGAGACTGGTCACTGGGATGTTGAACCTGTTGATGAGAGAGGCCAAAATAAAGTTTCCTGCAGATCCGGAATCCAAGAAGGCCTTAGTGGAGAAGGAGAAGGTAGAGGCAGATATCCGCACAGGCACAGTAAGACGTGGAGAAGCAGAGTTGACATCAAGGACTGTTTCACCTTTGTGCGGAGTCAGCGTACGTCTTTCCAGGCGGGGAGGACGGATAGGACAATCCTTCAGGAAGTGTTCGGTACCGTCACAGTACAGGCAGAGATTCTCCATGCGGCGTCGTGTCCTCTCTTGAGGTGTCAGGCGAGACCGGTCAACTTGCATAGCCTCCACGGCGGGAGGCACAGGAACGGATTGCAGAGGACCAGAGGAGAGAGGAGCCGGGGAGAAAAAACGCCTCGTGCGAACAAAGTCCATATCCTGGCGGAGCTCCTGACGCCTTTCGGAAAAACGCATGTCAATGCGAGTGGCTAGATGAATGAGTTCATGTAGGTTAGCAGGAATTTCTCGTGCGGCCAGAACATCTTTAATGTTGCTGGATAGGCCTTTTTTTAAAGGTCGCGCAGAGGGCCTCATTATTCCAGGAAAGTTCTGAAGCAAGAGTACGGAATTGCACGGCGTACTCGCCAACGGAAGAATTACCCTGGACCAGGTTCAGCAGGGCAGTCTCAGCAGAAGAGGCTCGGGCAGGTTCCTCAAAGACACTTCGAATTTCCGAGAAGAAGGAGTGTACAGAGGCAGTGACGGGGTCATTGCGGTCCCAGAGCGGTGTGGCCCATGACAGAGCTTTTCCAGACAGAAGGCTGACTACGAAAGCCACCTTAGACCTTTCAGTAGGAAACTGGTCCGACATCATCTCCAAGTGCAGGGAACATTGTGAAAGAAAGCCACGGCAAAACTTAGAGTCCCCATCAAATTTATCCGGCAAGGATAGTCGTAGGCCTGAGGCGGCCACTCGCTGCGGAGGAGGTGCAGGAGCTGGCGGAGGAGATGATTGCTGAAGCTGAGGTAGTAGCTGCTGTAGCATCACGGTCAGTTTAGACAGCTGGTGGCCTTGTTGCACTATCTGTTGTGACTGCTGGGCGACCACCGTGGTGAGGTCGGCGACAACTGGCAGAGGAACTTCAGCGGGATCCATGGCCGGATCTACTGTCACGGTGCCGGCTGGCAGGAGGTGGATCCTCTGTGCCAGAGAGGGATTGGCGTGGACCGTGCTAGTGGACCGGTTCTAAGTCACTACTGGTGTTCACCAGAGCCCGCCGCAAAGCGGGATGGACTTGCTGCGGCGGTAGTGACCAGGTCGTATCCACTAGCAACGGCTCAACCTCTCTGACTGCTGAAGATAGGCGCGGTACAAGGGAGTAGACAGAAGCAAGGTCGGACGTAGCAGAAGGTCGGGGCAGGCAGCAAGGATCGTAGTCAGGGGCAACGGCAGGAGGTCTGGAACACAGGCTAGGAACACACAAGGGAACGCTTTCACTGGCACAATGGCAACAAGATCCGGCGAGGGAGTGCAGGGGAAGTGAGGTATACATAGGGAGTGCACAGGTGAACACACTGATTAGAACCACTGCGCCAATCAGCGGCGCAGTGGCCCTTTAAATCGCAGAGACCCGGCGCGCGCGCGCCCTAGGGAGCGGGGCCACGCGCGCCGGGACAGGACCGACGGAGAGCGAGTCAGGTACGGGAGCCGGGGTGCGCATCGCGAGCGGGCGCCACCCGCATCGCGAATCGCATCCCGGCTGGAGGCGGTATCGCAGCGCACCCGGTCAGTGGATCTGACCGGGGCGCTGCGGGAGCGAGAGTGTAGCGAGCGCTCCGGGGAGGAGCGGGGACCCGGAGCGCTCGGCGTAACAAGGAGAAAGTTTGGACGGTGTACCCTGTGTTACCCACCTTGAGCATGGCGGACTTGGATGCCCTTGTGGAGCAGATCCGGGAAGAGGCCCAGCGGAGGGGATCCGGATGGCTGTCAGCGTTGCTGCGGACCTCGGCGGCGGGAGCGGCTCCAGTGGCGGCTGTGGAGAGAAGATCTAGTGGCCGGAGGTCCCCTCGACTGGAGAGGCTGAGTCCGGAAGTCGTACCGCGGACCAGGGGGAGGCACGGGAGCCTCGTTCGGGACCCTCCAGCGGCTGTGGGGCTGCCTACAGCCCGGGCAGCGTCCGCAGCGGCCGGGAGGAATCCAGGGGGGCGGCCTGGTCCGGCTGCTTTTACGGAGCCTGCGCCGCGGGCCTTCACTTCCGGCGGCGGCGTAGGACGTCATCAGGGAGAGACGGCCTGGCCGAGTGCTGATGCACCGGCAGATGCACCGGCACGGGTCCAGCGTGGATGCCGGAGGAGGAGCGGCCCGTCGGGGCAGGCGAGAGTCCCAGGTGAGGGGCAGAGAGAGGCTGGTGGGAGTCCAGAGTGCTATTCCAGGCGGACCTTTGGAGGAGGAGAGGGGTTCCGGCCGTGCGACCAGTGCGAGGGGCCTGCAGGCCACGACAGGTGCCCGTCGTGGAGCCTTGGGGTGCACCAGAGATGCTACAGACGGGACCTCGGCGGAGGGGCGGGGTCCAGGCCAAGACGGCGGCGTGGAGCGGGGCCAGGAGGCCGCAACCGGGGCCTGGCGGGGCGCCAGGAGCTGGACAGTTCGGATGAGGATTTGAATGGTGCTGTGGCCCTGGATGGAGCTGGGGGCCAGCGGCGGTCCGGCGTGGTGGCTGCTGCAGGACGGGGGAGGGCAACCAGCCAGGCCCCTAGTGCTTCTGGAGAAGACCTGTCGGAGGATGCGGGAGTATCGCCTGTGAGGGAGCGCGGTCATGGTTTCGGGCCACGGTCTGCGGTGAACCGGGTGGATGCTGTGGACACGGCTGGGGGCCCTGGGCCCAGGAGTCTGGATGCTGCTGATGGAGCTGGAGCTGCTGGAGAGACAACCGCTGGCCCGACGGCTGCAGTGAGGTTGGGTGAGTGTACCACCTTCTCTAGCTCGGGTGGGGGGGAGCGGGGGTTGTGGGAGGGGATTCACACTTTGTTGCGGGATGTCCAGGGCTTGTTGAGGGAGAGGGCGGGGCAGTCAGGTTCGCCCGCGGCGGTTTGGGGGCCGGCTAGTGGGGCAGGGACTGTGTCGGGGGTGACCACGGTGGCCGTGAATCCGGTGGCTTGAGCTGGGAGCGCTGGCGCGGTACAAGGGAGCCCAGTGGGTTCAGCGGAGAGCGCTTGCGCGGTAGGGGGTGCTGGTGCGGCGCCGGTTGCTTCAGTGGAGCGCGTGGGTGATGATGTGCGCATGGCGGACTCGGCACGCGGTGCTGTGTATTGAGGGGCCGTTGGGGGCGCATTTAAAGGCAGAAGTGAGGGAGAAGATTTGGCGGGGGAGTATGTGGAGATTTTCTCGCTGCTCCCGTTGGAGAAATTCAATCTGGATAGGGTGAAGCCAGATGAATCTAAGAAGGAGCAGGAGGAACGCCGGCGGTATCGGCTGATACCACGGACGTTCGCTAATTGGCTGCCGGCGTTTGCTATTTTAGCGAGTGTGATTGGTGAGAAGGCGCCGGTTTGTTTTGTTACTTAGACTCGGTGGGGGAGGCTTACCGGGTGTATGGAGGCACTGCTTGGCTACGTTATGACGAGCAGTTACGCCAGAGGAAGGCAGTTAGGCGATCGTTGAAATGGGACCACAAGGATATCAGCTTGTGGATGCGGTTAATGGCGGCACCTAAGGCTGGGGGGGGGTCAGCAGCCCTTTCAGGAGAGGGCCGGTGGTTCAGGATCAGGGTCCGGGCGGTCGGCAGTGGGAGCAAAAGGCTATTGCTGGCAGTTCAACATGGGACAATGCAAGTTCGGCAGCGACTGTCGTTTCAAGCATGAGTGCTCCGGTTGCTGGGGCGCCCACGCCTTGTCCAGGTGTTTTAGGAAGGGCAAGGGGACAGGGGGTTATGCTGAGCACAAGAGGGGCAATGCCGGTGATGGTGTCAAGAATGCGGCCGTTTCTCGACCGATCTCCAAATAGGCGCGTGGCGGAGTTGTTGGCTGCGGGTTTTGAATTTGGGTTTAGGATTCCTTGTGAGTCGGCGCGGCCGGTGGGTTTAGTCAGGAATCTGGCGTCGGCGTTGAAGCAGCCGGGGGTGGTTTTGGAGAAGCTGATGAAGGAGGTGCACTTGGGGCGCATGGCGGGCCTGTTTTCGGTTTTGCCTTTGGAGGATTTGTGGGTGTCTCCGCTGGGTTTGGTTCCTAAGAAGGAACCGAATAAGTTCCGGATTATTCACCATCTGTCCCACCCGGGGGGGGGGTGGGTCGGTTAATGATGGGATTGACCTGGAATTGTGTACGGTGACGTACACGTCTTTTGATAAGGCGGTGGAGTGGGTGCGTAGGTATGGGGCTGGGGCGTTGTTAGCCAAAACGGATGTGGAGGCGGCGTTCCGGTTGCTCCCGGTTCATCCCCAGAGTTTTTACTTGTTGGGTTGCTGTTGGGAGGGTCAGTTTTTTGTGGATAAGTGTTTGCCCATGGGATGCTCCATCTCGTGTGCTTATTTTGAGTTTTTCAGTATGTTCCTGGAGTGGGTGGTGCGGAAGGAGTCGCAGGTGGACTCCGTTCTACACTACCTAGACGATCTTCTGTTCATTGGCCCTAAGGGCTCGGCTTTGTGTGCAGTGTTGTTGCAGACTATGGAGAGGCTGGCGGGTTATTTTGGGGTGCCGCTTGCGGCGGACAAGACTGAAGGGGCGGCGACTGAGTTAAAGTTTTTAAGTATTGTTATTGATACGGAGGCGATGGAGTGTCGCTTGCCGGCGTATAAGTTATGTGAACTTCAAGGGGCGGTGGCCTCTGCGGTTCGGGTGAATAAGTTGCAGTTGAGGGAGTTGCAGTCTCTTTTGGGGCGTTTGAATTTTGCCTGCCGCATCATGCCGATGGGCAGGGTGTTTTGTAGACGGTTGGCGGCCTCGGGGGGGTTGCGGCGGCCGCATCATTATGTGCGTTTACCTGTGGACATGCGGGAGGATTTGAAAGTGTGGGGGCAGTTTTTTGGAGACGTATAATAGAAGGACGATGGTTATGGAGCGACAGGTTTTTAATGCAGAGTTGGAGCTTTTTACGGATGCGTCTGGCAGCTGTGGTTTTGGTGCGTTTTTTCAGGGCAGATGGTGTGCGGGGGAGTGGCCGGAGTCGTGGCGAGGTCAGGGTTGGGTGCGCAACTTGGCGCTCCTGGAATTGTTTCCTCTGTTGTTGGAGGTAGAGATTTGGGGCGATCGGCTGCGGAATCGCAAAGTCTGCTTTAGATGTGATAACCTTGGGGTGGTGCAGGCAGTTAATTCTCAGACGGCGCACTCATCTCCTGTGGTGCGTTTATTGCGTTATTATGCCCAGGGGTTTCCTTGACGCTGGTTTGAGTGTGGCTATGGGTTTGGTCCGGAGTTCGATTAGTGAGTCTACCTGGAATGCTTATAGTACTGCGTGGCGGGAGTGGGAATCGGTGGTGCATGAGGTGGGTGAAGTTGAAGTGCAGGATGATTGGGCAGTGGTGTTGCTGTTTTTTGTTGGCCGGTTGTTTGGGGACGGAGTGTCGCCGTCGGGCTTATCCAGGCGACTGGCGGCCATTGCATTTTGGTTTAAGTTGAGGGGTCATCCGGATGTTTCAAAGTCTTTCCTGGTGCGACAAGCTGCACAGGGTTTTAGAAGGGGGCCGGGGAAGCGGGATTCCAGGCGCCCGGTGTCTTATCCGTTGTTGTTAAGAGTGGGTGGAGTGTTGGGATCGGTGTGGGTTTCGGGGTATGAGGTGGTTTTGTTTAGGGCCGCTTTCTCACTGGCTTTCTGTGGTGCGTTTATGGTAGGGGAATTGGTGTCTCCTAGTTAACGGGTGACTGGTGCTTTTCGTTGGTCGGATGTGAGAGTGGTCGAGTCTGTCTTGGAGTGCCAGTTGCGGCGCTCTAAGACGGATCAGGTGGACAGAGGGGTAGTGGTGCGCATGGCGGTTTTGAAGGGGTCGGCTATGTGTCCGGTTAGAGCGTTCTTGGATTTCGCCGCTGTGCGGCCGTGCTGCGGGGACTCGTTGCTGGTTCATAGTAATGGGGAGTGTTTGTCCAGATTTCAGTTTATTCAAGTGTTTAGGAGGTGTTTGGCTGCGCTGAGGGGAGGAGTTCGGGTTTTCAGTTCCTATTCATTTAGGATTGGTGCGGCTACGGAGGCTTCCCGGTGGGGATTAGGTCCGGACGTAGTTAAGAAGATAGGTAGATGGGAATCTGACCGCTTTAAACTGTATGTGGCGGGAAGGCAGTCTGGAGCCAGGAGAAAGTTTGCCCACCCGCCCTTTGGTGTGTGGCTGTGTTCCTTGTCATGGCGGCAGGAGGAGGAGGGGGAAGAGGAGGTATTGAAGGAGAAGGAGGCGTGGTGATGGTGTTGTGCAGCTGGGGCGGTACCCTGCTGGGCTTGAAAAACCCCTGCGGGCATGGTCCCAAAGGGAGGAGAAGGTGTCCTGGGGTTAAGTTTATGGATGACCCAGGGCAAAGTAAGAGATCAGAAGGTCATGTCGCCTCTAAGTCCCCCTCCTTTGTATGACGCAGATGGTTTGCACTAATGTTTGCACTGTTATATTTATTGATGGTTATTTAACCCCTTAAGGACCAGGCCATTTTATACCTTAAGGACCGGAGCGTTTTTTGCAATTCTGACCACTGTCACTTTAAACATTAATAACTCTGGAATACTTTTAGTTATCATTCTGATTCCGAGATTGTTTTTTCGTGACATATTCTACTTTAACTTAGTGGTAAAATTTTATGGTAACTTGCATCCTTTCTTGGTGAAAAATCCCAAAATTTGATGAAAAAAATGAAAATGTTGCATTTTTCTAACTTTGAAGCTCTCTGCTTGTAAGGAAAATGGATATTCAAAATATATTTTTTTTGAGGTCACATATACAATATGTCTACTTTATGTTTGCATCATAAAATTTATGAGTTTTTACTTTTGGAAGACACCATAGGGCTTCAAAGTTCAGTAGCAATTTTGAAATTTTTCACAAAATTTTCAAACTCACTATTTTTCAGGGACCAGTTCAGTTTTGAAGTGGATTTGAAGGGTCTTCATATTAGAAATACCCCATAAAAGACCCCATTATAAAAACTACACCCCCTAAAGTATTCAAAAAAACATTCAGTAAGTGTATTAACCCTTTAGGTGTTTCACAGGAATAGCAGCAAAGTGAAGGAGAAAATTCAAAATCTTCATTTTTTACACTCGCATGTTCTTGTAGACCCAATTTTTGAATTTTTGCAAGGGATAAAAAGGAGAAAATTTTTACTTGTATTTGAAACCCAATTTCTCTCGAGTAAGCACATACCTCATATGTCTATGTTAATTGTTCAGCGGGCGCAGTAGAGGGCTCAGAAGGGAAGGAGCGACAAATGGTTTTTGGGGGGCATGCCGCATTTAGGAAGCCCCTATGGTGCCAGGACAGCAAAAAAAAACACATGGCATACCATTTTGGAAACTAGACTCCTCAGGGAACGTAACAAGGGGTAATGTGAACCTTAATACCCTACAGGTGATTCACGACTTTTGCATATGTAAAAAAAATATATATATTTTTTTACCTAAAATGCTTGGTTTCCCAAAAATTTTACATTTTTAAAAAGGGTAATAGCAGAAAATACCCCCCAAAATTTGAAGCCCAATTTCTCCCGATACAGAAAACACCTCGCATGGGGGTAAAAAGTGCTCTGCTGGTGCACTACAGGTCTCAGAAGAGAAGGAGTCACATTTGGCTTTTTGAAAGCAAATTTTGCTCTGGGGGCATGCCGCATTTAGGAAGCCCCTATGGTGCCAGAACAGCAAAAAAAAAACACATGGCATACCATTTTGGAAACTAGACCCCTCGGGGAACGTAACAAGGGGTAACGTGAACCTTAATGCCCTACAGGTGTTTCACGACTTTTGCATATGTAAAAAAAAAAAATTTTTTTTACCTAAAATGCTTGTTTTCACAAAATGTTTACATTTTTAAAAAGGGTAATAGCGGAAAATACCCCCCAAAATTTGAAGCCCAATTTCTCCCGATTCAGAAAACACCCCATATGGGGATGAAAAGTGCTCTGCTGGCGCACTACAGGTCTCAGAAGAGAAGGAGTAACATTTGGCTTTTTGAAAGAAAATTTTGCTCTGGGGGCATGCCGCATTTAGGAAGCCCCTATGGTGCCAGAACAGCAAAAAAAAAAACATGGCATACCATTTTGGAAACTAGACCCCTCGGGGAACGTAACAAGGGGTAATGTGAACCTTAATACCCTACAGGTGTTTCACGACTTTTGCATATGTAAAAAAATATATATTTTTTTTACCTAAAATGCTTGGTTTCCCAAAATTTTTACAATTTTAAAAAGGGTAATAGCAGAAAATACCCCCCAAAATTTGAAGCCCAATTTCTCCCGATTCAGAAAACACCCCATATGGATGTGAAAAGTGCTCTGCTGGCGCACTACAGGTCTCAGAAGAGAAGGAGTCACATTTGGCTTTTTGAAAGCAAATTTTGCTCTGGGGGCATGCCGCATTTAGGAAGCCCCTATGGTGCCAGGACAGCAAAAAAAACACACATGGCATACTATTTTGGAAACTAGACCCCTCGGGGAACGTAACAAGTGGTAATTTGAACCTTAATACCCTACAGGTGTTTCACGACTTTTGCATATGTAAAAAAATATATTTTTTTTTTACCTAAAATGCTTGTTTTCCCAAAAATTTTACATTTTTTAAAAGGGTAATAGCAGAAAATACCCCCCAAAATTTGAAGCCCAATTTCTCCCGAGTACGGCGATACCCCATATGTGGCCCTAAACTGTTGCCTTGAAATACGACAGGGCTCCAAAGTGAGAGCGCCATGCGCATTTGAGGCCTAAATTAGGGACTTGCATAGGGGTGGACATAGGGGTATTCTACGCCAGTGATTCCCAAACAGGGTACCTCCAGCTGTTGTAAAACTCCCAGCATGCCTGGACAGTCAACGGCTATCTGGCAATACTGGGAGTAGTTGTTTTGCAACAGCTGGAGGCTCCGTTTTGGAAACAGTGGCGTACCAGACGTTTTTCATTTTTATTGGGGAGGGGGGCTGTGTAGGGGTATGTGCATATGTAGTGTTTTTTACTTTTTATTTTATTTTGTGTTAGTGTAGTGTAGTGTTTTTAGGGTACAGTCGCACGGGCGGGGGTTCACAGTAGTTTCTCGCTGGCAGTTTGAGCTACGGCAGAAAATTTGACGCAGCTCAAACTTGCAGCCGGATACTTACAGTAATCCTCCGCCCATGTGAGTGTACCCTGTACGTTCACATTGGGGGGGGGGGACATCCAGCTGTTGCAAAACTACAACTCCCAGCATGTACGGTCTATCAGTGCATGCTGGGAGTTGTAGTTTTGCAACCGCTGGAGGCTCCGTTTTGGAAACAGTGGCGTACCAGACGTTTTTCATTTTTATTGGGGAGGGGGGCTGTGTAGGGGTATGTGTATATGAAGTGTTTTTTACTTTTTATTTTATTGTGTGTTAGTGTAGTGTAGTGTTTTTAGGGTACAGTCACACGGGCGGGGGATTCACTACTTAACTCAGTGTGCCTTCAGCTGTTGCAAAACTACAACTCTCAGCAGTCACCGACAGCCAACGGGCATGCTGGGAGTTGTAGTTATGCAACCAGCAGATGCACCACTACAACTCCCAGCATGCACTTTAGCTGATTGTGCAAGCTGGGAGTTGTAGTTACACAACAGCTGAAGGTACACTTTTCCATAGAAAGAATGTGCCTCCAGCTGTTGCAAAACTACAAGTCCCAGCATGCCCATAAGGGCATGCTGGGAGTTGTGGTGGTCTGCCTCCTGCTGTTGCATAACTACAGCTCCCAGCATGCCCTTATTGCATGCTGGGAGCTGTTGCTAAGCAACAGCAGGAGGCTGTCACTCACCTCCAACGATCCAGCCGCACAGGTCAGTCCCTCGTCGTCTCCGCCGCCGCCGCTGCTTCTGGGGCCCCGATCCCAACAGGGGCGCCGGGGATCGGGGTCCCCAGCACCCGGGGTGCACGTCCCGCACCCGCTCACGTCCTCCGGAAGAGGGGCGAAGCGGGTTGCGGGAGTGACACCCGCAGCAGGCGCCCTGATTGGTCGGCCGGTAATCCGGCCGACGAATCAGGGCGATCGTGAGGTGGCACCAGTGCCACCTCACCCCTGCTGGCTCTGATGGCCCCGATCAGCCAATAATTCCGGGTCACCGGGTCACTGGAGACCCGATTGACCCGGAATCCGCCGCAGATCGCTGGACTGAATTGTCCAGCGATCTGCGGCCATCGCCGACATGGGGGGTCATAATGACCCCCCTGGGCGATATGCCGCGATGCCTGCTGAACGATTTCAGCAGGCATCGGGGACCGGCTCCGCTCCAGATGGTTGCGGGGGGCCGGTAAAACACATGACGTTCTCATACGTCATGTGTCCTTAAGGACTCGGAAATGGAGACGTATGAGAACGTCATGTGTCCTTAAGGGGTTAAGTGATATTCGTTTTTTATGGTGTTATTTAATAAAATGGCCGCTGTGGCTTTTTCTACCAACAACGTTGTCTGTGTTTTGTTTAAGGGAAATGGTAAGGCAAGAAGGTGGGGTAGTAGGAAGCGGAGCTTTACGCTCCCCTAGTCATGCTGTTACATCATGTCTAATACTCCAGTCCCATCAAGAGCTGCAGTCACAGTACTTCTTATACATCAAATTTATTAGAAAAATATAAAACTCAACAAACAAACCATATCATGTCATACGATTCCATAATGACATCAATAATAAATAAAAATATAAAATAATGAACCAACAAAAGAACGCTGATGTTTGCCATTAACCCCTCAGATGCCGTGATCAATACACATCATGGCATCTGCGGCAGTGTGGCGATTGTAATGGCTGATCTGATCGTCCACAGCACGGGCGCCAGGATCAGATCAGCCAAGATGGCGGACAGAGGTCTCCTCACCTGCCTCTACCACTCTCCTGGGGTCTTCTGCTCCAATCTGCCTTCCAGCAGATAATACTAAAGATTGCTGATAATACATAGGCATAGCACTGAAAATTATTAGCAATCTTATGATTGCTAATAATTGTCCTCTATGGGGACATAATGAGTTAAAAACAAAAGTAAAAAAAAAGTTATAAAAATGTGAAAAAGTCCCTCCCCCAATAAAAATTTAAATCACCCCTTTTCCCCCATTTTACTAAAAAAAAAGCATAAAAAAATAATAATGATTAAAAATATTTGGTATCGCCACGTGTGTAAATGTCCGATCTATCAAAATATAATGTAAATGATCCCGTACGGTGATCGGCATAAACGTAGAAAAAAAAAAATAAAAAATTGCTGCTTTTTTGTCACATCACATTCACTAAAAATGTATAAAAAACAAAAAAATCAAATGGTCACATATACACAAAAGTGATACAAGAAAAAAACTACAGGTCATGGCGCAAAAAATGAGCCCTCCTACAGCCCCGTATTCAGAAAAATGTGAAAGTTAGAGTTGGTCAGAATAGGGCAGTTTTAAACATACTGATTTTGTAAAAAAAAAAAAAAATAAAAATAGATTTTTTAAAAGCAGTACAATAATAGAAAAGTATGTAAACATGATATTATTTTAATCGTACTAACCCACAGAATAAAGAAAACATGTCATTTTTACCGTAAAGTGTACAGTGTGAAAATAAAACCCTCCAAAATTAGCAAAATAGCAGTTTTCATTTAAATTTCCTCACACAAATAATAATAATTTTCTGGGTTCGCCAACCATTTTATATTAAAATGAGTGACGTCATTACAAAGTGCAATAGATTGTGCAAAAAACAAGCCCAAACATGGGTCTGTGGATGGAAATATAAAAGAGTTATGTCTTATTTCAATGCAACAGTTTAGGGCCACATATGGGGTATCACTGTACTTGGGAGAAATTGCGGTACAAATTTTGGGGGGCTTCTACCCCTTATGAAAAGGTGAAGTTGGGGTCTACACCAGCCTATTAGTGTACAAAATTTTTTTTACACTAACATGCTGGTGTTGCCCCCATACTTTTCATTTTCATAAGAGGTAAAAGGAAATAAAGACCCCCCAAAATTTGTAACACAATTTGTCCCAAGCACGGAAATACCCCATATGTGGGCGTAAGATGCTCTGCGGGTGCACAACAAGGCTCAGGAGTGAGAGCGCACTATGTACATTTGAGGCCCAAACTGGTGATTTGCACAGGGGTGGCTGCTGGTTCAGTGGTTCTGACATAAACGCAAAAAAGATAAATAGCCACATGTGACCCCATTTTGGAAACTACACCCCTCATGGAACGTAATAAGGGGTATAGTGAGCCTTAACACCCCACAGGTGACTGACAGATTTTTGAAACAGTGGACCGTGAAAACAAAATTCGCTCTCCAAAATCCCATTGTCGCTCCTTCCCTTCTGAGCCCTCTAGTGCACCCACAGAGCACTTTACATCCACATATGAGGCATTTTATTACTCGAGAGAAATTGGGTTACATATTTTGGTGGTCTTTTTCTCCTTTTACCCCTTGTAAAAATAAAAAAATATGGGTCTACAAGAACATGTTAGTGTACAAAATGAAGATTTTGAATTTTCGCCTTTTGCTGCTATTCCTGTGAAACACCTAAAGCCTTAGCAAACTTTCTGAATTACATTTTGTGTACTTTGAGGGGTGCAGTTTTCATAATGGGGTCCATTATGGGGTATTTCTAATGTAAAGACCCTCAAATTCATTTCAAAACTGAACTGGTCCCTGAAAAATTCAGATTTTGAAAATTACTTGGAAAATTGCTGCTGAACTTTGAAGCCCTCTGATGTCTTCAAAAAGTAAAAACATGTCAACTTTATGATGCAAACATAGTGTAGACATATTGTATATGTGAACTAATATATAATTTATTTGGTATGTCTATTTTCCTTACAAGCAGAGAGCTTCAAAGTTAGAAAAATTCAAAATTTTCGAAAATTTACCACTAACATAAAGTAGAATATGTCACGAAAAAAACTATCTCTGAATCAAATTCATAAGTACAAGCATCCCAGAGTTATTAATGCCTAAAGCGACAGTGGTCAGATGTGCAAAAATGCTCTGGTCCTTAGGGTCAAAATGGGCTCGGTCCCCAAGGGGTTAAGTCTGTTAGCAGAGAAGGTGCAGAGTGGATCAGGTGATCTGTCTGCCCCAATGGAGTCCCCCAAATTGCCCTGTATATAGTGTAGGGACGTAGGAGCTGCCCAGACAAGTTCCAGTGCTGTTGTGACCTGAACTCCTGAGGTACAGTGTGGAGAAGTCAGAGAGAGAAGAGTGAGGTGATCTGAGGAGGCCTCAAGCTAATCAGAAGTCTAATACTGCAACCACGCATCTTCTAAGGAAAGTCCCCTACGCTCAGGTAAACATCAAAGCCTAGCGATAAGCACTAACCCTGGGGAAGAAAAGCAATAGTCTTCAGTCAGTCAGCACCAAAGTTAGCATGGGTTGCCATTCATCACAAGTTAGTCACCATACAGCACAGCACAGACAACTACAAGTTTTAACAAGTCGATAGGCTTCCATGGTTTACTCTACACCTCCCTTTGCACCAATCTATGCTATAAAGGAACTACCATCTATCCTGCCTCAGTAAAGACAGTTATTTGTAACCTTGTATCAGAGTATTTATTGCCCCGTGCCTGGCCCTGGAGAAGATGTCTCAAACCTCGGACCGTGTATAGGCTAACGGTGCCCTGGCGTCACAAAAAGGTTAATTTCACGTTATCCACCACACTTTCTTACCCACCCCCCTTCCCCATTTCTTGTAAAGAGCACATGCTAAGCCCCACTCCACTTTTTGTGTATCGTCTTACATTCTCTGTTACTAGAGATGGATTTCCTCTAAAAACAGGCAGTGGACAGCAAATTGCAAAAAGAAAGACACAGTGGCCATGACAACTTTTTTGTTTACTGAATTGAGGAGTACTATAGTCACTATTACCATTATAATCACTATAATTACCTTCATCATCACCATATTTATTAATACCATAATCTCTCTCATCACCTTCATCATCGTCATTAGTGTTGAGCGGCATAGGCCATATTCGAATTCGCGAATATTCGCGAATATATGGACGAATATTCGTCATATATTCGCGAATATTCGCATATTCGTTATATTCCCGTTTTATTTTCGCATATGCGAACATTCGCGTATGCGAAAACTATCATATGTGCATATTAGCATATACAAAATTAACATACGCGAAAATTCGCATATGTGAAAATTCGCATGTGCTAATTTTCGCATAAGCTAATTTTCGCATATGCGAATTTTCGCGCGCCAGTCTCACACAGTAGTATTAGAGCCTTCTTTACACCACACAAGCTGGAAGCAGAGAGGGATGATCACTGTGATGTGTACTGTGAAAAAAAAAAAAAAAAAATAAAAAAAAAAAAACGAATATTCGTAATTACGAATATATAGCGCTATATTCGCGAAATTCGCGAATTCGCGAATATGCGATATTCGCGAATAATATTCGAATTGCGAATATTCGTGAGCAACACTAATCGTCATCACCATTGTAATTGCTGTTATCACTGTTATCATTTTATTATCACCTTCATTATAATTACCTTTATCATCCCCACCATCATCATATGTGACACTTTCATCATCATCTGTATCTTTATCATCAACCTAGTCATCAGCATCTTCATCATCATCATTATTGTCATCATCACCAGCTTTATCATCATTATCACCATCACAATCATCACCTTTACCAGTTTTATCATTATCGCTTCCATCATCTTCACCAAATTCATTATCCTCCTCCCCCTCCTCATGGTCATCATTATGGTATTCACAATCTGATCTAGAATTACTTCTGAATGAGGGTCTTCTGAAAGAAATACTCCCCCCATCATCCTTCGCATCATCCATAGTGACTCTTTCTTTGGTGTCTTATTTTGGCAGTGACATTTCCTTGGTGTCTTTTATTGGTTGTTTTTCTTTGGCGCGTTGGACGGAGCAGAATTAAGCGGCATTTCATGTGCATTAGCGGTGCGCGTTAAGTTGGGTTCATTAGCGATGATTATTATAAAGATACCTCATAAAGTGGCTTTTATTTGCCATTTAAACAGGAAATGGCAGCAATAACCTGGATATTTATGGACTCGCCGTTGTTTAATTAAAGTTTTAGCGCATATTTAGACATGTTTTTCTGTCCGGCTAAGCGCGGATTATCTCTGGTTATTATTTACCCAATAACATTGCTTTATCGTCTGTCTGACAGGAGAGGGTAGAGCGGAGACCTCTGTCTCATCGCTCAGAGCTGGAGAGGCTGCAGCACATACAACACACACAGGCCTGCAGAGCATCCCAACGCCTCGCTGGTAAACTGCAGAGCTTTGCAAAACACATCAGCGGTAAACCCTGCAGATCATTGCAGTACATATAAGGATATTTGTTCAACCTTCAGGTACTGTCTGTGGGATCCTTCTTTTCCTCTGTATGCCTCCATTTAGACACCGTATGCTTCTAGGAGAGAATACCTCCATAATACAGCACCGTACAGAGGGCCATATGGTGGCACACAGAGTATCTATCGCTCTGTAGTATGCAGCTGCAGGGCCTCTTTGAGGTTCTCTACAGCCTCCTTTCCCTGCCACTGCCATAAGCATGATGCCTGATGCCAGAGGCGTAGCTTGTAGCTTCTGGGCCCCGATGCAAAATCTGCAACAGGGTCCCATATGCCAATTAAAATACTGGTCTCTTATGGGGCAAATGTGTTTTGGGGCCCCTTAGGCACCAGGGCCCCGATGCGACCTCTGCTACCTCTATAGCTATGCCCCTGCCTGATGCTCACAAACGCAGTACCACACTGAAGCATGCAACGCTAAGGCTCTGCAGAACATTGCAGACATCACTTGTAGGCTCTGCAGAACATTTTTTACTTAAACAATGCTTAAAGGCCAGAAGCAAACATTAATTGTAGACTATTCAGCAGATTGCAGCACACACAACTATCACACTATCTGTTGTATATTGCAGTACACAGTGTTCATAGGATCTGCAGTACATACAATGCTCATAGACTGCAGCACACATATAACCACACACATAACAAGTATATTCTGCAGCAATTTGAAGTACAGAAATGCTCACATGCTTTAGAGCTCATTGCAGTACATGTTGTTCATAGGCTCTGCAGCACATTGCAGCGAACACCACGCTCCAAAGCTCTGTAACACATTGCAGCACATATGATGTTTATAGGCTCTGCAGCATATCAGCATCATATACTGCATCATATATTGCAGCATACACTCACTGGCTCTGCAGCACATTGCAGCATACACTCTCTGGCTCTGCAGCACATTGCAGTACACAGTGCACTCTGCAACACATTGCAGCATACACTCACTGGCTCTGCAGAACATTGCAGCATACAGTCACTGGCTCTGCAGCACATTGCAGCATACACTCTCTGGCTCTGCAGCACATTGCAGTACACAGTGCACTCTGCAGCACATTGCAGCATACACTCACTGGCTCTGCACAACATTGCAGCATACACTCTCTGGCTCTGCAGCACATTGCAGCATACACTCTCTGGCTCTGCAGCACATTGCAGCAGATGCTCGCAGGCTCCAGGATGCTTACGCAAATGACTCAGATTTGCAGGTTTAATCGGCCTAAGATGCTTTTAATTAGAGAAAACCGAAAGGTGTCAGGAAGACAATGTGTGTTATAGACTGGAGCGCGGCTGATGAGAGAAAGAGACTTCCTCCAGAGCCTCAATCAATAAGCGCTGCCTCCTATTAATTAGTCTAAAGTCCAGAAGCCAAGCCCGACCCCAGACCAAAGATGTGTCCACATCTGGGGCCCTCCTCATCCTCCTCAACCACTGCATAACATGACCCGAAATGTTCTGTTACCTTGTATGTTGTGTAAGATTGTTTGTATAGTGAGTTGTTAAACTGTATAATATTGTGTGTGTGTGTTGTACATTGCTGTCTGTTGTGAAGTGTTATTTGTATAGTGAGTTGTGTTACACTGTGTAATGTTGGATATGTGTTGTTTATATAGTAAGTTGTGTTACACTGTGTAATGTTGGGTATGTGTTGTTTATATAGTGAGTTGTTGTGTTACACTGTGTAATGTTGGGTATGTGTTGTTTATATAGTAAGTTGTGTTACACTGTGTAATGTTGGGTATGTGTTGTTTATATAGTGAGTTGTTGTGTTACACTGTGTAATGTTAGATATGTGTTGTTTATATAGTGAGTTGTGTTACACTGTGTAATGTTGGGTATGTGTTGTTTATATAGTGAGTTGTTGTGTTACACTGTGTAATGTTGTGTATGTGTTGTTTATATAGTGAGTTGTGTTACACTGTGTAATGTTGGGTATGTGTTGTTTATATAGTGAGTTGTGTTACACTGTGTAATGTTGGGTATGTGTTGTTTATATAGTGAGTTGTGTTACACTGTGTAATGTTGGGTATGTGTTGTTTATATAGTGAGTTGTTGTGTTACACTGTGTAATGTTGGGTATGTGTTGTTTATATAGTGAGTTGTGTTACACTGTGTAATGTTGGGTATGTGTTGTTTATATAGTGAGTTGTTGTGTTACACTGTGTAATGTTGGGTATGTGTTGTTTATATAGTGAGTTGTTGTGTTACACTGTGTAATGTTGGGTATGTGTTGTTTATATAGTGAGTTGTGTTACACTGTGTAATGTTGGGTATGTGTTGTTTATATAGTGAGTTGTTGTGTTACACTGTGTAATGTTGGGTATGTGTTGTTTATATAGTAAGTTGTGTTACACTGTGTAATGTTGGGTATGTGTTGTTTATATAGTGAGTTGTTGTGTTACACTGTGTAATGTTAGATATGTGTTGTTTATATAGTGAGTTGTGTTACACTGTGTAATGTTGGGTATGTGTTGTTTATATAGTGAGTTGTTGTGTTACACTGTGTAATGTTGTGTATGTGTTGTTTATATAGTGAGTTGTGTTACACTGTGTAATGTTGGGTATGTGTTGTTTATATAGTGAGTTGTGTTACACTGTGTAATGTTGGGTATGTGTTGTTTATATAGTGAGTTGTGTTACACTGTGTAATGTTGGGTATGTGTTGTTTATATAGTGAGTTGTTGTGTTACACTGTGTAATGTTGGGTATGTGTTGTTTATATAGTGAGTTGTGTTACACTGTGTAATGTTGGGTATGTGTTGTTTATATAGTGAGTTGTTGTGTTACACTGTGTAATGTTGGGTATGTGTTGTTTATATAGTGAGTTGTTGTGTTACACTGTGTAATGTTGGGTATGTGTTGTTTATATAGTGAGTTGTGTTACACTGTGTAATGTTGGGTATGTGTTGTTTATATAGTGAGTTGTTGTGTTACACTGTGTAATGTTGGGTATGTGTTGTTTATATAGTGAGTTGTGTTATACTGTGTAATGTTGGGTATGTGTTGTTTATATAGTGAGTTGTTGTGTTACACTGTGTAATGTTGGGTATGTGTTGTTTATATAGTGAGTTGTTGTGTTACACTGTGTAATGTTGGGTATGTGTTGTTTATATAGTGAGTTGTTGTGTTACACTGTGTAATGTTGGGTATGTGTTGTTTATATAGTGAGTTGTTGTGTTACACTGTGTAATGTTGGGTATGTGTTGTTTATATAGTGAGTTGTGTTACACTGTGTAATGTTGGGTATGTGTTGTTTATATAGTGAGTTGTTGTGTTACACTGTGTAATGTTGGGTATGTGTTGTTTATATAGTGAGTTGTGTTACACTATGTAATGTTGGGTATGTGTTGTTTATATAGTGAGTTGTTGTGTTACACTGTGTAATGTTGGGTATGTGTTGTTTATATAGTGAGTTGTGTTACACTGTGTAATGTTGGGTATGTGTTGTTTATATAGTGAGTTGTTGTGTTACACTGTGTAATGTTGGGTATGTGTTGTTTATATAGTGAGTTGTTGTGTTACACTATGTAATGTTAGGTATGTGTTGTTCATATAGTGAGGTGTTGTGTTACACTGTGTAATGTTGGGTATGTGTTGTTTATATAGTGAGTTGTTGTGTTACACTGTATAATGTTGTGTGTGTTGTTTGTATAGTAAGTTGTATTGCACTGTGTAATGTTGTATGTGTTGTACCGTGCTGTCTGTTGTGTAGTTTTGACCTTGTGACCGATGCCCCAGTCTCTCTCATACATGTATTAATAGCCTGCCTCTGATTCGGATTTTGCTCCTTCCTTTAATATTTTTTATTTCCCCATTTCATATAACATTATATGGAATCTGAGAAACTGTGCCTGCTGTATTTACAGTCATTGCCGTAAATGTTGGCACCCCTGACATTTTTCTAGAAAATTAAGTATTTCTCACAGAAAAGGATTGCAGTTACACATGTTTTGCTATACACATGTTTATTCCCTTTGTGTGCATTGGAACTAAACCAAAAAAGGGAGGAACAAAACAAATTGGACATAATGTCACCAAACTCCAAAAATTGGCTGGACAAAATTATTGGCACCCTTTCAAAATTGTGGATAAATAAGATTGTTTCAAGCATGTGATGCTCCTTTAGGGTGCGTTCCCACAGGGCGTATACGCAGCATATTTGACGCTGCGCAAAATGTATGGCAGCAG
This sequence comes from Hyla sarda, assembly GCF_029499605.1. Taxonomy (NCBI): domain Eukaryota; kingdom Metazoa; phylum Chordata; class Amphibia; order Anura; family Hylidae; genus Hyla; species Hyla sarda. Next base: position 109,420,957 of record NC_079198.1, on the reverse strand, counting down.
CGGGAAATACGCTGCGTATTCCTTGCTCACTATACACACAGGGCTTTCCGGCGGCAGCCCTATGTGTGTAGTGAGTTTTGGAGGCAGGGCCGTGTGCCGGCGTGTCTGCGACGCGCGGCTCCGCCTCCAAAACTCACTGTACACATAGGACTGCCGCCGGAAAGCCCTGTGTGTATAGTGAGCAAGGAATACGCAGCGTATTTCCCGCTGCTGCCATACATTTTGCGCAGCGTCAAATACGCTGCGTATACGCCCTGTGGGAACGCACCCTTAAACTCACCTGGGGCAAGTAACAGGTGTGGGCAATATAAAAATCACACCTGAGAGCAGATGAAAAGGAGAGAAGTTCACTTAGTCTTTGCATTGTGTGTCTGTGTGCCACACTAAGCATGAACAACAGAAAGAGAAGAGAACTGTCTGAGGACTTGAGAATGAAAATTGTGGAAAAATATCAACAATCTCAAGGTTAGAAGTCCATCTCCAGAGATCTAGATTTGCCTTTGTCCACAGTGCGCAACATTTATCAAGAAGTTTGCAACCTATGGCACTGTGGCTAATCTCCCTGGGTGTGGACGGAAGAAAAAAATGTATAAAAGATGTCAACGCAGGATAGGCCGGATGGTGGATAAGCAGCTGTCCTGATATTCAAGCTGTCCTGCAGGCTCAGGGAGCATCAGCGTCAGTGCGGACTCTCCGTCGACATTTAACCCCTTAACGACGCAGGACGTATATTTACGTCCTGCGCCGGCTCCCGCGATATGAAGCGGGATCGCGCCGCGATATGAAGCGGGATCGCGCCGCGATCCCGCATCATATCGCGTTGGTCCCGGCGCTCATCAACGGCCGGGACCCGCGGCTAATACCACACATCGCCGATCGCGGCGATGTGTGGTATTAACCCTTTAGAAGCGGCGCAAAAATATCCCAAAGTCAAAAAAAGCGCATTTTTGGTCACTTTTTATACCATTAAAAAATGAATAAAAAGTGATCAAAAAGTCCGATCAAAACAAAAATCATACCGATAAAAACTTCAGATCACGTCGCAAAAAATTAGTCCTCATACCGCCCTGACCGTGGAAAAATAAAAAAGTTATAGGGGTCAGAAGATGACATTTTTAAACGTATAAATTTTCCTGCATGTAGTTATGATTTTTTCCAGAAGTGCGACAAAATCAAACTTATATAAGTAGGGTATCATTTTAACCGTATGGACCTACAGAATAATTATAAGATGTCATTTTTACCGAAATATGCACTGCATAGAAACGGAAGCCCCCAAAAGTTACAAAATGGCATTTTTTCTTAGATTTTGTCGCACAATGATTTTTTTTCCGTTTCGCCGTGCGTTTTTGGGTAAAATGACTAATGTCACTGCAAAGTAGAATTGGTGACACAAAAAATAAGCCATAATATGGATTTTTAGGTGGAAAATTGAAAGGGTTATGATTTTTAAAAGGTAAGGAGGAAAAAACGAAAGTGGCAAAACGGAAAAACCCTGAGTCCTTAAAGGGGTAGTCCAGTGGTGAAAAACGTATCCCCTATCCTAAGGATAGGGGATAAGTTTGAGATCGCGGGGGGTCCGACCTCTGGGGCCCCCTGCGATCTCTCTGTACGGGGCCCCGGCTCTCCGCCGAGATAGCGGGTGTCGACCCCCGCACGAGGCGGCGGCCGACACGCCCCCTCAATACATCTCTATGGCAGAGCCGGAGATTGCCGAAGGCAGCGCTTCGGCTCTGCCATAGAGTTGTATTAAGGGGGCGTGTCAGCCGCCGCTTCGTGCGGAGGTCGACACGCCCCCTTCCCGCGGGCTGTCGGGGCTCCGTACAGGAGATCGCGGGGGGGCCCCAGGGGTCGGACCCCCCGCGATCTGCAACTTATCCCCTATCCTTAAGATAGGGGATAAGTTGTAAACCACTGAATCACCACTGGACTACTCCTTTAAGGGGTTAAATGAAATGAAACTCTATGGCAGGAGACCCAGGAGGACCCCACTGCTCACACAAAGAAATAAAAAAAGCAAGACTATATTTTGCCAAAATGAACTTGAGTAACTAAAATCCTTCTTGGAAAATGTCTTGTGTTCAGATGAGACCAAGATAGAGCTTTTTGGTAAAGCACATCATTCTACTGTTTACCGAAAACGGAATGAGGCCAACAAATAAAAGAACACAGTACCTACAGTGAAATATGGTGGAGGTTCAATGATGTTTTGGGGTTGTTTTGCTGACTCTGGCACTGGGTGTCTTGAATGTGTACAAGGCATCATTAAATCTGAAAATTACAAACAGATTTTGGGTCACACTGTACAGCCCAGTGTCAGAAAGCTGGGTTTGCATCCGAGATCTTGGGTCTTCCAGCAGGACAATGACCCCAAACATATGTCAAAAAGCCCCCAGAAATGGATGGCAACAAAGCGCTGGAGAGTTCTGAAGTGGCAGCAATGAGTCCAGATCTAAATCCCATTGATCACCTGTGGAGAGATCTTATAATTGCTGTTGGGAAAAGACGCCTTCCAATAAGAGAGACCTGGAGCAGTTTGCAAAGGAAGAGTGGTCCAACATTCCGGCTGAGAGGTGTAAGAAGCTTATTGATGGTTATAGAAAGCCACTGATTTCAGTAAATTTTTCCAAAGGGTGTGCAACCAAATATTAAGTTAAGGGTGCCAATAATTTTGTCCAGTCCATTTTTGGTTTAGTTCCAATACACCCAAAGGGAATAAATATGTGTATAGCAAAACATGTGTTACTGCAATCCTTTTCTGTGAAAAATACTTCATTTTCTCAAAAAAATTCAGGGGTGCCAACATTTACGGCCATGACTGTACAGGGTTGTAAGGAGCCAACACACTTATAGAAGGATCTCTCCATACACTGGGCAGTGGGATGGAGCCTGTATGGCCATCTCAATACGGACCCTGCGTGCCACAAATGCCATGCTATAGAAAATTATTTACAGCATTTTGCTTTGTGCATTCTTTTTTCTTCTGTTAACTTCGCATGCACTGCATATAGGGGGAGAGTTATCAAAAACCAGTGTAGAGGAAAAGTTGCTGAGTTGCCCATAGCAACCAATCAGATAGCTTCTTTCATTTCTGAAAAGGCCTCTGAAAAATGAAAGAAGCGCCCTGATTGGTTGCTATGGGCAACACAGCCACTTTTCCTCTGGACAGGTTTTGATAATTCTCCCCTACAGTGTGTGCCATGAATTTTTACCATAGGCTTCTAAATCGGACGTGGAAAAAAACTAAACAAAGTGAAAGATAGAAACATAACAGAACGCAGAAATACAACCAAAAATGCTTGTAACACGTTATGAAAAGAAAAGAAAAAAACAGTGTGTTTAGGAAACCAGAGATGTAGAAACATTTGGGGGATATTTATCAAAACCTGTGCAGAGGTAAAATTGCTGAGTTGCCCATAGCAACCAATCAGATCGCTTCTTTCATTTTTCACAGGTCTCTTTAAAAATGAAAGAAGCTATCTGATTGGTTGCTATGGGCAACTCAGCAACTTTTGCTCTGAACAGGTTTTGATAAATCACCCCCATTATGGGGGAGATTTATCAAAACCTGTGCAGAGGAAAAGTGGTGCAGTTGCCCATAGCAACCAATCAGATCGCTTCTTTTCGTTTTCAGGGGCCTTTCAAAAATGAAAGAAGCCATCTGGTTGCTATGGTCAACAACTCCATCTTTCCTCTTCACGTTTTGATAAATCTCCCCCTATGTCCGGGTTCACAAGTTGCGGCCAAGGTCGATGCCATGGGAATCTGCTCTGATTATAGACACTGCAGCACTAGGGGCGTTATGGTGACGATCGGCCACATTGGTCTACAGCTGTTGCAAAACTACAACTCCCAGGCATGCTGGGCGTTGTAGTTTTGCAACAGCTGGGGTCACCCTGGTTGGAAAACAATGCTCTACGTCTTTGCCAGTTGTGTGTATGTAACTTGACCACATGCCCGCATGACAGCCCACGTGTAAATTCCAGCCTGTCCCCTTGTAGTTTCTATACATTTCACTGGAGGGAACATTCAGACCGTAAACAGTTTTACCTCACGCTCAGCCATTGAAAATATAAAGAAATGGCAGATAATTGATAATGCAAACGCAGCAAACAGTTGGAGCAAAGAAGTGGAAATGAATCTGGAAGAAACACCAGTGACTGAGCAGAGTCGAATGTGCGGGGGACGCAGACCTGAGACCTAAAAAAAAAGATCAATTAACCCCCAGCAGCACTGCTACTCTCTCCTTCACTCTTCTTGATATAAGGGACTGGATGTGAGGGGCTTTAGCTGATCACCATCTCCCAGCCGCTACCATAGAACCAAACAGGAATGGCTGATCCAGGACGCCTGAAGTCACCTTTATACAATACCGTATATACTCGAGTATAAGCCGAATTTTTCAGCCTCCTCCCTGCGCAACCTCCCTGCGCATGAACGTCCCTGTGCGTCGTCGTCAATGCAACGTCACTAGTCCGGGGCCTGAGCGGAGAAGAGGGCCCCCCGGTGAAAATGGACAGCCAGGAACGACTAACCCTCCCCACCGGATGGTCCCTGCAGCATAGATGGCCCGGACCAGCTCACCCTTCCTTCCCACCGAGGGGAGGTGAGTAGAAAATGAAAGGGGATGATGACGAAGGGCGCAGTGGTTTTCAACCTGCGGACCTCCGAGGTTTCAAAACTACAACTCCCAGCATGCCCGGACAGCCGATGGCTGTCTAGGCATGCTGGGAGTTGTAGTTTTGCAGCAGCTGGAGGTTCGCAGGTTGAAGATCACTGATGAAGGGATTGACAGGCGGTGATGATGAAGGGGGGGGGGGATGATGACGGGGGTCTGGATGATGACGAAGGCTGCAGGGATCTTCAACCTGCGGACCTCCAGAGAATTCAAAACTACAACTCCCAGCATGCCCGGACAGCCGATGGCTGTCCGGGCATGCTGGGAGTTGTAGTTTTGCAGCATCTGGAGGTCCGCAGGTTGAAGACCACTGATGAAGGGATTGACAGGCGGTGATGATGAAGGCGGGAGCGGGGGATGATGACGGGGGTCTGGATGACATTGGGGGATGATGTATTTCCCACCCTAGGCTTATAGTCGAGTCAATAACTTTTCCTGGGTTTTTGGGGTGAAATTAGGGGCCTCGGCTTATATTCGGGTCGGCCTCTACTCGAGTATATACGGTAATATCTTTTAAGATCTGAAAACGAGAATAAGGCTGGGGCTATTTAGTGATTTTGGCCACACAACCAAAGATAATCGCAATGTTTCCCTGTGTGAGTCGTGCTGTGTCATGGCTAAGCAAAACAAACTGGGTTTTACTGGGACCATAAGGCTATGTTCACACGGAGGAAAATGTACGGAAAATACGGACGGGCATCTTGCACATTGGCATGTTCTGCCGACACTAGGACCGTTTGGGAAATGTGCCATCTCAATAGACGGCAATGCATTTCTGAGTGGGATCCGCAGAAACAATGAACCTGTTTATTGTTTCTGCGGACGGGGAAATCGGAAATTTCACTGTGTGCACAGTGCAGTAGAATCCCATGAAAATCAATGGGACTCTGCTCAAGCGAAATTTCCAAGCTAATTTTTTCCAGCGGATTCCGCTCAGAAATTCTGCCATTTGAACATAGCCTTAAACGTGACCGAGGCCACAAGACAGCAGCGACAAGAGATCCATCCGAGCCAATTGTCAGACGTAGTGTAACCCTATTTGCTTTGCTTAGCCACAATGCACAAGGAAACATGGCGATGTCTGGTTGTGTGGCCTCTGTTGCTACATGTAACCATAGACTTTAATTTCACAAATGCAGTGCAGAAGCGTGTACTAGTGGCTTTATTCTGCCTCATAAAAAATGCACACCCAATATGCACAATAACAAAAAAAAATGTATTGAATACTACAGCTATTCATGATGAGGATGACGGGGATGATGAGAGTTATGCTGCAGGATAGTTAGGAGTAGTACTAATGAAATGTCACATGGCAGGGTGGTGTAACTAACACAATTGTCACTGTACTTTGTCGCTGTCCCTTTAAAGGTTGCTTTTGCAGCAGATTTACTGAATAGAATGTCTCTAAGGTGCTTTTAGCACGAGTAAATGTAGTGACTAATGTAGCTGCTGACGAAGATGTTCACAGTCCAATTAGCTTGTTCTCCACTAATGAGGATCTACACAGTTTGGCTCACTGTGGTGCAATACTTGTAGTTTTACTCACAAACTCTGGTTGCGGCACAATAGTCAGATGGACGTACGCAGCAATAATTCTAACCAAAGGTCACTGAGGTGATTAGTGTATGCAGAGGGACCCTTGTTCAGCTTTATTCTCCTCTAAGACAAAGCTTCTTCTTTGAGCTGAAGACTTGAAGCACTTTATCCTCACAGTGTGGACTGGTACAGGACAGTGGCTTGCTTTTGGTTGGTTCTGTATTAGGGTACATTCAGACGGGCGGATCCACAGCATATTTTACGCTGCGGATCCGACAACTATGGATCTCTACTTAGTGCCTCAGGTGTGCCTGCTCGGAGCGGCAATATGCTGAGATGTGCGAGTTGTCGTGTATACGCGGTGTACTCGCACACATTGTATATACTGCGCATGCGCGGCTACTCGCACATTACAGCAGCGTATTGCTGCTCCGAGCAGGCACATCTGAGGCACCAACTAGGGGTCCATCGTGAGCATATCCACAACGTAAAATATGCTGTGGATCCGCCCGTCTGAATGTACCCTAATACAGAACCAACCAAAAGCAAGCCGCACGAGCCAAAAGCTGGCCTTAGCCCAACTCCAACTAACTAGAGCAGAGCTTTTCAAACATTTCGTGTTGGTGACATTCATTTTAGAAAAGCAAGATTTTTTTAAATGCTAAACTACATATTTAAAGGGGTACTCCACTGCTTAGCATTTGGAACAAAATGTTCCGAATGCTTAGAGCCGGTGCCGGGTGCTTGTGACATCATAGCCTCACCCCTCATGACGTCACCGCCCGCCCCCTCAATGCAAGTCTATGGGAGGGGGCGTGACAGCCCTCACGTCCCCTCCCATAGACTTGCATTGAGGGGGCGGGGTGTGACATCATGAGGGCTGGGGCTGTTATGTCACAAGCTCCCGGCGCCAGCTCTAAGCATTCAGAACATTTTGTTCCAAACGCTGAGCAGCGGAGTACCCCTTTAATATCTTAAATATCATTATAAGCATTACAAATCTAGCTGCTACCCTCATATGCCATTTTATGCGAACACGCCAGCTCCACGCCAAGCCTTGGGGCAGGCTTAGCGGCATCCGCTCAACATAGTCAGAAGTCCCAACAGCCACCATTGCTCACTGCCAGTTTAAGATTAGGCAGCATGGGCTGTGGCCACCTAAGAATAGTAACCAGTGGCTGCTGCTGTGGTCAAGCGGAACCGTCCACAACACCCCTGGAGACTGCCTGGGAAACTTTTTCCTTGCACAGGTTTTGCTAAATCTCCCCCTATGTCCCTATGAACTTCCAATGTGTCCAATGGGTCACTAGATTGGAGGCTCTATAAAAATTGGTCACTTAATGTAGGGTTAAGGCCATTCCAGTGGGATGTACAGGCTGCAGAGTGTACAGACTAGGATTGCCACCTGGTCGTTATTTTACCGCCACAGCCGGTATTTTGACCACCATGCCACTATTTTCATATTAAAAATACTGGACATGCAATGGCCAGTATTTATCCAACCAGTCCTCTAACTCCTGGAATGTTGCACCATATATTATACCAATGTTTCCCAACCAGAGAGCCTCCAGCTGTTGCAAAACTACAAATCCCAGCATGCCCGGACAGCCAACGGCTGTCTGGGCATGCTGGGAGTTGTAGTTTTGCCATGGCTGGAAGCACCCCCAGTTGGGAAACACTGATCTATACTATATACTACTATATAGTCCAACATGCTGGGAGTTGTAGTTTTCATTTGGGGCAGCTGCTGAGCCACAGGCTGTATCAAGGCATGCTGGGAGTTGTAGTTAGTAACTGACTACAACTCCCAAATTTAATTAAAAAAAAAATATCAAAACAAAAATGGTACTGTTACAAACTATAGATTGGGGTGCAAAAAATCAGCCCTCATACAGGCCCAGATAAGGAGAAATAAAAAAAAAAATTATAGGGGTCAGAATAGGACAAAATTTCCCCCCACATATGTGTAACCTGTGATGTTCGCATATATAATTAATTATGCAAATTAGCATGGCAGGTATTTTTTTGCAAGAAAGGTGGCAACCGTAGTGCAGACACATACATTCATGGACGTAAATGTTGCCACCCCTGACATTTTTCAAGAAAATGAAGTATTTTTCACAGGAAAGGATTGCAGTAACACATGTTTTGCTATACACATGTTTATTCCCTTTGTGTGTATTGAAACTAAACAAAAAAAAGGGAGGAAATAAAGCAAATTGGACATAATGTCACCAAACTCCAAAAATGGGCTGGACAAAATTATTGGCACCCTTAACTTAATATTTGGTTGCACACCCTTTGGAAAAAATAAGTGAAATCAGTCGCTTCCTATAACTATCAATAAGCTTCTTACACCTCTCAGCCGGAATGTTGGACCACTCTTCCTTTGCAAACTGCTCCAGGTCTCTCTTATTGGAAGGCGCCTTTTCCCAACAGCAATTTTAAGATCTCTCCACAGGTGTTCAATGGGATTTAGATCTGGACTCATTGCTGCCACTTCAGAACTCTACAGCGCTTTGTTGCCATCCATTTCTGGGGGCTTTTTGACATATGTTTGGGGTCATTGTCCTGCTGGAACACAAACCCAGCTTTCTGACACTGGGCTGTACAGTGCGACCCAAAATCCGTTGGTAATCCTCAGATTTCATGATGTCCTGTACACATTCAAGGCCCCCAGTGCCAGGGGCAGCAAAACAACCCCAAAACATCATTGACCTCCACCATATCTCACTGTAGGTACTATGTTCTTTTTTTTGTAGGCCTCATTCTGTTTTCCATAAACAGTAGAATGATGTGCTTTACCAAAAAAGCTATATCTTGGCCTCAAAAAAGCTATATCTTGGTCTCATATGTCCACAAGACGTTCTTGCTTTTTTATGTCTCTGTGTCAGCAGTGGGGTCCCCCTGGGTCTCCTGCCATAGCATTTCATTTCATTTAAATGTCAACGGATAGTTCGCGCTGACACTGATGCTCCCTGAGCCTGCAGGACAGCTTTAATATCTTTGGAACTTGTTTGGAGCTGCTTATCCACCATCTGGACTATCCTGCGTTGACACCTTTTACCAATTTTTCACTTCTGTCCACACCCAGGGAAATTATCTACAATACCATGGGTGGCAAACCTCTTGATAATGTTGCGCACTGTGGACAAAGGCAAATCTAGATCTCTGGAGATGGACTTGTAACCTTGAGATTGTTGATATTTTTCCACAATTTTGGTTCTCAAGTCCTCCGACAGTTCTCTTCTCCTCTTTCTGTTGTCAATGCTTAGTGTGGCACACACATACACACAATGCAAAGACTAAGTGAACTTCTCTCCTTTTTATCTGCTTTCAGGGGTGATTTTTATATTGCCCACACCTGTTACTTACCCCAGGTGAGTTTAAAGGAGCATCACATGCTTGAAACAATCTTATTTATCCACAATTTTGAAAGGGTGCCTATAATTTTGTCCAGACCATTTTGGAGTGACATTATGTCCAAATGTGTCCAATTTGCTTTTTTCCTCCATTTTTGGTTTAGTTCCAATAAACACAAAGGCAATAAACATGTGTATAGCAAAACATGTGTTACTGCAATACTTTATTTTCATGAAAAATTTCCGGGGTGCCTACATTTACGGCCATGACTGTATAGAGTTGCTGTACCCTCTTCTCTTCTCTGGTTTCATTCATTATGCAGGAAGTTTAGATGCTGCTTTGTATTTATTAGACTACTCAAGGACAATGGCGGCCGATGTATAAGTGCTGTGTTTATTCCTCTCCCCCAGCAGGTTGCACATTGTGCTGGAATGTCTGCTGTTTATAAGGTGCTCTCTTCAGTCTCCTATTCACCGGTACAGAATATCACGGCTATAACTCTTCAGCGCTGCAGACGCTCATCTGTAATGCCGGCCTCCATTAAGGCTCAAATCCTTGAAGATATTTTCCCGGAAAACAACAATTGAATTGTGTTATATAAGGGATTTGTATATTCTCATGTACAGTGTTGCAAATCCAACAGTAATTCAGCACTCCCTCTTATCCAGCTCTTTATGGCCACCAGTGGGGTGACTATGATTTTTTTTAGGCTGCGGCAGCCAGTCATGTGATTCATGGCTTATTCTGGTGCAGATTTCATCACTGACCCAAGAGTTTTGAGTCTGCATCCTCCACTGTATTTTCCATATCTTCCACTGCATCCTAGAGGACATAGTTTTAAATTAGAGGGGCAAAGGTTTCTGCAGTAATATCAGGAAGTATTACTTTACTGAGAGAGTAGTGGATGCATGGAATAGCCGTCCTGCAGAAGTGGTCACTGCAAATACAGTGAAGGAGTTTAAACATGCATGGGATAATCATAAGGCTATCCTTCATATAAGATAGGGCCAGGGACTATTCATAGTATTCAGATTATTGGGCAGACTAGATGGGCCAAATGGTTCTTATCTGCCGACACATTCTATGTTTCTATGTTGCATTCCACCACTAGTTGTTAATGGTTCTTGACTCTTCACAAAAAAAAAAAAAAAAAAAATTTTGCTCAAATTCTATGGCATTTTTTGGCATAAAAGTCACTGGCACGACTTGACACACTTTAGTAAATATAGAATTAGCTATAGGGTTTGCTGACTGGCGAGCTATTCCATGGCTCTTCACGAGTCTCCCACATTGATAGGCTTACCCTATATGGGGGACTTTACCTACCCATCTTCACCCCATTCCCTCAGCATCCAGGATCATGAGTTTATGGATAGTGATAATATTAGTCCTAGGGTATTCTTCATTGAAAGCAGGAAGTAGGCCCTTTTATTTGGCACATTGCTTCTTGTGCACCTGTAAGGTAATCCAGAACTATACTGTAATGACAATAAGAAACTTTCTTGAACTTTGGTTTGGTTTGGTTGCTGGCTACTCCCTAGCTATCTGGGCTGGTCAGCTGACCATGCTGAGATCGCACCTGTGTAGCTGGCTATTTAAACCTGCAGTGTGCTTCTAGTCCTTGCCAGTGAAAGACTTTGTTTAGTAACCAGCAATCTTATAGAAGGAGATTTATCAAGCTCTGTAGTAGATTTTTTTGCGTAAAAAAGCCGCACGTACTTGCACACGTGCGACTTTTCTATACATGCTGCGACTTTTTGATTTTTGCTTATTCCAAAGCACATTTCTGAAATCTGCTCACGTAGTAATTTTTTTTTTTTTACTTTGCAGTGTCATGTATTTATCAAATGCGATAGTCACTATTTATGAAGAAAAAAAGTTGCATCTCCATTACAAAGTCGCATATGTATTCCAGCTCCAACCTGGCTTACGGAAAGTGAATACGTCTGCAGAAAAGGACATTAACACCCACTTTAACAACTGTTCTTGCTCTGCATCATGAAACAAAGCTACTACATTAATGTTAATGTTAATTATAGAAAAAAATTATTATATAACTAATAACTATTAATTTTAAGGTTGAAAATACACACTCCACACCTTGTTAATTTTAGGACACGGACATGCTGGTGTACACACTAAATTTTAAAATTAATGTTGTGTTAAAATAGAATAAGGCACAAAATAATTGTGAACATTTTTTACAGACCCATATGTGGCACTAAAATGTTTCCTTAAAAAAAAAAGAAACCTCCATAGTAATACAGCTTCATGCACATTTTGGGCTGGGTAACGTACTGAGCCGTTTTTTTATTTTTTATGGATTCATAATTGTTTATGTGCCTGTTGGTGCTGCGCTGTCTTCCTTCCTGACGTAAACTCCGGCCTCAGTGCAGCGATGCAAGACTCCGCCCACCAACATCACAAAATGCGGGCAAAAAATTTTACAATAAATGCCTCCAGAGTACGGATAATCGTGGTGCGGCATAGTATGTTTTTAATATTTTTTTTATTTCTGAGGAGGGTGGATGGGTTGTTGTGGGATAGTTAGTGTGGGATAGTGTAAGCCAAATGATAAGGCCAATATAACCAAAAAAGTAAGTAGATTGGTTTGGTGTACCTAGCATAAATAGAAAACCTATCACAGAACACCAAACGCAGTACTGATATATCAAATTGAACAAATCTTTATTGAGATACACAAATTTAAAACACAGTTTAAAAAGGATTAGCAGCAATCAGAAAAAATGTGCAAACGGTCATTACAATATCATGTGCACTACAACATATATTACTGTATTCACAAGACTTCACAACAGAGATTGAAGTGCTGGCACTGCTCTCCCTCTATATATTCTCCCTTAAACAGTCTGTGTGCGTACTCTAGCAGCGTATCTTCATGCGGTGGTGCTCATGTACTGCGATAGTGATAGGATGAATGCAAATCCAAATAATCAAGAAGAAAGTACAGGCAACTCACCACGTTGTAGTAACTTCGTGTTTATTACTGGGACATGCAGGTAAAGCGGCTCCACGCCACACCGGGATGCCGAACACTAGTGCGTTAACCGACCATCGGTTAACGCACTAGTGTTCGGCATCCCGGTGTGGCGTGGAGCCGCTTTACCTGCATGTCCCAGTAATAAACACGAAGTTACTACAACGTGGTGAGTTGCCTGTACTTTCTTCTTGATTATTTGGATATATTACTGTATACTGGTATACTGAATGATCTGCAAAAAGTGCATATAAAGAAAAAGCTACACAAATACAGATAGAAGGTGCAAACAAATGCAGACATAAACGTGATACAGCAACCGTCAAAGGATTGGTGTGACTTAGCTGGCGTAACAGGGGAGAGAGGTAAAGGGGGGAAGTGGAGATACAATCTCCCAACCCTCCATATGTACCATGCTGTCCCCTGACAGCATGTTACACATACCAGTCACACAAAGACCTGCTGGTGTACTCACATGAAATGAACCCGCACTACCAGGTTCCTCCTCTCTGTATGGCACGTGTATAGCCAAACAGAGAGGAGGAGACTCAGAGGCTGCCGTCCCTGCTCTGTACTCCACCTGTATGCGTGCTCCCAAGAGGGAACGCAGAATACAGGAAGAAGGGCGGAAGCCGGCCCGGCCAGGACTTGGATGACGTCGCGCCTGCCGGGCCACTCCCACTTCCTGCCCTCGTACACAGCTCAACACTGATGCTATTAAAAAAGTATTTATTTATTATATTTACATATAAATAAATACAGGGATAGAGATAGTTAGAGTCAGAGACAGATGGGGAGGGGGATTAGGGAAAGGTTAGTTGATGATAGGTACTCTTTAACATAAGGGAAAACTTTTCTGCTTTAAAAAGTGCTTTTGTAAGCGGGTTTCCCAGGTTTTGCTTACGTGGTTGTGCGACTGTTTGATAAATAGGCCGAATGTAATCAAAAGTAAGTTAAAAAAAAATTGTCATATAAAAGCCATACGTTTGAAAAGAATGATAAATCTCCTTCATAGTGTTTCTGACTGCAGGTTTTGATCTTTGCCTCGGCTTTTTGACTACTCACCTGCTTAGTGTTCCTGTACTCCGCTATTTCTTTGTACTGACATCGGCTAGACTGACATTGATTTGGCCGTGTGTGTGTCTTAATGTATCTCTGTTAGTTTGTGTGCAAAAAAGCTCATTGCTAAGGCAGGGGCGGATCCAGAGTCTACTCTCGGGAGGGGCACTATTAGAGTATTTTGTGCTGGCAGACAGAAAATAAGATTACGGAACTTACAATATTATTAAATGTATCATACAGTCCTAGCCTAGTTTAAGACTCTTAGGCCATGTTCACATGTCAGAATAATAATCAAATATACCAATTGCCACAGAATGGGAAAGTGATAAAGAGGTTTTTACCATTTAAAACTACAGCTCCCAGTATGACCTAAGTAGTGGTAAGGGGATGCTGGGAGTTGTTGTTTCACCCATCATAACTGCAGAACTTCTTCAGTGACTACAGCTCTGATGGGAAATAGTGAGGAGAATACACAATGATATCAGTGACTACAGGTGACGTCTTCTCTATAGTGAGGAGAATACACGATGATATCAGTGACTACAGGTGACGTCTTCTCTATAGTGAGGAGAATACACGATGATATCAGTGACTACAGGTGACGTCTTCTCTATAGTGAGGAGAATACACGATGATATCAGTGACTACAGGTGACGTCTTCTCTATAGTGAGGAAAATACACAATATCAGTGACTACAGGTGACATTTTTCTATAGTGAGGAGAATATACAATAATATCAGAGATTTCAGCTGACATCTTCTCTATAGTGAGGAGAATATACAATAATATCAGTGATTACAGGTGACGTCTTCTCTATAGTGAGGAGTATACATGATGATATCAGTGATTACAGGTGACGTCTTTCCTTATAGTCTTTCCCTATCTAATTCAGATGTACATACCGCCAGGATTTGTTCAAGCTAAATGTTCTCTCTGCAGAACTTGATGCCCAGATGGCTCCTCACTATGTCATCACATTCTGATCCTCTATATGAAAACAATAATTATTATAATACTGCCAAACACTGTATTATTTGAATATAATACTGGCACACACCCTCTGAATATAATTCTGACACACTGTACCCCCTGAATATACAACACACTGTACCCTCTGAATATAATACCGCCATACACTGTACCCTCTAAATATAATACTATCACACACTGCACCCTCTGAATATAATACTATCACACACTGTACCCATTGAATATAATACTACCACACACTGTGCCCTCTAAATCTAATACTACCACACACTGCATTCTCTATAACTTGCTGTGCAGTGCACCCTCTGAGTAAAATACCGTAATGTATTGTGGCCCCTAAAAAACGTACCACCCCAGAAATTCCTCATAATATATATACTATACTTCTGAAATGCAAAACACTCTGTGCCTTCACATATAGTAATAATGCCCCATCTTGTGCCCCTACATATAATAATTATGACCCATCCTGTTCCCCCACATAATAATGCCCTCTGTGCTGTGCTCCTTACATATAATGCTCCTGTCATGTGCCCCACACATAGTATGCCCCCTGTGCTGTGCCCTTCACATGTAATGCCCCCATTCTTTTCCCCTCACATATAATGCCCCCATCATGCGCCCCTCATATATAATGCCCCCATCATGCGTCCCGCACATATAATGCCCCCTGTGGTGTGCCCCTCACATATAATGCCCCCTGTGGTGTGCCCCTCACATATAATGCCCCATCATGCGCCCCTCACATATAATGCCCCCTGTGCTGTGCCCTTCACATATAATGCCCCTTGTCCTGTCCCCTCAGGGGGCATTATATGTGAGGGGCACAGCACAGGGGGCATTATATGTTTGGGGCACATGACAGGAGCATTATATGTGAGGGGCACAGCACAGGGGGCATTATATGTGAGGGGCGCATGATGGGGGCATTATATGTGAGGGGGGCATGATGGGGGCATTATATATGAGGGGTGCATGATGGGGCATTATATGTGAGGGGCACAGCACAGGGGGCATTATATGTGTGGGGCACAGCACAGGGGGCATTATATGTGTGGGGCACAGCACAGGGGCAATATATGTGAGGGGCACAGCACAGGGGGCATTATATGTGTGGGGCACAGAACAGGGGGGCATTATATGATATAATGCCCCCTGTTCTGTGCCCCACACATATAATGCCCCCTGTGCTGTGCCCCTCACATATAATGCCCCCTGTGCTGTGCCACACATATAATTTATATGTGTGGCACAGCACAGGGGGCATTATATGTGAGGGGCACAGCACAGGGGGCATTATGTGTGAGGGGCACAGGACAGGGGGCCCCCCTGTCATGTGCTCTTCACATATAATGCCCCCTGTGCTTTGCCCTGCAGCCCCTCATTAAATATTCTCTTTTCTCTGCCCCCCCCCCCCCCCCAAGTTATTAAATCCCCCTCCCCTCACAACAGTGGCGCATATCCTGTTTCCCTAATCCCCTGGACCCTGAGCATACCCTTACTTACAGTATGCAGGCCGCGGGGACGGGTTCTCCAGGCGCCTGCGCGATGATGTGACGTCATCGCGCAGGCCTTTAGTGGATCGTGTCCCCGCAGCTCACACGCTGTGTAATCACAACGTGTGTGAAAGGTTAGTGAAGATTGTTGCGGGAGCTTACAGCTTCGGCTCCACCATGCTAGGGGGTGGGGGGCAATTGCCCCGTTGCCCCCCCCCCCCCTGGATCTGCCACTGCGCTAAGGTGGAGTGTAGGTATGGGGTTCATGAGGCTATCAGGTCTGACCGAGTCACACATTTTACTAGGAAAGTGCTAAAAACAATACTAGAGAGCTTAGGGATCACTCAAGCATTCCGTACACCATACTGCCCTCAAGCTAGTGGGAAAGTTGAAAGACTCAATGGCACATTAAATTTTAAGATCCAGAAGGCCATTGAGGAGACTCGGAAACCTTGGACAAAGTGCCCTTCTATAGCTATTTACTTTGTTAGGACCATCCCAGTTAAGAAATCTCTCTCTCTCGTCTTATCTGGATCAGTACCTTGTAAAGGTTTGTATTGTCCACAACAATTGCAGAAGGGCAATGGTGACCTCACTTCCTATCTAAATCATTTACTTAGTTGTCTGATTAAAACTGATAACTCTGTTTTTGATTCAATTTACAGATTGTATCTCCCTAAAAGGGGCAAACGATTTGTAACTTGGTGACTGTGTGGTGGTCAAGAGGCCAGTGAGAAGAAACCTTGATTTGTTGGCCCATACCAAGTTCAGATGAAGGAAACGTCACTTGGATACATGCCAGGGTGATCAACAAAATCAACAAGATTATTATGATGTTCCACCTTCACATACAGATACCGCCGGGGTTGTAGATAATGATGCCCCCGACAAGGACTTTTAATGATGTACTGGAAAATGTAGGACAAGTTAGTAGAAGCCACAGACTATTTAGATGATCAAATCTTTTCAATATAGGACTTGGTAAATCAAACTTACATTGTGAAGGCCCAGGTCATTGTTGTCACCAATCAGCATAGTATAGTTTTGAAATACCTTACAGCGGCACAATAAGGGATGTGCCAAATAAATGGATCTACTTGCTGCTTTCAATTGCAATACCCTATTATGGATTTTTATCAACATCCATAAACTAATAGTCAGGAAGGATGCTAGGGGAATGGGGTGAAGATGGTTAGTTAAAGTCCCCCATATAGGGTTAGCCTGTGACATAACCTATTTCTGATTACTAAGTTTGAATACAGTACCCCACATAAGTAAGTCCACCCCTCACATTTTTGTAAATATTTTATTAAATCTTTTCATGTGACAACATTGAAGAAATGACCCTCAGCTACAATGTAAAGTAGTGAGTGCACAGTCTGTATAACAGTGTTTAATGTTGTGTCCCCTGAAAATAACTCAACACACAGAAATTAAATGGGCACTGTCAGGTACAAAAACTTTTGACCAATAGGTTTTGCAATTGCATTAGAAAATTTTCAGTATTTCATAGTGAAAAAGCCGGTCAAACAACTGCCCCCCTGCCTGCTTGGACACATACTAGCCCTGCTGTGTCCATGCGTCATCACCTATGTCATGGACACACTTCCTTGATTGACAGCTCTGAACGCAGGAAAAATCCTCCTACTGTCAGCTTGTGTCCCACTACTGTCAGTGAGGACAAGCTGGGAGTTGTAGTTTTGCTAATGCTAGGAGAGATGTGAGCAGACAGCATACTGAGGGAGGGGGCGGAGACCTGCACAGTGAGGCCACACCCCCTCCCTTTGAGAGGAATTTAGACTAGTGAGCTAAATTAAAAGTGTAATCTATATATATATATATATATATATATATATATATAAAACTCAATGTGTCTGTGTGCATGTATGTGTGTGTGTGTGTATGTATGTATGTATGTGTTTATGTTCCAGCATCACGTCCAAACAGCTAAAGATATTAATATGAAACTTGGCCACTGTTACGCCGAGCGCTCCGGGTCCCCGTTCCTCCCCGGAGCGCTCGCCTCATCTTCGTTGTTGCAGCGCCCCGGTCAGATCCACTGACCGGGTGCGCTGCGGTCCCGCCTTCAGCCGGGATGCGATTCGCGATGCGGATAGCGCCCGCTCGCGATGCGCACCCCGGCCCCCGTACCTGACTCGCTCTCCCTCGGTCCTGTCCCGGCGCGCGCGGCCCCGCTCCCTAGGGCGCGCGCGCGCCGGGTCTCTGCGATTTAAAGGGCCAGTGCACCAATGATGGTGCCTGGCCCAATCTTCCCAATTAGCTAATTGGCTCCCACCTGTGCACTTCCCTATATCTAGTCTCCTCCCTTGCACTCCCTTGCCGGATCTTGTTGCACTTGTGCCTAGTGAAAGCGTTCCCTTGTCTGTTCCTAGTCCGTGTTCCTGACCTCCTGCCGTTGCCCCTGACTACGATCCTTGCCGCCTGCCCCCGACCTTCTGCTACGTCCGACCTTGCTTCTGCCTACTCCCTTGTACCGCGCCTATCTTCAGCATCTTCAGCAGCCAGAGAGGTGAGCCGTTGCTAGTGGATACGACCTGGTCACTACCGCCGCAGCAAGACCATCCCGCTTTGCGGCGGGCTCTGGTGAAAACCAGTAGTGGCTTAGAACCGGTCCACTAGCACGGTCCACGCCAATCCCTCTCTGGCACAGAGGATCCACTACCTGCCAGCCGGCATCGTGACAGTAGATCCGGCCATGGATCCCGCTGAAGTTCCTCTGCCAGTTGTCGCTGACCTCACCACGGTGGCCGCCCAGCAAGCCCGACAGATCGCCCTTCTAACCCGTCAGCTGTCGGAAATGTCCACCATTTCGCACCAACTTCAGTCGCAACTTCTCCAGCAATCTTCTCCTCCGCCAGCTCCTGCACCTCCTCCGCAGCGAGTGGCCGCTCCTAGCCTCCGCCTGTCCTTGCCGGACAAATTTAATGGGGACTCTAAGTATTGCCGTGGCTTTCTTTCGCAATGTTCCCAGCACTTGGAGATGATGTCGGACCAGTTTCCTACTGAAAGGTCTAAGGTGGCTTTCGTGTTCTGCCTTCTGTCTGGAAAAGCCCTGTCATGGGCCGCACCGCTCTGGGACCGCAATGACCCCGTCACTGCCTCTGTACACTCCTTCTTCTCGGAAATTCGAAGTGTCTTTGAGGAACCTGCCCGAGCTTCTTCAGCCGAGATTGCCCTGCTGAACCTGGCCCAGGGTGTTTCTTCCGTTGGCGAGTACGCCATTCAGTTCCGTGCTCTTGCTTACGAGTTGTCCTGGAATAGTGAGATTCTCTGCGCGACCTTTAAAAAAGGCCTATCCAGCAACATTAAAGATGTTCTGGCCGCACGAGAGACTCCTGCTGACCTACATGAACTCATTCATCTAGCCACTCGCATTGACATGCGTTCTTCCGGATGGCGTCTGGAGCTCCGCCTGGATATGGACTTTGTTCGCACGAAGCGTTTTTTCTCTCCGGCTCCTCTCTCCTCTGGTCCTCTGCAATCTGTTCCTGTGCTTCCCGCCGCGGAGGCTATGCAAGTTGACCGGTCTTGCTTGACACCTCAAGAGAGGACACGACGCCGCATGGAGAATCTTTGCCTGTACTATGCCGGTACCGAACACTTCCTGAAGGATTGTCCTATCCGTCCTCCCCGCCTGGAAAGACGTACGCTGACTCCACACGAAGGTGACACAGTTCTTGATGTCAACTCTGCTTCTCCACGCCTTACTGTGCCTGTGCGGATATCTGCCTCTACCTTCTCCTTCTCTACTATGCTCTTCTTGGATTCCGGATCTGCAGGAAAATTTTTTTTGGCCTCTCTCATCAACAGGTTCTACGTTCCTGTGACCAGTCTCGCCAGACCCCTCTACATCTATTGTTTTTACAATAAAAGATTGGACTGTCTCGTACGTTTCCACACAGAACCCCTCCTAATTTGCATCGGACCTCATCACGGAAAAATTGAGTCTTTTTTCCTCAGGTTCTTTGGCCCCAAGAAGAGGGGGAGACCCAAGGGGGGGGGTACTGTTACGCCGAGCGCTCCGGGTCCCCGTTCCTCCCCGGAGCGCTCGCCTCATCTTCGTTGTTGCAGCGCCCCGGTCAGATCCACTGACCGGGTGCGCTGCGGTCCCGCCTTCAGCCGGGATGCGATTCGCGATGCGGATAGCGCCCGCTCGCGATGCGCACCCCGGCCCCCGTACCTGACTCGCTCTCCCTCGGTCCTGTCCCGGCGCGCGCGGCCCCGCTCCCTAGGGCGCGCGCGCGCCGGGTCTCTGCGATTTAAAGGGCCAGTGCACCAATGATGGTGCCTGGCCCAATCTTCCCAATTAGCTAATTGGCTCCCACCTGTGCACTTCCCTATATCTAGTCTCCTCCCTTGCACTCCCTTGCCGGATCTTGTTGCACTTGTGCCTAGTGAAAGCGTTCCCTTGTCTGTTCCTAGTCCGTGTTCCTGACCTCCTGCCGTTGCCCCTGACTACGATCCTTGCCGCCTGCCCCCGACCTTCTGCTACGTCCGACCTTGCTTCTGCCTACTCCCTTGTACCGCGCCTATCTTCAGCATCTTCAGCAGCCAGAGAGGTGAGCCATTGCTAGTGGATACGACCTGGTCACTACCGCCGCAGCAAGACCATCCCGCTTTGCGGCGGGCTCTGGTGAAAACCAGTAGTGGCTTAGAACCGGTCCACTAGCACGGTCCACGCCAATCCCTCTCTGGCACAGAGGATCCACTACCTGCCAGCCGGCATCGTGACAGCCACATGTTACTTATATGTCATCAACAAACATAGGATAGGTAATTTAATCCTTACTGCCCCCCAATTGTCAGGGTCGGGGTTTTTGTATAAAGTCCCATACAAGTCAATGGGAAATATATGTTACTGCATAACTTCCAGACAGCTGGAGATATTTTGATAATACTTGGTCACATGTTACTTATATGTCCACTTTAAATATAGGATAGTTAATTTAACCCTTAACCATCCCCCATTTGTGAGGGTCATGGCTTTTGTTTAAAGTCCCATGCAAATCAATGGAAGGGCAGAGCGGATAATCCGATCACGGAAAAGTTGGAACATCTGAAGGAGCGCAGACCTCTCGGAAAGTTTCACCGCTAAAGGGATCAAACCAAGGAGGAAGCAAATTCCATTTGTGAGGGTCAGGGTTTTTGTTTAAAGTCCCATGCAAATCAATGGGAAATGTATGTTCCCACATAACTTCCGTACAGCTAGAGATATTTCAATACCTGGTACACATATTATGGGTCGGGATATGAGGACGGGATAGGAGGTCGAGATAGGAGGATGAGATATGAGGACGGAATAGGAGTACGGGATAGTAGGTCAAGATAGGAGGACGGGATAGGAGGGTGAGATATAAGGACGGGATATGAGGTCGAGATAGGAGAACGGGATATGAGGATGAGATAGGAGGTCGAGATAGGAGGTCAAGATATGAGGATGGGAAAGGAGGACGGGATAGGAGGTCGGGATATGAGGTCAAGATAGGAGGGCGGGATAGGAGGACAGGATAGGAGGATGGGATAGCAGGTCGAAATAGGAAGTCGGGATAGAAGGTCGAGATAGGAGGTCGAGATATGAGGTCGGGACATGAGGACGGGATAGGGGGTTGGGATATGACAACAATATATGAGGACAGGATATGAAGTCAAAAGCTTCCTCCACATCAAGGATTAGGAAGGAAAAACTGGGCAACGCCGGGTACTCAGCTAGTAAATAAATAAAGGTGCTAGACACATACAAATTAAATGTACATGGTCAGGATTAGGTATTGAGTGATATATTAAAAAAAACATTTTTTTAGTTGGATCTGACAGGTACACTTTAATGTCTAAACCTTGGCAACAAAAGTGAGTGCACCCCAAAGTGGAAATGTCCAAATTGGGCCCAATTAGCAATTTTCCCTCCCTGGAGTCATGTAACTTCTTAGTGTTACAAGGTCTTAGGTGTAAATGGGGAGCAGATGTCTTCAAATTGGTTTTATCTCTCTCACACTGGTCACTGGTAGTTTAATATGGCACCTTATAGCAAAGAACTCTCTGAGGATCTGAAAATAAGAATTGTTGCTCTACATGAAGATTTCCTAGCCTTTAAAAAGATTGAAAAAGACCCTGAAACTGAGCTGCATCACGGCTGGACAATACCATACAGCAGTTTCACAGGATATGTTCTAATCAAAACAGGACTCACCATGGAGGACAAAAGAAGTTGAGTGCATGTGCTCAGCATCATATCCAGAGGTTGTCATTGGGAAATAAATGCATGAGTGCTTCCAGCATTGCTGCAGAGGTTAAAGGGATTGGGGGTCAGCCTGTCAGTGCTCAGATCATATTCTGCACACTGCATCAAATTGGTCTGTATGGCTGTCATCCGAAAAGGAAGCCTCTTCTAAAGATGAGGGAATGCTGCAAAAAGTTTGCTGAAGACAAGCAGTAGACTAAGGACATGGATTACTGGATCCATGTCCTGTGGACAAATGAGACCAAGATAAACTTATTTGGTTCAGATTGTGTAAAGCTTGTGTGGCGGCAACCAGATGAGGAGTACAAAGACAAGTGTGTCTTGCCTATGGTCTGGAAGGGAACCTTGACATAGCAGAACATGATCCCTTCCTGCAGAGATTGGGTTGCAGGGCAGTATAACAATATGATAACATCCCCAAACACATCTCAATACCACCACTGCCTTGCTAAAGAAGCTGAGGGTAAAGGTGATTGATGGCCAAGCATGTCTCCTGTTGAGCATCTGTGGGGCATTCTAAAACAGAAGGGGAGGGGAGAGTACAAAGTCTCTAAAATCCACCAGCTCTGCTGTGTTGTCGTCATGGAGGAGTGGAAGACTAATCCATTGGCTACCTGTGAAGCTCTCCATGGCCAAGAGGCTTAAAGCGTTCCCGTCAGATCCAACAAAAAAAAAATGTTTTTTAAATATATCACTCAGTACCTAATCCTGACCATGTACCTCTAATTTTTATGTGTCTAGCACCTTTATTTTTATTTTTTTTACACTTTTAATTTAGCTCACTAGTCTGAATTCCTTTCAAAGAGAGGGGGGAGTGGCCTCACTGCAGGTCTTCACCCCTCCCTCAGTATGCTGTCTGCTCACATCTCCCCTAGCATTAGTAAAACTACAACTCCCAGCTTGTCCTCACTGACAGTAGCGGGACACAAGATGACACTGGGAGGATTTTTCCTCCAGCTCTGAGCCCTGCGCTTACAGCTGTCAATCAAGGAAGTGTGTCCATGGCATAGGTGATGATGCATGGACACAGCAGGACTAGTATGTGTCCAAGCAGGCAGGGGGGGGGGGGGGCAGTTGTTTGACTGGCTTTTTCAGTATGAAATACTGAACATTTTCTAATGAAAGCAATTGCAAAACCTATTGGTTTTGTATGCTTTACAGCATATCAAAAGTTTTTGTATCTGACAGTGCCCATTTAAGGCAGTGCTGGAAAATAATGGTGACCACAAAATATTGATAATTTGAGCCCAATTTTGAAGGCACACAACATAAACCACTTAGGGACCAAGGGCGTACAGGTACCCCCTGACGCCCTGGTACTTAAGGACCAAGGGCGTGCTTGTATGCCTGTGGGAATTCCGGTCCCAGCCGCTCACCGGGCAGGGACCAGACCGGGATGCCTGCTGAACTCATTAGTCCTGAGACCCCCCCCCCCATGTCAATTCAGACCGGCGATCTGCGGCGATTCCGGGTAATACGGGTCTCCAGTGACTCGTAAAATAAAGGGGATCAGGGCTGTCCAAGACACCCACGATCCCCCTGAAGGGATAGGAGTAAGGTGGCAGGGGTGCCACCCCTCCTATCCCTGCTATTGGTTGGTCAGAAGCGACAAACCAATAGCAGATTGGGGGTGGAGGGGTTACCTCGGTAGTCCAGGCAGAACGGGGGAACCATGATGTGACCGGCGGTGGCAGGTGGCGATGAGGTGCGGCTCCCTGGTGCAGACTACGGAAGTCGGTGATTTGTTGCCTAGCAACATCTGGAGGGCTACAGTTTGGAGACCACTATATCGCGGTCTCTAAACTGTAGCCCTCCAGATGTTGCAAAACTATAACTCCCAGCATGCACAGTCTAGTCTGTCAGTGCATGCAGGGAGTTGTATTTTTGCAACAGCTGGAGGTTTGCCCACCCCCCCATGTGAATGTACATGGTACTTTCACACGGGTGGGTTTACAGTGCCGCAGCGCAAACTCCTAGCGGAAAACTCACCCTAAACCCCCGCCCATGCGGATGTACACTAAAAAAATACATAAACACCCCCTTACACTGTCCCCCATCCCCACCCAATAAAAACAACAACTCCCAGCATTTCTGGACAGCCACTGACAGCTGGAGGCACCCTGTTTGGGAATCACTGGCGTAGAATACCTATATGTCCACCCCTGTGCAATCCCTAATTTAGTCCTCAAATGCGCATAGCGCTCTCTCACTTTGGAGCCCTGTCGTATTTCAAGGAAACAGTTTAGGGCCACATATCGGGTGTTTCTGTACTCAGGAGCAATTCCATTACAAATTATGGGGGGCTTTTTCTCCTTTCACCCCTTATGAAAAGGAAAAGTTGGGCTCTACACCAGCTTGTTAGTGTAAAAATGTACACTAACATGCTGGTGTTGCCCCCTACTTTTTATTTTCACAAACATTAAAAGGAAAAAAAGACCCCCAAAATTTGTAACGCAATTTCTCCTGAGTACGGAAATACCCCATATGTGGATGGAAAAATGCTCTGCGGTTGCACAACAAGGCTCAGGAGTGAGAGCGTGAGAGGATGATTTGCACAGGGGCGTCTGACATTTGCACAGGGGCGGTTCTGACATAAACACAAAAAAATAAACATCCACATGTGACCCCATTATGGAAACTAGACCCCTCACAGAACGTAATAAGGGGTATAGTGAGCCTTAACACCCCACAGGTGTTTGAAGAATTTTCGTTGAAAAGAAACATGAAAAACATGAGGGGTGGACTCACTTATGGGAGATACTATATATTTTATTACTATATTAGTATAGTCATTGTTAAAGTTAAAAGCTTAGACTTTATTCTCTGTCCTTCATATTCACTGTGATGATGATGACAGGTGTTTGTCAGGGTCACTTTGATCAGCAAAGCCACATCGATAACCTCTGAATTATCAAAAACCTATAGTAAGCTGTTCTTCATAATCTGCCAAAGCCAGGTCTATATTTCTCACGTTATAGCTATTAATCAATTACTACAAACTGTTGTCAAAAAAACTGTATAAAATCCAGGGCTCAAGTCCTGCAGGAACGTGTGGAAACTGAGTTCCTGCACTTTTTGTACTGCAGGAACACAATTCCCATTGGCAGGAGTCCTGCAGAACCAAGACCTTGGGTGGAAATCTTGGGTAAGACTTGACCTTTGATAAAATCTACCTACTCTTAAAAAATAAAAAATAGAAGATCAGCTGTATTTAAGCATTTAATTCTCCTCCGGTATACCGACCTACGTTCACTGTGGAAGGTCTCATAAAGGGAACATCATTCCAGTCAGCAAACCCTGTAGTTAATTCAACCTCCTAGATGACCTCCTATTAGGGTTGCCACCCAGCCGGTATTTTACCGGCACAGAGGCATTTTAATGCCTCTGCCGGTAATTTAGTAGAAAATATATGAAAAGCTGGTATTTTTTTTAGGAAAGAGCCCCCGGCCACTGCGGACAGAATCAAATGATGCACCCTTTCCCCTGCTGCCCTGGCCCTGCAAAAGAATATGGCACGGGGGGGGGGAGGAATCAATTGAAATGGTTAAATGGTTATGGCACAAGGGGATTGGTGGGAGGGGGGATGAATCAGTTGGTATGGTTATGATGTGGAGGGGGAGGGGGGGTCAATAGAAATGAGTAAAGAGTATTGCATTAGTGTTGAGCGGCATAGGCCATATTCGAATTCGCGATATTCGGACGAATATTCGTCATATATTCGCTAAATTCGCATATTCGTAATATTCGCGATTTATTTTCGCTTACATGAAAATTCGTCCCGCGGTCTCACACAGTAATATTAGAGCCGTCTTTACACCACACAAGCTGGAAGCAGAGAGGGATGATCACTGTGATGTGTACTGTGAAAAAAAAAAAAATATATATATATATATATATACAGTGGTCCCTCAAGTTACAATACTAATTGGTGCCAGGATGACCATTGTATGTTGAAACCATTGTATGTTGAGACCAGAACTCTATGGAAACCTGGTAATTGGTTCTGAAGCCACCAAAATGTCATCCAAAAATAGGAAAAAGTGAGGATTAAAGAAAAATAAGTAGATAACTAATATAGATGAAGCAAATCCTTACATATAAAAGAAAGAAAGATCTGCTGGGAGCTGTAATCACTGTCTATTTCAGTGTTTCCCAACCAGGGTGCCTCCAGCTGGTGCAAAACTACAACTCCCAGCATGCCCGGACAGCCTTCGGCTGTCCAGACATGCTGGGAGTTGTAGTTTTGCAACAGCTGGAGGCACACTCTTTGGGAAACACTGGTCTATGTAGAGGACAGAAGCTTCTTCAGGGTCCTTTACAGAACACTTAAAGGGTATTCCAGGCAAAAACTTTTTTATATATATATCAACTGGCTCCAGAAAGTTAAACAGATTTGTAAATTACTTCTATTAAAAAATCTTAATCCTTTCAGTACTTATGAGCTTCTGAAGTTAAGGTTGTTCTTTTCTGTCTAAGTGCTCTCTGATGACATGTGTCTCAGGAAACGCCCAGTTTAGAAGAGGTTTGCTATGAGGATTTGCTTCTAAACTGGGCGTTTCTTAGACAGAAAAGAACTACCTTAACTTCAGAAGCTCATAAGTACTGAAAGGATTAAGATTTTTTAATAGAAGTAATTTACAAATCTGTTTAACTTTCTGAAGCCAGTTGATATATAAAAAAAAGTTTTTTCCTGGATAACCCCTTTAATGTCCTAAAAAAAAAAGGAAAATGGAGCCTCCCTCAACTGATGTACAAAGGAGCAGCTAACCCTGGCAGAGGTAAAGAGTACAGAACATGTAATACCTCCCTGTACTGTAGGGGGCGCTACCAGACACCAGTCAGTGTATACTCTTCAGTAATACAGGTAAAGAGTACAGAACATGTAATACCTCCCTGTACTGTAGGGGGCGCTACCAGACACCAGTCAGTGTATACTCTTCAGTAATACAGGTAAAGAGTACAGAACATGTAATACCTCCCTGTACTGTAGGGGGGCGCTACCAGACACCAGTCAGTGCATACACTTTAGGAATACAGGGGTTTTACCAGTGAAATATCCATTCTGATTGATCGGTTCTTGTTACGCCGAGCGCTCCGGGTCCCCGTTCCTCCCCGGAGCGCTCGCCTCATCTTCGTTGTTGCAGCGCCCCGGTCAGATCCACTGACCGGGTGCGCTGCGGTCCCGCCTTCAGCCGGGATGCGATTCGCGATGCGGATAGCGCCCGCTCGCGATGCGCACCCCGGCCCCCGTACCTGACTCGCTCTCCCTCGGTCCTGTCCCGGCGCGCGCGGCCCCGCTCCCTAGGGCGCGCGCGCGCCGGGTCTCTGCGATTTAAAGGGCCAGTGCACCAATGATGGTGCCTGGCCCAATCTTCCCAATTAGCTTAATTGGTTCCCACCTGTTCCCTGGCTATATCTAGTCTCCTCCCTTGCACTCCCTCGCCGGATCTTGTTGCACTTGTGCCTAGTGAAAGCGTTCCCTTGTCTGTTCCTAGTCCGTGTTCCTGACCTCCTGCCGTTGCCCCTGACTACGATCCTTGCCGCCTGCCCCCGACCTTCTGCTACGTCCGACCTTGCTTCTGCCTACTCCCTTGTACCGCGCCTATCTTCAGCATCTTCAGCAGCCAGAGAGGTGAGCCGTTGCTAGTGGATACGACCTGGTCACTACCGCCGCAGCAAGACCATCCCGCTTTGCGGCGGGCTCTGGTGAAAACCTGTAGTGGCTTAGAACCGGTCCACTAGCGCGGTCCTCGCCATCCCTCTCTGGCACAGAGGATCCACCACCTGCCAGCCGGCATCGTGACAGTAGATCCGGCCATGGATCCCGCTGAAGTTCCTCTGCCAGTTGTCGCTGACCTCACCACGGTGGCCGCCCAGCAAGCCCGACAGATCGCCCTTCTAACCCGTCAGCTGTCGGAAATGTCCACCATTTCGCACCAACTTCAGTCGCAACTTCTCCAGCAATCTTCTCCTCCGCCAGCTCCTGCACCTCCTCCGCAGCGAGTGGCCACTCCTAGCCTCCGCCTGTCCTTGCCGGACAAATTTAATGGGGACTCTAAGTATTGCCGTGGCTTTCTTTCGCAATGTTCCCAGCACTTGGAGATGATGTCGGACCAGTTTCCTACTGAAAGGTCTAAGGTGGCTTTCGTGTTCTGCCTTCTGTCTGGAAAAGCCCTGTCATGGGCCGCACCGCTCTGGGACCGCAATGACCCCGTCACTGCCTCTGTACACTCCTTCTTCTCGGAAATTCGAAGTGTCTTTGAGGAACCTGCCCGAGCTTCTTCAGCCGAGATTGCCCTGCTGAACCTGGCCCAGGGTGTTTCTTCCGTTGGCGAGTACGCCATTCAGTTCCGTGCTCTTGCTTACGAGTTGTCCTGGAATAGTGAGATTCTCTGCGCGACCTTTAAAAAAGGCCTATCCAGCAACATTAAAGATGTTCTGGCCGCACGAGAGACTCCTGCTGACCTACATGAACTCATTCATCTAGCCACTCGCATTGACATGCGTTCTTCCGGATGGCGTCTGGAGCTGCGCCTGGATATGGACTTTGTTCGCACGAAGCGTTTTTTCTCTCCGGCTCCTCTCTCCTCTGGTCCTCTGCAATCTGTTCCTGTGCTTCCCGCCGCGGAGGCTATGCAAGTTGACCGGTCTTGCTTGACACCTCAAGAGAGGACACGACGCCGCATGGAGAATCTTTGCCTGTACTATGCCGGTACCGAACACTTCCTGAAGGATTGTCCTATCCGTCCTCCCCGCCTGGAAAGACGTACGCTGACTCCGCACGAAGGTGACACAGTTCTTGATGTCAACTCTGCTTCTCCACGCCTTACTGTGCCTGTGCGGATATCTGCCTCTACCTTCTCCTTCTCTACTATGCTCTTCTTGGATTCCGGATCTGCAGGAAAAATTTTTTTGGCCTCTCTCATCAACAGGTTCTACGTTCCTGTGACCAGTCTCGCCAGACCCCTCTACATCTATTGTTTTTACAATAAAAGATTGGACTGTCTCGTACGTTTCCACACAGAACCCCTCCTAATTTGCATCGGACCTCATCACGGAAAAATTGAGTTTTTTTTCCTCAGGTTCTTTGGCCCCAAGAAGAGGGGGAGACCCAAGGGGGGGGGTACTGTTACGCCGAGCGCTCCGGGTCCCCGTTCCTCCCCGGAGCGCTCGCCTCATCTTCGTTGTTGCAGCGCCCCGGTCAGATCCACTGACCGGGTGCGCTGCGGTCCTGCCTTCAGCCGGGATGCGATTCGCGATGCGGATAGCGCCCGCTCGCGATGCGCACCCCGGCCCCCGTACCTGACTCGCTCTCCCTCGGTCCTGTCCCGGCGCGCGCGGCCCCGCTCCCTAGGGCGCGCGCGCGCCGGGTCTCTGCGATTTAAAGGGCCAGTGCACCAATGATGGTGCCTGGCCCAATCTTCCCAATTAGCTTAATTGGTTCCCACCTGTTCCCTGGCTATATCTAGTCTCCTCCCTTGCACTCCCTCGCCGGATCTTGTTGCACTTGTGCCTAGTGAAAGCGTTCCCTTGTCTGTTCCTAGTCCGTGTTCCTGACCTCCTGCCGTTGCCCCTGACTACGATCCTTGACGCCTGCCCCCGACCTTCTGCTACGTCCGACCTTGCTTCTGCCTACTCCCTTGTACCGCGCCTATCTTCAGCATCTTCAGCAGCCAGAGAGGTGAGCCGTTGCTAGTGGATACGACCTGGTCACTACCGCCGCAGCAAGACCATCCCGCTTTGCGGCGGGCTCTGGTGAAAACCTGTAGTGGCTTAGAACCGGTCCACTAGCGCGGTCCTCGCCATCCCTCTCTGGCACAGAGGATCCACCACCTGCCAGCCGGCATCGTGACAGTTCTTCCAGCCATTGACACGTTTCGCAGATTCCATAGCATTGTATGTTGAGTCTGGTTTCAAGTTACAATGGTCTAGAAAAGACCATTGTATGTTGAAACTATTGTATGTTGAGGCCATTGTAAGTTGAGGGATCACTGTATTCGTAATTGCGAATATTCGCGAGCAACACTATATTGCATGGGTGAAATCAACTGGAATGATTATGGCACAGGGGGATCAGAGGGGGGATTAATGTGATGTCACGCATATATAATTAATTATGCAAATTACAATGGCAGGTATTTTGCGGCAAGAAAGGTGGTAACCCTACCTCCTATGTCTTCATGTCTGAGCCTATCCTAATGATAGTTGTGATTGTGGAGAAGCCTCACAGATTAGGCGTTACTTTTCCGCAATCTCGCTATAAATCTCTCACCTGAGATGTAAAGACTCCCTACTGTCAGAATACTTTTCCTGTAATGGTAATTGTGCGCACTGAGATGGGGAGATTAGATTGTAAGCTCCTGTGGTCAGCACATCATTCACAATGTAAAATGGGGACACACTGCTAGAGAGTCAACTTAGCACTCCAGCCCCCACCCTAGAAGACGAGCGGAAGTGACTGCCCGCTTAGCCAATCACCGACTGAGATGGGACCCTTATCTCGGCTTGTGATTGGCTGAGCGGATTGTCACTTGAACTCGTCTCGGAAGGTGGGGGCCAGAGCTCTTCGAGGACAAGTTAGTTGTTGGGCCCTGTACAGTTCCAGAAGTTGGACTCAGATATATATCCCCTATCCTGTGGATTCGTTTTAGCTACCCGGAGTACCCCTTTAATTCCACTTAGTTTAGATAACTCAGAAAGTTCTAAAGCAATATTTAAAAAAACTATATATAGTAAAATAGGAAACGTGTGCTTGGCACTATAGTCCTGAAGTGAATGCTTAGATGACCTATCGCGGATTCATAGTAAAAGGGTCATTTTACTTACGTTTTATCACAGTTCTTTTTTTAATGGGGGGGGGGGTAAAAATCCTTGCCCTGGGCCCAATCATGATTTACGATGGCCCTGATCATAAGGACAGAGCTAATATATGATGGTAATGACCACCTCATTGACCTGTCCAGGGTGTCCTGTTAGGGTTGTTAATATACGGTATTACAAACTGATGGGGATCGTTTTACAGGTATTGCAGGTAGGTGTGGGCAGTCTGGTGGGGAGGGGGGTCTGCATTGTCTGGGAGTCCACATCATGTCCAATGTGGCACTGCGGAGAACCCAAACCAGTGCATTAACCCTGTGCGCTCTGCTGCAGAGTGAAGCTAAGTCTGGGTGTTACCATAGAAACAGCATGGCGAGATGGCATGGCAGGCAGTGTGCTGATGCTGCCGCCACTGCTCTATATGTGCTCAAAAGATCAGATCCTCCCTGAACAATTAATTCATCATCAGTTAAATTTTAATGCCAAACAATGATATAGACTCAGTGGAGGCGCCGAGCTGCCAAGCCCTTATCTCTGCTGCTTTCTTACAACACGGTGCCCCACGGGGCTTGTTGTGAAGATGCTCTGCATGCATAATGCACCGCACGTCCACACTGGTAAGCCAGGTTACAGACACCGAGGAGAGGCAGATGTGGTGGCCCAGTACCGGATGTGTTGCCCCGTACCTTTCCTGCCCTGTCAGGCAGTGTCCCTCAGTGTCCTCAGGGCCCCCTGTAGTTGTTTCCCCATTTGTATATATGTTGTATATTAAAAGATGTGTTATGCCTTTAATAAAATGTACCATGTGATTGTTACCCAGGAGGTAACAGTGACCAGTTGACCCCAAAGGTGACCTATGGGCTAGTCTCCCATATAAACCCTGGGTGGAGCTTCTCTCTCTTGCTTCCTGCTGAAGTCCAGTAAAGTCGTCTCTAGTGTGTGTGTCCAGAGTAGTGGAGGCCGCAAGTCAAGTCCTGCAGCCACAAGTCAAGTGCAAGTACCGTATTTTTCGCCGTATAAGACGCACTTTTTTTCCCCAAAATTGGGGGGAAAAAGCCGGTGTGTCTTATACGGCGAATACACCCCTATCGCGGCGGTCCCTGCGGCCATCAACGGCCGGGACCCGCGGCTAATACAGGACATCACCGATCGCGGTGATGCCCTGTATTAACCCTTCAGACGCGGCGGTCAAAGCTGGCCGCCGCGTCTGAAGGGAAAGTGACACTAACCCGGCTGTTCAGTCGGGCTGTTCGGGACCGCCGCGATTTCACCAGCGGCGGTCCCGAACAGCCCGACTGAATAGCCGGGTTAGTGCTTACAGGACACCGGGAGGGACCTTACCTGCCTCCTCGGTGTCTTCTCCGTTTAGGGATCCCCTGTATGGCCGGTGCTCTCCTTCCTCGTCATCACGTCGTCGCGTACGTGCGTCGGCGTGCGTAACGACGTGATGGCGGCGACGGAGAGCGAGGATACCCGGCCGGCAGCAGAGACGTTCCGGAGCGACGGGGACACGGCGACAGCGATGGAGCGACATCCAGGGCAGCGGTGACGGGTCCGGAGCGGCGGGGACACGTGAGTATTACCTCCTCCTGCAGTGGTCTTCAATCTGCGGACCTCCAGATGTTGCAAAACTACAACTACCAGCATGCCCGGACAGCCAACGGCTGTCCGGGCATGCTGGGAGTTGTAGTTTTGCAACATCTGGAGGTCCGCAGGTTGAAGACCACTATTGGGTTCAAAATCTAAAATTTTTTTGATTTTGCACCTAAAAATGGGGTGCGTCTTATACGCCGGTGCGTCCTATAGGGCGAAAAATATGCTAAGATAAAGTCACCATCCTGTCAGTCACAAGTCAGTCAAGTCATCTGTCTACCCAGCGTGGCCTGTACTAAATTCACCCATCCAACTACAAGTCCCAGCGAGCCTGCAAGGCCTCTGTGTCACTGGTCACCTCCTTGGGTCCTGGCTGTACTACATAGACTGTAACAACTGTCTACTCTCAATAAAGCTACTGTTGTCCGTAACTTGGCGTCGGTCTCTTCATTGCCCCCGTGCCTAGGATCCAGCGGTATACCTTCAGGTGGTTAAGGATAAACCACGCCCTGGTGTCACGAACACAAGGGGTTAATGCCATCTGCCCCTAGGGTAATTACACCTGCCCTACACCTCACACCCTGCTATACCACACAGACAATGAAGGAATGGAACCTAATCCATGTCCCTGTACGAGTGCAGCCACCGCGCCACTGACCCTTTGCCACCTACCCCCGATGGCGGCAGCTTGTGATCTCCATGTACATAGTCACTCATCTCACGTTTTTTTGGAGTCATCAATCATTTTGATAAGTTTTACTGTTGAGTTTTCAGGTGCGATAATAATATTACAACTAAGTAAGAATGGCAGCCGAGAGATGGCAGCCGAATGTCCTGCGGGGAAGCTGCTCTACAACTTGTAAGAAGCTGCAGCTTATTCACCTTCCAGCATCACACAAAAATCGGAGACTGTGGCGGCGCAGGCTGTCGGCTTAGACTTATGTGATAGGGCTACGCCTTACTTATGACCCTACATGATGAACGATCGTATACATGTACGATAAGTTGGGGGCATGTTTTGTGGAAAACTTGCAGTGGTCTCAAAACTATGGCCCTCCAGATGTTGCAAAACTACAACTTTGAGCATGCCTGTCAGGGCATGCTGGGAGTTGGAGTTTTGCAACATCTGGAGGGCCACATTTTGGAAACCACTGGGCTAAGACACTGCAGCCAAATGTTTGTAAGAATCCTTAACAGTGGTCTTCAACCTGAGAAACTATAATTCCCAGCATGCCCAGACTGGATATGCTGTAAGCTGTAGTTCCACAACAGCTGGGGAGCCACAGGTTGGAGATCTCTGGTCTATAGTACTATGACAGCTCCATGCAGCGTATTGGATGCTGGACCTTCTTTACAGTTTACCTGCATTGCTTTGGGGTCAGGGTCTTGTTTTCAGGTTTGCTCAAAAAGACAGTGTTGAATAAAACACGTAAGAAACACCATTAAAATACAGTGTTAAAATGCCACATGAAAACCCATGTGAAGGATGTCTAAAGGCAATGATGAGTGCACATCCCGTACAGCACACCCATATTCACTCTCTACCGCCATGCGCTACCTCTGGGTTGTTACATAGAACACCCTTGATGAAGGGGATAACACAGCCCAGAAATGCGTTGCATGTTTTTAATTAACTTTGATACAACTTACAATTTTTTTTGGGTGCACTGTATCCAAAAATACTTCCATATTGAGTAAATTCATAGGGTGATGGAAGCAAGCTTCGAAATCAACCCCCGTTCTCAAAACTCCATTTAATCTATTTAAAGATTTTTAATTACTTCTATTTAAAAATCTTAATCCTTCCAGTACTTATCAGCTGCTGTATGCTCCACAGGACGCTGTATTTCTTTTCAGTCTGACCAAAGTGCTCTCTGCTGACACCTCTGTCCGTATCAGGAACTGTCTGGAGCAGGAGAGGTTCGCTATGGGGATTTGCTTGTGTAGTGACCCAGTACATAGTCATGTACTCTTCTGTACTTCTGCCAATCCTGGTTGGCAGATCCTGCTCGATGTCCGTTATGGGTCCCCTCTTCCTAGAACTCTCTTTATTGCACTACAGAAGGCAATTGGTATATAAGATTTAATGTGTTGTGTTTGATATGTACTGTTACCTTAAACCTATGTTGCTAAGGAGCCTTTGTTGTCAAGGGGAGTATGCAAGGTGAACAGGTGGCTTGTCAGTGACCAATGGGATCTCTCTAAACTGTACCCCTTATATAGTGAGGCCAGGGTTCAACTCCCTTTCTTGAGCTCTAGCTCTCTTGTAGCTGAGGTACAGTGAAGACAAGTCTGAGGAGTCTGTAGAGTGTTCCTGAAGGAGGCCTGAGGCTTAGCCCAGCAACCACGCTACTACTTTAAGTCAACCATTGCACTGTCGGTGAAAGTCAAAGCCAACTGTATGAGCTAAACATAGTGGGGATTCTGCTGAAATCTAGTCCAGTTCAAGTAGTCAAGTCATGTCTGCCAATTACTAAATTCAAGCGTGGCTGCATCAGTCTATACAATTGCAACTACAAGTCCCAGCAAGCCGATAAGCTTCCCTAAGTTCACTCTGCATCTCCTTAGTACCGATCCGAGCTGTATGGACTTTAACACCTTGTCTACCTCAGTAAAGCATACCAGTTAACTGTAACCTTGCGTTGGAGTGATTATTTGCCCCGTGCCTGGCACAGGTGAAGCTGGTCTACCTCGGGTGGTGTATAGGTCAACCATGCCCTGGCATCACGAAGAGGTTAATACACACATTACCCTGTCCGACACCACAACTTTTGGTCACAGGTGGTCACAGTCAGTCCCACCATCTCTCACTCCAATGTTTCTAAGGTGTCATGGAACACCAGAGTTAGCCCCATGGAAGGGGTACAGTCACGTGGTCCCCGTTACATGTCCCAGCCGAGAAAGAGTGGCGACCAGCAGGACTGGGATGGAAAATATCCGGGATGAGTGTCCCATGTCCAATTTGTTGTTTCTGTCTACTATCAACTCGTGAGACTTAAAGTTCTTTTTGAAGTGTGGAGTAACACTCTTGTTTATGGTTTGCAACTTTAAAGTAACTGTAACTGCCATTTATGCCAAGAACTATACCTGCAACCATTTTCTTAAGTATGTGCCCGGTTTCGGATGTGAATTCCTAAAAATTACAGAGCCTTGAACTTTATAGGACGCTACATTCACAAATCACAGGGCAAGAACTAGAATGATGATGGGAGAGACTATAATGGCCTAATGAAAATTTATTCCTGTATGACAATGTTGATGTGTGGCACTAATGGGTAAAATTTGTACAGAATGTATATATAAAATGTTTGTGTTCACATATCCTGTGCCTTATGTCTCCTTTCTTCAGCAGGATTGTCCGTGCAGAAGGTATACTGAACCAGACTAGTGGGACCTGGTAGCAAAAATTTGCACACAACCAAATGTATATATTACTAGTTAGTAGTAAAGAGTGTATATAGTGGTACAGCAGAATTGCATAGCGAGTAAAGTCAGTCATATGTATAATATTCAGAAATGTCTATGTTTCAAATTGTGTACAGAAAGCAAATTAATGTACAGCATAAAAATGTGTCTTCAGTTAAGACTGTAACCTCGTAGTATGCATATACTTCAGTCCATGTCAGTACTTATTGTTTTTCATGTCCACTCTGCACAGGGTTCTCTTGTGGCCAGAGAGAGCACCTGGTGAGAGTAATTAGCATGTGAGGTGGAAAGTTATTGTATATATGTCATCATCTAACATATTGTCAGTATACTCAATAGTACTATGTTACGGGGAGAAGTAGCAAACAAGCTGATGGGCCCCGTTAGCAAAGGCATCTGGGTAGAAAGCCTCTGGCAGCCCATTTCAAAATGTGTCATGTCGTACAAATAGAAATGTGTCTAATGTATATAAGGTTTCAGAAATGTATATGTATAGTCAGTAAGTAAACATGTTTATATACTCTAAATGTCAGTAACAGTATTAAAGGGTTAAGTGTCAGTAAAAAAGAAAGTTACATTGGACTCTTCACAACAAAACTGTTACAACAACAGTTAATTTCATCCTGTTATTCATCCTGTTTAATGGAGCATGTAAGGACATTCGTTCCAATGCCACATGGACTCTAACACCCTTGTTTATAGCCCTGAGAAAGACATTCGTAAAAATGCCCCAGGAACTATTTTGTGTTCTATCCAAAGGCACATTGGGCCATCTCTCATCATCTGTATCCAGAATGTTATGCCAAGGACAGCTTTCCTTTAGAGGGGGAGTTTGTGGTGACCCAGTACAGAGTCATGTACTCCTCTGCACTTCTGCCCATCCTGGCTGGCAGATCCTGCTCGATGTCCATCATGGGTCCCCTCTTCCTAGAACGCTCTTTATTGCACTACAGAATGCACTTGGTATATAAGAGTTAATATGTTGTGTTTTATATGTATTGTTACCTTAAATCTATGTTGCTAAGAAGCCTTTGTTGTCAAGGGGAGTATGCAAGGTGAACAGGTGGCTTATCAGTGACCAATAGGATCTCACTAAACTGTCCCCCTTATACTCAGCTCACTCTTTTGAGCTCTAGCTCTCTTATAGCTGAGGTACAGTGAAGACAAGTCTGAGGAGTCTATGG
The DNA here is from genome assembly GCF_029499605.1 of Hyla sarda. Classification (NCBI taxonomy): domain Eukaryota; kingdom Metazoa; phylum Chordata; class Amphibia; order Anura; family Hylidae; genus Hyla; species Hyla sarda. The sequence continues at coordinate 109,383,554 of NC_079198.1, read as the reverse complement.
AGTGTTCCTGAAGGAGGCCTAAGGCCTAGTCCAGCAACCACGATTCTACTTCAAGTCTAGAGCAAAAAAAGTCCAGCTCACCCCTAACCTTGAAGTCGTCTGGGCGCACGGAAACCACAGTGCGGTGGAAACAGGATACAAACAAGGAGAAGTCCAGCACTTGACAGGTGGAGAAAAATCACAAAACTTTAGTATGTTTACATTATTATGGACTTTAACACCTTGTTTACCTCAGTAAAGCATACCAGTTAACCGTAATCTTGCATCAGAGTGATTATTTGCCCCGTGCCTGGCACAGATGAAGCTGGTCTACCTCGGATGGTGTATAGGTCAACCACGCCTTGGCATCACAAATAGGTTAATACACACATTACCACGTCAACACCACACTTGTACTCTGGACAGTTCCTGACATGGACAGAGGTGTCAGCAGAGAGCACTGTGGTCAGACTGAAAAGAACTCCAGAAAGAAATACAACTTCCTGTGGAGCATACAACAGCTGATAAGTACTGTATAAGTCATTTACAAATCTGTTTATCTTTCTGGCACCAGTTAATTTAAAGAATTTTTTCCCCCACAGGAGTACCCCTTTAAACTGATAAGAGCAGATGCTACACTTGATCTTAGCAATAAAGACAGAGAAGCGATACAACTTACCATCTTCTATTAGATTTTTGGCAGTGCAAAAACCCCCGCGATCATGTAGTGGGGACCCATGTTATACATGCGTATGAGGTCTTGATCCAGTAATATGGGTTTCATTCTCTGCAGGCCCCACTGTCCTCACCCACATATTACTGCTGGGAGCGCAGGCCTTTATGTCAGATTTGTCTGGTGCTGAAATTATTGGTAATAAGCCACAGATATTCCACAGAATTGTCTGTAAAGGCCTCATCGCTGCTCCATAAGGTAAGATTAGATTTTCCATGTAAACAATAACCACTAAGAAGAGATTTTCTGTTGTAAACACAGCCTCACCCATACTCCATCAAAACGATGTGAATATGCTGAGAGATGTGAAGTTAGAAACCCTAAAAAGCTGACAGGAAACCGGCAAAACTGGGACAGCAGCTCTGCATATAATGGGAGCGTTACACACGATGCAAGAGCAACATTGAGAATGCAGCTCTGGATGTGACTGGGATATAAAGCTATAACAAAATAATTTGTTATAGCTTTATTATAGTGTGGTGTCCCGGTTCTGTATCCTATCAGGTACCTGAGTGTGTGGGTCCCCTTAGCCAGAGTCCCTAGGATGTCGGGGTCCCCATTGTCTAGTTCACCCCTGGTCACCTCTCATCCAGATAGTTATTGCGCTAATAGTTTACTTAGGAAGCATGTAAATATGATATCAATGTCTATAAATAGTTAATTGCCTGTCTATAACGTAGCAGGACCTGCGGGTCACGTGGTCAGGTGAACTCTATGGTATCTCTCCTTAAGGACCTTTAGATGTCCCAGTGACGTATGCTACCTATCACACTGTGTAACAGTGAATGACGGATTTTCGGACCAATTAGATTCACCCTGCCCATATAAGGGAGCGGCGGACATTGTTATCTCTCTTGTTCCTGTGCAGCGAAGTAGTAAGCATCTCTCTTGTTCCCGGGCTGTCAAACGAGCAGGATCTGCGCAGCTGTCTATCACAGTGAGTTAGGCCCGAGCCTTGCGGCAAAGGCTGATATATTCAGGATCGCGAGTGTATCAATCCCTAAACACTCTGCAGGATCACCGGACCTTATCTATTCCCTAAATCCGGAGGGATCTGCAATAATTACCCTAAATTCAGAGACTTTAATTTCATTCAAGGTCCGCAACAATTGTCAGTCATTGAGATATATAGAGACTGTTTGCCTGAGACTGTTATTGTTCATTGGATGTACCGCAAAAATCTAAGTAAAGTTCTTCAAGTTAAAGTTCAACTACTTTGTGGATCTTCAGTCATTTTATTACATGCACCTGTCGTTACTGGGAAAGGCAGCGATAGGCCGGAGAATTACCTCAGCACACTAGCCCTCAGCTTGGCGTCACGAACTATAGGGTTAACATTAACCCCTCATTTACCGAAACAATACCCCACTATCAACACCCCCCAAGGGCTACCACAATAGTATAGTATGCGTTGTAGTAGTAGCATTGTAATTGTAGCTCTGTTATAAAAGTAGTAAAAGATATGACGAAGCTTACAATTAGTACAAAATATAGTAAAATAACATATTCACAGTACAACTCTGTATAGACAATGAATCGGCAGAGGGTGGCAATGAGTTCTGTGCTCTCAACAAACTGTCCATAGATCAATAGTACAAGCAAATATAAGAAACGTTGTGATATATCTTATTGGACAAAAATGCTTCTTTCTCCTGTTATCAAGCCTCTTCCCGTACTTATTAGCTGCTGTATGCTCCAGAGTATAGAAACATAGAATGTGTCGGTAGATAAGAACCATTTGGCCCATCTAGTCTGCCCAATGGGCAGAGTAAGTTGTGTAGTTCTTTCCAGTATGATCACAGCGCTCTCTGCTGTCACCTCTGTTCATGTCAGGAACTGTCCAGAGCAGGATAGGTTTGCTATGGGGATTTGCTCCTTCTCTGGACAGTTACTGATATTAACAGGTGGCAGCAGAGAGCACTGTGGTCAAACTGAAAAGAACTACACAACTTCCTCTGGAGCATACAGAAGTTGAGAAGTACTGGAAGACTTAAAGAAGATGTCCAGTAATATGAAATGAATCCCCTATGCGTAGGATAGGGGTTAAATGTCTGATCGTGGGAGTCCAACCACTGGGACCCCCCACCACGCCCCCTCCCATAGACTTGCATTGAGGGGGCGGGGCATTACGTCACTCCCCCTGTATCGCCCGTCATCAGGCACGGAGCAAAGTTCGCTCTGTGCAGCAGATGACGCGCAGTGCTGCAGGAGAGCTCACAGGGGTTCCCAGCGGCAGGACCCCCACAATCAGACAGTCTAGGGGCAGAGTACAATTTATGCTGGTCATGTAACCCAAAATCTAGATGTGGCTCTGTCACGGCTCTCCCGTGCAGGAGGCTTGCCGGCTGCAGCATGATGCCGCGGCCAACACGCCTCCTCCATGTAGTTCTATCGGAGAGGGGATGCAGTGAGGACCTCAGTGAGGTCGACGCTACACACATTAGCCAGCGCACAGTGCGGCAATGCTTGGGCCCTGTTCTGGAGGTCACGGGGGTCCCAGCGGTCGGACCCCCTGCGATCAAACACTTATGCCCTATCCTGTGAGAGTGTTATATCCCTGCAGATGTCCTTTAATACCTGACAGTGCAGTTTCAGATATAACTGCAGTCTAAGACTAGATGAACACAACTGAACTGTAATGATGCTGAACTGTTTACCGTCGCTTTACTATCAACTGCCGGCGGCCATGTTTTCTTCTGCTGTTCATTGTACAGTGTGACAAGAAGTGAAAGCGGCCCATTAATGCTATAAGATTCCTGCCTCCCCGATGATGTCAAGTAGATTTGCACCATAACGAAGATTCAGGCTGAGAAGCACAATTAATCTTTGATGAGCTGAGAGGACTTTGTGGGGAGATAGCTTTACCACATGTTGATAAAGCAGATATAATTTAGCGCATTGCAATACGAGAATCATTAGGCCCTTTATTTTATATTACACCTCGCCTGGATTTATCACACACAGAAAAGTTAGCAAGCGGCTGGTAAACTGCCGAGGAGATTAAATTGGCTGTTAATTATAGAAGTTCTAAGCACCCAGGGCTCCGCACCGCGCTCATTCTACCCTACGTTTATTTTTTATTTCTTCTTTCTTCCGGATGTTTGCAGGCAGCAGATAAGAGGTTCCAGCAGGGACTTCAGATACAGAGTCTACCGTCATTTGGTTCACCGGTGAGAGATGCATGGAAGTTGACACCCTGCAACGCCACCTCTAGTGTGGACCCAAAACCAGGATGCAGTTCTTCTGGACACACACATCACAACAGACCTAATGTACACGGTAGATATCTTTGTCCATTCATGAAGATGAATGTCTCATCATCATCGGCCGTTCTTGTTATTTCTACGATGATCAGATTACATCCTATGTAGTCAACAGATCGCTGAGACCAATCATCAGGGTCATATCCCAGAGCAGCCATAATATACAATACACCATCACCCAGGAGATGAGGGACTGAATCCGCAACCATCTCCTCCAATTAAATTCAGTTCTGACATAATATTCAATAATTATAGACTAGAAGCGTTGCAAATAATCAATCACCCAGCGGTGCAAAGATCAATTTGGGACAGGGAGTCATTTCAGGAAATGGTTAATAGATCAGACTATGATGTATTCTCTGTCTGGATGATGAGTAGTGTTGTCTCCTGCACTGACACGTTCACAGTAAATGCTATAGGTTTCACGGACTGCGGAGTCTAAATGATTGTTTTCACTTCCATAGACAAAACTATTATTGGTAATGACCACCCAATTGTTTGCCTGCTTAAGGTCTATGTTGGAACTAATGTCCTGTCAGATAGGAAGCACTGTCCCAGATTTACCCCCAACACGGAGCTCAGAGCGACAATGAGAAGATGACAGGGGGAAGAGCCCAGCACAAAGCAGACGGTGATGCTGAGAGAACAGACAATGTGCAGCACCCCCCTTGATTGAAGACAGTGGGCGACACATTTATACCGGCAGAGAGCTGTGTACACAGAGCCAGCTCCAGGAGCCTTTGAAGTCAGTGGCTGTAATAATCCCATTCACAGATTTGTGCAGAAATAATTCACTGAAAGGGGCAGTCTGCTGATAACTCAGAGCCATAAAACTGCAGCCATAAAATCCGCTGCGCCCCCAACATAAGAGATGTTCCCGGGAGGAAATGTGCCAGTGCTGAGGCTGGCGCAATTAAAGGGGACATGACGCTTGGGCATTGATGGTCAGGAGCCAACACCACCATATTGTCACTGGTTATGGTCATTTTTGTAAATAAATAACAGAGAAAAAGCAGCTGGCACAACCGCAGCAGAAAACATCCAACGCTAACACATATAAAGAAGCAGCCAGTCTGGTTGACTATTGGTGGTGCTCAGTTTTGACTGGATGGGATTTTAGATACATTCCTTCCCCTCTAAACTTAATCCCAACCGATTATAACCCCTTTTACCCCAAAAAAGACACTAACACAAGTTGGGGAAAAATTGGGCCATGAGGCCCATTTATTTAACAAACAAATAAATAACAGTTAAATATGTTATACATTTAAACATAACCAAAGTTCACTGGAGGGCACTCCCCTCCCCCAATCAGACTTGTGCACCATCCTCTTACCCCTGGCCACGACCCAGGGGCACCCAGATAACCTTCTGCACCATCCTTCAAACTCCTGAGGCCTAGAAACACCACCAGGAGGCCCAATTGAACAATCTCAAACATTTATTTTTCAAACTACTACCTCCCCCGGGACTCTTTCACACGTCACACCACCTATTGCTACCCAACCAACCAAACAACAATAAAATAGGGTGGGTGGGCGGGACCTTCTTCCTACTTCCACCTGCCGACTGGTGAGTACCCTCCCCCATAGCAACCCCTTATATACACTCCCCCCTCCCCTCCAGATGACCTCCCTGTTACCCCACTTTCAAGCCACCTGCTGCAGTCCCTTAAAGGGGCAGCAGTAAATTAACCCCTTATACCCTCATCACCTTGCCATCCCTCCTGTAACCCAAATTACCCCTTATTCCATATGGAAGGGCCACTAAAACCCCCATCAAGGCACCACTACGCCAGGGGTTCCCCCCGTTCCGTTTGCTCCCATTCTGCTGTTTGCGCTTGGCACGAAACAGCTGTCATCTGTACACACTGCACACAGCACTGAAGAGTCTCAGTCCATGGCGAGCAGAGGATAGTCTGTGTTTTATCACAGTCTGCACTTTTATGAATAAGCGCTCACAAAGTCATATGGTGAGTTGCTTTCATGCCGTAACGCGTACTGCGTCTTACTCTATGTGATATTGCAAATATAAAATAAATAAGAAGAAAAGAAAGATTTATTTGAGTGCCGGGACTCCTACTTTATATGGTGAGTTGCCGCTTTCTCTTCTACATTCGGTCATTATTGTAAATGTTACATCACATTGGCATCCTCATAATCCAGGACGTCCGCACCGATCATTCTTAATATACTCCCCCGACTCTCCATATCTACCTACATTTATATACACATAGTTCATGATTCCCAGCTGTAATACTCAATATTCCCAGCAGATGGATGGCATCTCCATTACTCTGGCTGAATCATCTGCGGCCTATACAAAGGGTCATCAATAATCTAGGTGTCAATAGAAATCATGTACAATCATCAAGAGAAACAAGGAGTGAAAAAGTTATTCAACTCGGAAGCTCAGGTTGAGAGACTATGTGGTGGCTTCTATTATACATCCTATTATGTCGACCCGCAATCATTGTGGTTAAAGTGTACCTGTCGTTAACAAAATCTTTTGACATTATGTAGATAATACCATTAAATGTATATTTGTAATATATATTGATTAAATTTTTTTTTTTTTGGGAGGGTGAAAAAATACTCTCCCTGCAACTGTTGCCTGCGTGTCACAATGAGGAGTCCAAATACAGGAAGTGAGGGCAGGACAAGCAGGGCTCTGTGCAGGCTCCTGGCCTGTCAATCATCCTGCTGTGTGAGCCGGGAGCTTGTCACAGAGCCTCACTGCACAGAGCCCTGCTTGTCCTCAGTGTACAGAGCCCTGCTTGTCCTCAGTGTACAGAGCCCTGCTTGTCCTCAGTCTACAGAACCCTGCTTGTCCTCAGTGTACAGAACCCTGCTTGTACTCAGTGTACAGAGCTCTGCTTGTTCTCAGTGTACAGAGCCCTGCTTGTCCTCAGTGTACAGAGCCCTGCTTGTCCTCAGTGTACAGATCCCTGCTTGTCCTCAGTGTACAGAGCCTTGTGTGATAGCCTGGGGGTGTAGGGTATATGGGGTGTAGCTGTGCGGTAATTAAAGTGTGTCTGATTAACCTTTTCTATTCGTGATGCCAGGGTGAGGGATCCTCTGCAATGCTTGTCCTACCGCCACCCTTCCCAAGAGCGATAGGGAGGTATGGAATAATTGAATGTCCACAACCGGAGAGTTTGCTGAAAACAGTTGGAACTTTACTGAAGATTTTATGCAAGCTTCATAACTGGAACAGTCTCTATACAAGTCTCTCAGAGATTGACAGTGGTTGGGACCTCGTGAGTCTATTGAGCTTAGGGAGGTAATTGTTGGGGTGATCCACTGGATTTAGAGGTTTAGATTTGGTCCAGTAATCACGCTAGCTTTAGCGGGGATTGAGATTTTAACTTACGGTTTAGTTTAGGCTGAGGCCGGCAGGTTTCTGGCCTAGCTTGTCTTTGAAAGTTGCGCAGATCCGTCCTGCTAGTCCGGCATCCACAAAAGCAGCAACCCAAGAGTGCGATCATTGGCTACAGCTCCCTTATATGGGCAGGGGCTGGACTAAAGCTCACTGGTCCATACAAAGGATTATGGGTAAACATGTGACCCAAGGACCTCCAAAGGTCCTCCAACATACCATAGAGGAATTAACATAGGAATTAGGAATATGGAGCAGTGAATTCAAGTTCCCTTTTGGCTGCGACACATTTACTTGGTAGCCACACCCAGGGGCGGGTCGTGGTGTAGCACAGGCCTTTTTCACGCGCTTTTCCGGCAGCAGGTTAACTCTTGCATCGCTGACTGGACCAGAGGATCGTAGCATATATTCACTTCTCACTTTACACATTTCTTCAGCCAATACATTTTCGCCTGCCCCCTTACTTTTCGCGTGTGCTCTGAGTTTAGGCTGAGGTCGGCAGGTTTCTGGCCTAGCTTGTCTTTGAAAGTTGCGCAGATCAGTCCTGCTAGTCCGGCATCCACGAGAGCAGCAACCCAAGAGAGCGATCATTGGCTACAGCTCCCTTATATGGGCAGGGGCTGGACTAAAGCTCACTGGTCCATACAAAGGATTATGGGTAAACATGTGACCCAAGGACCTCCAAAGGTCCTCCAACATACCATAGAGAAATTAACATAGTCACATGACGGAAGGTCCTGCGACACTAACAAGGTAAGCGTACTAATATACATTATGTAAAATATATACATTTAAACATTTACAAAAGAGGCAACTAGGGGCTGTCCCACCTGGGGGACCCTACCTGAACGTAGCAACTCTGGCTTTGGTAACCACCATACAAGGTACGGTATACAATACAGTACTGGGACACCACACTTGCTTGTCTTCAGTGTACAGAGCCCTGTGTGTCACCTGGTGTGCTACAAAATGGTGTCACCCCCCCCCCCCCCCCTTGCGGAAAATTATTTCCAGTATTATAATCAAATATACTAATGTATATACCATTTTACCATGTGAATTAAAGCTCCCAGTATGATCTAAGCTGTGGTTAGGGCATGCTGGGAGTTGTAGTTTAGTAACAGTTGGAGGCACCCTGGTTGGGAAACACTGAGAAAGATAGATAGATAGATAGATAGGGCATAGTTCAGGTGCCTCCAGCGGTTGCAAAAAAAAAGTGCATGCTGGGAGTTGTAGTTTTGCAACAGCTGGAGGCACCCTTGTTGGGAAACACTGACATAGACAGATAGATAGAAAGACAGATAGATAAATAGTAGCAAAGCGGAGCAGCACTCCCAGCAGCGTCAAGGTGAGGCGGGTGCAGGCGGGCCCAGTAGCAGCCCAGGTCATTGGCGGCAGAAGTAGTCAATATCAAGTAAAGTGTCCCACAGCACGCGAATTCAGGTGAAAAAGCAAATGTAGTTTTATTTCATCATATGTGGCAAGCAACGTTTTGACCGTCGGACAGTCTTTATCAAGCATGTGCATGATAAAGACTGTGCAGACAGTCGAAACGTTGCTTGCCACATATGATGAAATAAAACTACATTTGCTTCTTCACCTGAATTGGAGTGCTGTGGGACGCTTTATTAGATAGATAGATAGATAGATAGGGAATAGATATAGGACATAGATCAATGTTTCCTAACCAGGGTGACAGCTGTTGCAAAACTACAAAACTACAACTTCCAGCATGCTGGGAGCTGTAGTTTTGCAACAGCTGGAGGCACCCTGTTCAGGAAATACTGATGTGGTAGCTTGGGGGGTGTAGGGTATGGGGAATGTAGCTGTGCTGGTACTAAAGGGTGCTTGTTAACCCTTGCTATTCGTGATGCCAGGGTGAGGGCTCCTCAATAAAGCTTTTCCTACCGCCGCCCTTCCCAGGAACGATAGGGAGGTAGATGATACTGAGTTTAAGTAGAGAGTAATAATGGATTGTCCACAACCGGAAAGCTTCTGCAAACAGCGTTAACTTTACTGAAGATTTTCTGTACACTTCATTAACATAACAGTCTCTCATCAATACAGCTTCCTTTTGGAGATTGACAATGGTTGGGACTTTAGCTTTAAGAGTCTCTAGTCTCTTGCGCTGTTCCACTGGATTTAGGGGAATTAGTTGCGGTCCAGTAGTCAGGCTAGTATTAGCAGGAATTAGAGTAAGACTCACGATTTTTGGTTCTGCTGAGTCCGTAGATTTTGAGGCCTAGCGTGTCTTTGAAAGTTGCGTAGCACCGTCTTGTTAGTCCGGCATCCACGAGAGCAGCAACCCAAGAGAGCGATTATTGGACACAGCTCCCTTATATGGGCAGGGGCTGGAATAACGCTAATTGGTCCATATGGATGTCAATCACCATTACAGAGATGTCTGGGTAACACGTGACCCAAGGACCTCCTAATGTCCTGCAACATACCATAGAGGTTACTAGCATGGTCACATGACCGAAGGTCCTGCGACGCTGAACAAGGTAAGTACTATACATTCCTATACATTCCTATGCAATATAGTTATAATTACTAATATATACATTTATGAACATGAAAGTTAGAATTAAGGAGAGGCGACTAGGGGTTGTCCCACCTGAGGAACCCTACCTGAACGTAGTTACTCTGACTTTGGGGACCTCTACACTAGGTACTGGATGCAATACGGTACCGGGACACCACACTGATCTATGTCCTATATCTATTTATCTATCTGTCTATCTAATAGAAACCAGGAGAACAGCACAACTACTGAGGAGTAAAAAGAGAAAAATGAAGGGGCTCGCACTTGTATGAACCCTGGTAAGAGGCTCCGATACTCAAAAAATCCAAGAAGTGTGCAGCACACAAAAATCAATAAAAATATTGAGAATGGCTGCGTGAGGCTGCTGAAACGTAGCTCTTGTTTTTTTGCACTGGGTATGGAATAAACACTCCATTATTTTTACTTGATTTTTGTGTGCTGCGCACTTCTTGGATTTTTTAGCTATCTATCTCAGTGTTTACTAACCAGGGTGCCTCCAGCTGTTACAAAACTACAACTCCCAGCATGCCTGGACAGCCAAAGGCTGGGAAGGGGGGGGGGTAGACCCTTCAGTTATCCCCCTTCCCACTTTCTTCTCCTCAGACCACTCTGTCCCCTTCCCGTTCCTTCCCCCAGTCCATCCTTCTCCTTTCACCTTTTGTGCCCCTTCTCTCACCCCCCAGTCACCACCTCTCTGCTCTACCTCACTCACCTTATGCAGGAGGCAGACTGAGGAAGCAAGTAGAGCTCCGGAGACTTCCTCCTGCTCCTAGCGGAGCAGCCGCGGCAGAGACTCATCCGTGACTTCAGCAACGTGCCTGCACATGGGCGTCCTCTGACCCAGCTCATTGTAGAGGATGGTTGGGTCCAGGGGACCGGCCAGCAGCGAGGTCTCCTTCAGCGCGATCTGAGAAGGGGGCCTCGCACGGGAGACTAGCGACCGGGGCCATATTTGTTTTATTTAAAAAAAAAAAAACATACATAAAGTCTGGCGCCGGGGTAGATGGCCAGTCCCGCGGACCTGGTGTCACCCCACCAAAGGGTGTCACCGATGCGGCCTGCCCTTATGCGCGAGGTGCACCCCGTGGACATTTAAGTCATAAAAGTACTTAATTTCATAATGGCCTGTGCTTACCTTTCTAATGCGATACTAATGCGATACTTAATCCCCTTGTGTCATAATTCCCCCTCCATCTTAATCCCCTTGTGCCATAATTCCCCTTCCATCTTAATCCCCTTGTGCCATAATTCCCCCTCCATCTTAATCCCCTTGTGCCATAATTCCCCCTCCATCTTAATCCCTTTGTGCCATAATTCCCCTCCCATCTTAATCCCCTTGTGCCATAATTCCCCCTCCATGTTAATCCCTTTATCCCTTGTGCCATTATTCCCCCTCCATCTTAATCCCTTTATCTCTTGTGCCATTATTCCCCCTCCCTCTGATCCCCTTTTGCCATAATCTGATAATGGCAAAAGGGAATCAGAAGGAGGGGAATAATGGCACAATGGGATTAAGATGAAGGGGGGGGATGATTACCCCCCCCCCCCATATTAATCCCCTTTTGGCATTACCCCCCCCCCCCCTTCTCCATCTTAATCCCCTTTTGCCATTATTCCCCCCTATGATCCCCCTGGGCCAGTATATAAGATACATACAATAAGATCCTCACACACTGCGGTGTTACCCTTAGTTTAACATGCATACCAGGCCTGTGTCGGGAGTATGAGGACCGCACTGACGGGTGATGCCCTCTTGCACTGTTCTGGCACCTCCGCACAACGTCAGGGACATCACAAGTCAGGCCCGGCAGCCACTGCAGCTCACGTAAAGTGCGGCGTCCAATCCCTGCTCTGCACTGACAAATACTAGCCAATGCATGGCCGGTATTTGTCAGCAAATTGCCGTACCCCCGTATAACCCTTAGCATATCCCTAGGGGTACACGTACCCCTGGTTGAGAACCCCTGCTATAGATGCCATGATCAGTACTGATCGCTGCATCTATGGGGATTAATGCTGCAGAGACCGGCACAATCCAGGTCTCAGGAGCTGCGATTGACATCCGGGTACCGCCGGCGATCTCCTGCAGCAAGAGATCAATAAGCCGTATACACCCATCCATTGCGGCAACGTGTCAGAAGGAAGATAGCATGTATGTGTGGTGTCAGCGGAGTGCAATGCAGGGTAGCTGTTATAACCCTAGGGGCAGATGTTATTAACCCCTTCTTGTCATGATGCCAGGGCATGGTTTAGCCTTAACCACCCAAATGTAATACCGCTGGTTCTGGGCTAGGCACGGGGGTAATGAAGACACCGACGCCAAGTTACGGACGATAGCTTTACTGAGAGTAGACAGGTGATACAGTCTATGCAGTACAGCCAATATCCCAAGGAGGTGACCAGTGACACAGGGAGACCTCGCAGGCTTGCTGGGACTTGCAGTATGTAGAGACACTTTAGTGCAGGCCATGGTGACTCTATAGAAGACTTGACTGACTTGACAATTGACATGAAGATAACTTTGAGCTACGGCTGCTTTCACACTATAAAAATTCATCCGTTACAAACGTCCGTTAGAAAAGCTATGGTTGTTATTTTTAACATTGAAGTCTATGGCTGACAGATGAGCCTTTATATCATCCGTTTGCACACAGTTTATTATATCCGTTATTACTTCTGAGCATGCTCAGAAGAGGTGATATCAGCAGACTCCTGCAGTGCTGAGGGAGGACTACTACTCCCATCATGGAACAGACTTGTTTCCATGATGGGAGTAGTAATTCCCTGGCTGCGAGAGTCTGCAGACAGCTGGAGAGGCTAGCTTAGTGTTTGTACTACAACCCCCATCATGGAACAGAGTCTGTTCCATGATGGGGGTTGTAGTACAGGGGCTGAGGGATTGATCGCACTGGGTTTCACTTCTGAGACCCGATGCGATAAAAAGTTATTAAGCAGGGGATCGGGCGGCACGGTCCGCAACCCTGCGATGTATCAGTGTGTTTCAACTTTCATTTTTTAATCCCCCACGGGGAGCCCTGAATGGCCGATCAGGAATCTCAGCGAGAGACTGAAAAATGAACTATGAGAGTAGCAGGGGCCAAAGAGCACTGTGGGGGGCAAGATATATAGCGCTGCAGGGGGGGGGGGAGCAGACATATAGCCTATATATCTAGCCCCCCCCCCCCCCCCCGCAGCGCATTAGGTATGACCCCCGCCTGCGCATTAAATATATACCCGCTGGCGCATTAAATATATACCCCCCACCGGCGCATTAAATATATACCCGCTGGCGCATTAAATATATACCCCCCGGCGGCGCATTAAATATATACCCCCGCAGCGCATGTATATGTGCCCTCGCAGCTCTTCTATATACATAGGCCCCTACCACCGTATGAATGAAAAGTATTTCTATTAGCAGCGCATAGAGTCGGCTCCTGGCACTATGCGCTGCTAACAGAAACACCTTTCATTCATATGGCAGCAGAGGTATATGTATGTAGAAGCACTGGGGGGGCAGATAACGCTATATGTCTGCCCCCCCACAGCTCTTCTATATACACATTCTCCTGCCGCCGTATGAATGAAAGGTATTTCTATTAGCAGTTCATAGAGTCGGCTCCCGGCACTATGCGCTGCTATTAGAAATACTTTTCATTCATACGGCGGCAGGAGCATGTGTATATAGAAGAGCTGCGAGGGCACATATACATGCGCTGCGGGGGTACATATTTAATGCGCCAGCAGGTATATATTTAATTCGCAGGCGGGGGTCATATCTAATGCGCTGCTGGGGATATATAGGCTACATGTTGCCCACCCCCCACCCCCCCCCCCCCCTGCAGCGCTATATATCTTGCCCCCCACAGTGCTCTTTGGCCCCTGCTACTCTCAAAGTTCATTTTTCAATCTCTCGCTGAGAGCCCTGATCGGCCATTCGGCCAAGTCTGTTCCATGATGGGAGCAGTAGTAGTCCCGGCTGTGGGAGTCTGTAGGCTGAGGTGTTTGGCCATACATGAGGGATAAAGGTAACAGATGAATATTTATTCAGCCGTTAGCACCCGTTATTTCATCCGTTATACGTCAGTTTTTACACAGAAAACGGACATTTAATAACGGATGAATGCTCATAGTGTGAAAGCGGCCTTACTTGAGCTGACTGTGGCTGCAGACTTTAGGCTTGGGGCCTCCAATGCTCAGGACACACTCTGAGACAACTGCACTGGACATCAGCAGGAGCAAGAATGCTGGAAGAGAGAGATTGCAGCCCCTCCCCTGGTTTTATAGGGGGGGTTGTGCGAGGAGCCCATAGGTCACTTGGGAGGTCACCTGGTCACTAGTGCCTCCTGGGTAACAAGCACATGGTAACAGCTACAGTACATTTTATTATACAACTTATGTACATAGGGGATAACACATAAAGGGGGCCCTGGGGACATGGAGAGACTCTGCCTGACAGGGCAGGAGCAATGTATGGGGACACACCATCCCGTACTGGGCTACCACATATGCATATGTCCTATAGTGGAAAGGGGTTAAAGGGGTATTCCAGGAAAAAAAAATTTTTTTATCACAACTGGCTCCAGAAAGTTTTGATTTGTAAATTAATTCTATTAAAAAATAATAATCCTTCCAATAATTATCAGCTGCTGAAGTTGAGTTGTTCTTTTCCATCTGGCAACAGTGCTCTCTGCTGACATCTCTGCTTGTCTTGGGAACTGCACAGAGTAGAAGAGGTTTGCTATGGAGATTTGCTTCTACTCTGGACAGTTCCCGAGACAGGTGTCATCAGAGAGCACATAGACAGAAAAGAACAACTCAACTTCAGCAGCTCATAAGTACTGAAAGGATTAGGATTTTTTAATAAAAATAATTTACAAATCTGTTTAACTTTCTGGACCCAGTTGATAAATAAATAAAAAAGTTTTTTTCCCTGGATAACCCTTTAACAACTATTTTCAGGGTAAAGAAGAACACAGAGTCCTGAAAGTGATGATATGCCCCCCATAGAGCCCTAATTTCAAAATCATCAAGTCTGTCTGGAATTGTATAGAGAGACAGAAAACTTGTGCAATATCTGTGGTTAGTTCTCCAAGATGTCTGGAACAACCTCCCTGCTGAGTTCCTTCAAAAACTGTGTGTGTTCCTAGAAGAATTGATGCTTTGTATAAAGGCAAAGCGGGTCACACCAAATATTTATTTGATTTAGATTTCTTTTCTGTTCATTCACTTTATATTTTGTTAGTTGATAAAAGTAAATTGTTAACACTTCTTTTTATTAACCCTTAAAGGACAAGACGTAGAGGTACGTCCTGGTTCCCTGGTACTTAACGGACCAGGATGTTCATTTGCACTCTAAAGGGTGATCTCACTGTAGAGCAGACGCAGGAGCGGCACTTAAGTCAATGACGGAGAACGACAGTCTCATCGGTCTCCGTCATTAACCCCATAAGTGTTGTAATCAATAGCACTGCATCATCCCATATATGGAAAAATAAAAAAAAGTTATAGAGGTCAGAAAAGGACATTTTTATGCATACCAATTTTTTTTAAATAAAGTTTGCTATTTCTAAAGTAGTAACAATAATAATAATAATAATATATATATATGTATATATATATATATATATATATTTATTTATATATATTGATTACAAATGGTGTGCCGTGTGCATGCCGGCTGGACTCCCGCGATCAGGCATCTTATCCCCTATCCTTTGGATAGGGGATAAGATGTCTAAGCACCGGAGAACCCCTTTAAAAAGGTCCAGATCAGGGATCCTTGAGGTTGTCAGATCCTTTTACCGACACCACTTAGGAACGAAGTATCTAGATCAAGATAGAGTGTTAGCTTTCTTGACTGAAGCTGTCCCTGAACCAGAAGTAGACCTCACTGTTCACATTTTGACATAGGTGATCTGGGAAGATGAAGTCATGTTGGCGATTGACTGGCTTACCCCTTTAAGGATCCCATACTATCACTCAATCCCGAGACAACTTTACTATTCACTGACATATTGCAGTTTCTGTAAGGGTGGAGTGAGTTGTATTTCCTGTAATCCTTCTTAAAGACCAAACATGTGTGTCTTATGTACTGGCACTTCATCAACAAGGACTTCACTCTGGAGATATCATTACGACTTCCTCCTGTCAAGACTAAATATTCGAGTTTCTTCCTCAGGTCCTGGTATAGGTAGTACTGTATGTGTTCAGTCTCCTAAGGCTAAAGTGCTGGCAGAATAATTTTGCAACCCTTTTTTAAACATCTCCCATCACTCTGACTTACTGCTAAAAAGGCCCAGCAATAGACCCTGTTTCTGAAAAATATCCTCAAAAACTGTTTAATCTCCTTCTCTTCTTCCTCCAAGAGAGACAAATTCAGCTTTCTATGGCCTCTGCACATTTAGGAGATCTCTGTAACATTCAGGGAAAACATAATTAAACAGTAATCAGAGAACTCCTCCTTAACAATATCTGACTTAATGCTGGCTACATTAATGGACATCAGTGTCAATGGAGAGGGTGCCGCCTTCATGGATGTTTAAGTGAGATGACTCCACCCCCCCCCCCTCCCCCTCACCCTTCACATCGGGGAATTCTTAACCCTCTATAGGGACTCCAAAGTGTCCATTTCACCAGACCTGTCAATTTCATTTTCCTCGCCTCCACACCCAAGGCCAGTCGTTCCCCCTGAGGAGATAACTTCCCCGGGAGAAAATAACTTAATGCCCTTCCAAGCCCCACTGCCACCTTCAGAAGTTCACCCTCAGCCTGGCATGATTGGAGGGCAGGGAGTAGTGAGCCCTAAAGCTGTCCCAATAAACCACTCTCTCTGCCTACTTGCCCATCCACCCTAAATGACGGATGGACAACTTGGAGCCGGTCCTTTCCCTGCACTAAAGTGCATTGGTGTCGAAGTCAACAAAACAAACCAACTGTACATGTCGGTGAAAAAGTCAGGAACATAATGGGAATACAATAACCATTAACAGATATATAAATACAAATAAGGCAGGATATAGCATACTAACATGCAGTTCAGAAACAGGGATAAAGAATAACGGCAGATATAATAATAACAACAAGACTAGCTATAAGGATAAGTTTACAGCAGACATAACCAGGAGATGAAGGGAATGAACAGGTTAACTGAATGTCAGAACACTAAACGGGTCAGGAAATCAAGAACACTGTTCACAATAGAGTCAGAACAAGGAACACACTAGACACCCCACTCCAAGCATGGAGGGACATCAATACCAAAGCCAAAAAGTCTCCTAGCCCGCGGGCACACTCCACTGAGTGATCAGGATACTGGCCTAGAAGGAAACAAAAATCCTAAATACATATGTGTAAAGACAGACATAGTGAACAACAGGCCAACATGGACAGAGTACAGGTCTAATAACCAGCAAAGAACAACACCTGAAGAGGCCTTTTATCTCCTCCCAGTGCTGAAATCAGGAAGGTTAACTCTTCCCATTCCAGGGATAAATAACACAGAAACTGTTCAGACATACACAATGGCCCTTATTTACTAAGAGTGTTGTGTAGGTTTCTTTGTGGATTTTAATTCCCTACAATTTATTTTCCACGGTATTTACTAAGGTTTCCCTACATTTTACACTTTCCCTACACTTTGCTTTTTTTACACACGCTCTGACCGGTCTGGTTTTCCTCAGCTCAAATCCACCACATTTTATGTGGCCACGCCCCTTTTTAGGGTTTTCTTAGCAAAATGGAGAGTTAGTCTGGGTTTTTTCAATTCTGGCGCAATGCGACAGAATCTGGTGCACAACCCGACAAAACATGTCGGGTTTGCAATAGTAAATGATGGCCAATGTCTGAACAGGACCCAAAGCAGAAAATACTAAATACAGATTAATGGACACTACACAGCCTCCCACTTCCATCTGTTTTTTGTTGATTGCCAATTTAGCCTCAGCCTTCCAGAGCACCAGGGTTGGGACAACCTCCACTGGTCCTTTAACCTCGTCACGTCAAAGGGCATATATTTACATCCTTTGCATGTTTGGGGTTTGAATCTTCATAAAACATTGATGGAGAAAAACAGACATGGTTGCACATCTACCTCTTGCCCAAAAATCCTGTGCTTCCCAGCATGATTTAAAACTAACAGGTCGTTTGTATACATTATGATCAAGTGCAAGCCTGCTAGCCATCTAATGGCCACCTGTGTGTAGCGGGTCCCTAATATGTGTTACATGAAAAGGCACAGCGTAGTGCCACCACCTCAACACCAGTGCCCATAGGAGGAACGGCCCAGAGGCAGAGCAGTCCCAATACTGCCCAACCTATCCCCTGACTCTGGGCTGCCCTACCCCACAGACACGGCGACATGGCATCAACACCCGCCACACAACACCCTACCAGTGTGAGCAGATGGCAATGCTCACTTACTATGTGCTTCCTGTCAGAGGTCTGGAAGACTGCTACACAAAGATGGCCATGACGTGACTAGTGGCTTGCACATTATGATCATAACATACACTAATGACCTGTTAGTTTTATGTACATGCTGAGAAGTACAGGACCTCTGTGGAAGATGTAGGCGTCCAACCATGTTGTTTTTCTTCATTGATGTCTGTATGAAGCTTCCTACCTGGTGAGAGAGCAGCCATGATCATGCAGATATCCACCATTACCATATTTTTCGCCGTATAAGACGCACTTTTTCTTCCCCAAAACTGGGGGGGAAAAGTCGGTGCGTCTTATACGGCGAATACACCCCTATCGCGGCGGTCCCTGCGGCCATCAACGGCCGGGACCCGCGGCTAATACAGGACATCACCGATCGCGGTGATGCCCTGTATTAACCCTTCAGACACGGCGATCAAAGCTGACCGCCGCGTCTGAAGGGAAAGTGACACTAACCCGGCTGTTCAGTCGGGCTGTTCAGGACCGCCACGATTTCACCGCGGCGGTCCCGAACAGCCCGACTGAATACTGCGTCCGCGTGCGTAACAACGTGATGGCGGCGACTGAGAGCGAGGATACCCGGCCGGCAGCAGAGACGTTCCGGAGCGACGGGGACACGGCAACAGCGATGGAGCGACATCCAGGGCAGCGGTGACGGGTCCGGAGCGGCGGGGACACGTGAGTACTACCTCCTATGCAGTGGTCTTCAATCTGCGGACCACCAGATGTTGCAAAACTACAACTCCCAGCATGCTGGGAGTTGTAGTTTTGCAACATCTGGAGGTCCGCAGGTTGAAGACCACTATTGGGTTCAAAATCTTTATTTTTTTAGATTTGCACCTATAAATTGGGTGCGTCTTATACGCCGGTGCGTCCTATAGGGCAAAAAATACGGTAATCCTTTAGATGGCGCAATCAATGCAGTACAGTAGTCAGGATCAGTAAAAGTGGTGGCCAGAAGGCTTCTCCTTACCTCCAATAGTTACCTATGGGGACTTGAGAAATATGAAATAAAGAAATATAAATAAATAAACATATTTAGTATTGCTGCATGCAGAATATTTCAAACTTTTAACCCCTTCATGACCCAGCTAAAAAAAAAAATCTGGCTCATGTTTTTTTCCCTCCTTACCTTCTAAGACCAATAACTTTTTTTATTTTTCGACAAAGATGTATTAGGGCTTATTTTCTGCATGGGGAGTACTTTCCACTGATACACTTTTTGTTATTATACAATGTATTACAAGACCAGAAAAATTTAAAAAAAATATGGAATTGCACAATTTTGTAGGGCAATCATTTTTCAGAGTTCAAAATACGGTAAATCTGAGATGCATCTTTATCCTTTAATCATTTTTGTTTAGTTTTATGGTTAAAAAATTTTTTGAAACCTTAAAAAATAAAAAAAATACTTTGTTCATCACCATACTCTCCCCCCTATAACTTTTTAATATTTCCCCTTACGGAGCTGTAGTTTTTAATGGTACCACTTTTGTGTAGTTCTAGCTTTTTGATCACTTTTTTATAAAGTTTTTTTTTTTGGAATGTAATTTTGGCATTTGGATTTTTTCTGCATTTACGCTGTTCACCCTGAAGGATCAGAAACATAATAATTTAATAGTTCTGACAATTATGCATGCGGCGATACCAAATATGTGTATTTTTTCTTGTTTGTACAGTATTTTATTTAAAGAATGAGAAAAGAGGGGTGATTTGAATTTTTATTAGAGGAGGGAATTTCTTTTATATTTAAAAAAAAAATTTTAACTTTTTTTTTTAACACACTTTTTGGCCCCCTAGGGGCCTATCATAAGCCATCATCAGATGGCTTACATAGATCAATGTAATGCTATTGCATTACATTGATCTATGAAATCTGTGCTCGATTGCTAAGGGCTGCCAGAGGAGCCTTAAGCAATCACAGAGCCAGGGAAGACGCCGAGAACAAGCTAAGGCTTCGGGCTTCCCTAGCAACCCATAGATTGCATCGCTGGGGGCTATGGGACCACTAGACACAAGGGAATAGTGGCATTTAATGTTTAAATGCTGTGATCTGTATAGAGCATGGTTTTCAAACAGTTAAATGACACACATCAGAGTGATCTCCAATGTCCCTCATTACCGGCAGATGTCAGCTGCTGATAGCAGTGGATATCTCCCGGTCATGACGCGGATCCGACCCGCGGGCCCCCGTCATGTCTGCCCACATGACCCATGATGTACATGTATGTCATGGGTCAAGAAGGGGTTAAAATATATTGTTTATGAACAAGGTAAATGTTTAAAAAAAAAAAAAAAAACACCAGACGCCAGAATTTAGATTTTTGCTCACATCATATACTGTATCAGAAAACAAAATGAATTAAAAGTGATCAAAAAGTCCCATCAAAACAAAAATGGTACCAACATGAATGACAGAAATGAGCCCTCATATAAAATAAAAAAAGTTATAGGGATCAGAATATGGCAATTTTAAACATATTTGTTTAATGGTAAAGTAGTAAAAATAAAGCAAAACCTATAAAAATTGGGTATCTTTGTATTAATATTGACCTACAAAATAAACATAACATGTCACTTTTACTGTAAACGGGGCCGCCGTTAGGGCGGAGCAAAACAGGCAATTACCTAGGGCCCCCATCCCCCGGCTGCTCAGCATAAGCCTAATCAAGCCCAGGGGGGGGGGATCCGTGGCCTTGACATCCCTATGTCCCGAAATATCTTGATGGTCTATAGTCCATAGCAGTAGATCGTGACCCCAGACCAGAGGACCGGTGGTCGGAACACTGAAGTGGGGCAGTACACAGACATACAGCCTCCAGCCATACACTGTATATGGCTAAAGGCTGTATGTCTGTGGGGGAACTATATTGCACCTAATGTGGGGGAACTGTGCTGCACCTAATGAGGGGGAACTGTACTGCACCTAATGTGGGGGAAATATACGGCACCTAATGTGGGGAACTACACTGCACCTAATGTGGGGAATTATACTGCACCTAATGTGGGGAAACTGTACTGCACCTAATGTGGGGAAAACTATAGTGCACCTAATGTGGGGGAAATATACGGCACCTAATGTGGGGAACTACACTGCACCTAATGTGGGGAACTATACTGCACCTAATGTGGGGGAACTGTACTGCACCTAATGTGGGGAGAACTATACTGCACCTAATGTGGGGAACTATACTGCAGCTAATGTGGGGAACTATACTGCACCTAATGTGGGGAAAACTATAGTGCACCTAATGTGGGGGAAATATACGGCACCTAATGTGGGGAACTACACTGCACCTAATGTGGGGGAATTGTACTGCACCTAATGTGGGGAACTATACTGCACCTAATGTGGGGGAACTGTACTGCACCTAATGTGGGGAGAACTATACTGCACCTAATGTGGGGAACTATACTGCAGCTAATGTGGGGAACTATACTGCACCTAATGTGGGGAACTATACTGCACCTAATGTGGGGAGAACTATACTGCACCTAATGTGGGGAGAACAATACTGCGCCTAATGTGGGGGACTATACTGCACTTAATGTGGGGAAACCATACTGCACCTAATGTGGGGGAACTGTACTGCACCTAATGTGGGGAACTATACTGCACCTAATGTGGGGAGAACTATACTGCACCTAATGTGGGGAACTATACTGCACCTAATGTGGGGGAAATATACGGCACCTAATGTGGGGAACTATACTGCACCTAATGTGGGGAGAACTATACTGCACCTAATGTGGGGAACTATACTGCAGCTAATGTGGGGAGAACTGTACTGCACCTAATGTGGGAAACTGTACTGCACCTAATGTGGGGGAAATATACGGCACCTAATGTGGGGAACTATACTGCACCTAATGTGGGGAGAACTATACTGCACCTAATGTGGGGAACTATACTGCAGCTAATGTGGGGAGAACTATACTGCACCTAATGTGGGGAGAACAATACTGCACCTAATGTGGGGGACTATACTGCACCTAATGTGGGGGAACTGTACTGCACCTAATGTGGGGAACTATATTGCACCTAATGTGGGGGAACTACACTGCACCTAATGTGGGGGAACTATACTGTACCTAATGTGGGGAACTATACTGCACCTAATGTGGAGAACTATACTGCACCATTTGTGCTGCAGGGACCGTCCGGTGGGCAGGGATAGTTGTTCTGGGCTGTCCATCTTCACCGGGGGGGGGCCTCTTCTCCGCGCGGAATAGAGACGTTGCCTTGACGACGACGCACAGGGACGTTGCTCATGAACGTCCCTGTGTGTCGTCGTCAAGGCAATGTCGCAATTCTGGGGCCGGGCCCAAAGCGCGGAGAAGAGGCCCCTTCCCGGAACGACTATCCCTCCCCACCGGACGGTCCCTGCAGTACAGATGGCCTGGACCAACTCACCCTAACGTCCCGCCGAGCGAAGGTGAGTACAAAACTAAAGGGGAGGGGGGGGGGGGGGTCTGGATGATGACGAAGGCCGCAGTGGTCTTCAACCTACGGACCTCCAGATGTTTCAAAACTACAACTCCCAGCATGCCCAGACAGCCGATGGCTGTCCTGGCTAGCTGGTAGTTGTAGTTTTGAAACATCTGGAGGTCCGCAGGTTGAAGACCACTGAGGGCGCAGAGTTCACTCGAGTATAAGCCGAGGGGGGGTGTTTTCAGCACGAAAACTCGAGTATATACAGTATACAAAAATATAAAATTGTCCATTTCTGATCCCTATAACTATTTTATTTTTCTGTATATAGGGATGTATGAGGGATATTTTTTGCGCTGTGATTTGTAGTTTTTATCAGTACCATTTTTGTTTTGATGGGACTTTTCAATTGCTTTTTAGATATTTTTTATGGTATTTGAAGTGACCAAAAATGTGTGTGGTATCCCAGTACCGCATTTCATACGGTACTTATTTATCTATGGGTCCCCCTAGCCAGAGTCCCTAGGACTTAGCAATATGTGTTAGTCAGTCCGCTCCTAGTCGCCTCTACTATAGTGTATATATTCCTAATTTATCCATAGAGTAATGTATTTAGTATTATTTCTGCATATAAATGGTTAATTACTTGTTTCCATGGTGTCGCAGGGCCTTCGGGTCATGTGATGCGTTCCAAGCCTCATTCTGGATGCGTTCCAGGCCTCACTTTGGTATCTCTAGCCTCATTTTGGGTTTTGCAATGTATATAGATCCTGTGATGTAAGCAATCCCATGATACCATGTAAAGTGAGTGGCAGACATTCGGACCAATCAAAATCGCCACGCCCCCTGCCCATATAAGGGAGCGGCGGCCATCTTATCTCTCTCTTGTTCCTGGGATAGCAAGCAAGCAAGACCTGTATAGCAGTAATCGCAGTGAGTTAGGCCTGAGCCTTGCGGCAACGGCTGAATGATCTAAATTATAGAGTGTGTCATCCCCTAAGAACTCTGCAGTATCACCGGACCAATATTTCCCCTAAATCCGGACGGATCTGCAAATCACTCCTTAAATTCAGAGACTATAAGTTTAATGCAAGGTCCGCAACTTCTGCCAGTCGCTAAGCAACCTAAGAACTGTTATTTGAGACTGTTACTACGCATTGGATATTGCAAGTAAAGTTATTCAAGTTCAAGTTAGATCTGCTTGTGGACCATCAGTCATTTCATTGCACCTATTGCTTCTGGGAAGGGCGGCGATAGGCCGGAAGATAGATTCAGCATACCAGCCCTCACCCTGGCGTCAAGAGTGACAGGGTTAATAATAACCCCTCATATACCAACATCATACCATCCCTACCATACACCCCCCAAGGGCTACCACATGTGCATATCTGGTAGGTGCACTATTACAACTTTTGTGGCCCCTCTTTTGATTTTGCCTAGGGCCACACTAAGCCTAAAACCGGCCCTGACTGTAAAGTGTACTGCATAGAAATGAACCCCCCCCCCCCCAAAAAAAAAACAAAAAAAAATGTGGGGGTTATCAATTCCATTCCACAAATTTGTTTTTGTTTCATAATAGATTGTGGTGAAATTAGTGATGTCATTACAAAGTACAATTGGTCCCACATAAAACAAGCCCTGGTATGGCCCCGCACATGGACAAGAGTTATGAAAAGCAAAAATGTTTAAATAAAAATTGGCTGTTATGAGTGTTCAAGGAGAACTCCAGCCAAATGAAATTACCTTTATCTACAGTAGCTGCACATGTTAAAGGGGTTCTCCACCATAAGATGATTTTAGTACGTACCTGGCAGACAGTAATGGACATGCTTAGGAAGGATCTGCGCTTGTCTTGGGGCTAAATGGATATGCAGTTAGATTACCATAACACTGTGGCTAGCTTTTTGTGAACTTGTATTTCCTGTTTGACTTTAGTTTCTTTTACTACAATCCCACAATTCCATTTTCCTCCCTCCCACACATCAGCCACCCCACCCATTGAAACATAAATGAGCTGCATCCATCAAAAGACCTGTGGTTTTTAATCAGGGTGCCTACAGCTGTTGCATTAGTTTCAGATTGATCCCTCTCTCATCAAGTGATCGCTCCAAGCATTGAAGCAGACAGGTTCCCTGCCATCAGCTGACTAGTGAGTCAGGTCTCGGCCAGATTGCAATGTGGTGTCCCAGTACCGTATCCTATACGTTACCTGTATAGAGGTCCCCATAGTCAGAGTCCCTAGGACATCGGGGTCCCTCTTGTCTAGTTTTCCCCTTGTCACCTCTCACTTAGTCAGTACATATATAGTACTTCTATTTGATATTTATATAACTATAGGTATAGAAATGTATATATTTAGTTATATACCTGTTCGCAGCGTAGCAGGACCTGCGGGTCATGTGATCAGGTAGAAACTCTATGATTTTTGCTTTAGGATCTTTGGAGGTTCCCATGACATATGCTCCCACCATGCATTGTAACGGTGAGTGACAGCTGACACGGACCAATCCAAAACGGCCCTGCCCATATAAGGGAGCGGCGGCCATTACTCTCTCTCTTTCCTCGTGGGCTGCTGATGGAGGAGGATCTGCGCAGCTATCTTCAGCAGTGACTAGGCCCAAGCCTTGCAGCAACGGCCACTCATACAAAACTGTGAGTCATCTCAATCCCTGCTAACTTCGCAAGATCACCGGACCTAAACAGACCCCTAAATCCAGACGGATCTCTGCACAAATCCTAATTCTATTAATCCTTGGATAAGTCAATGGTCCGCAGCATCTGTCAATCATTGCTGAGCTGTATAGAGACTGTATTGCTAAGACTGTTGCTGTTAATTGGATGTACCACAAGTACCGCAGTAAAGTTTATGCAAGTTCAAGTTCATCCCTATTGTGGACCTTCATTCATTTAAGCATGCACCTATCGTTTCTGGGAAGGGTGGCGATAGGCTGAAGAGTTACCTCAGCGTATTAACCCTCACCCTGGCGTCACGAGTGACAGGGGTTAAATTAACCCCTCATATACCAAAGCAACACCCCCACTGTATTATATCCCCCCAAGGGCTACCACAGCAAGCTGGGAAAAATCTGAGACAACAGTCATTTTGTATGCTGTTAAAAATAAATAGTGGGGTTAAAATCACGGAAGAATTGTGAGAAAACCGTCACACACCGGTACAGACACTATATTATGAACTACACTAAATTTACAGCCCCTGTAGCATAGTCAAATAAAAAAAAAATCCTGGAATACCCCTTTAAAGTTATATAACTTTGTAATGTACAAGTGTAATCTTTGCTGAGCACATACTATGTTTCTCTCAGCTTTTCCTCCAAGCAGAAAGTCCAGCAGTTCTTAGCACACACGATGACTGTCATCTACACTTGGCTGGGTGTAGACTACACGTCACCTTACATTGTCACACTTCTTCCTCCTCAGCTCTCAGAGAGCCTAGAGCAATTTAGTGTTTGACTGTCCCTGACTGGCTGAGGCACACACACCTCCTTCATCTATATTCACTGCTACTCTAACCATACAACCTGCTCATCTCTCTCAAGGAAACTCCCCCCCAGCAGCTCACACAGGAATCAAGCCCAGTTACTGATGGTCTGTGTAGTTTTTTTGCAGCTCTCAGCTTCCTGCACAAACCAGAAAGTATCAGGATTTTATATGAGGACTATGGGGGTCCGATTTTGAAACAAATCCAGCTGGAATGTTTTGTGGCGTCATGGTGAATATACATATATCTATATCTATATATATATATATATATATATATATATCTATATATATATATATATATACACATACTTATTACAGTGATCCCTCAACTTACAATGGCCTCAACATACAATAGTTTCAACATACAATGTTCTTTTCTGGACCATCGTAACTTGAAACCAGACTCAACATACAATGCTATGGACAGTCCAGATCTGTGAAACGTGTCACAACTGGAGGAACTGACCAATCAGAATGGGCATTCACTGGTAAATCACCTCTATTACTGAAGTGCATGCACTGAATGGCTGTCTGGTAGCGCCCCCTATGGTACAGGGAGGAACTACAAGTTCTGTACTACTCTTTACCTGTGCCAGGGTTAGCTGCTCCTTTTGGACACCAAGTAAGGGCGGCTCCATTTGGGACACTGTGTGTACTGTATAGGACCCTGAAGAAGCTCATGTCCTCTACATGAACCATTGTTGCCAAACCAGGGTGCAAAACTACAACTCCCAGCATGCCCGGACAGCCAACGGCTGTCCGGGCATGCTGGGAATTGTAGTTTTGCAACAGCTGGAGGCACCCTGGTTGGGAAACACTGACATAGACAGTGATTTACAGCTCCCAGCAGATCTTTCTTACTTTTATATGTAAGGATTTGCTTTATCTATATTAGTTATCTACTTATTTCTCTTTAATCCTCACTTTTTCCTATTTTTGGATGACATTTTGGTGGCTTCAGAACCAATTACCAGGTTACCATAGAGTTATGGTCTCAACATACAATGGTTTCAACATACAATGGTTGTCCTGGAACCAATTAATATTGTAACTTGAGGGACCACTGTATTATTTTTACCACTTTTAGCAAGATATCTCCTTTAAGGGGCCATGACTAAGGGTGTAGTTGCCCCTGAAGCCTGTTGGTGTAAGAGGTCTGCCTGGTTTTGTGTCCCGTTAAAGCGTTTATAAAGTTAACAATAAAGCTAACATTTTAATCTGCCGCTCCTTGCTGAATGAACCTTTTTTTTATTGGATTCTATGTTAAGGGGCCTCAGTCTAGAAGCAGGCAGGCTGGACACAGACTGGGTTGGGTAACAGGAGTTGCACAGTGAACCAACCCTGCAGCCGCCTCAGGGGTTACAACTAGGGAGGAGTAGATGTAACTCGCCACTTCTTGCTGATTTGGCCCCCCACACACCTCCTCTGGGAGTTTGTCTCAGAATACATGGCTCTGAGGGCATACTGGGGATTCTAGCATTTTAAGCTGGGCCATAGGCACCCCTTCCTGCTTGTTGACATTGCTTGTTGTTGTACACTTGCTGCAGGCTACCATGTGGGTCTGACTGTTGGTCTTCATCTATCTCCTCCTCATCATCATCCACCTGGCTCTCAGGTTGCAGCCCCGTTATGCTTTGTTCTCTATTGTCAGCATGGCCATCATTTAGCTTTATCCTTTATATTGACCACTCATCTTCTGCATGACAGCTTTTCTCTGTTTCAAATGTTCATTTTAAGTCTTAATCCTTTTTACTTCCGTCTGCATTTCTGCTTTCTACTGTTTTAGGGCCACATCAGCCCTCACCTTCCTCACACCTATGCCTGGAACCCCACTACCTTGCTGGGAAGGAGAAAGCAGATCCAAGGAGGAAAGAATCTTGCTTGGAGCTCAGGAGCACATACCCTCAGAAGAACAGGACCATACGCAAAGTTAGTTAGAGCTGCGCTCACTATTTTACTGGTGAGGTCACTGTGTACATACATTACATTACCAATCCTGTACTGATCCTGAATTAAATCTTGCACTCCACTCCAGAGATGCACCCACTATCCTTCTGGTGGAGACACTGTGTACATACATTACATTACTTATCCTGTACTGATCCTGAGTTATATCCTGTATTATACCCCAGAGCTGCACTCACTATTCTGCTGGTGAGATCACTGTGTACATACATTACATTACTTATCCTGTACTGATCCTGAGTTATATCCTGTATTATACCCCAGAGCTGCACTCACTATTCTGCTGGTGAGGTCACTGTGTACATACTTTACGTTACTTATCCTGTACTGATCCTGAGTGATATCCTGTATTATACTGCAGAGCTGTACCCACTATCCTTCTGGTGGATGTTACGCCGAGCGCTCCGGGTCCCCGCTCCTCCCCGGAGCGCTCGCTACACTTCCCTCACTGCAGCGCCCCGGTCGGTTCCACGGACCCGGGGCGCTGCGTTACCACCTCCGGCCGGGATGCGATTCGCGATGCGGGTAGCGCCCGCTCGCGATGCGCACCCCGGCTCCCGTACCTTACTCGCTCCCCGTCAGTTCTGTCCCGGCGCGCGCGGCCCCGCTCCCTAGGGCGCGCGCGCGCCGGGTCTTTGCGATTTAAAGGGCCACTGCACCGCTGATTGGTGCAGTGGTTCCAATTAGTGGTTACACCTGTGCACTTCCCTATATCACCTCACTTCCCCTTCACTCCCTCGCCGGATCTTGTTGCCCTAGTGCCAGTGAAAGCGTTCCTTGTGTGTTCCTTGCCTGTGATTCCAGACCTTCTGCCGTTGCCCCTGACTACGATCCTTGCTGCCTGCCCCGACCTTCTGCTACGTCCGACCTTGCTTCTGTCTACTCCCTTGTACCGCGCCTATCTTCAGCAGCCAGAGAGGTTGAGCCGTTGCTAGGGGATACGACCTGGTCACTACCGCCGCAGCAAGACCATCCCGCTTTGCGGCGGGCTCTGGTGAAAACCAGTAGTGACTTAGAACCGATCCTCTAGCACGGTCCACGCCAATCCCTCTCTGGCACAGAGGATCCACTACCTGCC
Organism: Hyla sarda; assembly: GCF_029499605.1. Taxonomy (NCBI): domain Eukaryota; kingdom Metazoa; phylum Chordata; class Amphibia; order Anura; family Hylidae; genus Hyla; species Hyla sarda. The sequence goes on along the minus strand of NC_079198.1, from coordinate 109,354,241 downwards.
AGCCGGCATCGTGACAGTAGATCCGGCCATGGATCCCGCTGAAGTTCCTCTGCCAGTTGTCGCTGACCTCACCACGGTGGTCGCCCAGCAGTCACAACAGATTGCGCAACAAGGCCAACAGCTGTCTCAACTGACTGTTATGCTACAACAGTTACTACCACAGCTCCAGCAATCATCTCCTCCGCCAGCTCCTGTACCTCCTCCGCAGCGAGTGGCCGCTTCTGGAATACGACTATCCTTGCCGGATAAATTTGATGGGGACTCTAAGTTTTGCCGTGGCTTTCTTTCCCAATGTTCTTTACACTTGGAGATGATGTCGGACCAGTTCCCCACTGAAAGGTCTAAGGTGGCTTTCGTAGTCAGCCTGCTGTCTGGAAAAGCCCTGGCTTGGGCCACACCGCTCTGGGACCGCAATGACCCCGTCACTGCCTCTGTACACTCCTTCTTCTCGGAAATTCGAAGTGTCTTTGAGGAACCTGCCCGAGCCTCTTCTGCTGAGACTGCCCTGTTGAACCTGGTCCAGGGTAATTCTTCCGTTGGCGAGTATGCCGTACAGTTCCGTACCCTTGCTTCAGAATTATCCTGGAATAATGAGGCACTCTGCGCGACCTTTAAAAAAGGCCTATCCAGCAACATTAAAGATGTTCTGGCCGCACGAGAAATCCCTGCTAACCTACATGAACTCATCCATCTTGCCACTCGCATTGACATGCGTTTTTCCGAACGGCGTCAGGAGCTCCGCCAGGATATGGACTCTGTTCGCACGAGGCGTTTCTTCTCCCCGGCTCCTCTCTCCTCTGGTCCCCTGCAATCTGTTCCTGTGCCTCCCGCCGTGGAGGCTATGCAGGTCGACCGGTCTCGCCTGACACCCCAAGAGAGGACACGACGCCGCATGGAGAATCTCTGCCTGTACTGTGCTAGTACCGAACACTTCCTGAAGGATTGTCCTATCCGTCCTCCCCGCCTGGAAAGACGTCCGCTGACTCCGCACAAAGGTGAGACAGTCCTTGATGTCTACTCCGCTTCTCCACGTCTTACTGTGCCTGTGCGGATGTCTGCCTCTGCCTTCTCCTTCTCTGCTGTGGCCTTCTTGGACTCTGGATCTGCAGGAAATTTCATCTTAGCCTCTCTCGTCAACAGGTTCAACATCCCGGTGACCAGTCTCGCCAGACCCCTCTACATCAACTGTGTAAACAATGAAAGATTGGACTGTACTATACGTTTCCGCACGGAGCCCCTTCTAATGTGCATCGGATCTCATCACGAGAGGATTGAACTGTTGGTCCTCCCCAATTGCACTTCTGAAATCCTTCTTGGACTTCCCTGGCTTCAACTCCATTCCCCAATCCTGGATTGGTCCACTGGGGAGATCAAGAGTTGGGGGCCCTCTTGTTCCAAGGACTGCTTAAAACCGGTTCCCAGTAAACCTTGCCGTGTCCCTGTGCTTCCTCATGTAACCGGTCTCCCTAAGGCCTATATGGACTTTGCGGACGTTTTTTGCAAAAAACAAGCTGAGACTCTACCTCCTCACAGGCCTTATGATTGTCCCATTGACCTCCTCCCGGGCACTACTCCACCCCGGGGCAGAATCTATCCTCTGTCCGTCCCAGAGACTCTTGCCATGTCTGAATACGTCCAAGAAAATTTAAAAAAGGGCTTTATCCGTAAATCCTCCTCTCCTGCCGGAGCCGGATTTTTCTTTGTGTCCAAAAAAGATGGCTCTCTACGTCCTTGCATTGACTACCGCGGTCTTAATAAAATCACGGTTAAGAACCGCTACCCCCTACCCCTCATCTCTGAACTCTTTGATCGTCTCCAAGGTGCCCATATTTTTACCAAACTGGACTTAAGAGGTGCTTATAATCTCATCCGCATCAGAGAGGGGGATGAATGGAAAACGGCATTTAACACCAGAGATGGACACTTTGAGTATCTGGTCATGCCCTTTGGTCTATGCAACGCCCCTGCCGTCTTCCAAGACTTTGTTAATGAAATTTTTCGTGATCTACTATACTCCTGTGTTGTTGTATATCTGGACGATATCCTGATTTTTTCTGCCAATCTTGAAGAACACCGCCAGCATGTCCGTATGGTTCTTCAGAGACTTCGTGATAATCAACTCTATGCCAAAATAGAGAAATGTCTGTTTGAATGCCAATCTCTTCCTTTTCTAGGATACTTGGTCTCTGGCCAGGGACTACAAATGGACCCAGATAAACTCTCTGCCGTCTTAGATTGGCCACGCCCCTCCGGACTCCGTGCCATCCAACGTTTTTTGGGGTTCGCCAATTATTACAGGCAATTTATTCCACATTTTTCTACCATTGTGGCTCCTATTGTGGCTTTAACAAAAAAAAATGCCGATCCCAAGTCTTGGCCTCCTCAAGCGGAAGACGCCTTTAAACGACTCAAGTCTGCCTTTTCTTCGGCTCCCGTGCTCTCCAGACCTGACCCATCTAAACCCTTCCTATTGGAGGTTGATGCCTCCTCAGTGGGAGCTGGAGCTGTCCTTCTACAAAAAAACTCTTCCGGGCATGCTGTTACTTGTGGTTTTTTTTCCAGGACCTTCTCTCCGGCGGAGAGGAACTACTCCATCGGGGATCGAGAGCTTCTAGCCATTAAATTAGCACTTGAGGAATGGAGGCATCTGCTGGAGGGATCAAGATTTCCAGTTATTATTTACACCGATCACAAGAACCTCTCCTACCTCCAGTCTGCCCAACGGCTGAATCCTCGTCAGGCCAGGTGGTCTCTGTTCTTTGCCCGATTTAATTTTGAAATTCACTTTCGGCCTGCTGATAAAAACATTAGGGCCGATGCTCTCTCTCGTTCCTCAGATGCCTCTGAAATTGAACTCTCTCCACAACACATCATTCCTCCTGACTGCCTGATTTCCACTTCTCCAGCCTCCATCAGGCAAACTCCTCCAGGAAAGACCTTTGTTTCTCCACGCCAACGCCTTGGGATCCTCAAATGGGGTCACTCCTCCCATCTCGCAGGTCATGCGGGCATCAAGAAATCTGTGCAACTCATCTCTCGCTTCTATTGGTGGCCGACTCTAGAGACTGATGTGGTGGACTTTGTGCGAGCCTGCACTATCTGTGCCCGGGATAAGACTCCTCGCCAGAAGCCCGCTGGTTTTCTTCATCCTCTACCTGTCCCCGAACAACCTTGGTCTCTGATTGGTATGGATTTTATTACTGACTTACCCCCATCCCATGGCAACACTGTTATTTGGGTGGTCGTTGATCGATTCTCCAAAATGGCACATTTCATCCCTCTTCCTGGTCTTCCTTCAGCGCCTCAGTTGGCTAAACAATTTTTTGTACACATTTTTCGTCTTCACGGGTTGCCTACACAGATCGTCTCGGATAGAGGCGTCCAATTTGTGTCTAAATTCTGGAGGGCTCTCTGTAAACAACTCAAGATTAAATTAAATTTTTCTTCTGCATACCATCCTCAATCCAATGGACAAGTAGAGAGAATTAACCAGATCTTGGGTGACTATTTACGACATTTTGTTTCCTCCCGCCAGGATGACTGGGCAGATCTTCTACCTTGGGCCGAATTCTCGTATAATTTCAGAATCTCTGAATCTTCCTCCAAATCTCCGTTTTTCGTGGTGTACGGCCGTCACCCTCTTCCCCCCCTCCCTACCCCCTTGCCCTCTGGTCTGCCCGCTGTGGATGAAATTTCTCGTGATCTTTCCACCATATGGAAAGAGACCCAAAATTCTCTCTTACAGGCTTCTTCTCGCATGAAGAGATTCGCAGATAAGAAAAGAAGAGCTCCTCCCATTTTTTCCCCTGGAGACAAGGTATGGCTCTCCGCTAAATATGTCCGTTTCCGTGTCCCGAGCTATAAGTTGGGACCACGCTATCTTGGTCCTTTTAAAGTTTTGTGTCAAATTAATCCTGTCTCTTACAAACTTCTTCTTCCTCCTTCTCTTCGTATCCCTAATGCCTTTCACGTCTCTCTTCTTAAACCTCTCATCCTCAACCGTTTTTCTCCTAAATCTGTTCCTCCCACTCCTGTTTCCGGCTCCTCGGACATCTTCTCTGTTAAAGAGATTTTGGCCTCTAAAAAGGTCAGGGGAAGAACTTTTTTTTTTTAGTGGATTGGGAGGGTTGTGGTCCAGAAGAGAGGTCCTGGGAACCTGAGGACAATATCCTGGACAAAAGTCTGATCCTCAGGTTCTCAGGCCCCAAGAAGAGGGGGAGACCCAAGGGGGGGGGTACTGTTACGCCGAGCGCTCCGGGTCCCCGCTCCTCCCCGGAGCGCTCGCTACACTTCCCTCACTGCAGCGCCCCGGTCGGTTCCACGGACCCGGGGCGCTGCGTTACCACCTCCGGCCGGGATGCGATTCGCGATGCGGGTAGCGCCCGCTCGCGATGCGCACCCCGGCTCCCGTACCTTACTCGCTCCCCGTCAGTTCTGTCCCGGCGCGCGCGGCCCCGCTCCCTAGGGCGCGCGCGCGCCGGGTCTTTGCGATTTAAAGGGCCACTGCACCGCTGATTGGTGCAGTGGTTCCAATTAGTGGTTACACCTGTGCACTTCCCTATATCACCTCACTTCCCCTTCACTCCCTCGCCGGATCTTGTTGCCCTAGTGCCAGTGAAAGCGTTCCTTGTGTGTTCCTTGCCTGTGATTCCAGACCTTCTGCCGTTGCCCCTGACTACGATCCTTGCTGCCTGCCCCGACCTTCTGCTACGTCCGACCTTGCTTCTGTCTACTCCCTTGTACCGCGCCTATCTTCAGCAGCCAGAGAGGTTGAGCCGTTGCTAGGGGATACGACCTGGTCACTACCGCCGCAGCAAGACCATCCCGCTTTGCGGCGGGCTCTGGTGAAAACCAGTAGTGACTTAGAACCGATCCTCTAGCACGGTCCACGCCAATCCCTCTCTGGCACAGAGGATCCACTACCTGCCAGCCGGCATCGTGACAGTGGAGACACTGTGTACATACATTACATTACTTATCCTGTACTGGTCCTGAGTTATATCCTGTATTATACTCCAGAGCTGTACTCACTATTCTGCTGGTGAGATCACTGTGTACATACATTACTTATCCTGTACTGATCCTGAGTTATATCCTGTATTATACTCCAGAGCTGTACTCACTATTCTGCTGGTGGGGTCACTGTGTACATACATTACATTACTTATCCTGTACTGATCCTGAGTTATATCCTGTAATTTACTCCAGAGCTGTACTCACTATTCTGCTGGTGTGGTCACTGTGTACATACATTACATTACTTATCCTGTACTGATCCTGAGTTATATCCTGTATTATACTGCAGAGCTGTACTCACTATTCTGCTGGTGAGGTCACTGTGTACATACATTACATTACTTATCCCGTACCGATCCTGAGTTATATCCTGTATTATACTCCAGAGCTGTACTCGCTATTCTGCTGGTGAGGTCACTGTGTACATACATTACATTACTTATCCTGTACTGATCCTGATTATATCCTGTATTATACTTCAGAGCTGTACTCACTATTCTGCTGGTGAGGTCACTGTGTACATACATTACATTACTTATCCTGTACTGATCCTGAGTTATATCCTGTATTATACTCCAGAGCTGTACTCACTATTCTGCTGGTGAGGTCACTATGTACATACATTACATTACTTATCCTGTACTGATCCTGAGTTATATCCTGTAAATCTTTTTATTATAAAAATCTAAAACATAACAGACATAATCAATAATACATAACATAAACTCAGCTTACATCCGCCATAAATATGAAACAAAATAAGACAAATTGTCATTATAACAAAAACTAAACTTTTACCAGCCAGTCCAGTTTCAACTAAAACTAATTACGTACACGTATATATAATCTAATGAAATATTATGCGTACCCCAACACCATACATCACACCAAACTCACACCAAATACACAAACAAAAACTCTGCCATACCCGGCAATAGGAAATAAAAGCCGTCCAAACCTGGACATAATGAAAATATTGACTAACAGGCAGCAGATACATTACAGACAAAACATACATATAAACATACATATAAACATAAACATACATATAAACATACATATAAACATAAACATACATATAAACATACATATAAACATACATATAAACATACATATAAACATACATATAAACATAAACATACATATAAACATACATATAAACATAAACATACATATAAACATACATATAAACATACATATAAACATAAACATACATATAAACATACATATAAACATAAACATACATATAAACATACATATAAACATACATATAAACATACATATAAACATACATAGACTTTTTTTTTTTCCTTTTCCTCTCTCTCTCTCTCTCTCCCTCTCTCCCTCTCTCCCTCTCTCCCTCTCTCTCTCCCTCCCTCCGATCCCACACTCACTCACACCCATCCTCACCACCATCATTAGCGGATATCACACTCATACCCATCCTCTCCTAATATATATTAAAAAAATAAAAAAAGAAAAAAAATTAAAAAATTTCAAAACAAATAGATCCGGCTGCCTTAACTAAAACGAAAGGTAACTAAACATTAATAAGCATACATATACGGTAATACAGAAATACAGGTAAATGAATAACAATAACTCTTTCACTATCTAATCCCAAAGCCCCTCCAGCCCCTCTGGCCATGAGATGGTATAAATGTCCAGTCCAGTCCAGTCCATAATCCACACCAGGAGCCAGGCATCATGGAGTCCAATATTGTTCATCAATGGCTCCACCCAGCTCACCTCTTACCCCCCATTCCCCCACCCAACCTATTCTATAGCCCCCTATATACATATATACAAGAAAGTAAAAGCAAGGCCTATTCAGCCATGCCACCAAAAGGTTTGCCACACAACATAATTACTTAAACACATACTATACACTTATTAACATAAACATAACTATATACATAACTATACATATAACTACATTACTATATACATAACATAACAATTGTAAGGCCCAAGTTCAGTTACCTGCAAGCCCTTCATACACTCATTTCTCTAAAACAAAACAAAAAGCTAAAGGTGACATGCGCCAGCCCTCCACCGGGATCAGAGTATGGCAGACCAGATACCAAATAATTTTTAAACCTATCCCTCACCTACTTTACCTAGACTCACACTATCGCTGCCCCTAAAGTTTAAGCTGTCCCTACACACTGACCCTAACACTGACCCTACCACTCTATCCCTAACCAGAATTAAGGTGCCTCCCCCAAAGGGTTCAGCATCTAGGGCACATCAAATGAAAACCCTCTCCATAGGAGAGAAGCCCTACTTGTACCCAATCTGCCATACTCTAAAGACCTGATCTTCCCGAGATCACCAGTGATATTCCTACAGACCTCCACCTCGGAGAGGACTCTTCGCTGTGTAGATACTAAACACCGTGCATTCCACGTGTGGTACCTAACCACTAAGCTAACTAAAAATAATGTGCACCGATCTCGGCCACCCAGGATCTTGAATGCTCCATAAGCCCACTCCGGATAGGCAAGGCCGGCAAGTTGACTCCAGCCGATGGAAGCGCCCACCCGGTTGTAGACCCCTATATTAAAGTGACAATGAAGCAGGAAGTGGTCCATGCTTTCCAGCGTGTTCCCGCACTCTTCTCGGGGACAGTCCCGGTCATCAGAGCTCCTACACTTCAGGTTGTCCCTTACACATAGCTTCCCCTGAAAGCAGCGCCAGGCCAAGTCCCAAAACTTCTGGGGGATCCGTTTCGAGTTCAAAAGACTTAAACCAACCCTCAGATCCCGACCTGGGCAGTCCCTGAGCGCCAGAGGCTTCTGGAAGTGGGTCAACAGAACCCGTTTGTCAAGGGAACGCCTTGACTGGGTCCTGATCTCCCACACTCCCAGACCCCACCGACGTAACGCCTTCAGAGTCGGGGTAGCGTAAGCCGGAAGATATCCATGTGGTGTACGGAGGTCCTTCACTTGCCCTCCTGTCTCCCATTCCTGGAAGAAAGGCCGAAACCACTCCCTGCAGGAGAGTACCCACGGAGGAGCCCTCTCTTTCCAGAGGTTTGCGATGTTGGCTTTCAAGAAGGTGTTCGTTAAGAACACCACAGGGTTTACCATAGATAAACCCCCTAGTCTCCTCGTGCGGTACGTAACCTCCCTCTTGACTAGGTTCAACCTGTTCCCCCATAACAGTTGGAAAAACAGGCTGTAGATCCTAGTGTAGTAAACCTCTGGCAAGATACATACGCTGCCCAGATAGATAAACAAGGGGAGCAGGTACGATTTGATCAGGTGTACCCTTTCCCTGAGGGTCATAGACCAACCCTTCCACTGGTCCACCTTCTGAGCGGCATCCTGGAGCTTACCATCCCAGTTTTTGGTGGGATAATCATCCTGGCCGAATGTGATGCCCAAAACTTTTGCTGACTCTTGGAGCCCTGGAAGGGTGTCCGGGAGATCAAACGTGGGATCCCCCCCTCCCAGCCAGAGACTTTCACACTTATCCCGATTGATCTTGGACCCGGATGCCTCCGAGTAACGATCCACCTCTGACATCACCACCTCGACCTCCACCCTCGAGGAGACGAAAATGGTGACATCATCAGCGTACGCCACCACTCTCTGGGCGACATCCAGCTCCGCCAGACTCATCCCGACTCCCGCTAACGGCCCACAATCTACCCTCCGGACGAAGGGATCGATTGCGAACACGTATAACAGCGGGCTCAAATGACAACCCTGACGGACTCCGGACCCCACCTCAAAAGAGCGGCCAGACCAACCGTTCACCAGTGGGAAACTCTCTGCCCCTGCATATATGGTGACAAGCCAATTCACAAAAGTACTCGGTAAGCCATATCTCAGGAGGACGGACCAGAGGTACTCGTGGTTCACCCGATCAAATGCTTTGGCCTGATCCAGGGACAACAAGTACCCCTTCCAGAGACCCGCACTACTCCGCTCCACTGCCTCCCTGACACTGAGGACAGCACTTAAGGTGCTTCGGCCCGGAACAGAGCAGTGCTGGGCCCCCGAAAGGAGCCGGGGTGCAAACTTCACCAACCGATTAAACAGTATCTTGGCCAGAAGCTTCCTGTCCGTATTGAGAAGAGCTATGGGTCTCCAATTCTCAATCCGGCTAGGATCTTTACCCTTTGAGAGAAGAATCAGGGCCGACCTCCTCATTGACTTTGGCAGAGTGCCCGAGGAGACACTCATTAAATACCTCAGTCAAGAGGGGAGCTAAAGACTCCTTAAAGGTCCTGTACCACTCGGATGTTAAGCCATCCGGACCTGGAGACTTCTTAGGGGCAAGCCCCTCGATCGCCAGTCTCACTTCCTCTTCCCTGATTTCTTCTGCCAAAACATCAAGAGAGGGGTCTACCCCTGGCTCAGGAATGGTTTCAGCCAGGAAAGCCGACATCTTGTCCCGATCTAGATCCTTCCTCCCCAAGAGGTGTGAGTAGAAGGATCTGACAACCTCCAGGATCCCTGATCTGGACCGATTCAGAGATCCCGTACTATCGATCAGTCCTGAAATGACTTTACTACTCACTGACATCTTACAGTTTCTGTAAGGGTCGGGCGAGCGGTACTTCCCGAAATCCCTCTCAAAAACCAAAGATGCGTGCCTATCATACTGACACCTCATCAGCAAGGATTTCACTCTGGAGATATCCTCTCGGCTACCTCCAGTCGAGACGAGAAGCTCGAGTTTCCTCCTCAGACCCTGATACAGGCGATACCTGTTCAGGGACCTGAGGCTCGAGAGCTGGCGGAAGAACCCCGCAACCCGCTTCTTGAATATCTCCCACCACTCTGACTTACTACTACAAAGGCCCAGTAAAGGTACCTGACTCTGAAGAAAATCCTCAAAGGACTGTCTTATCTCCGCTTCCTCCAGGAGGGACGAATTCAGCTTCCAATAACCTTTACCCATCCGGGGGGTCTCTGAAACATTCAAGGAAAACAAAATCATACAGTGATCGGAGAACTCCACCTCAATCACGGACACTGCGGAAGAGACGGCTTCCTCCTTTAAATAAAACCTGTCTATCCTAGACCTGCAGCTACCTCGATGATAGGTGAAACCCGCGTGGCCTGAGGGGCTCCGGATGTGGGCGTCCTCTAGGCGAGCTTCCCTAACTATGCTATTGAGGGCTGTACTGTCATAAGCCAGCGGACCATTGGAGCCTCTCCTATCTTGGGACCTCGTGACAGTATTGAAGTCCCCTCCAAAGATCACTTGCCGACTTGTAAAAAGGAAGGGCTTGATCCTCATAAAGAGGCTTTTACGGTCCCACTTTGTTTGTGGGGCGTAGATGTTAATGAGCCGGAGCTCTTGCCCCTTCATGAGGACATCTAAGATCAGGCACCTCCCCATTTCCAACTCGATAACCCGTCTGCATTCAACAGGAGCGGTAAAAAGGACCGCCACCCCACTATATGGCTCAGCCGCAAGAGACCAGTGGGAGGGGCCGCGCCTCCACTCTCTCCTGGCTTTTACCAGGGAGGCTAGATCTGACAACCTGGTCTCTTGCAGATACAAAATGTCGGCTTCAACTCGGCCGAGAAAATCAAAGGCTGCAAATCTAGCCATATCAGACTTAATGCTGGCACAGTTAATGGATGCCAGCGTCAATGGGGTGAGTGCCGCCATCCTGAGTGATCGAGTTGGATGGCCTATCCCCTTTACCTCTTACCCTTCTTCTTCCCCCCTTCCCCATCAGAAGAAGACCCCCTTTCCTTCTTTTTAGACCTCTTTAGGGATGCTGACATATCCATCCCACGATCCTCATCTCCTGACCCAGGGGCCACCTGCCCTCCCAAGGAAGTTACCTCAGAAGGAACAGGCTCAGCACCTCCCGGAGGTTCCTCCGCCTCTGAACAAAGACTCTCAGCCTCCCCCTCCAAAGAAAGGGAAGAGTCCTTGCCAAGGGCCCGATACCTATTGGATAGAACGATCAGAGGGGGGTTGGTCAGGCTTTTCCCAGGCACTTGGCCTGCAACACCGGAGGAGGAAGATGATGCCCTGAGTACCCTCTGGCCCTGCCTCCTTCTGCCGCACTTTTGTTTTTCCTTTTGCCCTTTCCCATCTTCCTCATCCAAACTTTCATATTGAGAGGAACTTGAGGAAATGGCCCTATTTGCCTCCTCTTTACGAAGTTTCCTTATCTCTTCACCTAACTCGGCGTCCCCAAGAGCCTCAGCTGTCTTCTCTGAGCCAGCGTCGGGAGCAGGATCCCGGACTACACCTTCTACCAGGGAACTTTCAAGATCCCTGCTCCTTCTGCGCCTCTCCTCCCTCCTAAGCTTAGAGGGGCTCTTGTTCTTAACTTTCTTCATTGGCTCTAGTGCCCATTCTCCTCTGCTGGTCCCCACCCCAGATGAGGCAACCTCACTGCTCTCCCCATCCCGGGTGGTCACAGCATTGGAGAATGAGCGGGGACACCGGCTAAATGGGTGACCAAGGTCACCACACAGGTTACAGCGAATCCGGCCACAGGTGGCAGCCAGATGACCCTCCGCACCGCACAATGCGCACATCTGCTTAGTGCAGTTTGCGCTAAAGTGTGTGGGATCACCACACTTGTGGCACAGCTTCGGCTGTCCCTGGTAAAAGACTTGGATCCTATCGCGGCCGAGAAAGGCGGCTGATGGAATGTGTGCGACAGTGTTACCTGAACGGCGGAGGCGGACGGAAAACGTCCAGGCTCCAGACCAAATGCCATGTTCATCCAGATTTTTCTTGGGGACGTCCGTCACCTCCCCATACCTGCTCAGCCAGTTCATTATGTCATAGCAAGAAAGAGACTCGTTACGTGTCAGAACGGTCACTTTCTTGACAAAACTCTGGCGGGATACCGCCTTCACAGTGAAATCCTGCCAGACAGGCTCGTCCTTCACCAGTGCGTGATTAGACCAAAAGAGCTCAAGCCCTTCTGGCTTCACAAAACTGATGTCGAACTCAGAGGTACCGAAGGGGTGGATCAGAGCAAAGATGTCATTAGCCCTGAATCCCATCTGGAAAAGAAGCTCCACAACTTTTGCCCTAGAAGGGCATGCATCACCGCCTCTCCATACCAGACGGGCCACATTCCTCCGGCCACGCTCCTGCCCGCTTGTTGGAAGGGACCAGACCACCTCCCCATTATGCTCTCGGAATGCCCCAAGTCCATGTCTTTCTATCCAAAAAGACAAGTCGACCTCCCGGTCCTCTACCTGGAGCGTTCTATCCCCTCTCCTTAAAGCCTCCAGGAGGCGCTGTTGCAAGTTACCTTCCCCTGGATTAAGAGATGAGGATCCCCTGGGACCCCCAGCAGCGACATTAGCATAACTCCTTATTGGAGCAGTCGCTACCGGGGGGGCAGCCGGACCGACACCACTCCCCCCAGAAACAACAGTAGAGGCAGTAACATTATACATAACACTTGTGCCTGTCCCCTCCTGCCTAGCTGCACTGGACTGGCCGGGATATAATCTTGCTGGCTTTATGATGCCGGGCTTTACACTTGCATCATTGGCTTCATTGGGCACACTCAACCTTGCAGCAGTCTTCCCTTTAGAAATATCGGAAGAAGCTGCTTTGTCGCATACTTTGCCCTCGGCCTCCGCCAATACCTCGGCTTCAATTTCTTTAACTGCTACTAACATTGCATGGGTTGTATCATGTCCATGTTCCTGTGGTACCAGTCCTCCACCGCCAGCTCCACCCACAGCAGCCCCACCACAGCGCCACAACTCAAAAGAGCCAGACACCGCTGACTGGGCCGCCGAGAATGGCGCTCCGGTTCCAGACACCTGGACACTCCCCCCTTTGCCTGCAGAGGAGTGCCCTGCAGTGCCAGACCTGTTCTGGGAGCTGCCCTCTCCCTTGTCTTTATAATTGCCCGGCCGCCCGAGCTCCATACCAACCTCTGCCACCTGGACACTCCCCCCCTCACCTGCAGAGGAGTGCCCCGCAACGCCAATATCCCCTAACTGGGGACATGCTACCTTGTCCGCAACACTGTCCGGCCCCTTGGCCGTATCTTTGCAGGTGCTGGCCCCGCTACTATGACAAGCGAGGTCAGCGCTTTCCCCCATCTTTACTTTATTATCCCAGGTGTTCTGGCCCCGCTCCACATTTGCAGAAGGGGGGACAGGCAGATTACCAGGGTCTGCACCCTGAACTGACTTTGCAGCCGGCCCAGGGTGCACAAAAGGAACATAAATCAAGCTTACTCGCTCAGATGTTTTTTTCTGCCTTTTCTTCTTCTTTTTTATTATTTGTTCCTCTCCAAGGTCGTCGCCAAAACTAAAATTATCCAAATGCATGGGGGACTCCATCTTTACAATTTGTGCCAGCAGGGCGCCACCACAACCCTCCTCCTCCTCGCCAGCACTCTCGCCCGATGAAGGTGGTAATGCCACTTGTCCTGCAGGTAGACTTGCTTGGGACATGTTCACACCCTGCATTGGCTGCGGCTTGGCTTCCACAGCTTCCCCACTTGCCAGCACCTTAGCCTCTTCAGCCTCCATTTCTTGGACCTGATCCTCACTACTGCTCTCATCTGCTGAACAATCACCCCCAATCTCCTCTTCCTTTACTGGGGATTTCATCCTGGAGGAGCGATCCTCATTAAGAAGTTTCTCCCTAAATAAATCGCTCCCCTCCAGGACAGCCATTCTCCTCAGCTCAGTCTCCTCCAGCTCCAGCCTCAAGGACTTAACCCTTGCAGAGTACTCTGGTTTCCTGCGCTTGGTAGTTGTGCTCACCTGATACTTGGCAAACTTTAGCTCCTCTCTCAGCTCCCTCAGCTTCTTCCCAAGGAGTTCGTACTCACCAATCTTGGCAGCAAGTCTGGAGCTGTATGTCGCCATAGACTCCTTGGGTCTTCTCTGGCCCCACTGCTCCACAACCTGGCTCTTGGAGGAGCTCTTCTGTGCTGCAGAGACCTTCTTTAAACCTGTCTTGCTTGCAGGCTTTTCTTCCTGGCTGAGAGCCTTGCGGCTTCCAACCATTGCTGGAGGGACAGAATCCACATCGCTGCGGACCCTGCCAGATCTTCTAACCCCTCCAGCCGGGGCACTGGCTGGTAGCTTTCCCTCTACACCCCTCGCCAGCCTGGACCGAGGAGTGGAGGTCAGGGGATTCATGCTGATGGCTCCCCCAGGAATCTGCCACCTTCCTGGGAAAGCAGGTGGAAAAATCAGCCTCTCTCCTCTGGAAGTCTGGAGTCTCAGGAGCTCAGCAACAGACACACCTAGCGACCACACCCTCCAGAGCTGTACTCACTATTCTGCTGGTGAGGTCACTGTGTACATACATTACATTACTTATCCTGTACTGATCCTGAGTTATATCCTGTATTATACTCCAGAGCTGTACTCACTATTCTGCTGGTGAGGTCACTATGTACATACATTACATTACTTATCCTGTACTGATCCTGAGTTATATCCTGTATTATACTCCAGAGCTGTACTCACTATTCTGCTGGTGAGGTCACTGTGTACATACATTACATTACTTATCCTGTACTGATCCTGAGTTATATCCTGTATTATGCTCCAGAGCTGCACTCACTATTCTGCTGGTGGGGTCACTGTGTACATACATTACATTACTTATCCTGTACTGATCCTGAGTTATATCCTCTATTATACTCCAGAGCTGTACTCACTATTCTTCTGGTGTGGTCACTGTGTACATACATTACATTACTTATCCTGTACTGATCCTGAGTTATATCCTCTATTATACTCCAGAGCTGTACTCACTATTCTTCTGGTGTGGTCACTGTGTACATACATTACATTACTTATCCTGTACTGATCCTGAGTTATATCCTCTATTATACTCCAGAGCTGTACTCACTATTCTTCTGGTGTGGTCACTGTGTACATACATTACATTACTAATCCTGTACTGATCCTGAGATATATGCCGTACAGTATTCCAGAGCTGCATTCACTATTCTGCCAGTGGAATAATTTAGTACATACATTACATTAGTCCTGTATTATACCGCAGACTGCTGTGTATATTTCAGCGCTTCTCCTGGTGAGTAAACGGCTGGTAGAGGTTCTAGCTCTGTTAACACTAAACACTGATTTTTACATTCTTGTAGCTGTAATTGCTGTTTTCATCGCTTACAGTTAGTTTATCAACTCCTTCCCTCCCTCCCCGGATATTGTTCTCACTTTGCTCATGGTGTCACCAGATCTTTCAGTTCAGGACTCTCAGGTGCTCATTTTACTGCAGAAGACAAATTCTGGTTTAGAAAGGCAAATAAGAAACATGCGGAATGTGGGTATGAAGGAAAGATGAAGAATCCAAGAATCCCCAGGTCTCAGCGCTGAGAGGCCTCATTTTCCTCCAAGTTTCATATTCTGTATGAGTTCAAACCTTTGTTATATAAATCATTCTGGGGTTTCCTGCAGATGTAAAAGTTGTTTGTAACTGAGCGCACTGACGCCGTCTGCACCACGTGCATTTAGTATTCGCTTACTGATCACTGCATTAGAGGTATTCAGCGTTTCTACTGCTGACTCTACATTACTGGAGACTTGCACCATTATATTTAAAGGGACCAGTCCAATTATCAGGAAACAATGCCTCATCACAGCCCAATGAAAAGCAAATTTATAATTGACTATCGGTCTGAATTACCAACACCAACAACCAGAACAACTTGCCTGCTGCACTAGAGAAGATAGAAGACAGGGAAAATGGCAGACAAGGAAGATAGAAGACTGTGAAGATGGGACCCAGAGAAAATAGAAGTCTGTGACGATGGGACCCTGAGAAGATAGAAGACTGTGAAGATGGGACCCTGAGAAGATAGAAGACTGTGAAGATGGGACCCAGAGAAGATAGAAGACTGTGAAGATGGGACCCTGAGAAGATAGAAGACTGTGAAGATGGGATCCAGAGAAAATAGAAGACTGTGAAGATGGGACCCTGAGAAGATAGAAGACTGTGAAGATGGGACCCTGAGAAGATAGAAGACTGTGAAGATGGGACCCAGAGAAAATAGAAGACTGTGACGATGGGACCTTGAGAAGATAGAAGACTGTGAAGATGGGACCTTGAGAAGATAGAAGACTGTGAAGATGGGACCCTGAGAAGATAGAAGACTGTGAAGATGGGACCCAGAGAAAATAGAAGACTGTGACGATGGGACCCTGAGAAGATAGAAGACTGTGAAGATGGGACCCTGAGAAGATAGAAGACTGTGAAGATGGGACCCAGAAAAGACAGGAGATAGAGAATACTGAGAAGTTGAGAAACAGGGTATACTGGGAAGATGAAACCCAGGAAAGATATGAATCAGAGAATACAGAGAAGATGTGATACATGAAATACTGAGAAGATGCGAGAAAGGGAAGACAGAGAAGATATGAGATGTGGACTATAGAAAATGGAAGACAAAGAAGATGGAAAACAGAGAAGGCAATAGACACAGAATATCAATGAGTAGTGTTGAGCGGCATAGTCCATATTCGAATTTGCGATATTTCGCGAATATATGGACGAATATTCATCATATATTAGCTAAATTCGCATATTCTTAATATTCGCGTTTTATTTCCGCATATGCGAAAATTCGTGTATGCGAAAATTAGCATATGCGAAAATTAGCACATACTAAAATTAGCATATATGAAAATTTGCATATGCGAAAATTCGCACGTCAGTCTCACACAGTAGTATTAGAGCCTTCTTTACACCACACAAGCTGGAAGCAGGGAGGGATGATCACTGTGATGTGTACTGTGAAAAAAACAAAACGAATATTCGTAAATAAGAAAATATAGTCGCAAATATGCGATATTCGCGAATAAAATTTGCATTGTGAATATTCGCAAGCAACACTATCAATGAGTAGGGAGAAGATGGGAAATAGAAAAGACAGAGAAGATGTAAGATGGAATACAGAGAAAATGGGATACAAGGAATACAGAGAAAATGGGAGACAGGGAATGCTGGCCAATCACAGGGATTTAAATAAAATAAAATAAAAAAAACAACAGTTGAACCTAATTCACCTGGGAATGCCACAAAAATCCAACCTGGCCAATGACATTTTTGGCAGACATTAGTCTACCATTGGCCAGTACAACCGTCCGTGTATAACTTTCAAACAATGGTTAGCCAAGATCTACTTTGACTAACCTTTATATCATGTGTATGGACGTACACTGAAAATCAAAATTAGAGAACAACATACAATTTCCTAAATACCAAGGTCATTGTGTAGTCCTAGGTGAATATATCCTAACGTGTAAAATATCAGTATTTTAAGCTTATTTCATAAATTGTATTTATTCTAAAACACAGAATAAAAATGTAAATGAGAGAATTCAAAAACAACACTGATCAAAATTAGAGAACACTTTCAGATACCTGCAAATTATTGGTGTTAATCTGGCAACTGGTGCTAATTTCCTTAATGATCTGACAAACCCTATTTAAATGGCAGCATAACTTTCCAGTATTCACTGACTTTACAAAAATGGTCTGCCGTGAAACCCGTCGGCAGCAAGAGACCAACTTAGCAAGAGAAGTTGGTCGTTCCAAGTCTGTGATTTCTAGAATATTGCATCTTTACAACATCACAAACTCATTCAATCCCCTAAGAAGGCTGGTCGCACTCGAAAGACAAATGCAAGAGAGGAAAGGATAATGCGGAGAATCTCCATGGGTAATTGTTTCAACACTGCAGCTGGAAGTGCTCACCAGTTCAGCACTGAACAGGGTAAGGAACTGTCTCGCCATACAGTGTCTCGATGTTTAAGAGCATTTGGACTGAAAGCCCACTCTGCAGTGACCAAACCTCTCATTAGCAGAAAGAATCAAAAGGCTAGACTCACCTTTGCTGAGGAGCATGTTGTGTGGACAGAGGAGAAGTGCTCCAGAGTTAATTTTAGTGATGAAAGCAAGTTTAATTTATTTGGGTCTGACGGGAAACATTATGCTCACCGACAAACTGGGAAAAGACCAAAACCATAGAAGTCAGTGAAAGGTGGAGGAGGAAGTGTCATGGTTTGGGAAATGCTTTCTGCAGCAGGAGTTGGACCTCTCATACAGCTATATGGCAGAGCTAATACAAGTGTGTATCAGAACCTTCTTCAACAACACATGGTTCCTTCCTTGAGTTCATCACTCAATCAGCAGCAATTTTCATGCAGGACAATGCCCCCTGTCACACAGCAAAACGAGTAAAGCAGTTCCTTGAAACGAAAACATTGAAACAATGATATGGACGCCCAGAGTCCCGATCTAAACCCAGTAGAAAACCTCTGGAAAATCCTTGGTGACAAAAGTTATGGCCAAGAAACCCACAACAGTCATCGAACTATGGAAGAGACTGGAAGAAGAGTGGACCAAAACAGATCACACCAGAACAGTGTGAGAGACTAGTGATGTCCTGTAGCGGCAGATGTGCTGAAGTCTTTCAAAGCAAAGGCCTGTACACTTCCTTCTGACTGGTGACTGGTGGAACCTTCAGAAAATGTACTTACAATCTTTCTCTGTGCTACAGTCATTGCTGTCCTCTAATTATGATCATCACTTATTTTCAGGGGATGTCCTATTTTTCATTTTACGGTAAGTGATCCTCCTCCCCACCAGTGGACAGTGGACTATGTATTCCCAACCCCCCCACCTCCCAGACAACCTTGTGTGTCTGTGCCACTGCCATTTTTATCCTCACATTGGCCACCTCCTGCCGCTACTCACTGTCGCAGAGCGAGCAGCAGGGGGCAGCTTGTCCTGGTGTGGTGGCGGGGGCTCTGTGATGACAAGTGACAACCCCCTGCGCAACGTCAGGGGCGTCACTCGTCATCCATAGAGCCAGTCACCGCAGCTCACTGATTGAAGCTCACAGCTCACTGCAGACACTACAGAAAGATCTGATGCATACCAGTACTGTATTTTTTTGGGGGGGAGGCCTTATTTTAGGGGGAGTCCTTATATTTAGCCTGCATTCAAAAGGCACAATAGGCCTTATTTTCGAGTGATGTCTAATTTTCGGGGAAAGACTGTATTAACATGAAGAAAACTGTCTTCCCTTCATGAGGGTTTTCATATTCCTCTAGAATAGATGACACTAGTGTTGAGCGGCATAGGCCATATTCGAATTCACGAATATTCGCGAATATATGGACGAATATTCGTCATATATTCGCAAAATTCGCATATTCGTAATCTTGTTTTATTTTCGTATATGCAAAAATTAACATGCGGAAATTAGCATATACAAAAATTTGCATAAGCAGAAATTCGCATATGCGGAAATTAGCATATTCTAATTTTCGCATATGCGAAAATTCGCACGCCAGTCTCACACAGTAGTATTAGAGCCTTCATTACACCACACAAGCTGGAAGCAGAGAGGGGTGATCACTGTGATGTGTACTGTGAAAAAAAACAGAAAAAAAACGAATATTCGTAATTACAAATATATAGTGCTATATTAACGAATATTCGCAAATCCGTGAATATGTGATATTCGCGAATAAAATTCGCATTGCGAATATTCGCGAGCAACACTAATGAACACTGCAGGAAATGGCTGAATGGAGGAATGCCTTACATAAGCCTTACAAATTATATCATATGATATAAACTATGACAGAGAAAATGGGAGACAGATAAGATGGTTGCTTTTTTAGGGGTCCACACTGCTAAGATTTTCAGAACCTTTAGGTATATGCTTACTCGAGAGAAATTGGGCTACAAATATTAGTATACATTTTCTCCTTTTACCCCTTGTAAAAATTCAAAAATTAGGTCTACAAGAACATGCAAGTGTAAAAAATGAAGATTGTGAATTTTCTCCTTCACTTTGATGCTATTCCTGTGAAACACCTAAAGGGTTAAAATGCTGACTGAATGTCCTTTTGAATACTTTGGGGGGTGCAGTTTTTTAGGGCCGATACCGATAATCGGTGGAGGTTAGGGCCGATAGCCGATAACTTATACCGATATTCCGGTATAAGTTATCGGCTATTTATCCCCCCGCGACACCGCTGCAGATCATTGATTTAAAGCGGGCGCTTTCAATCAATGCACTGCAGTGGCTTTTGCGGTGCCATAGGCCGCTGCCGCCACCCGCTTCTCTCCCCCTGCCTGTCCGGGGGTCCTGAGACCTATCACCGCCACCGCTCCCCCCACCGCCGCACCGCGACTGCCGCCGCACCGCACCCGTGACCGACCCCCCCCCCCCCCCCCGCACCGCACCGGCCCCATTGCCTCCCTCATCCCCGGTTTTATAATTACCTGTTCCCGGGGTCCACTCCACATCTGGCTCCAGTGGCGTCCTCCTGAACTGTCACTGTGCGCACTGACGGTGACGTCCCGTCCCGCACGTCAGGTCACTCGTCATTGCGCACAGTGTACCGCAGGACGCAGCAGGAGCAAGAAGTAGTTTGGGCTCCGGGAACAGGTAATTATAAAACCGGGGATGGGGGAGGCAATGGGGCCGGGGCGGTGGGGGGTGGAGGCGGTGCGGTGCGGCGGGTCGGGGGGGGCCGTCGTGGTGCGGTGGGGGCGGTGCGGGGGGCGTTGCATTATCGGCAAGGTAATGCCGATACCGATAATGCCCAAAATCGTGATTATCGGACGATAATATCGGCCATACCGATAATCGGTCGATCCCTAGTTTTTATAATGGGGTAATTTGTGGGGTATTTCTAATATGAAGACCCTTCAAATCCACTTCAAACCTGAACTGGTCCCTGAAAAATAGTGAGTTTGAAAATGTTGTGAATAATCGGAAAATTGCTGCTGAACTTTGAAGCCCTCTGGTGTCTTCCAAAAGTAAAAACACGTCAATTTTATGATGCAAACATAAAGTAGACATATTGGAAATATGAATAAAAAAAATGTATTTGGAATATCCATTTTCCTTACAAGCAGAGAGCTTCAAAGGTAGAAAAATGCTAAATTTTCTAATTTTTCATCAAATTTTGGGATTTTTCACAAAGAAAGGATGCAAGTTACCATAAAATTTTACCACTATGTTAAAGTAGAATATGTCACGAAAAAACAATCTCGGAATCAGAATGATAACTAAAAGCATCCCAGAGTTATTAATGTTTAAAGTGACAGTGGTCAGATGTTCAAAAAATGGCCGGGTCCTAAGGTGTAAAATGGCCTGGTCCTTAAGGGTTTAAAGAAATGGCGGTACGGCCAAATCCTTCTAGAACTGCAACACCACCACCTAAGAAGGCTGACCCTCGCCCTGTTGG
Organism: Hyla sarda; assembly: GCF_029499605.1. NCBI lineage: Eukaryota > Metazoa > Chordata > Amphibia > Anura > Hylidae > Hyla > Hyla sarda. Next base: position 109,333,011 of record NC_079198.1, on the reverse strand, counting down.
TCCACCTGGTACCCCTCCTATGAGACCACCTGGAAGTCAGAGACCCGTCTGTAGCTATTGTAACAAGAATGGACACTGGAAGAGCCAATGCTGGGCTTTAAACGGGCGTCCCCTGGGGTTGAGGACCGCACCCCACGAGTAGAGGCTGAAGGTCCAGAATCAACCAGTGACAAGAAGGGACTGTCTATGTATGTAGCTTCTTGTCCTTATGTACAGGTGATGATTGAAGGCGTCCGGTTACAATCTCTGATAGATACAGGGTCTCAGGTGTCCACGATTCGGCAGGGGGTTTTCTATAAGTACTGGGGCCTGGAAAGGCGGTGTGACCCTCAGGAAGCGGAGTTTAGAGTAATTGCAGGGAACGGGAAACCAGTACCCAGGCATGGTTACTGGGAGCCCACGGTGCAGGTGGGAAAATATGTGTTAGGAAGGCAGGTGGTGATTGTCACCAATGTTAGGGATGAGGGGGCAGCTGATTTCATTTTAGGCATGAATATTATGAGGCACTGTTTTTATGACATTGTCTGTGCACTGCATGCATCTCTCCCTCACCTGTCACCCCCAGGCAGGCGAGCTGCCCAACATCACCTCAAAATCCTCCAAGTAGAACAGAAATTCGTGAATCATCAAGGAGAAATTTGTCGAGCAAGGATTCAAGATAGCCGAGCCGTTAGTCTACAGCCACAGACGGAGACAGTTATTTGGTGCCGTGCCCGACCCAGGGTGAAAAATCAAGATTACAAAGCGCTCTTGGAACCCCTTCTACTGGAAGACTGTCCCTTGGCGCGAGCCACTAGAAGTCTGGTAACCATACGTAATGGGAAGGTTCCCGTGAGACTTCTTAACCTCACTCAAGTTGCGGTCCAATTACCCAAGCAAGTATACCCCAGTGGCTACTCTACACAATTTAGACGTCAGAGATGTGGTCTCGAAGTCACAAGTGGTTCAACGAGGACCTGACCAGAATCCTGCGGAACCTTGGTGGAGTCAAGTACAGATAGGAGGAGAAGATTCCCCAAGGAACAGGTGGAAGGAGTCATCCAGGTGGCTAAGAAATATCAAGAAGCTTTCAGCAAGTTCCCCACAGACTTTAGCAGGACCACCATGATCAAACATAGGATTATCACTGGAGACAATCCACCCCTTAAAGAGCGACATCGCCCTGTGGCTCCTGAGATGTATCCGACCATAAAGAAAATGCTCGTGGAGATGAAAGAGGCCGATGTCATCCAGGAAAGCCAGAGTCCTTGGGCTGCACCTTTGGCCCTGGTGAAGAAAAAAGATGGGACTATCCGCTTTTGCGTGGATTACCCGAAGTTGAACAACATAACTCACAAGGATGCCTATCCTCTCACTCGCATAGAAGAATCCTTGACTGCGTTGGGATCGGCCGCCTACTTTTCCACACTGGATCTGACGAGCGGCTACTGGCAGGTACCAATGGCAGAAGAGGATTGAGAGAAGACCGCATTTGTGACTCCTACGGGTCTCTTCTAGTTCAAAAGTATGCCCAATGCGCCAGCTACTTTCCAACGCCTAATGGAGCGATGCTTGGGGCATCTTAACTTCCAGAGTGTTCTGTTGTATTTAGATGACGTCATCGTCTATTCTCGGACATATCAGGAACACCTGGATCACCTGAAAGAAGTTTTCCAAGTCCTTATCCAACATGGACTCAAGGTTAAACCTTCCAAATGTCCCTTGCTAAAGCCACAAGTACACTATCTGGGACATGTCGTCAGTGCTCAAGGAGTCCAGCCTGATCCAGACAAAGTGAGTGCTGTGAAAGAGTGGCCTACACCCAGGACGGTGCGAGACGTCCAAAGTTTTCTGGGGTTTGCTGGATACTATCGGCGCTTCACCCCCCATTTTGAACAAATTGCTGGACCCTTGACTGAATTACTGAGAGGGACTGTCTGGGATAATTATAATGGGAGGCTTCCCATACAGTGGGCCGAAGAACAAGAAGATGCCTTTCGAGCCCTGAAGTACCTCCTCATGGAACCCCCCAATTTGGCCGTATCCTGACTACAGCCTGCCGTTCCGTTTATACACAGACGCTAGCTTTGAAGGTCTGGGGCGGTCTTATCTCAAGTGCAAGATGGCAAAGAGAGGGTGATTGCCTATGCCAGCTGGCATCTTTGAGGTGCTGAGAAGAATGATGCCAACTATAGCTCCTTCAAGCTGGAGCTCCTTGCCCTGGTCTGGGCCATTACTGAGAAGATTAAAGACTATCTTGCTGCTACTTCCTTCACGGTCTACACTGATAACAACCCCTTGGCCCATTTGAACACTGCTAAGTTGGGAGCTCTTGAACAGCGTTGGGCCTCTCGGTTGGCCAACTATGATTTCAACATTAAGTATCGCAGCGGGAAAATCAATGTTAATTGCAGATGTACTCTCTCGCAAGGCCCCGGGAGAAGCTTCTCCTGCTGAAGTTGTGTGGGAAGATGTGGAAATGCCTCCCTTCTACCAAAGGTTTGTGAGCCAGAATGCTCTAACTTCAGGATGAAAGCCGGGTTATCGGGGACCTCCTAGATTATTGCCTCCACAAGAAAGTGCCCACTCGGGTGCGCAAGGCCCACGGGGCACTTCGAATTGAAGCGGTTGTGGCGGCAGAGGATTCGCCTGTTCCTACACAAGGGGCTGGTTTACCGAAATTCCCTGGACCCAGTTTCCGGAGACCGCATAAATCAGATTGTGGTTCCCAGAAGAGATGCAGCCATGGTCCTGAATGCCTATCATGATCAATCCGGACACTTCAGGGTCCATAAGACAGAGATCATCGTCAGAAGGAGATTTTACTGGATTTGGATGCGGGGAGACATCGAGAAATGGTGTGCCGAGAGCTCCGTGTGCATCGTCATAAAGAACCCCCGGAGGGACGCAAGAGCCCCTTTGCATCCCATCTGTACAGAAAGGCCGAATCAAATTGTTGCCTTGGATCATGTGAAACTGGCCCCCCACTCGATCTGGCTATTGTCATGCTCTATGGTGGATCATTATTCCAAGTGGGTGGTCGTGGTCCCTGTCAAGGATCTTACCGCCAAGACTGCTGCTCAGCTCTTCTATCGAAATTGGATCCAACCTCTGGGGTGTCCCGAATCGGTCCTCACGGATCGGGGAACCGCCTTTGAAGCCCAGTTGTTCCAGGAACTTTGCTGGTTGCATGATTGCAAGAAACTCCGGACAACAGCCTACCATCCCCAAGGAGAGGATCAATCAAGTGTTCATCCAACTGCTCAGAGCTGCCTCTGTCTCAAAGCACGAAGAATGGCCTCAGCTGTTGCCTAAACTACTAGAAATTTACAACAACACTGTCCACTGCTCTATGGGGTATACGCCCTTTTTCCTGATGATGGGCCGACACGGCCAATTGCCAAAGGATCAAACCTTCGGGCTACAGGCACCTTTCAACAATTCCCCTCAGGCTTCCCAAGGTTGGGTGTCAGAGCATCAACGAAGAACTGAGGAAGCCAAGGACATCGTTGAGAAGAAAATGGGTGAAATTCATGAACGCCAGCAGAAAGATTATAATCAACATACTTCGGCTCAGCCCTTGCAGCTTGAAGATAAAGTGTGGCTCAGAAAATTTCCTAGAACCCATAAATTGAACTCCTTGTGGGAGACGGAGCCATACACCATTATTGTGGTTCCTTATCCTGAAACGGACGTGTACGAGATACAAAAAGACGGGTTCGAGCCACAGGTGGTCCACCGAAATAGGATAAAAGTGTGCCTGAAAGAAGATATGCTTGGCCCATCTCCTCCTGCTACTTCTACTCCACCTCCACCAAGGCCAATGAGAGAATATGTGCCGGGAGAAGGAATTCATCCCACTATGGACGTTCCTTTGTTCCCATCTCAGCAGCCTACCATGTACTGGGGTACCACCCAGTCAGTTGCCAGTAGCTGTTGCTCCCTGTCAACCACCATTGGTTGCTACACCCAACATCAGTCCTGCTCCAGTGACTGCTCCCGATATTGATAACACTACTCCACCTGTCTTAAGAGAACCCCTCAGCTCAACCGAAGATGTTGCTTCCGTTTCCGGCCCTCCAGCTGGTCCCTCGGGGACTGAAGTTCTTGAAGAATCCTCAAGTGAAGGAACTCCTGATGACTCAGAGGTGGTGTTGCAGCAGTCTCAAAGGACTACACAGGGCCAACTACCCATAAGGTACCAGGACTCACATTTAGTACCTGCACACATAGTACCTTTGATAACCCACTTCAATGCTCTGTCAATCACTTTTCAGTACCCTAGATTACTTAGATGTACTACCTCAAGTTTCTCTAGGACATACATCAAAATAAATATCTCACTTAAGAAAACACTTAGGAATTGTAGCATATTGATACCCAATTCCTGCCACTGTTAGGTACACTTCTTCTCTTTCATTGCGTGTGTGAGATGCTCTGCCTGGCCAGTAGGTGCTCTTGCTAATACAGAATTAAACACGTAATTCTAGGAATAACCTAGTTAGGTTGTTTTGAAAGTGCTCTAGGGGTAAGTAGCGTGTAGCCGATAGACCTTAGCAGCCACCCTTACTGTGACCTAGCTTCCGGCTAGCCAGTATAACCTTATGTGTACTTACAGGTAACTTATTGTTGGCAAAGAAATAAAATGTGTGAGATGATAATAAAATTGTCTAGTCAGCTTGACGCTAAAGGTATATAGAGCTGAACTAATGTCTAGATAGTCTCATGTATAGAGAGCTATATTAATTTTCAGTTTAGCCCCCAAGAATGTGTAGAGAGCTAATAAAAGTGTCTTGGGAGCTAGCAACTATATGTCAGATAGCTGTCTAATTGTCTAGTAAGCTTAGAATGTTTAGTAAGCTTAATGAAAATGTCTAAGAAGCTAGAAACTAAAGGATAGATAGCCTTGTTAATGTCTAGATAGCATTCATGTCTAGATAGCACCAATGTCTAGATAGATTTCTATTGTCTTGTCCAGATACTAGTAGGAGTATTAGAGAATGTAAATGTGTTTAATGTTTACTTAGGATGTATAGCAAAGTTATAGATCATCCTGTTCTAGTCCTAGTCCCTCTGTCTTAGGGGGACAGGCATCGAGGTCGACTTATCTTAAGTAAGGGGGTTTGTGGTGTCCCGGTACTGAATCCTATCCGGTACCTTTGTTTATGGGTCCCCATAGCCAGAGTCCCTAGGACGTCGGGGTCCTTTTGTATAGTCCACCCCTAGTCACCTCTCACCCCTATAGTCATTGCTCTAATCATATGTTCCTTATTTGTGGAAGTTTAACTGTATAAAATGTATATAAATAGTTAATTACCTGTGAGAAGCGTAGCAGGACCTGCGGGTCACGTGGTCTGCTTGAGGACCTTTGGAGGTCCTTGTGACGTAATGCACTCATTTCCTTTGTGACGGTGAGTGACAGATGGCTGGACCAATCAAAACAGCCCCGCCCCCGCCCATATATGGGTGCGTCGGCCATTAATCTCTCTCTTGGTTCCTGGCTGTTGAAGAGAAAGGATTTGCACTGCTGTCATCAGTGAGTCTACGCCTTAGCCTAGCTGTTTTATTGCAAATTGTGAGTGTATCAATCCCTAAACACTCTGCTAGACCACCGGACCTTATCTATCCCTTAAATCCGGACGGATCTTCGCAATATACCCTGAATTCAGAGACTATTGTCTAAAGTCAAGGTCCGCAACATCTGTCAGTCATTGAGGTATATGGAGACTGTTTGATTGAGACTGTTACTACTCTGTGGATGTACCGCAAGCCGTTAAGTAAAGTTTATGCAAGTTCAAATTCAACTACCTTGTGGACCTTCAGTCTTTATTCTTATGCACCTATGGTTACTGAGAAGGGCAGCGATAGGCCGGAGAATCATCTCAGCATATTAGCCCTCAGCCTGGCGTCACGAACTACAGGGTTAACATTAACCCCTTATTTACCGAAACAATACCCCCACTACCAACACAAGGGCTACAACAGTAATAGGAGAAAAAGCCCCCCAAAATTTGTAACCCAATTTCTCTTGAGTAAGGAAATACCTCATATGTGTATGTCAAGTGTTTTGCTGAAAGGGGCATGTCACATTTAGAAAGCCCCTATGTGCCAGAACAGCAGAAAACCCCACATGGCATACCATTTTGGAAACTACACCCCTCAAGGCATGTAACAAGGGGTCCAGTGAGCCTTAACACCCCACAGGTGTTTGACGACTTTTCGTTAAAATCGGATGTGTAAAAAAAAAATTTCACTAAAGTGCAGTTTTTTACAAAGGGTAATGGGAGAAAATGCCCCCCAAAATTTGTAACCCCATGTTAGGATGTAAAATGCTCTGCGATGCTCTACAATGCTCAGAAGAGAAGCGCCATTGAGCTTTTGGAAAGAGAATTCGTTTGGAATGGTAGTCAGGGGCCATGTGCGTTTACAAAGCCCCCCGTGGTGCCAGAACAGTGGACCCCCCCACATGTGACCCCATTTTGGAAACTAAACCCTTCACAGAATTAAATAAGGGGTGCAGTGAGTATTTACACCTCACTGGCGTTTGACAGATCTTTGGAACAGTGAGCTGTGCAAATGAAAAATTAAATTTTTCATTTTCACGGACCGCTGTTCCAAAAATCTGTCAGACGTCAGACCTGTGGCGCGTAAATGCTCGCGGCACCCCTTAATACATTACGTGAGGGGTGTAGTTTGCAAAATGGGGTCACATGTGGGGGGGTCCATTGTTCTGGCACTATGGGGGCTTTGTAAACACACGTGTCCTTCAATTCCGGACAAATTTTCTCTTCAAAATCCCAATGGCGCTCCTTCTCTTCTGAGCATTGTAGTATGCCCGCAGAGCACTTTACATCCACATATAGGGTATTTTCTTACTCAGAAGAAATGGGGTTACAAATTTTGGGGGCTTTATTCCTATTTTCCCTTGTGAACATGAAAAATTTAGGGTAACACCAGCATTTTAGTGAAAAACATTTTTTTTTTTCATTTTCCCATCCAATTTTAATGAAAATTCGTCAAACACCTGTGGGGTGTTAAGGCTCACTATACCCCTTGTCACGTTCCGTGAGGGGTATAGTTCCAAAATGGGGTCACATGTGGGTATTTATTTTTTTGCATTTATGTCAGAACCGCTGTAAAATCAGCCACCCCTGTGCAAATCATCAATTTAGGCCTCAAATGTACACATTTCATCACCGCGGCCCGCTGCTGGACTTTTTTTTTTTCTCACTACTAAACGCCAGCCCCACCGGACATCGCCGACATCACCAGCCCGACCCCCCACCCACACACCACTCCCCCCCCACTACCCCACGCTTGGCGCCGCAACCGCTACTACACACATTATCCCTACGCTGACTGACCTTACAGAGCGCGGGGGCTGATGGGTCCGGCGTCAGTGCGCACGGCTGCACATGACGTCATGACGCACGCGCGCACTGTTTCTGGAGAGCCCGCACAGGAGAGGCCCGCTGCCAGGGCAAGGACAGGAGAATCCCGGGCCCCCAGCTCTGGAATCTGGGCTGCTGGAGAGGTGGCTAAGGAGAGAGAGGCCTGCAGCAGCAGCAAGTGCCGGTAAGTGGCTGCTGACCTGCTGCCATACATGATGGCGATGTAGTTCTGAACTGTGAGCCTACATTATGTAGGCTCACAGCTCAGGACTATATCCCCATCATGTATGATTGTGACTGTCTATTATATGTAGGCTCACAGCTAAGGACTACATCCCCATCATGTGTGATTGTCTATTATATGTAGGCTACATATAATAGACAGTCACAATCATACATGATGGGAATGTAGTCCTGAACTGTGAGCCTACATATAATAGACAGTCACAATCATACATGATGGGAATGTAGTCCTGAACTGTGAGCCTACATATAATAGACAGTCACAATCATACTTGAGCTGTCTTGAGCTGTGAGCTTGGGCATTTGTGGTGTGGTCAGGGCATGCTGGGAGTTACAGTTACTATTGTAATGCCCAGCATGTCCTGATAGTATCAGGGTATGCTGGGCATTACAGTTAGTAGTAACTGAAACTCCCAGCATGCCCTGATACAATCTTGGTCTGCTCTGCAGCTGTCCCAAAATTAGTTTTGGGTCAGCGGCAAAACCATAGGCTGCATCAGCCTGATACAGTCTATGGTTTTGCAGCTGACCCAAAACTACAACTCCCATTATGTTGCACTATACTCCTGAGTCCTGGGGAAGCAATGCATTAATTTTGGGACAGCTGCAGAGCAGACCAAGAATGTATCAGGGCATGCTGGGAGTTGCAGTTACTATTTGTAATGCCCAGCATGCCCTGATACAGCTTATGTTTTGCAGCTGACCCAAAACTACAACTCCCATTATGTTGCACTATACTATAGTATAGGTTATATGGTGCTACATGCTGGGGGGAGCCGTAGTTTCGGTTCAGCTGCAGAGATATAGGCTGGAATCTGGATCAAGAAATTTCCTTGATCCAGATTCCAGCCTATATCTCTGCAGCTGACCCAAAACTACAGCTCCCCCCAGCATGTAGCACCATATAACCTATACTATAGTATAGTGCAACATAATGGGAGTTGTAGTTTTGGTCACCATATATTGTATCAGGGCATGCTGGGAATTGTAGTTGGTAACTGCAAATCCCAGCATTGCATTCCTTCAAGGAATGCAATGCTGGGAGGTGCAGTTACCAACTACAATTCCCAGCATGCCCTGATACAATCTATGATGACCAAAACTACAACTCCACACATCTTGCACTATATAGGAGTACAATTTAGATTATGGTGCAACATGCTGGGAGTCCTAGTTTTGGGTCAGCTGCAGACTTTTTCAACCAATCTGGTGCAAAAAAAAAAGTAATTTGGAATATTCCCCCCTCTGTGCCACCATCTTATAGTAAAATTGTTCTTCTGTTTGCCAAGTAAAGAAAAACATGAGCTTTACCATTCAACTTACAATTTTTTTTTTCAAATCCACATGAAATGCCTCCCTATAAACATCGACCAGCAAACACACAAGTGGGAGGTCTAGTCAGGGCTGGTGCATGGATTTTTGACACTCTAGGCAAAACCTAATTTTGACAACCCTTTGGCTCCGCCCATCGAACCCCTTGGCAAATATAAGATCAGCGGTAGAATTAGTCCCGTAAGCCTCATGGTAAATTATAGACTTGTCCTCCTCCCTACAATTATAACTATACTGCACCTAATGTGGGGGAACTGTACTGCACCTAATGTGGGGGAACTGTACTGCACCTAATGTGGGGGAACTATACTGCACCTAATGTGGAGGAACTATACTGTACCTAATGTGGGGGAACTATATTGCCAACCTAATGTGGAGGAACTATACTGTACCTAATGTGGGGGAACTATACTGCCAACCTAATTTGGGGGAACTATACTGCACCTAATGTGGGGGAACTATACTGCACCTAATGGGGGGGAACTATACTGCACCTAATGTGGGGGAACTATATTGCTCCAAATGGGGGGGAACTGTACTGCACCTAATGTGGGGGAACTATATTCCACCTAATGTGGGGGAACTATATTCCACCTAATGTGGGGGAACTATACTGCACCTAATGTGGGGGAACTATACTGCACCTAATGTGGGGGAACTATACTGCACCTAATGTGGAGGAACTATACTGCACCTAATGTGGGGGAACTGTACTGCACCTAATGTGGGGGAACTGTACTGCACCTAATGTGGGGGAACTGTACTGCCAACCTAATGTGGGGGAACTGTACTGCCAACCTAATATGGGGGAACTGTACTGCCAACCTAATGTGGGGGAACTATACTGCCAACCTAATGTGGGGGTACTATACTGCCAACCTAATATGGGGGAACTATACTGCCAACCAAATGTGGGGGAACTGTACTGCACCTAGTGTGGGGGAACTGTACTACTAACCTAATGTGGGGGAACTATACTGCACCTAATGTGGGGGAACAATACTGCCAACCTAATGTGGGGGAAATATATTTCCATCCTAATGTGGGAGATTTATACTGCCAACCTAATGTGGGGGAACTATGCTGCCAACCTAATGTGGAGGAACTATACTGTACCTAATGTGGGGGAACTATACTGCCAACCTAATTTGGGGGAACTATACTGCACCTAATGTGGGGGAACTATACTGCACCTAATGGGGGGAACTATACTGCACCTAATGTGGGGGAACTATATTGCTCCTAATGGGGGGGAACTGTACTGCACCTAATGTGGGGGAACTATATTCCACCTAATGTGGGGGAACTATATTCCACCTAATGTGGGGGAACTATATTCCACCTAATGTGGGGGAACTATATTCCACCTAATGTGGGGGAACTATACTGCACCTAATGTGGGGGAACTATACTGCACCTAATGTGGGGGAACTATACTGCACCTAATGTGGGGGAACTATACTGCACCTAATGTGGGGGAACTGTACTGCACCTAATGTGGGGGAACTGTACTGCACCTAATGTGGGGGAACTGTACTGCACCTAATGTGGGGGAACTGTACTGCCAACCTAATGTGGGGGAACTGTACTGCCAACCTAATGTGGGGGAACTGTACTGCCAAACTAATGTGGGGGAACTATACTGCCAACCTAATGTGGGGGAACTATACTGCCAACCTAATGTGGGGGAACTATACTGCCAACCTAATGTGGGGGAACTGTACTGCACCTAGTGTGGGGGAACTGTACTACTAACCTAATGTGGGGGAACTATACTGCACCTAATATGGGGGAACTATACTGCCAACCTAATGTGGGGGAAATATATTTCCATCCTAATGTGGGAGATTTATACTGCCAACCTAATGTGGGGGAACTATGCTGCCAACCTAATGTGAATACACAAATATAAAATTGTACTATTCTGATCCCTATAGCACTTTTATTTTTCTGTATATGGGGATGTATGAGGGTAATTTTTTGCGCTGTGATTTGTAGTTTTTATCGGTTCCATTTTTATTTTTTTTTGCTTTTTAGATATTTTTATTATTTTATTTTTGGTATTTGAAGTGACCAAAAATGTGCTAATCTGATTAGTGCACTATTACGACTTTTGGGACCCCACTTCTGATTTTGCCCAGGGCCACGCTAAGCCTAAAACTGGCCCTGGATCCAATCCTCCTACACTATGCAAGCAGGAGTGCGTGTGTGTATATGTATGTGTGTGTGTATATATATATATATACATATATATATATATATATATATACACACGCGTGCGCGGAGTGAGTTTGTGCTTTAGGGTGCACACCCTAATGCAATAGGCTGCGCACACCTATGAATGTACATGGTGCACTCTCAATCCTGAGCCTTGTTGTGCGTCCGCAGAGCATTTTACGCCCACATATGGGGTATTTCCGTACTCAGGAGAAATTGCGTTACAAATTTTGGGGTCTTTTTTTCCTTTTACTGCTTGTGAAAATAAAAAGTATGGGGCAACACCAACATGTTAGTGTAAATTTTTTTATTTTTTTACACTAACAGGCTGGTGTAACCCCCAACTTTTCCTTTTCATAAGGGGTAAATGGAGAAAAAGCCCCCCAAAATTTGTAGTGCAATTTCTCCCAAGTACGGAAATACCCCATATGTGGCCCTAAACTGTTTCCTTGAAATACGACAGGGCTCCAAAAGGAGAGAGCGCCATGCATATTTGAGGACTAAATTAGGGATTGCATAGGGGTAGACATAGGGGTATTCTACACCAGTGATTCCCAAACAGGGTGCCTCCAGCTGTTGCTAAACTCCCAGCATGCCTGGACAGTCAGTGGCTGTCCGGAAATGCTGGGAGCTGTTGTTTTGCAACAGCTGGAGGCTCCATTTTGGAAACACTGCCGTACAATACATTTTTCATTTTTATTGGGGGGGACAGTGTAAGGGGGTGTATATGTTGTGTTTTACTCTTTATTATGTGTTAGTGTAGTGTAGTGTTTTTAGGGTACATTCGCACTGGCGGGTTACGGTGAGTTTCCCGCTATGAAATTGCGCTGCGGCGAAAAATTTGCCGCAGCCTAAACTTGAAGCAGGAAACTTACTGCAACCCTGCCCCGGTGAATGTACCCTGTACATTCACATGGGGGGGGGGGGCAATTCACTTGCGATTTGCGCCAATCGCCGACATGGGGGGGTCTAATGACCCCCTTGGGCATTTGCACGGGGTGCCTGCTGATTGATATCAGCAGTCACCCCGCTCCGGTCCCTGCCCGACGCGTGGCGGGGACCGAAATTCCCACGGGTGTATGGATACGCCCTTCGTCCTTAATTACCAGTACGCAAGGGCATATGAATACGCTCTTCGCGTCCCCAACAGGTTAATAAAATGGGAATGGTTGTGATATTAACTTCCTGTTCGTGGCACATTAATATATGTGAGGGGGGAAACTTTTCAAGAAGGGTGGTGACCATGGCGGCCATTTTATAGTCGGACATTTTGAATCCAACTTTTGTTTTTTCAATAGGAAGAGGGTCATGTGACACATCAAACTTATTGGGAATTTTTATTGGTTTTAATGTAACTTTATTCTTTCATGAGTTATTTACAAGTTTCTGACCACTTATAAAATGTGTTCAATGTGCTGCCCATTGTGTTGGATTGTTAATGCAACCCTCTTCTCCCACTCTTCACACACTGATAGCAACACCGCAGGAGAAATGCTAGCACAGGCTTCCAGTATCCGTAGTTTCAGGTGCTGCAGAATGGGCAAAAAAATAATTGGAACAGGACCCTCAGTTTACGCTGAAGATTTTGTTCAGTGATGAGGCAAACTTTTATGTGAATGGTGAAGTTAACAAACAAAACCACCGCTATTGGTCTGACACTAACCCACATTGGAGAGATCCCTCCAAGACTGTTGGAACACAGAAATTGATGGTATGGTGTGGTATATGGGATACAAACATAGTGGGGCCATTCTTTATCAATGGAAACCTCAAGGCCACTGGATATGCGAAATTGCTACATGATGATATGTTTCCCTCTTTATGCACTGAAGCTGGCACGTTCCCTGAGTTTTTCCAGCAAGATGGTGACCACCACATTATGGGTGTCAGGTCCGAGCATTCCTAGATGAACAGTTTCCTGGAAAGTGGATTGGTCGTCATGGGCCAGTTGAATGGCCCCCAAGGTCTCCCGATCTGACCCCCTTAGACTTTTATCTTTGGGGTCATCTGAAGGCAATTGTCTATGCTGTGAAGATACGAGATGTGCAGTACCTGAAACTACGGATACTGGAAGCCTGTGCTAGCATTTCTCCTGCGGTGTTGCTATCAGTGTGTGAAGAGTGGGAGAAGAGGGTTGCATTGACAATCCAACACAATGGGCAGCACATTAAACACATTGGTCAGAAACTTGTAAATAACTCATGAAAGAATAAAGTTACGTTAATACCAAGCATATCATTGTTTTTCTTGTGAAATTCCCAATAAGTTTGATGTGTCACATGACCCTCTTCCTATTGAAAAAACAAAAGTTGGATTCAAATGGCCGACTTCAAAATGGCCGCCATGGTCACCACCCATGTTGAAAAGTTTCCCCCCTCACATATACTAATGTGCCACAAACAGGAAGTTAATACCAACCATTCCCATTTTATTAAGGTGTATCCATATACATGGCCCACCCTGTATTATCTAAAGGTCTATCTTTTTGCCCATCAAACGGATCAAACGATTTCGACCTATTTTTGGACCTTAACATCTTCATTCGTAAACTTACTTTAAAAAGACATTTCAATCTCCCCCGCATTCTTCAAACTGAAACAAACAGTGACGGTAAAAAGCAGAATACATGACTCCTCTGGAGCCTCCACCGATCAACACAGGGCTGAAATCTTCAAGATGAAGACGCTAACCCCAATGGGTTTTAATGAATACTTTGAACACACCATCTAACTTTCACAGTGACAGTACCGGAGTCCCCATCACCTACAATCAAAAAATCCCACACTAAAGCAGGCATCAATACGATTGGCTGATAAGACATCCCTCTTACGGTCATATGGTAACTCTATACTTTAGATTACGTTTCTGATTGGTGATTTTGACGTCACAAACGCGCAGCCGATTGGCTAATACTCTCTCAGCACCTCTCCACACCAACAGCATAATCCCTGCTGACTTTCACCCATTCTTTTACATTACTAAAGTAGGCTCCCCTGTGATTGGCCCATTCGCTATCAAAGTCTCCACGGTGATTGGCCTCTCCTACGACACTGAGAATGAAAGAAACTTACTGCTACCAGATGCACTGCCATCTCCGCCAACGTACAGTAGGCGCTTCTACCATTGGTCCTTTTGCCATCCATTACAAGACGGTGATTGGCTGCTCCCTCGACCATTAGGATGAATGGAGTATACGTCACTACACTTACTACAATAGTAAATACAAGTCCTCTCTCTTACTGGTTGCACACGAATCACGTGACCCGCGATTACCCGCCGCAAAAACACTACTTTCATATAAAGAATGCTGGACACACACCATTGGTCGCCACCGAGTGACATCATCACAGCTCTACCACCTGATTGGCCGCCTGTATTACGAACATTTTCAGTGGTTTTCTCCCATTTCAACCATACACATCATACACACACAAAAATGTATGTGAACTCAGTTGATTTATTTACTTTATTCCATGTGTATCCTATTTTTCTCTTTTCAACCTCCCATATTGTACTCCCACTTGTCGTGGCACCGACCCCCAATGCTGCCCACCCTGACCTCCGACCCCCGCCCTTTTGGCGCCTTAAATCTGTATTTAAAACTCATATTGAGTGTTATTCTGTACACTTTACAATTGAAAAAGAGGGAGCATACCCTCGAAACGCGTCTTGCATTTTTCCTGTACTTGTTTCTTGTATGAATAAAATACACGATACTTGTACCCACACTCGATCCTGCATTTAAATCCACCGAGGCAGCGCCACCACAGAGATCTTTTTCCTGTAACTCTACGCTTATCCTATTACCGACCCCCCGAGAGGAGACCGGTCATCTCTGCAGTCTGCAGCCCAGGATCACACAGCGCTACCCCGCCGCTAAAGGGGTGATATTCATGAAACCAAGGTTCACACAAGGTGAGCATTATTCTTACTCAAGGGTTTCGGGAATTCTAACCCACAGAATTACGCGAGGCGCTGCCCCCCATTTTTCTTTATTACCCTATCAGTGGTGTATAGACATGTCATTGCTGCAGCCAGTCACTGTCCTCAGTGGTATATAGACATGCCATCACTGCAGCCAGTCACTGTCCTCAGTGGTATATAGACATGTCATCACTGCAGCCAGTCACTGTCCTCAGTGGTATATAGACATGTCATCACTGCAGCCAGTCACTGTCCTCAGTGGTATATAGACATGTCATCACTGCAGCCAGTCACTGTCCTCAGTGGTATATAGACATGTCATCACTGCAGCCAGTCACTGTCCTTAGTGGTATACAGACATATCATTACTGCAGCCAGTCAATGTTCTCAGTGATATACGTATCTGTTATTGTTGTGAGCTAGTCAAACAACAAAGCCCAGTGGGGAGAAGCAGAGCAGCAGTGAGGGGTCACCTAGGTGAGTTTAACCCAATTTCTTTTTTATCCCAACTTTGATCCACAGGAAATAACGTTGATGTCCTCTTAAAGCTCTGGTCCATTCTGCTGTATAGTAAACAGCATTTTTGTACAATGAAACTTTCTGGAACATTCACAGAAACTTTGTGTCACATTTTCAACATTTTAACAATCTCTGTTTGCTGCCTCTGACTGATTGTTCTTCAAGCCCCCTTCCTGACTTAGTGGTACTCTTATAGCTAATACAATGTAGTGGGTAGAGCTCAACAAGATAGAATAGATTGTGACTGAAGGACCTGTGATGGGCGGAGCTAAGGAAGATAGAAGTGATTGTGGCTGAAGGACCTGTGATGGGCGAAGCTCAGCAAGATAGAAGAGATTGTGGCTGAAGGACCTGTGATCAGTGGGGCTCAGTAAGATAGAAGAGATTGTGGCTGAAGGACCTGTGATCAGTGGGGCTCAGTAAGATAGAAGTGATTGTGGCTGAAGGACCTGTGATGGGTTGAGATCAGCAATATAGAAAAGATTGTGGCTGAAGGACCTGTGATGCGTGGGGCTCAGGAGTAGAAGAGGATAAGTAGTGGTAAAAGACCTGTGATGATGATCATGTGACAATAGTTGGCAGATCTCAGCAGTAAAGGAAAGAGCAGGACCTGTGATGATGGTTATGTGCTGAGCTTAGGAGAGTAGGAGAGTGTCACATGTTCCCTGTCTTGAGTGGAGCTACAGTCTGTAGCCAGACCCTCTTGGGAAGAAGAAGCTGGCCACAGGAGAAAGAAGCCTAGTGCAACAGGGAAGGTGAGTATACTTATCTTTTATTAATTGGTTTATGAAATCTTGGTACGGGGAGGCATTTAAGTATGTCAATCTTTTTTATATGTGTGTGAGTGCTCTTTTATCTGACACTAGGAGTCTAAGGTTGGTAGAGGACCAGTTTTAGTGGATAGGCCCCAAAGGTTAAAGGCTCCATACCTTAAAACAGTGTTTTCCAAACAGTGTGCCTCCAGCTGTTGCAAAAAATACAACTCCCAGCATGCCTGGAGAACCAAAGCCTGTCAGGGCATGCTGGGAGTTGTAGTTTTGCAACAGCTGGAGTTTGAAACACATTGTTTAAAAAAACAGTACCCTAGAAACTGTTAGGGCTGTTCACACTGCTGACATTCCCTTTGTAGCACAGTCCCATTGTTTTCAGTGGGATTCTGCTGCTCTGTGCACACTATGGAATCGCAGCAGGGGAATTCCTTTGGCAGGAAACATGTTCATTCTTTGGGCGGAATTCCACCAGACTGCATTACCATCTATGAGACGACACACATCTACGCGGTTCAGAGAAGCCTGCTGCAAGCGGACATTTAGCCGGTGATACTCTGCTGGCCGAATTTTTTTTTTGTCAACCCCTATGGATTTCCTCACTGCATTCAAATTTGTAGGTTTGTTTAGATCAGTGTTCCCCAGTGGAGTACTTATGCATGGGCATGGGTGCGACCAACCCTGAGTGCTACTGACCTGAGGGAGGGGTGCCAGATCCCTCATTCAGGGATCTTCTGCCATGAGGCCTGTTGATCTTCAGTCACTGGGACCTACCTAAACAAGGCACCTCTCTACTGGGGAAAACTGCATACTGGGGGCACCAAGCAAATGGGGGGAAATCTTTGATGATCAGTCCTACCTATTAGTAGGAATCTACCCACTTCTCCTCAACCCACCTAAATCTCCCACCAACCCATTTTCCTACACACTTTTTCTGCCCATCCACATTCTCCCAACTCATAGCCTAGGTAAGTAATATAATTCAGCTGTCAAAAGGGGCAGCAGTACATGTGCATCTGCTGCAGCCTCTTTCTTGTTTATACGATACACCAGTTTTTTAAAACTACAGTCGCCACTGAATGGGCAGAGTGACACGGGGCTCATCCACAGTGTATTTCATGTTGCGGATGCGCCAATGGCAGTCACAGAGGGACTGCAGAGTGAGCTCCTGGCTGCTGTGGGAAATTCGCCGCTACAAGGAGAAACAAACAACTATGCGGCTGCAACTGGGAGCTCGCTCTGCAGTCACTCTTGGCGCATCCACAGCATCAAATACTCTGCGAATGCGCCCCATGTGACCCTGCCCAAAAGCAGATTTCCATTGGATTACCGCCATATGTGAGGGTGCAGTACCATTGTGTTCCCTGTTTCTGTGAGCCCACAAACACTTCCGATAGGTCTGGCCCATTCAGAATAAACCCTGTGCTCTATAGTGGGGCTGCAGAGATCCTGAGAGTGGCAGCAGCGCAGGGAATGTATGCACCGTGTTTGCTGAGCTCAGCTGGAGTCTTGCAGAATTACCCAGTTGTTGTCATTCCTGTAACAGAAGTGTGACCCGCTGACATAGTAATCTCACTACGTAATTCCTTTCTCAGCTGCATTCATTCCTATTACTGATACAATGCAGCGCAATTCTCCCCCTAACAGCACAGCACTCTCTGCAATGTACGGGGCTCAGATGGAGCAGCTAATGAATGACAACGCTCTCCTGCCAAGCCAATAGTCTCTGCCCAGAACTATTAAGTCCAACAGAGCAAGGGCTCCCTCTAAACTTTTATTGACCTGCAGAGGAAGTGACAAAAATAGTTAGCAGTGTACAGACCACCCCTCCAACATAAAGATATGAGGAGATAGTGACCAACTGCAGACCCCCATATACCAACAGTGTACGGACTGTCTCTCTAACATGGAGATATAGGGAAATGCCAACCAGCCACAGACCATCTCTCCAATAGGGGCAACACTATAGGGGGTGCAGAGGTTGCTGTCACACTGGGGCTTTGGTGCCTATGGGGGCCCAAAGGCACTTCTGTCACAAAGGAAAATATTAAAATGGTGCACAATAGACACAGGCCCCGAAGCTATAAGATACCCCTCTACCCTCCAACATGGAGATATGGGGGAAATGGCAACCAACAGCAGACCCTCATATACCAACAGTGTACAGACGGTCTCTATAACATGGAGATATAGGGGGATGATGAGGGTTATGCTGGGTGTTGTAGTCTCTGATGTTTGTGTCATGTAGAAAAACCTGATGTTCTTCTGTGGCCCCAACGTTTTGTCGGTGAAGCTGTTTCCACATACAAAGCACAGGAATGATACTTCTGCCACTAGGATTTCATGAAACAAATTGTAAACTTTATTAAACTCCTTTCGCAATCCAAGTGAATGCACAAATACATTGGTATATCTTTGCTAGATATAGCTTTGGAGTCCACAGAATAGAGATTTGGTCACCGCCCCTTTAATAAGTGTTTATAGCAGGTTTGCTGAATTTGGTAAACTTTAGGGGGGAGATTTATCAAAACCTGTGTAGAGGAAAAGATGGACAGTAGCAACCAATCAGATTACTTTTTTTCATTTTTGAAAAATCCTCTGAAAAATAAAAGAAGTGATCTGGTTGGTTCCTATGGGCAACTGGTCAACTTTTCCTCTGCACAGTTTGCAATAAATCTCCCCCTAGGTGCTTTAGCCCATGTATGTGAAATGTCTACTGCAGATGTAAGTGTAGGTATAAAGGTTCTCCAAATTACTGTAACTACTAAACAGGGATGTTGAGGATTTGGTTTACCGTGGTTCAAGGTGCAAGATAAGATTCCATTTTACTTACTCTTTTGCAGCAATTTGTGACACAACAATCTGAACTGCGCAAACAGGCAGCACTAACCCAACCGTAGGCCTTAAATAGATTGGTGTAAAGCAGAGAGGTTCTTGTACAACTTCTTTCCCCTTTGAAATATGAATTTCTCCTATAGAGCGTGGGCTGGAACAGGGATCAGAAACAGCAACATGATTGTAGACTATACAGGTGATATGTGGCCTATAGGGAAGGTATGCCTTACATTAGCAAACCTAGGACCACTATACTTGGTCTCCCAAGAAAGAACAGAGCTGAGAGGCACATGTGGCTCTGGTTAAACCCAGGGCCAGACTAACCAGAACAGGTTTAGGTCCTCCCATTTCCGCAGAAGAGGAAGGTTGGACTAGGGACTCCCTCAGGCTTTTTTGGTTAGTGATGACATGTGACCAAATTACTTTTCAGCTGTGTACATTAGATGCAGCAATGTAAGAAACACTAACCCTAGCACTTTGCGATTCCACAGTATATGCATAAGTGCCGCAGCCACAAACCTCTATATACCAGTAGTGCACAAACCGTCCCTCCAGCACAGAGAAATGAAGAAATGACAACCAGCTGCAGACTTCCATATACCAGCCATGTGACGACCAAGCTCATCTCTCCATAGCAGCTTTTCCCCCTATGGCAGGAGGAGACGGTCAGTCAGACTGTGCATCATCCACAGGGGTCATATAGTCATGAATTGGCATCAGGAACATGAAAACGAGTTTCCCTTGCTTCCCCAGCCTTCACAGTGCCCAAATCCTAAAGTGGTATTCCAGCACCCAATAACTTATCCCACAAACACCACTGGGACCCCCGCTATCTCCCAGACATTAGCTGAATGGAACATGCACAGCATTGTCTATGGAGCTGCTGGAGAAAGCCAAGTACAGCAGGTCTGGATGCTTGAAGCCATCTTTTTATTATTAAACTTAGTCTAATTCTAGGCTAGGTTCACACTGTGTGTTTTATGTATATGTTTTATACTCTTGAAAAGATTAAAAGCATATATATTAACAACTGCCAAAAACTGATTCTGCGGTATGCCATACCGCAGAATCTGGTCCCCATTGCCTTACATTATTAAGGAAATCTGATTATCAAGCAATGTATAAACCTTTTTGCTGTATACAGTAATGCAGTCCGCCAGGCTTTTGTATACAGCAAAATTAGAGCGAGATATTGGTGTAATACAAGTCATGAGCATATGTAAGAACCCACCCATTCATCCCTGAACCGAATCCCTGATCAATATAAGCCCACGTTAATTGTCTGTTACTCACATTATGTCCCCCATTACTAATAATAATGTGTGCAGCTTGTGGAGCGTACATTCACCTCTGGAGACCATTTTAGAAGTTAGGTATGAATATATCCACATCAATGTAAGCGGAGCTGAGCTCCAGCAGGGTGGTAGTTAGTTGTTCCTATCAGATGTACATCACCTCGTATAAAGGATTTCCAGAATGCAAATCACCACAGCAGACTCTGTGCAGACACTGAACCCGCAGGGAAACGTTCTGCATGCCAAGGGCTGCAGCTTTGAAGTAAAAGGCCTTGTTCACATGGAAAGTTAGTTTTTGATGCATTTTTTTTTAAACCAGTGTGGCAATGGGGTCTGATGAGGGCAGATGTTGTTACCCTAGGGGCAGATGGCATTAACCCCTTGTATTCGTTACACCAGGGCATGGTTTAGCCTAAAACCACCTGAAGGTATACCGCTGGATCCTGGGCTAGGCACGGGGGGGGGGGAGGGCAATAAAGACTCCAACGCCAAGTTACGGACAACGGTAGCTTTACTGAGGGTAGACAGTTGGTAAAGTCTATACAGTTCAGCCAGGGCCTAAGGAGATGACCAGTGACGCAGAGACCTTAAGGGCTTGTTGGGACTTGTAGTAGGACTGGACAATTGAATGCAGACCATGCTGTCTTGACAGATGACAGGGACTGACTTGACTCATAAAGCTGTGACTTTAGCTTACTTGAATTGATGGTGTCTGCCGGACTGGACTTTGAGGTCTCCAACACTCTGGACACTCACACTAGACGACTGCACTGGACCTCAGCAGAAGAGCAGAGCTCAAAGAGAGAGAAGATAGCTCCACCCAGGACTTATATGGGGAGACTAGCAGGGAGCCCATAGGTCACTCTTGGGATCACCTGGTCACTGGTATCTCCTGGGTAACAACCACATGACATACCTCTTAAAGATACAACACATGCAGGTACAAGGGGCCCTGGGGACACTGAAGGAGTCTGCCTGACAGGGCAGCAAGGGTACTGGATAACATCTCCCATACTGGGCCACCACAAACTCCCCCTCTTAAATACAGTCGTCCTCGACGCCCAGTCCTGGAGGGTGGAAGACTGAAGTGGCCACTGGGGTCTAATGACAGATCCTGGGGCATTATGCAAAATGTAATTCACAGGTATGGTTATAGAACAAGGTTGAAACGAGTCCATGTAGCACTGTAAATGTCCATACATGCTCTTTGGTTTGGTAAACATGTGGGATTAACGAGTTTTGTAACTGCTCTAGGAACACATTTTAGACCATAATGCACACAAGTTTTCAGATTGGGCTGCCGGAGGCTATCTACCCAATGCTTTGGCTACTAAGGCCCCTTGGTTCTTAACACTTCTCCCCATAACTCAACAAGTAGTGTGATACTATATAACCATTTTACCTCTGCATTATGTACTCTGCCTCTACACATGTCTTACTTTTAGTTTCAGGGGAACCCTCTGGTGAGTAGAGAACCCTGTACACGAGGACAGAAAAATGTTAGACAGATTGGACGTTTGTGGACTGGGAGTATAAGTAATGTTACAGTCCTAACTTAAGTGTTTACATATGAACTGACTATGTGTGGTACATAACCTTATACACTATATTGTGAGCTCATCTTTGTCCCTTGCAGGAATTTGTCCTTGTGTTGACCTTTGGGACCTGCGCAACACCACTTCTGGAGAGACTGGAAAGCCTTCGTCTTCGGGAGCTCTTGGAACCTCTGGAATAGCAGCTGGCTCTTCCTATGCAAACCCGGGAGCTGGTATTAGTCCAGGACTAGTACGATTCGGAGTCGCTGGCCGCAGTGGGGGAGAGACTGGTGACAGGGTCGGCTCTCTAGAGACGGGGGTATAAACTGGAGCCAACGGTAACAGGACTGGGACTGGTGTGGAGATTAGTGTTGGTTGGACCAGCCCCGGGTTGATGAGACACAGAAGATCGCAGGCTGACTCAGAGAAAACATGGGGAAATCAATAGATGGATGGGTCCCTTCGCCTTGGACATACTCTCTTGCAGGTCTGACAGCTGGAAGAGATGGTACTGGGAGCACTGGCAGATCTTCTTTTAGACACAACTGGATCCAGTGAACAACTTTCGGCTCATACCCATGCTTTTGTACTTAGTACACATCAGAATCTGGATAGGATATGGCCGTCACCGTGTACGGTTCTGTCTTCCAGACAGAGTGTAACTTCTGGTTTCTTGGAAACCTCAGCAGCCACACTTTGTCGCCCAATTGAAGTGCTTTGGCAGAGGCATGACGGTTATAGTCCTGTTGTTGTCACTCTTGGGATTACCTGGTCACTGATACCTCCTGGGTAACAATCACATGACATAACTCTAAAAGATACAACACATTTTATAATACAATACACTGCAGAACATATGTACAGGGGGGAAACAGGTACAAGGGTCCCTGGATACACTGAAGGAGGCTGCCTGACAGGGCAGCAAGGGTACGGGGCAACATCTCCCATACTGGGCCACCACACCAGAAAGTTATAAAAATGTATAGTTCTCTAATTTGAATGTATAGTTCTCAGGTTTTGGTTGGAAAAGGCACTGTATAATGCAGGGGGGGAGATATCAAAGACTTTTTAATATAGCGAGAAAGCAAAGCACCCACAGCAAACTATGCAGGGATTATGTCATGCTACTCAGCATCATTGTCTGTTAACACAAGGGAAAGTAAGTGTGAGCAGGCAAGAGCTGTCAAGAGTGAGTGTGCATAGATAGGATCTTCTAGGGCAGTGTTTCCCAACCAGGGTGCCTCCAGCTGTTGCAAAACTACAACTCCCAGCATGTTCTGACATACCGTGCATGCTGGGAGTTGTACTTTTGCAACAGCTGGAAGCACACTGGTTGGAAAACCTTTAGTTAGGTTCCGTTACCTAACAGTATTTTCCAACCAGTGTGCCTCCAGCTGTTGCAAAACGACAACTCCCAGCATGTACTAATCGCTGAAGGGCATGATGGGAGATGTAGTTATGCAACAGCTGGAGGTTCCGCAACTACAACTCCCAGCATGGTGAGACAGCTGTTTGCTGTTTCAGCATGCTTGGATTTGCAGTTTTGCAACATCTGGAGGGCTACAGTTTATAGACCACTGCCCAGTGATTTCCAAACTGTGACCCTTCAGATGTTGCAAAACTACAACTCCCAGCATGTCCAGACAGCTAACACAAGGGAAAGTAAGTGTGAGCAGGCAAGAGCTGTCAAGAGTGAGTGTGCATAGATAGGATCTTCTAGGGCAGTGTTTCCCAACCAGGGTGCCTCCAGCTGTTGCAAAACTACAACTCCCAGCATGTACTGACATACCGTGCATGCTGGGAGTTGTACTTTTGCAACAGCTGGAGGCACACTGGTTGGAAAACCTTTAGTTAGGTTGCGTTACCTAACAGTATTTTCCAACCAGTGTGCCTCCAGCTGTTGCAAAACGACAACTCCCAGCATGTACTAATCGCCGAAGGGCATGCTGGGAGATGTAGTTATGCAACAGCTGGATGTTACGCAACTACAACTCCCAGCACGGTGAGACAGCTGTTTGCTGTTTCAGCATGCTGGGATTTGCAGTTTTGCAACATCTGGAGGGCTACAGTTTATAGACCACTGCCCAGTGATTTCCAAACTGTGACCCTTCAGATGTTGCAAAACTACAACTCCCAGCATGTCCAGACAGCTAACACAAGGGAAAGTAAGTGTGAGCAGGCAAGAGCTGTCAAGAGTGAGTGTGCATAGATAGGATCTTCTAGGGCAGTGTTTCCCAACCAGGGTGCCTCCAGCTGTTGCAAAACTACAACTCCCAGCATGTACTGACATACCGTGCATGCTGGGAGTTGTACTTTTGCAACAGCTGGAGGCACACTGGTTGGAAAACCTTTAGTTAGGTTCCGTTACCTAACAGTATTTTCCAACCAGTGTGCCTCCAGCTGTTGCAAAACTACAACTCCCAGCATGTACTAATCGCCGAAGGGCATGCTGGGAGATGTAGTTATGCAACAGCTGGAGGTTACACAACTACAACTCCCAGCACGGTGAGACAGCTGTTTGCTGTTTCAGCATGCTGGGATTTGCAGTTTTGCAACATCTGGAGGGCTACAGTTTATAGGCCACTGCCCAGTGATTTCCAAACTGTGACCCTTCAGATGTTGCAAAACTACAACTCCCAGCATGTCCAGACAGCTAACACAAGGGAAAGTAAGTGTGAGCAGGCAAGAGCTGTCAAGAGTGAGTGTGCATAGATAGGATCTTCTAGGGCAGTGTTTCCCAACCAGGGTGCCTCCAGCTGTTGCAAAACTACAACTCCCAGCATGTACTGACATACCGTGCATGCTGGAAGTTGTACTTTTGCAACAGCTGGAGGCACACTGGTTGGAAAACCTTTAGTTAGGTTCTGTTACCTAACAGTATTTTCCAACCAGTGTGCCTCCAGCTGTTTCAAAACGACAACTCCCAGCATGTACTAATCGCCGAAGGGCATGCTGGGAGATGTAGTTATGCAACAGCTGGAGGTTACGCAACTACAACTCCCAGCACGGTGAGACAGCTGTTTGCTGTTTCAGCATGCTGGGATTTGCAGTTTTGCAACATCTGGAGGGCTACAGTTTATAGACCACTGCCCAGTGATTTCCAAACTGTGACCCTTCAGATGTTGCAAAACTACAACTCCCAGCATGTCCAGACAGCTAACACAAGGGAAAGTAAGTGTGAGCAGGCAAGAGCTGTCAAGAGTGAGTGTGCATAGATAGGATCTTCTAGGGCAGTGTTTCCCAACCAGGGTGCCTCCAGCTGTTGCAAAACTACAACTCCCAGCATGCCCGGACAGCCAACGGCTGTCCGGGCATGCTGGGAGCTGTAGTTTTGCAACAGCTGGAGGCACCCTGGTTGGAAAACACTGTTCTAGGGATTGAGTGTAAGCAGGCATGAGCTGTCAGAGAGTGAGTGTGGATAGATACCACCTTTTAGAGATTGAGTGTGAGCAGGCAGGAGGTATCAGAGAGTGAGTGTGGATAGATACCACCTTTTAGAGATTGAGTGTGAGCAGGCAGGAGAAGTCGGAGACGGAGAGGATACAGATGATTATGACCAGGCTCCAGTTGCCCTGAGTGTGAACACTGTACATGAGTTCACCCTTGCTGCCTATATTGTGATGCCATATATCCCTGTACAGCACAGAGGGAATGTAGACTGCGGCTCCGGATGTGTAAATGGAGGTGCCGGTCAGGTGGGCACAGCTGGTAATCTGTTACTGTTTGCTGTGAATAAATGTCGGCTATAAAATGTTATGAGGCATCTCAGGCTGAATGTATATAGATGTTACAGTGAATGTTTACAAGGTGAGTGAGCGGAGGGTTGTGTCTCCTCCATATGGGTGCAGGCCCTGGTACACATCCCTGCCGCAGGTTGTGTGTGGGTCTGATGTAGAGCTCCATGATGAGTGTGTGTACACTACGCCTGGCATCTTGTGCTGCAGTCTACATCCACTGTTCTCCTGTACATGCTCAATAAATCACACTCCGGCTCAGACAGCAGATTACATTCATTAGGCAGCCGGGGTGCATTAAGCATCCTCCAGGGGTAATTCCTGCTCGGCAAAATAGTCTCTGGGCTGGGACAAGACCTGTGGCTGCATCTGCAGGTAGAACATAGTGCAGAGACCTAAATAAGCAGACCTGGGGTCACCACTGTGCCCCTGTGCAGATCTCACAGGATGACCTGCTATTACAGGGGACGGTTATGATACAATTGCATCAATCATGTGAGAGACAATGTACAGTGACCCCCCCCCCCCCCCCGACCTACGATGGCCCCGACATATGATGAAATCGACATACGATGGCCTCTCAGAGGCCATCGCATGTCGATGTCAGCATCGACATACGATGCTTTTTTATGTCGGGGCCATCGCATTAAGCGCTATCCGGCAGCGCCAAATGCTTAAGCTGCTGCCGGATAGCAGTTTAATGTTCCCTGTGTGGTGTGGTAAGTATTACTTACCCCTCCAGGATGCTACGGGGTGCCCTCTGGGTCCAGCACTGGTCTTCCGGTGTCTTCTCGGCCCTCTCCGATGACGTCAATACGCTGCTGCACATGTCATCCAATAGTAATGGCGTACACAGCGGCGTAATAACGTCACTACGCAGGCCCAGTAAGGCCTTGCAGAAGAAAGCAGAGGACCGGAGAAGAGAGAAGAGGACCGGAGAAGACAGCGGAGGACCGGAGAAGACAGCGGAGAGCCCAGCGGAGGCCCGGGGACACCATCTTGAGCGGCGGGGACAGGTGAGTACAGCTTCCTATACTTTACATTGCACGAATCCCTCAACATACGATGGATTCGACAAACGATGGCTCGTTTGAAACGAATTACCATCATATGTTGAGGGACCACTGTATAGCATTTGTATCCAGCATAAAGGAATGAAGATGGCACTCACCAGTGTCCATGAAAGAACGGTACCGGGGGAGATTTATTAAAAGTTGCCCAGTTGCCCATAGCAACCAATCAAATTGCTCCTTTCATTTTTAACAAGGCCTCTGCAAAATGAAAGAAGCAATCTGGTTGCTATGGGCAACTGGTCAACTATTTGTGATAGCCTGGGGGAGTAGGGTATATGGGGTGTAGCTGTGCGGTGACTAAAGGGTGTCTGGTTAACCCTTTCTATTCGTGACGCCAGGGTGAGGGCTCCTCTATAATGCTTGTCCTACCGCCACCCTTCCCAAGAGCGATAGAGAGGTATAGAATAATTGAATGTCCACTACCGGAGAGTTTGCTGAAACAGTTGGAACTTATACTGAAGATTTTATGCAAGCTTCATAACAGGAACAGTCTCTATACATGCAAAGTCTATCGGAGATTGACAGTGGTTGGGACCTTATGTAATTTAGAGTCCTTTGACTGATATGCACTGTTCCACTGGATTTAGGGGATTTAGTTGCGGTCCAGTAGTCACGATAGCTTTAGCGGGGATTAGTTTAGAACTCACAGTTTAGTTTTATGCTGAGGCCGGCAGGCTTCTGGCCTAGCTTGTCTTTGAAAGTTGCGCAGATCCGTCCTGCTAGTCCGGCACCCACGAGAGCAGAAACCCAAGAGAGCGATAATTGGCTACAGCTCCCTTATATGGGCAGGGGCTGGACTAGAGCTAATTGGTCCAATACTTCTGTCAATCACCTTCACATAGAATTGTGGGTAGCATGTGACCCAAGGACCTCCAAAGGTCCTCTAACATACCATAGAGGAATTAACCGAAGGTCCTGCGACGCTAACAAGGTAAGTATACTATACATTATATTAAGTATACACATTATTATTAAATATGTACATGTAAACATCACAGAATTAGAATAGAGGAGAGGCGACTAGGGGCTGTCCCACCTGGGGGACCCTACCTGAGCGTAGTTACTCTGACTTTGGGGACCACCATACAAGGGACGGTATGCAATATGGTACCGGGACACCACATATTCTTCTAGACAGGTTTTGATAAATCTCCCCCGGTGACTCTATTAAAAGCATTAAAAAGCGACAGCAGCAACGGGACGAGTGATGCCACAAGCGTGATAGCTATTTCATGCGATGAAGTGCGCCCATCGCACGAAATAGCTATCACACTTGTGGCGTCCCTCATCCCGTTGCTGCAGTCTGACGGTTTTTAACACTTTCAATAAAGAGTCACCGTCCTTTCATCGACACTGGTGAGTGCCATCTTCATTCCTTTATGCTGGATACTATGTCTGTTCTTTGTATTGAGCACCCCGGTGGACTGTAACTGTGTCAAGTGTCCGTTAGAGCTGTATTACATTGAAACAAGAGTATCAGGGAGGCTGTGCCGAACGCTTTGCCTATTGCATAATGTATAGCATTTGACAGTGCTGTATTTTATTGTTGGATTGCTGGCAGCGTTGAGGACACTCAGATATAAAGACTCGCTAGTAATACAGTATCAAATGTGCAGTAAAATTCTAGTGAACCTGGAGGCCTGAATATTACATTAGAGATGAGCGGGAGCTCTCAATGTGAGTGTGAGGGACCCGGAGCCTCAGTGGAAGTGTGAGCAGACAGGGGATGTCAGTGTAAGGCTAAGTTTCCACTTGGTTTTTTCTGGCAGTTTTTGGAATACAGCTGCTGCAGTTTTTGAGCCAAAGCCAGAAATGTAATCAAAAGGAATAGGACACATAAAGGAAGGACTTACACTTCTCCTCCCTTATGGATCCACTTCTGACTTTGGCTCAAAAACTGCAGTGGCTGTATTCCAAAAACTGCCAGAAAAAAAAAAACAAGTGGAAACTTAGCCTTAGGTGTGTGAGTGTGCAGGAGCAATGAATGTAAGTGTGAGTGGACCAGGAGCTGTCAGTGGAGGTATACTACACTTTGAGGTCCGGTCAGAAAACCGGATACTGGTCAAAAATTAGCCGACCGGAGTAGAGCGGTGACTCCGGTCGGCTTATTAAAGTCAATGGATTTCAGTGCCGGTCTGCAAAAGGTGCATGCACACCACGTTTTCACTGTACGGGTGCCAGATCTGGCTGGGGGAAAACTGTGCTCTCCGGTACCCCAGCCGGATCCGGCACCCGTACAGTGAAAACGAGGTGTGCATGCACCTTTAGCAGATAGGTGCTGTCACTGTGAAGTGTGTGTATACAAGCAAAAGCTGTCAGTGGAGGCAGATGGGATCTGTCAGTGTGAGGTGAGCTGTAAGGCTATGTTCACATGCCAGAATTTCTGCATGGAATTAAGCATCAAAATTCAGCATGAATTTATAGCCAATACACTTCAATGATATTCCACTGTCCCATTCACACAGCAGTATTTCTGCTGCAAGAATTCCATTGAAGTGAATGGGCAATTAATTTCTGGGAATTTACTGCAGAATTTTGTGTAGAAATTCTGCTGTGTGAACATAGCCCTAATGTGAGCAGGCAGGAGCTGTCAGTGTGAGCAGGCAGGAGCTGTCAGTGTGAGCAGGCAGGAGCTGTCAGTGTGAGCAGGCAGGAGCTGTCAGTGTGAGGTGATCTTTTGGTGTGAGCAGGCAGGAGCTGTCAATATGAGATGAGCTGTCAGTGTGAGATCTTTCGGTGTGAACAGGCAGGAGCTGTCAATATGAGATGAGCTGTCAGTGTGAGCAGGCAGGAGCTGTCAGTGTGAGGTGATCTTTCGGTGTGAGCAGGCAGGAGCTGTCAGTGTGAGGTGATCTTTCGGTGTGAGCATGCAGGAGCTGTCAGTGTGAGGTGATCTTTCGGTGTGAGCAGGCAGGAGCTGTCAGTGTGAGATCTTTCGGTGTGAGCATGCAGGAGCTGTCAATATGAGATGAGCTGTCAGTGTGAGCAGGCAGGAGCTGTCAGTGTGAGGTGATCTTTCGGTGTGAGCATGCAGGAGCTGTCAGTGTGAGGTGATCTTTCGGTGTGAGCATGCAGGAGCTGTCAATATGAGATGAGCTGTCAGTGTGAGCAGGCAGGAGCTGTCAGTGTGAGGAGATCTTTCGGTGTGAACAGGCAGGAGCTGTCAGTGTGAGGAGATCTTTCGGTGTGAACAGGCAGGAGCTGTCAGTGTGAGCAGGCAGGAGCTGTCAATATGAGATGAGCTGTCAGTGTGAGCAGGCAGGAGCTGTCAATATGAGATGAGCTGTCAGTGTGAGCAGGCAGGAGCTGTCAGTGTGAGGTGATCTTTCGGTGTGAGCAGGCAGGAGCTGTCAGTGTGAGGTGATCTTTCGGTGTGAGCAGGCAGGAGCTGTCAGTGTGAGGTGATCTTTTGGTGTGAGCAGGCAGGAGCTGTCAGTGTGAGGTGATCTTTCGGTGTGAGCAGGCAGGAGCTGTCAGTGTGAGATCTTTCGGTGTGAACAGGCAGGAGCTGTCAGTGTGAGCAGGCAGGAGCTGTCAATATGAGATGAGCTGTCAGTGTGAGCAGGCAGGAGCTGTCAATATGAGATGAGCTGTCAGTGTGAGCAGGCAGGAGCTGTCAGTGTGAGGTGATCTTTCGGTGTGAGCAGGCAGGAGCTGTCAGTGTGAGGTGATCTTTCGGTGTGAGCAGGCAGGAGCTGTCAGTGTGAGGTGATCTTTCGGTGTGAGCATGCAGGAGCTGTCAATATGAGATGAGCTGTCAGTGTGAGCAGGCAGGAGCTGTCAGTGTGAGGAGATCTTTCGGTGTGAACAGGCAGGAGCTGTCAGTGTGAGCAGGCAGGAGCTGTCAATATGAGATGAGCTGTCAGTGGGAGCAGGCAGGAGCTGTCAATATGAGATGAGCTGTCAGTGTGAGCAGGCAGGAGCTGTCAGTGTGAGGTGATCTTTTGGTGTGAGCAGGCAGGAGCTGTCAGTGTGAGCAGGCAGAAGCTGTCAGTGTGAGATGATCTTTTGGTGTGAGCAGGCAGAAGCTGTCAGTGTGAGGTGATCTTTTGGTGTGAGCAGGCAGAAGCTGTCAGTGTGAGGTGATCTTTTGGTGTGAGCAGGCAGGAGCTGTCAGTGTGAGCAGGCAGAAGCTGTCAGTGTGAGGTGATCTTTTGGTGTGAGCAGGCAGAAGCTGTCAGTGTGAGGTGATCTTTCGGTGTGAGCAGGCAGGAGCTGTCAGTGTGAGCAGGCAGAAGCTGTCAGTGTGAGGTGATCTTTTGGTGTGAGCAGGCAGGAGCTGTCAGTGTGAGCAGGCAGAAGCTGTCAGTGTGAGGTGATCTTTTGGTGTGAGCATGCAGGAGCTGTCAGTGTGAGGTGATCTTTTGGTGTGAGCAGGCAGGAGCTGTCAGTGTGAGCAGGCAGAAGCTGTCAGTGTGAGGTGATCTTTTGGTGTGAGCAGGCAGAAGCTGTCAGTGTGAGGTGATCTTTCGGTGTGAGCATGCAGGAGCTGTCAGTGTGAGGTGATCTTTCGGTGTGAGCATGCAGGAGCTGTCAATATGAGATGAGCTGTCAGTGTGAGCAGGCAGGAGCTGTCAGTGTGAGGAGATCTTTCGGTGTGAACAGGCAGGAGCTGTCAGTGTGAGGAGATCTTTCGGTGTGAACAGGCAGGAGCTGTCAGTGTGAGCAGGCAGGAGCTGTCAATATGAGATGAGCTGTCAGTGGGAGCAGGCAGGAGCTGTCAGTGTGAGGTGATCTTTTGGTGTGAGCAGGCAGGAGCTGTCAGTGTGAGCAGGCAGAAGCTGTCAGTGTGAGGTGATCTTTTGGTGCGAGCAGGCAGAAGCTGTCAGTGTGAAGTGATCTTTTGGTGTGAGCAGGCAGGAGCTGTCAGTGTGAGCAGGCAGAAGCTGTCAGTGTGAGGTGATCTTTTGGTGCGAGCAGGCAGAAGCTGTCAGTGTGAGGTGATCTTTTGGTGTGAGCAGGCAGAAGCTGTCAGTGTGATATCTTTCGGTGTGAGCAGGCAGGAGCTGTCAATATGAGATGTGCTGTCAGTGTGAGCAGGCTGGAGCTGTCAGTGTGAGGTGATCTTTCGGTGTGAGCAGGCAGGAGCTGTCAGTGTGAGCAGGCAGGAGCTGTCAGTGTGAGGTGATCGTTCGGTGTGAGCAGGCAGGAGCTGTCAGTGTGAGGTGATCGTTCGGTGTGAGCAGGCAGGAGCTGTCAGTTTGAGATGAGCTGTCAGTTTGAGCAGGCAGGAGCTGTCATTTATGAGTAGAAGCAGGCAGATAGCTGACTGGTGTGTTTGGGGGACAGTTAGGACTTGGGGTGCGCTGTTTGTATCCAGTCTGTGCTCCTGCTGCAACCGCTCTGGATTATTGGACCCCAAATCTGAGTCACCACCGGGTGATGATGGACATGCTGCGGGCGAGGATGCTGCGCTCTGTCTGCTGAGTGGGATGACTGGGCTCTGCTTTATGCAAGGTAGGGGACACTTTTGGTAAAGCCGCAGAACCCTTATGTCTCGACATGTCATGATCCCGGCGGTGGCAGTCTAGGGGTAATATTGAGGTTTACAGATGACAAAGTCCTGAAATCCCCATTCTCTCTGCAGGTAAATGAGCACCTGTCTGCTCTTCTACGTGATGGGGGCTGCACCCTAAGTGCCCCCTTAAATATGTCCCCTCAAAATTCAATTTCTCACCCTAAGGCCTGACCACTGTTTGCCCCCATAGCTCCCAAAATACTAGTGTGGCATCTTGGAATAACTATCCGCATACCCCACCTCTATCCAACACATCCCCCCTGTGGTAGCCCGCCGGTACCCATACAAACAGACAAGTTTTCTCTCTTTTTCTGGATGGGATAGGCAACCGGTTTATTAAACCATATGACATTAATCAAAATATAAACACCAAAACATTTACCCTGCGCCAATCTGCCCAACCAGCATACTTCTCTCCAACACTTTTCTTTTATATATTCTTTTTTTCTTTTATAAAGACCTATATCATATTACTCTCATTGTCAGGGCCGGCTCTGCCCATAGGCAAAATAGGCAGCCACCTAGAGAGCCATCTTGATGGGGGGGCTCCCACTAGAAAGATAGACAGCCAGCATCTGAACCCCTCGCTCAGCCAGCAGTTTGTAACAGTGTGTCACCCCAGTAGTAAGCTAATAACATGAGGAGGGGGCTCGTCACTCGGCCTTTTGGCTAAGATCTAGTATAGTATCTGTTCTTATCAGGTAGTCCACTGGTGGGAATGGATGGCTGCATAGAGGACCAGGCGTATCGGGGCATTCCGGGGCTGGTGCCACGAAACCAGCTCAAAGGTTGCCCTGATGTGACCTGTTTCCTCCGGGTCTCGCCATGAGGCTGGGAGGGTCTAGAGCCGAGGTGACCCCGAGGTGCCGAAACTCACTGGGTGTACTGGCTCACCGAGTTGAAGCACGGGCACCATGATCTCTTCACCTTGTGGCACTCACCTCTTGATTCCCGGCCTTCTGTCTAGGATCGGAGACATTTTTATAGATCTGGCCCGATGTCCGGGCAACATACCTGCGCACATTCACTTATTTATTTCTTTTTGTTCACTGTGTCACTTTTTGCATGTTGAGTGTCCACAGGATTGTTAGCATGCGGTAGCCCTTTTGGGTGTCCCTCCTGGCGGTCTAGGGGAGGTGTGTGTGGCCATTAGGTTCTGCACCTCCCTGCAAAAACCCCGGGTCCTCCTGCATGGGCAGAGTACTAACCGTTATCGGCTCTGCGGGAAGATACCTTGGCTAACGCCAAGGGGGATGCCGGGAGCATTTGTGGTCGCTTAGTAGCTTCGGCGAAAATGGACATCGGACCTGGAACCTCGCAGGTACCTTTTGGTTCGGAGGAGAAGGGTAAGATTTGTTGGGGGCCTCTCTCCTATCGGAGAAGGGCTTGTGATAGACCTCATCCTTTGTGCACTTTTTCTTGCACTTTGGGTGATTCGAGAGCACGTTCCTCGGCTCTAAAAAAAAAAAAAAAAAGGGGTTGCTCGTTACTGTGTGTCACCCCAGTTACTGTGTGTCACCCGATAATATGAGGTCCTTTTTCTCCTTGGGAGGGTGGATGGGACAATAGTGTTTCTCAGCTAGAGCGCCTCCAGCTGTTGCAAAACTACAACTCCCAGCATGCCCGGACAGCCTTCGGCTGTCCGGGCATGCTGGGAGTTGTAGTTTTGCAACAGCTGGAGGCACACTGGTTGGGAAACACTGGATCAGGTGGGGAGAGAACACCACTACCGTGAGGAAAGGTGCCATCTTTGACTGAGCATGCTGGGAGTTGTAGTTTTGCAACAGCTGGAGGCACCCTGGTTAGGAAACACTGAGTCAGGTGGGTAGAGAACACCACTGCCGTGAGGAAAGGTGCCGTCTTTAACTGGGCATTCTGGGAGTTGTAGTTTTGCAACAGCTGGAGGCACACTGGTTGGGAAACACTGGATCAGGTGGGGAGAGAACACCACTACCGTGAGGAAAGGTGCCATCTTTGACTGAGCATGCTGGGAGTTGTAGTTTTGCAACAGCTGGAGGCACCCTGGTTAGGAAACACTGAGTCAGGTGGGTAGAGAACACCACTGCCGTGAGGAAAGGTGCCGTCTTTAACTGGGCATTCTGGGAGTTGTAGTTTTGCAACAGCTGGAGGCACACTGGTTGGGAAACACTGGATCAGGTGGGGAGAGAACACCACTACCGTGAGGAAAGGTGCCATCTTTAACTGGGCATGCTAGGAGTTGTAGTTTTGCAACAGCTGGAGGCACCCTGGTTAGGAAACACTGAGTCAGGTGGGTAGAGAACACCACTGCCGTGAGGAAAGGTGCCGTCTTTAACTGGGCATGCTGGGAGTTGTAGTTTTGCAACAGCTGGAGGCACACTGGTTGGGAAACACTGGATCAGGTGGGGAGAGGACACCACTGCTGTGAGGAAACGTGCCGCCCCCCCCTTCTTCAATCAGCTGGCTTGCCCCCAAACAGGGGGCGGGAGGGGGACACCCAATCTCCCGCCCCCCTCCTCAGAGCCGTGCTTAACCCTTTCCCATCAGGTTTCTGCTGGCACGTCTCTCCCTAACCAGTGGCGGCCGCACGTAGTCAGCGCACCCTCTCCGTATTTGGTCAGGGGGCTACATAGAGCCGAGTCTTCCGCCGCCGCCCCCGATGTGCTCGTCTGTACAGTGTGTATGTATAAGTAGCTGTCAGTGGAGCTGTCACTCACGGGCAGCAGCAGCCAATCAGGGCCGGCGGGGAGTGTTTGTGGGCGGTCCGGGCTCGCGGTGCGCTGTTTGTATCCAGTCTGCGCTCCTACTGCAGCCGCTCCGGATTACTGGACCCCTGAACCCCCGAATCTGAGCCGCCGCCGCCGGGAGATGATGGAGATGCTGCGGGCGAGGATGCTGCGCTCCGTCCCCTGGTTCCTGCTGAGTGGGATGACCGCCCTCTGCTTTCTGCAAGGTAGGGAGCAATCTTCTGGGGGAGCTGCAGACCCCCGTCTTATGTCTCAAAATGTCCCAATCCTGGTCTGGGGGTAGTGTTAGGGGTTAACAGATGACAGAGCCCCGGAATCCCAATGCAGATGCATCGCTCTGCGTGTAAATGAGCCCCCTGCCTACTCTCTCAGGTGATGGGGGGCTGCATCCTGAGTGCCCCCTTATGTATGTCCTCACAAAATCACATTCTCTCACCCCCAAAGCCTGACCCTGACCACTGATCCCCCCCCCCCCCCCCCCCCCATTTCTTGGCTGTGCCCCCCCCCCCCCCCCCCCCCCCCCCCCCCATACTGCACATAGAAACTCACCCATGTGTGCCCCAGACTAGTGCGGCATCTGGGCATAAACCTGTGGCTTCTACCGTCCCCGATGTCATGTATCCTCTGTCTGATACAGGGTGGTGTGTATATTGTGTGATACAATGTATACTGTGTGATATCATGTATATTGTGTGATATCATGTATATATTGTGTGATATCATGTATATTGTGTGTGATACAATGTATACTGTGTGATATCATGTATATTGTGTGTGATACAATGTATACTGTGTGATATCATGTATATTGTGTGTGATACAATGTATACTGTGTGATATCATGTATACTGTGTGATATCATGTATATTGTGTGTGATATCATGTATATTATGTGATACAATGTATATTGTGTGTGATATCATGTATATTATGTGATACAATGTATACTGTGTGTGATATCATGTATATTATGTGATACAATGTATACTGTGTGTGATATCATGTATATTGTGTGTGTGTGATATCATGTATACTGTGTGTGTGTGTGATATCATGTATACTGTGTGATATCATGTATACTGTGTGTGAGATCATGTATACTGTGTGTGAGATCATGTATACTGTGTGTGAGATCATGTATACTGTGTGTGATACCATGTATACTGTGTGTGATACCATGTATACTGTGTGTGAGATCATGTATACTGTGTGTGAGATCATGTATACTGTGTGTGAGATCATGTATACTGTGTGTGAGATCATGTATACTGTGTGTGATACCATGTATACTGTGTGTGATACCATGTATACTGTGTGTGAGATCATGTATACTGTGTGTGAGATCATGTATACTGTGTGTGAGATCATGTATACTGTGTGTGAGATCATGTATACTGTGTGTGAGATCATGTATACTGTGTGTGATACCATGTATACTGTGTGTGATACCATGTATACTGTGTGTGAGATCATGTATACTGTGTGTGAGATCATGTATACTGTGTGTGAGATCATGTATACTGTGTGTGAGATCATGTATACTGTGTGTGATACCATGTATACTGTGTGTGAGATCATGTATATTGTGTGTGATATCATGTATACTGTGTGTGTGTGATATCATGTATACTGTGTGTGATATCATGTATACTGTGTGTGATATCATGTATACTGTGTGTGTGTGATATCATGTATACTGTGTGTGTGTGATATCATGTATACTGTGTGTGATATCATGTATATTGTGTGTGATATCATGTATATTGTGTGTGATATCATGTATACTGTGTGTGATATCATGTATACTGTGTGTGATATCATGTATACTGTGTGTGATATCATGTATAACTGTGTGTGATATCATGTATATTGTGTGTGATATCATGTATACTGTGTGTGATATCATGTATACTGTGTGTGTGATATCATGTATATTGTGTGTGTGATCATGTATACTGTGTTACAATGTATATATACATGTATACTGTGTGAATGTATCTTATGTGATACAATGTATATTCTGTGTATACACAGTGTTGTGTATATTGTCTGTAGCGGTGTATACACATGGGGGGTGGGGTCTGCTGTGGTTTACAGCAGTGGTCTTCAACCTGCAGACCTCCAGATGTTGCAAAACTACAACTCCCAGCATGCACAGACAGCGCATGCTGGGAGTTGTAGTTTTGCAACATCTGGAGGTCCGCAGGTTGAAGACCACTGCTGTACAGGTTATAATTGATGCTGTCAGTGTCTTCTGACCCCTCTGCCCTGAGCCAGGAGCCTGATGATTGTGTCACTGATCTGATGGGTACAATGTGCTGCAACTTATTAAAGGGACAGATGTGCGGGGTCTACCTGTGCCTCTCACCCCACTTTCCTCTGGGTGCCATCCCTGTAGAAAGGTGTATGTCATATCACACATGAAGCAGGTGCCATCCTCTTGCCCTGATCCGATCACACATGAATAGGTGCCATCCTCTTGCCCTGATCCGATCACACATGAAGCTGGTGCCATCCTCTTGCCATGTTCTGATCACACATGAATAGGTGCCATCCTCTTGCCCTGATCCGATCACACATGAAGCAGGTGCCATCCTCTTGCCATGTTCTGATCACACATGAAGCTGGTGCCATCCTATTGCCCTGATCCGATCACACATGAATAGGTGCGATCCTCTTGCCCTGATCTGATCACACATGAAGCAGGTGCCATCCTCTTGCCCTGATCCGATCACACATGAAGCTGGTGCCATCCTATTGCCCTGATCCGATCACACATGAATAGGTGCCATCCTATTGCCCTGATCCGATCACACATGAAGCTGGTGCCATCCTCTTTCCCTGATCCGATCACACATGAAGCAGGTGCCATCCTATTGCCCTGATCCGATCACATATGAATAGGTGCCATCCTATTGCCCTGATCCGATCACACACGAAGCAGGTGCCATCCTCTTGCCCTGATCCGATCCCACATGAAGCAGGTGCCATCCTCTTGCCCTGATCCGATCCC
Source organism: Hyla sarda (assembly GCF_029499605.1). NCBI lineage: Eukaryota > Metazoa > Chordata > Amphibia > Anura > Hylidae > Hyla > Hyla sarda. Next base: position 109,294,910 of record NC_079198.1, on the reverse strand, counting down.
ACATGAAGCAGGTGCCATCCTCTTGCCCTGATCTGATCACACATGAATAGGTGCCATCCTCTTGCCCTGATCCGATCACACATGATGCAGGTGCCATCCTCTTGCCCTGATCTGATCACACATGAAGCAGGTGCCATCCTATTGCCCTGATCCGATCACATATGAATAGGTGCCATCCTATTGCCCTGATCCGATCACACATGAAGCAGGTGCCATCCTCTTGCCCTGATCCGATCCCACATGAAGCAGGTGCCATCCTCTTGCCCTGATCCAATCCCACATGAAGCAGGTGCCATCCTCTTGCCCTGATCTGATCACACATGAATAGGTGCCATCCTCTTGCCCTGATCCGATCACACATGATGCAGGTGCCATCCTCTTGCCCTGATCTGATCCCACATGAAGCTGGTGCCATCCTCTTGCCCTGATCCGATCCCACATGAAGCAGGTGCCATCCTCTTGCCCTGATCCGATCACACATGAAGCAGGTGCCATCCTCTTGCCCTGATCCGATCCCACATGAAGCAGGTGCCATCCTCTTGCCCTGATCCAATCCCACATGAAGCAGGTGCCATCCTCTTGCCCTGATCTGATCACACATGAATAGGTGCCATCCTCTTGCCCTGATCCGATCACACATGATGCAGGTGCCATCCTCTTGCCCTGATCTGATCCCACATGAAGCTGGTGCCATCCTCTTGCCCTGATCCGATCCCACATGAAGCAGGTGCCATCCTCTTGCCCTGATCCGATCACACATGAAGCTGGTGCCATCCTCTTGCCCTGATCTGTTCATACATGAAGCAGGTGCCATCCTCTTGCCCTGATCTGATCATACATGAAGCAGGTGCCATCCTCTTGCCCTGATCTGATCACATATGAAGCTGGTGCCATCCTCTTGCCCTGATCTGATCACACATGAAGCAGGTGCCATCCTCTTGCCCTGATCTGATCACACATGAAGCAGGTGCCATCCTCTTGCCCTGATCTGATCACACATGAAGCAGGTGCCATCCTCTTGCCCTGATCTGATCACATATGAAGCTGGTGCCATCCTCTTGCCCTGATCTGATCACACATGAAGCAGGTGCCATCCTCTTGCCCTGATCCGATCACATATGAAGCAGGTGCCATCCTCTTGCCCTGATCTGATCACATATGAATAGGTGCCATCCTTTTGCCCTGTTGTAGGGCTTTGGGCACAGGAGATGTCGCAGAACTGATCGGAGGCTTCAGATCCTGAGCAGCTGCTGTGTGTGGTTACTGGTACGTGTAGCTCTGACTGCCTGGCACACTGGTGTCAGCTCATTGGCCCCAGCAGTCAGATTACATGAGGAGCCGGGAGCTGTGATGCCTCAAACACTGGGCCCTTTTTTTAACAGCCTCTACTATGTGTGGTGATGGCTGCCAGGGAAGTGGGTATATACATCTCACACCTGAATGTATACAGAGGGTTTCCCTAATCTCAACTTGCACTGTATACATGGGCTCTCTCATCTCACACTGGGCTGTATACGGGAGCTCTATCATCTCACACTGGGCTGTATACGGGAGCTCTATCATCTCACACTGGGCTGTATACAGGGATTCATATCTCAGATCACATTACAATGTCTGTAGAAATACGTTGTTCAGCCATAACATTAAACTCCCTGCCTAATTTAATGTTGGTCCCCTGCTGCTGTGACCCCCCAGGACCAGACTCTATAGACCTGTAATGTGTTCTGTGGTATCATCAAGGGATCAGACGGGTTTCTCTAGTACATCCCACAGATGGGGAATCTGAAGGCCAAGTTACCAGATTCCTCAATCAGATTCCTCTAGTTACCATGTTCCTCAATCCTGGACAATTGGGGAGATTTATGAAAACCTGTGTGGAGGAAGAGCGGTGCAGTTGCCCATAGCAACCAATCAGATCGCTTCTTTCACTTTTTAAAAAGGTTTGTGGTCAACTTTTCCTCTGCACAGGTTTTGATGAATCTCCCCGAATGTTTGCAGCGTGGTCCGGGTCATTATCTTGCCGCTGCCATAAAGGGTGGTCTCGATCTGTACATTGTTTAGGTTGTGAGTACGTGTCACAGTAACATCCACATGAGGCCAGGACCCAAGGTGAACAATGTCCATGGCGGTGCCTCCACCAGCTTGTCTTCTTCCCATGATGCATCCTGGTTCCGTCTCACTTACCATCCTACTACGTGATGGAAAACGTGATTCATTCTCATCTGCCCATTGTAGGAACTAATGGGGTGAACAGTGGTCAGCGTGCCCTGTGTGATCTGACACCTTTCTATCACAGCCAGCGGGAATTTTCAGCAGTTTGCTTTACAGAAGCTCTATTGTGGGATCAGACCATACAGGATAGCCTCTACCCCCTCACACATCAATGAACTTTGACCCTGTCCTTGGTTATCTTTACTTGGAGCACCTTTGGTAGTACTTAACTCTATGGGGGAGATTTATCATTGCTTTTAGAGCATTTTTTTTTGTCTATGTTTTGGCGCAGTTCAGGCGCAAGCAGCATATTTAGTGACTTTTATGCGCCTTTTGATATGGACAGGTTCACTCTTTTTGACTACCTTTAGAACTTTTTCTTTTTGACCATGCAGTGGTCATGTATTTATCATTTGCGACTTTTGTCAAAAGTCGCTATTTTGTGCGCAAATGTACTTTTTTTTAGGCGCAAAGCTTCACCATCTACCAGTAGGCGTGAGAATCACTTCTACCTTCCAGAATTCAACCTTTAACCTCTTGTGGGTGACAGCGTCCCACTCCTCTTCTATGACACGCGCTCAGGAGCTGAGTGCGGGTCATAGCTGGGTGGTCCTGGCGTCTATCTGCCACCAGGACCCATCTCTACCAGGAAGTGGATTGCGGTGGAGACCGGAGACGGTTATGTATTTTTACTGCTGGCACCATGGGGGACAATTTTTATGGTCTGGAGTTCTCCTTTAAGATTTTTAAATAGAAGTAATTTACAAAAAAAATAGTTTTCCAGCGGAGTACACCTTTTAAGGGGGTCCCGAGTGTAAACATTCGGAGGTTACTGTCTAGTAGAAGTTCGAAGTTCATTTGAGGTTAGGACGAAACTGATGTCACATTGTCCTTTTGTTGTATCATCTACATGACAAGTGACAGATCTGGCTCACACGTTATTATTGCTGCTACTATAGTGGGCTCTTCTCTCTCAACCAGATACATGCAGTGGTCTCCGAACGGTGGCCTTCCAGCTGTTGGAAAACTACAACTCCCAAGATGCCCGGACAACCACCGTCTGCCTCGAAATGCTGGGAGTTGTAGTTGTGCAACATCTGAAGAGACCAACGAGCTCCAGCTTAAAGGTTTGGAGACCAATGAGCTCCAGCTTAAAGTTTCTTTATAGCAAGTAATGGAAGCATAATAGATAGTGATGGAGCAGTTTATTAGTCTTTTATAGTCACAGAGTATTTCAGGAGATGGGTATGAGTATTCTTATGCTGCGGGAGGTCACAAAAAGAGCATTTTATAGTGGAAGGAGCAAGGTTTCCACTATAAAATTCAGGGTATTTCAGGAGGGGGAGTGTGCACAGTTTTTTGGTGTAGTGACCGGTCCTGTATTTTCCTGTGTTGTTGGTCAGGACGGGTCTGTGTGTATCGAGGACAGTCCTTCTGTCTCATCTGTCTGTCACCTCCGGCGTCTCCACCATTATAGTTGTGCGTGAAGTTAGGGCTGGGCGGTATACCAGGTCATACCGAATACCGACATTTTTGGGCTGCACGATATGAATTTTCCCCCATACCGCAAGACCATTGGGCCCCTCCCCCTCGGGAATGAATTATCAGCCCACTGCAGCGCTGTCCCCACATCGGGGAACTAATCCTATGTTACCTGCCAGCACTGTTCTGCTCCCCCCCAATTAATGATCAGCCCAGCGGGGTACTACTCACAGATGTCAAGCACTGCCCTCCTCCTCTTTGTTGGGGGCCGCTGGCACTGGAACTCACTGTACGCCAGTGGTCTCCAACCTGCGGCCCTCCAGCTGTTGCAAAACTACAACTCCCAGCATGCCCGGACAGCCGTTGGCTTTCTGGGCATGCTGGGAGTTGTAGTTTTGCAACAGCTGGAGGTCTGCAGGTTTGAGACCACTGCTGTACGCTGTATCCCTATGCCCGGGCTGCAAAAGATAAAGAAAATAACCTTTAAAGGGTACCTCTCATCAAAAAAACTTTTGATATATTATAGATTAATGTATGCAGAATAACTTCACGATTGCATGTTATTAAAAAATATGCTTCTTTCTATTTAATTTTCCACTTTGAAGAAATGACCACTAGGGGTCTCCCTACCAGTCCTGGCAGCAAGCATTTCAGACTCATGCTGGAGTCCTAAACACTACGAGCTGCCAGTCTGCTTTGTTCACAAAGGAGAACACTCAGAGCTGCCAGCCTGCTTTGTTCACAGCCTGTTTGGCTGTGAACAAAGCAGGCTGGCAGCTCTGAGTGTTTAGGACTCCAGCATGAGTCAGAAATGCTTGCTGACAGGACTGATCGGGAAAAATACAATAGAAAGAAGCATATTTTTCATTAACATGCTATTGGAAAGTTATTCAACATTCATTAATCTAAAATATATCAAAAGTTTATTTGATGAGAGGTACCCTTTAACTTACCTACGTCAGCCTTACGCTGGGGACTGGAACGTTGGACAGCCGTCAGCTTATCACCGGCCGGAGCGATGTCCCGCCCCGGTCAGTGATAGGCTGAGCCCACTGTCATGTAAGAAGCCGGCTTCTTACATGACAGTGGGCTCAGCCTATCACTGGCCAGGGCGGGACATCGCTCCGGCCGGTGATAGGCTGATGGCAGAACAGCGCTGGAGCAGAACAGCGCTGGCGGGTAACATGATTTGGTGGGGGGGGGGGGGGGGGAGCAGAACAGAGTTCGCGGGTCACATGATTTTGGGGGGGTGAAAGAAATACCGTGGAACCGCCATAAGTTACACATATTTGGTCATACCGCCCAGCTCTACGTGAAGTTCTTTATTGGGAAAGGATGAATTGCTGACTGTCGGAGGAGGAGCGTTTCCAAGTGTAAAGTAGAAATAAGCGATCTCTCCGATATATCATGTGCAGTACATTAGGTGAATATATACTGACTGTGCTGTCACCATAAAAGAGCGAGTGGTAATTTATGGACACAATTCATTGCCGCGCGGAGCTGGTGTTCCTCCCCAGGGGTCGGTTCGCAGGTCACTGTCTCTAAAGGACATTAACCTGCAGGTTGCATGTTGGAGCAGCACTTCAGGGCAGGGGCCACCACCTCGGTACAGAAGGGGTTAAACAGCCTAATGATAAGATGGCTGGTCATTTGCAGATGACACTAAGTGACGGAAAGAATGAACGCCGCCGGCAGCTGTGCCAGAAGCAGCAAAGAATTTATCTTCTATTGATGTAAATAGCAGCTCCAACATTAGATTTACTCTGTATAATAGGTAATTATTATGAGGTGCCGTCTACCGTGACCCCGGGGGGTTTGGCAGGTTGCTGGTCAATCACTTCCTTGCGGATTATTTGTTTGTTTTTTGTTGATGAAGATAAAGGGGACATGTGACATAAAGGGTCATTGTGACGACATTGGCCTTGCTCATAGACTCTATGGATATTGGGGGGGTTGATTATGAGCTCAGAATGGATATCATAATACAGGGGTCCAGTCTACACTACTGTCTTATATCTGCTCACTATGGAGGTGATACTACGGGGGACTATATGGATATTTCTCAGTGTAGAACATGTCTCAATCCACTCACTATGGAGGTGATACTACAGGGACTATATAGGTCGATCTCAGTGTAGAATACCTTTCAGTCCACTCACCATGGATGGGATACTAAAGGGGTCTATATAGATCTATTCCAGTGTAGAACACATATCGGTCCAGTCACCATGGACAGGATACTAAAGGGGTCTATATAGATCTATCCCAGTGTAGAACACATATCGGTCCAGTCACTATGGACAGGATACTAAAGGGGTCTGTATAGATCTATTCCAGTGTAGAACACATGTCGGTCCAGTCACTATGGAGGTGATACTACGGGGGGACTATATAGGTCAATCTCAGTGTAGTATACCTTTCAGTCCACTCACCATGGATAGGATACTAAAGGGGTCTGTATAGATCTATTCCAGTGTAGAACACATGTCGGTCCAGTCACTATGGAGGTGATACTACGGGGGGACTATATAGGTCAATCTCAGTGTAGAACACATCGGTCCAGTCACTATGGAGGTGATACTAAAGGGGTCTGTATAGATCTATTCCAGTGTAGAACACATGTCGGTCCAGTCACTATGGAGGTGATACTACGGGGGGACTATATAGGTCGATCTCAGTGTAGAACACATATCGGTCCAGTCACTATGGACAGGATACTAAAGGGGTCTGTATAGATCTATTCCAGTGTAGAACACATGTCGGTCCAGTCACTATGGAGGTGATACTACGGGGGGACTATATAGGTCAATCTCAGTGTAGAACACATCGGTCCAGTCACTATGGAGGTGATACTAAAGGGGTCTGTATAGATCTATTCCAGTGTAGAACATGTCGGTCCAGTCACTATGGACAGGATACTAAAGGGGTCTGTATAGATCTATTCCAGTGTAGAACACATGTCGGTCCAGTCACTATGGACAGGATACATACAGAGGCTTGTATAGTGAATTCAAGTAGAGGAAACAGACATGGTCGCACATCCACAATTTTGTATTTTGATCTAATTGCTTCTCAGCATAAATTCAAAAACTAACAGGTTGTTAGTATACATTTTGATCAACGAGTAAAAGCCCACTCGCCACGTCAAGGCCACCTATTCAGAGTGGGTCCCTAACGTCCCTAGCATAAAATGGCGTAGCACTGGGTGGCGACCAATACCGCCGCAACACCAGTACCCACAGGGGGAACGACCCAGTGGCAGAGCAGCCCCAATGCTACTCAAACCAGTCTCAGGGCCATGCCTCCCCAAAGACATGGTGCCACGGCAGCAATGGACTCCGCACAGCACCACTCCAGTGTGAACAAGGTGTAAAAGCTCACTTACCATGAGCTCCAAGTAATACTGGGAGGCTGTCAGAAAGGAAGGGGCCCTGTGCAGCTTCCTGCTCATTTATATAGGGCTGGGCTGAGAGGGTGAGGCAGAGTGCAGACCAAGTGAAAACAGGCATGTATATGGCCAACACAATGTGGAACACATCTTAGTCCACTCACTATGGAGGTGATACTATGGGGCCTATATAGATTTATCCCAGTGTAGAACAAATCTCGATCCACTCACTTTGGACAGGATACATACAAAGGCATGTAAAGAGCCACCCCAATGTAAAACATGTTTCGGGCCACTCACTATAGACAGGATATGTATAGAGCCATCTTAGTGTAGAACACATCTCAGTCTATTCACTATAGACAGGATACATACAGAGATATGTATAGAGCCATCTTAGTGTAGAACACATCTCAGTCTATTCACTATAGACAGGATACATACTGAGGCCTATATAGATCTGTCCCTGTGTAGAACTTGGTCTTATGTCCACTCACTATGGACAGAATACGTAACAGGCCTAACTAGGCTGCAGCATTAGACCTTATTCAGATGGGCATACTGCAGCTGTGTTTTAGCATTCATACTAAAGCCAGAAATCCTGGGCCAACCAGGGATCTAAAGGGGTACTCCAGTGGAAAACTTTTTTTTCTTGAAATCAACTGGTACCATAAAGTTGAACAGATTTGTAAATTACTTCTATTAAAAAATCTTAATCCTTCCAGTACTTATTAGCTGCTGAACACTACAGAGGAAATTTTTTTCTTTTTGGAACACGGTGCTCTCTGCTGACATCACGAACACAGTGCTCTCTGCTGACATCTCTGTCCATTTTAGGAACTGTCCAGAGCAGCATATGTTTGCTATGGGGATTTTCTCCTACTCTGGACAGTTCTTAAAATGGACAGAGATGTCAGCAGAGAGCTCTGTGTTCCAAAAAGAAAAGAATTTCCTCTGTAGTATTCAGCAACTAATAAGTACTGGAAGGATTGAGATTTTTTTTTTTTATAGAAGTAATTTACAAATCTGTTATATTTTCTGGCACTAGTTGATTTAAAAAAATAAAATAAAAAAAAAGTTTTCAACCGGAGTAACCCTTTAATGACCAGAACTAACAGAATCCTAGATCCCGGTGATGCTGTTGGTTCAAGACATTACACCTGTAGTCGGGCCTGGACTTACATCCTAAATATGGACTCTAATAGCCGCCTTGCATCGATCTGGATGAGGGCTGAGATATATACAGTACTGCTAATCCTAGATTCCATAATCTTCTACCAGGGGATGGAAGGTTATTGACCTGGATTATCTAACACTGGATGTTGGTGGGAAGTAAATGAAAGTCTCATAAATGGATTTTTGGTTATTAAGATACATGTTTGTGTAGCACAGAGATGTATCTCATAGAAGGGTCTGATAGGGGCATTGCCGGGATATCGTTCTTCGTGTAACATCCATATCTGGCTAAGGCAGTGTTTCCCAACCAGGGTGCCTCCCGCAGTTGCATAACTACAACTCCCAGCTAGCCCAGACAGCCGAAGGCTGTCTGGGCTAGCTGGGAGTTGTAGTTTTGCAACAGCTGGAGGCACTCTTGGTTTTCCTTCTCTTTCCCATGGGTATAAGGGTGTCTTCTACTTAATAGCCCCCTAAAGAGGTGGTGACCCCTGTAATATCTGCTCCTGAAACCAGGCTCAAAGCATGCTGGGAGTTGTAGTTTTGCAACAGCTGGAGGCACTCATGGTTTTCCTTCTCTTTCCCATGGGTATAAGGGGGTCTCCTACTTAATAGCCCCCCTAAAGAGGTGGTGACCCCTGTAATATCCGCCCCTGAAACCAAACTCAAAGCATGCTGGGAGTTGTAGTTTTGCAACAGCTGGAGGCACCCTTGGTTTTCCTTCACTTTCCCATGAGTATAAGGGGGTCTCCTACTTAATAGCCCCCCTAAAGAGGCGGTGACCCCTGTAATATCCGCCCCTGAAACCAGACTCAAAGCATGCTGGGAGTTGTAGTTTTGCAACAGCTGGAGGCACCCTTGGTTTTCCTTCTCTTTCCCATGAGTATAAGGGGGTCTCCTACTTAATAGCCCCCTAAAGAGGTGGTGACTCCTGTAATATCCGCCCCTGAAACCAAACTCAAAGCATGCTGGGAGTTGTAGTTTTGCAACAGCTGGAGGCACTCTTGGTTTTCCTTCTCTTTCCCATGGGTAAAAGCGTGTCTCCTACTTAATAGCCCCCCTAAAGAGGTGGTGACCCCTGTAATATCCGCCGCTGAAACCAGACTCAAAGCATATTGGGAGTTGTAGTTTTGCAACAGCTGGAGGCACCCTTGGTTTTCCTTCTCTTTCCCATGAGTATAAGGGGGTCTCCTACTTAATAGCCCCCCTAAAGAGGCGGTGACCCCTGTAATATCCGCCCCTGAAACCAGACTCAAAGCATGCTGGGAGTTGTAGTTTTGCAACAGCTGGAGGCACCCTTGGTTTTCCTTCTCTTTCCCATGGGTATAAGGGGGTCTCCTACTTAATATCCCCCTAAAGAGGTGGTGACCCCTGTAATATCCGCCCCTGAAACCAGACTCAAAGCATGCTGGGAGTTGTAGTTTTGCAACAGCTGGAGGCACCCTTGGTTTTCCTTCTCTTTCCCATAGGTATAAGGGGGTCTCCTACTTAATAGCCCCCTAAAGAGGTGGTGACCCCTGTAATATTCGCCCCTGAAACCAAACTCAAAGCATGCTGGGAGTTGTAGTTTTGCAACAGCTGGAGGCACCCTTGGCTTTCCTTCACTTTCCCATGAGTATAAGGGGGTCTCCTACTTAATAGCCCCCCTAAAAAGGTGGTGACCCCTGTAATATCCGCCCCTGAAACCAGACTCAAAGCATGCTGGGAGTTGTAGTTTTGCAACAGCTGGAGGCACCCTTGGTTTTCCTTCTCTTTCCCATAGGTATAAGGGGGTCTCCTACTTAATAGCCCCCTAAAGAGGTGGTGACCCCTGTAATATTCGCCCCTGAAACCAAACTCAAAGCATGCTGGGAGTTGTAGTTTTGCAACAGCTGGAGGCACCCTTGGCTTTCCTTCACTTTCCCATGAGTATAAGGGGGTCTCCTACTTAATAGCCCCCCTAAAAAGGCGGTGACCCCTGTAATATCCGCCCCTGAAACCAGACTCAAAGCATGCTGGGAGTTGTAGTTTTGCAACAGCTGGAGGCACCCTTGGTTTTCCTTCTCTTTCCCATGAGTATAAGGGGGTCTCCTACTTAATAGCCCCCTAAAGAGGGGGTGACCCCTGTAATATCCGCCCCTGAAACCAGACTCAAAGCATATTGGGAGTTGTAGTTTTGCAACAGCTGGAGGCACCCTTGGTTTTCCTTCTCTTTCCCATGGGTATAAGGGTGTCTCCTACTTAATAGCCCCCCTAAAGAGGTGGTGACCCCTGTAATAACCGCCCCTGAAACCTGACTCAAAGCCTGCTGGGAGTTGTAGTTTTGCAGCAGCTGGAGGCACACTGGTTGGGAAACACTGGCCTAAAGGTTGTATTCCCTCATCCATCTAGCGACACTGTCCTCTGAGGAGCCCGAGCATGACACAGATAGCTATAGCAGATATCTGTATGGATTGAATGTACTATAACTCCCATCCTGCTGGTGCACAGGCCCTATGATTTGTATGATGGCGTTTGCATTGTGGATTCAGTATAGACGTCTCTCTTCTGACACGAGAGAAATGTTCCTCATTTGTCATCATTCTATGAATGTAGAACGTCCTATGACCGTAATACGGTGGCGTCTCCGCAGTGAGAGCTGAAGTATACACGATGCTGAGAAATTCATTGTGATCTGCCGGAGCTGCTCCCCCGCACATGTGAGACAGAGCGAACGAACACAAGAAAGGCTTTCCTTATTATTTTTTTTGGCGTACCCCATTAGGATATATCCCCGTAAAGTGTGTCTGTCAGCAAAACACTGCTTCTCTCTATCTTTACAGTGTTCATTGTGAAATAATGGCTAAATGGATTCTGCCCGATGTGACTGTGATTTTCTTCCAGCATCTTACACTGCAGACATCCTAAATGTTTCCTATGTTTGCTTATTACTATTCATTGGGGAGTCCATCCTTGTCTGATCCTCTTAAAGGGGTTATCCAGGAAAAAGCTTTATATATATATATATATATATATATATATATATATATATATATATATATATATATATCAATTATCTCCAGAAAGTTAAACAGATTTGTAAATTACGTCTATTAAAAAATCTTAATCCTTTCAGTACTTATGAGCTGCTGAAGTTAAAGGGTACTCCGGTGAAAACCTTTTTTCTTTTAAATCAACTGGTGGCAGAAAGTTAAACATATTTGTAAATTACTTCTATTAAAAAATCTTAATCCTTCCAGTACTTATTAGCTGCTGAACGCTACAGAAGAAATTCCTTTCTTTTTGGAACACTGATGACATCACAAGCACAGTGCTCTCTGCTGACATCTCTGTCCATTTTTAGCAACCGTGCATAGCAGATGTATGCTAAGGGCAGCATGGTGGCTCAGTGGTTAGCACTGCTGCCTTGCAGCGCTGGGGACTTGGGTTCAAATCCCTCTAAGGACAACAATAAATAAAGCTTTATTATTATTATAATAATGTCAGCAGAGAGCACTGTGCTCGTGATGTCATCAGAGAGCATTCCAAAAAGAAAAGGATTTCCTCTGTAGTATTCAGCAGCTAATAAGTACAGAAAGGATTAAGATTTTTTAATAGAAGTAATTTACAAATCTGTTTAACTTTCTGCCACCAGTTGATTTAAAAGAAAAAAAGTTTTCACCGGAGTACCCCTTTAAGGTTGTTCTTTTCTGTCTAAGTGCTCTCTGATGACACCTGTCTCGGGAAACTCCCAGTTTAGAAGCAAATCCCCATAGTAAACCTCTTCTAAGCTGGGCGTTTCCCGAGACAGGTGTCATCACAGAGCACTTAGACAGAAAAGAACAACTCAACTTCAGCAGCTCATAAGTACTGAAAGGATTAATATTTTTTAATAGAAGTAATTTACAAATCTGTTTAACTTTCTGGAGCCAGTTGAGATATATATATATATATATATATATATATATATATATATATATATATATATATAAGTTTTTCCTGGATAACCCCTTTAAGGCTCCCATACACAATAATAAGAATATTAGCCCATGAAGAGCCATTAAACCAGACCTGTGAGGAAGCTCTACGGAGCGAAACATGTCGGATGGGACTAATTGAGTTGATGTTTTAAGTTCTGCTGGTGCACCTCAGGTGTCTACAGCAGTGGTCTTCAAGCTTTGGACCTCCTATATCAGTGGTCTCCAACCTGGGGACCTCCAGATGTTGCAAAACTACAACTCCCAGCATGCACGGACAGCCAACGGCTGTCCGTGCATGCTGGGAGTTGTAGTTTTGCAACATCTGGAGGTCCGCAGGTTGAAGACCACTGTCCTAGATGTTGCAAAACTGTAATTTGGAGACCGTTAGTTTACAGTATATGGGTTTTTAACCCCCTTCTAAAAATATTGGTGATTTTAGGATTATACTTTTATATATTTTTTATATCTATTTTAAATATATGATTAAAAGTTATGTTTTAGTTGGGGTTCGTAGGTCGGGTTTTGCCAGTGGTGAGAAGAGAAGGATCAGAAATGTAAAATTTCAACATGTCTTCCCCAGAGATAAACCACTGCCAGAGCAGTTTTCCTCCTCTCCCCATGTAAAACACATGTACACTCCGAGCATACATGTGTATGGGGGAATTGGGGAAAAAAGCTGTTAGCTATTGAAAGTATATGGTAATCTAAAGAATCTGACATACTCTGCTGAATCTAATAGCTAATTCACACTATGGAAATCCCATTTTTGCAGCCATAGTGTTGGTCACCCAGCTTTTCTAGGGACAAATTAAAGGGGTATTCCAGGAAAAACCTTTTTTTAATTTTTTTTTTTATTTTTATATCAACTGGCTCCGGAAAGTTAAACAGATTTGTCAATTACTTCTATTAAAAAATCTTAATCCTTTCAGTCATTATCAGCTGCTGAAGTTGAGTTGTTGTTGTTTTCTGTCTGGCAACAGTGCTCTCTGCTGACATCTCTGCTTGTCTCGGGAACTGCACAGAGTAGAAGAGGTTTGCTATGGGGATTTGCTTCTAAACTGGGCGGTTCCCGAGACACGTGTCATCAGAGAGCACTTAGACAGAAAAGAACAACTCAACTTCAGCAGCTCATAAGTAGTGAAAGGATTAACATTTTTCAATAGAAGTAAATTACAAATCTGTTTAACTTTCTGGAGCCGTTTGATATATATCTATATATATATATATATATATATATATATATATATATATATATATATATATATATAAAAAGGTTTTTTCCTGGATAACCCCTTTAAATTATAAAATGGTAGAACAGAAAAAAAACATGACAGAAGAGGAGTCTCAGCGACTGACATTTACAAAGAAAGACTCTTAGGGGGGTGAATCGTGTTCCCCAAAATTGCAGCTTGGTGCTGTGGTATCTACACACAATCATCATCTGCACTGAAGTCGGCCGCAGACTAAAGATAACAAAAAAAACCTTCACCATCTCCTCTCCTTTAAGGGGTACTCTTCAGATTCAGTTCAACTGGTGCCAGAAAGTTATACAGCTTTGTAAATTACTTCTATATAAAAATCTTCATCCTTCCAGTACTTATCAGCTGCTCTATGCTCCAGAGGAAGTTGTGTAGTTCTTTCCAGTCTGACCACAGTGCTCTCTGCTGCCACCTCTGTCTGTGTCAGGAACTGTCCGGAGAAGGAGAGGTTTTCTATGGGGATTTTTCTCCTGCTCCGGACAGTTCCTGACATGGACAGATGTGGCAGCAGAGAGCACTGTGGTCAGACAGAAATGAACTACACAATTTCCTCTGGAGCATTCAGCAGCTGATAAGTACTGGAAGGATTAAGATTTTTAAATAGAAGTAATTTACAAATCTGTATAACTTTATGGCAGCAGTTGCTTTGAAAAACATTTTTTTTCTTACAAAATACCCCTTTTAAGCTGCAATAGACTTGTTTATCTGCTGGCAGTGACTAGAGATGAGCGAACTTACAGTAAATTCGATTCGTCACAAACTTCTCGGCTCGGCAGTTGATGACTTATCCTGCGTAAATTAGTTCAGCTTTCAGGTGCTCCGGTGGGCTGGAAAAGGTGGATACAGTCCTAGGAAAGAGTCTCCTAGGACTGTATCCACCTTTTCCAGCCCACCGGAGCACCTGAAGGCTGAACTAATTTACGCAGGAAAAGTCATCAACTGCCGAGCCGAGAAGTTCGTGACGAATCGAATTTACTGTAAGTTCGCTCATCTCTAGCAGTGACTGTTGTGGTCATACACTAAAGGCAGATACTGCTAAAAGTAGATCTGACGATCTGCGGAGAGGTAGATCTGAGGCCAATTTTATATGCTCAGTATGTCATGTCTATGGGGGGAAGCGAGAATTATCTTGGGGCAAGTATTGGCCCAGATTTACTAATACCGTCTAATAGTGAGACAGTGAAAAAAAATAGGCTAGACGGTGTATGAATACACCAGACGTATGACAGTGGCTTAGGCTGTTTGATAAATACTATATGACACATCTCTACACTGTCTAGACCAGTGGTCTTCAACCTGCGGACCTCCAGATGTTGCAAAACTACAACTCCCAGCATGCCCGGACAGCCAACGGCTGTCCGGGCATGCTGGGAGTTGTAGTTTTGCAACATCTGGAGGTCCGCAGGTTGAAGACCACTGGTCTAGACTAGAGATGAGCGAACTTACAGTAAATTCGATTCGTCACGAACTTCTCCGCTCGGCAGTTGATGACTTTTCCTGCATAAATGAGTTCAGCTTTCCGGTGCTCCCGTGGGCTGGAAAAGGTGGATACATTCCTAGGAAAGAGTCTCCTAGGACTGTATCCATCTTTTCCAGCCCACCGGAGCACCGGAAAGCTGAACTAATTTATGCAGGAAAAGTCAGCAACTGCCGAGCCGAGAAGTTCGTGACGAATCGAATTTACTGTAAGTTCGCTCATCTCTAGTCTAGACCAGTGTTTTCCAATTCCACAGTGTGAAATTGATTCGCTGAAGGAATGAACATGCGCACTGCATTGCCGTCAATGGTGATGCGAAGGATATCAGCAGCGGCCACCAGATGGAATCTCCGCTCATGGAATTCCGTCAGCGGAGATTCCGTAGTGTGAACATACCCAGAGTCTGACATCCTGTTGTAACCCCTTAGGCTAGGTTCAGACTACGGAATCTCCAGGCAGAAAATTTCCGCCCGGAGATTCCGAGTGCGGCCAGCGCCGACTGAATCAGTCGGCGCTAGGACCGCACGGACACTGCAGTCTCCAATAGACTGCAATGTGTTCCGCGCGGATTTCCACCTGAAGAAAGAGAACAGCCTTTCTTCAGGCGGAAATTTCTAAGCGGATTTTCCGCTTCACAAATTCCGAAGTGTGAATTTGTGAATGGAAAACCATTCACTACACTAGACATTTTAGCAAGCGGAATTTCTGACGGAAATTTTACGTCTGAATTTCTGTCGGAAATTCCGTAGTCTGAACCTAGCCTTAGGGTATGTTCACACTGAAGGTTTGGAGAGGAATTTCCATGAGTAATTCTGCTCGCTTATTCCTCTCCAATTCATTCAGCAGTGAAAAACCCCATAGTATGTAATTAAATTTCTGCTCCTCAGTTCACACTGAGGAATTTCCGCTAGCGGAATTCTGTCACTGAATTCCATTCCGCATGAAGAATGAACATGTTCTTTTTTTCATGCGGAATTCGCGTCCTAACCCCATAGAACTCAATGTAAAAATGTTTTCAGTCCGCCACACTTTTGCATGGAATTCGTGTAGAAATTGCGCTGATTTAGCAATTTCGAGCGTAATTCCGTGCACATTCCGCGCAGAAAAAACGGTAATTTCTGAGCGGATTTTTTCAGCGAGAATTCCTCACACATTTTAATCAGTGTGAACATACCCTTAGGCACTGGAAGATTTGGAGAGTTAGGAATGGGATCATGTGACCAAATTAGAGTAATGAAACACATAGATGGAGCTGTGCTGGAATAAAACAGATGATACTGTAGGACAAGTGAGGGTGAGTGTGCATGATATATCCCCCCCTCCTCCCTCCAAGACAAAAGATGGTTAGTGAATGTGCTGCCAATTTTTTGGTAATAGTTGAGCATTGTAGCCCTGTGCGGTCTCTGGAGATGGTTGGGGGTTATCATTTTGGATATGGTCTTATTATGACTGCGTTGGTTCTGCAGAGTGACCTTTTAACAACCACATGACACTTTGGCAAATATCTAGGTTGTTTTGTGTTTGGTCTTCCTCATCAGCTGTGGTTGTGTACGGTCAGCTGTGATCATCATCCTCTTCCTCCCATGGTTACAGGTCTGTACAGTGTCTGTGTTGGGTTCATTAGGATTCTGCGCCCTATCTGCTCTATCTCTGGACCTTCCGCTGCTGAAATGTTTAATCTGCTCTCTAAGACTTGTTCACATCAGACACGTCCAGGGCTGAGGAGATTGGAATAACCAAACATGCCTTTTGTCTCCGAGCTGTTTCCATCACTTGAGCTTTTCTTTTTTTCGGACAGCTTGTTCTGCGCTGGTAAACGGCGGCGGCTGCGGCGCCAGCCTCGGCCTCACGCTTTTCATACCGCTGTTATTATTGTGTTTTGCTTTGTGTTCAGCCGAGGTGAAAACACAGACAGTTTAGAGCGAAGAGAAGATACAAATGTCAGAGGGAAGAGGAGGGAAGATGTATGTGCCATCCGCGCGGCTCATAGATCAGCAAATAGTGCAGCACTTAATCTGCAGTCCTGTGTATTGTGGTCCTGGACACTTCGTTCCGTCACATGTTACGTAATATGTATCCGCCAACGCGGCACATGAACTGTCCTTATCAGAACTGCGCTCAGAGTCCCTTTTAGGCAATGTATCCGACCTGCTGACAACAAAAAACGCGGTTACTCTACAAACGATGAGCTGCTAATTGCACGGAAAGGAGGGCACTCCGCCCGCAGGAAGATGTTTATATGAAGAATTGGAAAGAACTAATTATTTGGCCGTCCTGCTGTTTTTTTTTTCCTACAATTATCACCGGTGGCGTCTCTCTTAAAGCAGCAGTTTAGTTTGCGTAGGAATAAGGCCGCTGTTTTAGCCATCTGAACCGTATTAAAGACCAGTCTGTGCTCAGCGACTAATTGAGAAGCCATTAGGGGGGGGGAGTCACTCGCCTCCCACGGACCCCATTTTTCTATTGAAAGCTTCCTGATGGTTGTTTGATGAGCGCGGTGTGTTAGTTCTAGAAAGTGACGTGGGGAGCACGTGTGTGAAAGGCTCTCAACATCGGCTAAATTACCGCATCTAATTGCATGTCAGGGATCACATGTACAGATCGAATTCTTTATAAAGTTTTTCCCACTCATATCCCTCAAGGCCATTCGGATTTGCCAAATTCTGATCTGAAATATTATACGCTATGCTTTTTACGTTTTTTTTTTTTCCCTTGACATTTTCTCCAGATGTTACCTCGTTCATATAACTTTGATTACACGATTTTGTATGTAATATCTCGACTTCCTTTTGTTTATGCCATTGCACTGTCTTGTATATTACTATTATGACATATTTTTGTACAGTGGGGATCAAAAGTTTGGGCACCCCAGGTAAAAATTCGTATTAATGTGCATAAAGAAGCCAAGGAAACATGGAAAAATCTCCAAAAGGCATCAAATTACAGATTAGACATTCTTATAATATGTCAACAAAAGTTAGATTTTATTTCCGTCATTTACACTTTCAAAATAACAGAAAACAAAAAAAATGGCGTCTGCAAAAGTTTGGGCACCCTGCAGAGTTAATATCTTGTACTGCCCCCTTTGGCAAGTATCACAGCTTGTAAACGCTTTTTGTAGCCAGCCAAGAGTCTTTCAATTCTTGTTTGAGGTATATTTGCCCATTCTTCCTTACAAAAGTCTTCCAGTTCTTTGAGATTTCTGGGCTGTCTGTCACGCACTGCTCTTTTAAGGTCTATCCATAGATTTTCAATTATGTTGAGGTCAGGAGATTGTGATGGCCATGGCAAAACCTTTAGTTTACGCCTCTTGATGTAATCCCCCGTGGATTCTGAGGTGTATTTAGGATCATTATCCATTTGTAGAAGCCATCCTCTCTTTAACGTTAGCTTTTTCACAGATGGCATCAAGTTAGCATCCAAAATTTGCTGAAATTTTATTGAATCCATTTTTCCTTCTACTCATGAGATGTTCCCTGTGCCACTGGCTGCAATACAACCCCAAAGCATGATTGATCCACCCCCATGCTTAACAGTTGGACAGAGGTTCTTTTCATTAAATTCTGTTCCCCTTCTTCTCCAAACGTACCTTTGCTCATTCCGGCCAAAAAGTTCAATTTTAACCTCATCGGTCCACAGAACTTGTTTCCAAAATGCATCAGGCTTGTCTATATGTTCATTTGCAAAGTTCAAATGCTGATTTTTGTGGTGAGGACGTAGAAGTGGTTTTCTTCTGATGACTCTTCCATGAAGACCATATTTGGCCAAGTATCTCTTTATAGTGGAATAGTGTACCACAACTCCAGTGTCTGCCAGATCTTTCTAGAGGGATTGTGCAGTCAAACGTGAATAGTTTTTCTCACAATCCTATGAGCTGTTCTGTCTGATATTTTCTTGGTCTTCCATATCTTGCTTTAACTTCCACTGTTCCTGATTATTGCCATGTCTTAATTACATTCCGAACAGAGGATATTGACATCTGAAAATGTTTTGCTATCTTCTTATAGCCTTCTCCAGCTTTGTGAGCGTCAACTATTTTCAGTTTCAGATTTCTAGACAACTGCTTAGAAGAACCCATGTTGCTGATTGTTGGGGCAAGGTCAGATGAGTCTGGGCATTTAAAACCTTTGAGATTTACATCACCTGGTCTTCCCAGAGGATGATTGAGAACAATCCATGACACTGGCAGGTTTCCGCTTTGCAAAGGGGGCAGTGCATGCTATAAATTCTGCAGGGTGCCCAAACTTTTGCAGACGCCATTTTTTTGTTTTCTGTTATTTTGAAAGTGTAAATGATGGAAATAAAATCTAACTTTTGTTGACATATTATAAGAATGTCTAATCTGTAATTTGATGCCTTTTGGAGATTTTTCCATCTTTCCTTGGCTTCTTTATGCACATTAATACAAATTTTTACCTGGGGTGACCAAACTTTTGATCCCCACTGTATATATATGTATATATACACTTATTGGCATTTATGTCATATGATTCTAGATCTGATGAAGGTCATTGTTTGACCGAAACGTTATCTATTTTGTGGATTGCACATGAAATAAATCACACATTCGCAGTGCCAAGTTTTTCTTTCTTAAAAGTTTTTTTCCCACAGTGAAAAAATCTCACTTCAAGTTCTTGAACAATTCCCTACACGTTATATATGGAACAGTTTACATGAACAAATCATTTCTTTAGGAGGGGAGTGAAAACATATTATTAAAATAGGATTCAAATCGGAACTCTAAACCTACAGCCATGCAGTTCTGATGGTTGCCTGTAGATGGAAGCCTATGCAATGACATATACTTTGTAGTCTATTCAAGGACAGTATTAATACATACAGCATGACTAGAGAACACATTGTCCCATCATTTTGGATACTTTTTGTTCAGATGGAATATAATCATTGAGTCCTGTGGGTGCCAGGGGCCCCGACAGCGTGTTTTCCTGGTCTCTTAAAACTTGACGCCTAAACATCCTCTACTTCTCATTAAAAATAATTTTTCTTTCTTCTCCCGTTCTGGTGGCACAGCCGTTCTGTGTGGGTGGGATTCCATGCTGTAAACGTTTTGAGTCATCTGAGGAAGTGAGTTGCAGATATTTCAGTTTTTTCTTTTTATAATCAGTAATCAGAGCAGAGGCCCCTCAGGTCAGAGTCTATCTGTGGCCTCATAATTTGTGGGCTCACAGCAGGTTGGGGTAGTTTATGGAATGCAAATTTCAGTGTAGACAGATCTTCTTTTTTAAATGTTTTTTTTTATAAATTCTATTTTCATATAAATTACCATACATCAACACACAAAAAAAAAACCAACAGTTCTAAACAATAATACCCCATAAACCACCCCCACCCTCAGCCTGGCATTACTATCTGCTCTTGAGCTATCTAAAAAGAGAAAGAGCAAGGACATTAAAAAAATAAAATAAAAAAAACTTTCTAACAAGTAAGCAACCTAACTTTTCCATAATGACCACCTTTCCTTTTCCTTAATTCCTATTTTCCAATCCTTTATATAGTATTTCTTCGTATTTTTTTTTTTTACCCTATTCACCAACCCTATCCATTCTTTTTCCATGGGTACCCCCGGAGCCATCCATCTTCTCAGTATCACCATCTTTGCCAGTCCAATGATTCTCAAAATCCCTTTTCCATAATCTTTTACACTTAATCCTATCCCCAAAATTGCACTTCTAGCTTCGAATGGTATGACAACCTTAAAATCCTTAGCAAATTACAAATTACACTCTCTCCCAAAATTATTTTACTCTCCAACAATCCCACGTTAAATGGAGTAGGTCCGCTTCTTCCATATTGCATTTAGGACACATGGCATCTTTTCTTATACCCATTTTCTCCAGGAGCTTTGGATTATAATAAATTCTATGATTCAGTTTCCAAAAAGAAACACATTGATTCATATTAACTGAGGACCTCTTAACATTTTTGAGGACATCCTCCCATCCCTCCTCAGTTATTACCCCTGCATCCTCCTCCCATTTCTTTTTACATTTAATTTTTTGGGTGATCCCAATACTATTCACAATCTTTCTATACACTATCTCTAACACATTCTTAACCTTTTGTCCCTTAAAGGGGTACTCCGGCGCTAAGACATCTTATCCCCCTATCCAAAGGATAGGGGATAAGATGCCTGACCGCGGGGGTCCCGCTGCTGGAGACCCCCGTGATCTTCCACACCGCACCCCGTTAGAATCAGCCCCCGGAGCGTGCTCGCTCCGGGTCTTATTACTGGCTGTCACGGGGACGGAGCATGGTGACGTCACGGCTCCGCCCCGTGTGATGTCACACTCCGCCCCCTCAATGCAAGCCTATGGAGGGGGTGTGACAGCTGTCACGCCCCCTCCATAGGCTTGCATTGAGGGGGCGGAGCCGTGACGTCACTATGCTCCGTCCCCGTGACCGCTAGTAATAAGACCCCGAGCGGGCGTGGAAGATCACGGTGGTCCTCAGCAGTGGGACCCATGCGATCAGGCATCTTATCCCCTATCCTTCGGATAGGGGATTAGATGTCTTAGTGCCGGAGTACCCCTTTAACCCCCATCAAAAACTCCATTATTTCCTGTGTTTCAATTTTCCACCTACAATTCTCCTTTATCCCTTCACCATGCTTTTTCAACTTGAATATACCCAAATTTATTCTATTCCTCTAAACCAAACTCGTTACAAATGTGTGTCCATTCTTTCAATTTCCCCGCTTCAAATAAATGGTGTACTCTATCAATAACCTTCTCTCTCCCATTTGTGAATTTCGTGATTTTCAAAAATTCTTTCATATGTGTTACCCCATATTGGTGTAAACTCAAAAACTCCCTTTTACCCCCAAATTCTTTTGACTTTTTGCCACCACAAATCCAGTGCTTATATGCTGAACTCTTTTCTAAACTCTTTTCCCCCTAATCTCCCACTCTCTAACACACCCCAAATATCTTTCCCTTTAATTCCTTTCTCTTTAAGAATCTCCATCAAAAATTCGCTTTCTTGTGCAGTGTGTATATATATATATATATATATATATATATATATATATATATATATATCTTTGTTATTACATTATAATAGTAATAATTAAAATTGGGAACACCCAGACCCCCTCTCTCCATTGGCGGGTTTAGATAACAACTATTAAGCCAAACTTTTTTCTCCACCCCATATGAATTCACTTATCTTTCTGTCTATCTCCTCAGAGAATTTATTTATAATCCAAGTTGGGGGCACCCTAAAATAATGCAATACCAAGTGTAGACTGCTCTTAAAGGGGTACTCCGGCACTAAGACATCCAAAGGATAGGGGAGAAGATGCCTGATCACGGGGGTCCCGTCACTGGGGTCCCGCCGCTGGGGACTCCCGTGATCTTCCAGCGGCGGTACCCCCGCGATCAAGCATCTTATCCCCTATCCTTTGGATAGGGGATAAGATGTCTTAGCGCCGGAGTACCCCTTTAAGGTGCCCTGCAAAAAAAAAAAAAAGGTGACTGTAGATGTGGTCTTTGCAATATCATAATGGAGTTTTTATTATATTTCATTTAGTTTTTAGGTAAGTTCCCCATTACAGGGCTGTAGAAGCACATGTAGGGAACTTCTATAGACGGACTACACAGGGCTTGCTCTCACTGCAGCTGGAGGTATGGCTTAGGTTATACAGCAGGCTGCAGCATACAGTGGATGCAGCTTGTCCAGTGGGAGTTCAGGAACAGCTTGTCTAGTGGGTGCACCAGCATTTCTCATGCCTGACATTCAGGGCTCAAGTCCTGCTGGAACGTGTGGGAGCTGAGTTCCTGCACTTTTTTCCACAGCAGGAACACTGTTCCCATTAGCAGGAGTCCTGCAGGACCAGCCCTTGAGTAGAAATTTTGGGTGAGTTCCCACACTTTTTTCCCAGGACTTGACCCCTGCTGACATTGCTGAAGAGGGAGGCTGCTGCAGGGTTATATTATCTAAGAGCTGAGGAACGTGCTCTCGAATCACCCAAAGTGCAAGAAAAAGTGCAAACGTGTTACACAAAAAAAAACGTGCACAAAGGATGTGGTCTATCGCAAGCCCTTCTCCGACAGGAGAGAGGCCCCCCAACAAACCGTCTCCAGACTAAATGGCACCTGCGAGGTGCCAGGTTCGATGTCCCTTTTCACCTAAGCTACTAAGGGACATCAAATGCTCCCGGTATCACCTTTGGCGTTAGCCAAGGTATCTGCCCACAGAGCCGATAACGGTCGGTACCCTGCTGTAGGGTTGTTAAAGGGTAAAGTTGTGCTCAGAGGGAAGTGGGACTGTTCTGTACAGATGAGAATTGCTTTGTGTCAAAGAGACAGATCCCACCCAATATAAAGAGAGAGAGAGAGAGACAGCATGCTAGACCAGCCACACTGGTGTGAGTTATTCACCCAAGCCATCAAGTAAGGAGGAACACCGCCTAATAACATCCTCCGGGGTAACCATCAGCCACTACCCTGTTATACTTTTCTGCAAGTTCTGCGCCTTTATGTATACAAAAGTTGAAACCATCAAGTATCTTCATCAGTAAAGCTGTCAAGTTGTTGACCTAGAACTCGCTGTTTTCTGTACTTTATTCACCATATGGGCTGCCCACATACCACCAGCTGCTGCCAACAGTACAGCCATGTGAGCTTCATTTACGTGTGTCATGTGGATCCAGCAGGAAAACTGCAGCCATTGTGAGATAAAATGACACTAAGTGGATGTGGCCGTACCTTCCGACTACACCGTTCTCTTCTCATGCAGATTATATGTAAATCAACCAGACCTGCTAGTGTCAGTGGGATGAGCTGATGGAGTGTCACGAATCTCTCTCTGATGTCAGGTAAGTAGACATCGGTTCTTAAAGGGGTACTCCGGCCCTGAGACATCTTATCCCCTATCCAAAGGATAATGGATAAGAAGTCTCACCGCGGGGGTCCCGCCGCTGGGGACCCCCGCAATCTTGTATTCGCCACCCACCTGTTTGAGCTGCACGCCGCGGTGCCAGCTCACAAACAGCCGGGTGGCGCCCCTGTGTGCTGTCACCCCCTGCCCCCTCCCATCACGCCCCCTCCCATCATGGCCATCACGCCCCCTCCCATAGACTTGCATAGCAGGGGCGGGGGGTGAGGGCACACGGGGGCGGAGTCGTGACGTCACGATACTCCGGCCCCATGGTCGCCACCCGGCTGTTTGTGAGCTGGCACCGTGGTGTGCAGCTCAAACAGGTGGGTGGCAAATACAAGATTGCGGGGGTCCCGAGGGGCAGGACCCCCGTGGTGAGACATCTTATCCCCTATCCTTTGGATAGAGGATAAGATGTCTCAGGGCCTGAGTACCCCTTTAAGGTAATGGAGGAGTCTGGCAGTGGCTAATTTCCCATTCCCCGTTGAATACACATACAGATGAGGCTAAGCAGAGCGTACAGGTGTATGGTGATCTTAGCAGATTTATTCAGCTGACAGCTATCTAGGGTGTATGGACACCTTTAGAGAGGTGTCAAGAGGCCAAGTGCCTCCATGAAGCTTAAAGGGAAACTGTCCTGCAATTGCTTATTATTCTGGCTCCTTACCAACACACTACTGAAGTGTCATTCTGCTGCTGGAGTCTGTATAAAGCCATTGATAGAATTCGAAGCCTAGGGACCCCTTGGAAAAGGAGAGAACCCTTCACACCATCATATCACCTTGGTGACAACCTGCTGGAAACAATGATGATCAGGCATGTAATGTATGTGGTGTCCCGGTACTGGACTTAGTCCCGTGCCTTTGTTGTAAGTCCCCACAGTCAGAGTTCCTCCATGACGGTAGAGCTTTCCTGATGGGTTAACCCCTAGTCGCCTCATAGTGCTATTTTAAAGTGTATATATTTAATCTATTTTATTATAATGTAACTTATGTACAGGACCTTTGGTCACGTGATTTATGGAGAATTGTGTTATGCCAAGGTTCAAGGACCTTTAGGTCATGTGATTGGGTCGTGTGACTAGGTCATGTGATGTAACCATAATGCCTTGGTTTAGGACCGACAGGTTTGGCGACCAATAAGCTTTGATCCTGCCCCTTCTGTATATAAGGACGCTGTATCCAATAATCTCTCTCTCTCTCTTCGTTCCTGGTTGCAAAACAAGCAACATCTCATTCCCTTGGGATCTCAGAGAAAGTAGATCTGTGATCACAGCTACAAGACAAGCTAGGCCTGAAGCCTTCCACTTCAGCGCATTCTAAATCGTGAGTTCATCCGACTCAAATCTCACCAATTCTACGTGACTACTGAACCTAACCATACCCCTAAATTCAGTGGAACAGCGTACAGTAAAAATCAAAGCTTAGTTTACCTCAAAGTCCCAGCCAACCTGTGAGGAGCCTAAGTCCCGGTCCTCTTGCAAAAGACTGTTTGTTATCATCATCTGCACAAAATCTGCAGTAAAGTTATTTCCAGTTTATTACTACTACAGTGATCCCTCAACTTACAATGGTTTCAGCATACAATGGTCTTTTCTGGACCATCGTAAGTTGAAACCAGACTCAACATACAATGTACAGACAGTCCAGATCTGTGATACCTGTCAATGGCTGGAAGAATCGGCCAATCAGAATGGGCATTCACTGGTAAAACCCCATGTGTTACTGAAGCGTATGCACTGACTGGTGTCTGGTAGCGCCCCCTACAGTACAGGGAGGTATTACATGTTCTGTACACTTTACCTGTACCAGGGTTAGCTGCTCCTTTGGACACCAGGTGAGGGCGACTCCATTACTTTTTAGGACACTGTGTACTGTACAGGACCCTGAAGAAGCTCCTGTCCTCTACATAGACCAGTGTTTCCCAAGCAGGGTGGCCTCAGTTGTTGCAAAACTACAACTCCCAGCATGCCCGGACAGCCAACGGCTGTCCGGGCATGCTGGGAGTTGTAGTTTTGCAACAGCTGGAGGCTCCCTGCTTGGGAAACACTGACATAGACAGTGATTACAGCTCCCAGCAGATCTTTCTTACATTTACATGGAAGGATTTGCTTTATCTATATTAGTTATCTACTTATTCTTCTTTAATCCTCACTTTTTCCTATTTTTGGATGACATTTTGGTGCCTTTAGAACCAATTACCAGGTTTCCATAGAGTTCTGGTCTCAACACACAATGGTTTCAACATACGATGGTCATCCTGGAACCGATTAATATTGTAACTTGAGGGACCACTGTACTGCTGTTATTCCTCCCTATCGTTCTTGGGACGGGTGGCGGTAGGACATTTATATATCTAGAGGAAGCCCGCACCCTGGCATCACGACGATCAAGGGTTAATGCTACACCCTGCAACACTACTCTGCAACACCCCTGTTCACCCTACATCCCCCCAAGCTCACCACATGTACATGTATGCATCTGAGATATTGTCCTTTGTGGGTGCAACATGACTGTGTATATCACAGACACGCATGTGGTGGAGGAGAACTCCTGAAGAAGATCTGTTGGATGGAAATAAAAGTAACTTAGAGCCAAAATATATCGACTTCCATGCAGCCTGTAAGGCATTCGGCTTGCATAGTCTCTGGTGTTTTCCTGTGGTGTCACTTCAGAGACACCGATCATACGGATAAAGAGTTGTGATGATCTGGATTTTAGCGTTTGTGGGCGATTAGCTCCCCAGAGCCAGGAAAATAATTACAAAAACAGCAGTCAGAGACAGTGACATGAAAGTGAGGTTTAAACAAGACTTTTCCATACTTTTTTGCAGCATAACAAAAACAAACAACTAATGGGGTCCGTCTGGCATTCAGCAATTTATCGGAGTTGAGAAGAGCAAAAGAATAGAACATACACTAGTTTTTTCTCTGCTGAACTCCTGTCCTTCCGATGGACTGACTGACGGAACTCCCTTTAGCAGAGGACACTGGCAGTGTGAATGAACCCTTACCAGGGGGTCTCAAACTCCTGGCCCGTGGGCCATTTGCGGCCTGCAGAACAAAAGTTTGCGGCCTGCACCAGGGATCTGGAATTTGTATCCCCCGACGCCCGGGACATGCAGTTCCGGGCACCGAGAAGGTGATTTCTTCAGGCATTTAGCCCAGCTTTGGGCAAGCAGGGCTAAAAGCTGGAAGACTTCACACACTTCGGCAAACACTGCGGCATGGGACCCGGTGCACAGTCTTGCCCCGTCACTAAACTGCTACTTACATCTTACTGCGGGGACTTCCTGGCGGAGGTGCACGCGGTGAGTGACGTCATCACAAGCGCCGTGCAGGGACGCCAACGACCTGCGGAGCGCGTGCGATTATTTCATTTATAGCATGCACCTCCGCCAGGAAGTCTCCGCAGGCAGACGTAAGTAGTGCAGTTCAGGTGGGAAATCTGTACTACGGCTACCTAATGTGGGGAATCTGTGCTAAGGCTACCTTATGTGGGGAAACTGCTGCGCTACCTAATGTGGGGAAACTTTGTTAAGGCTACCTAATGTGGGGAAACTGCTACCTTCCTAATGTGGGGAAACTGTGCTAAGGCTACCTAATGTGGGGAATCTGTGCTGCGCTACCTAATGTGGGGAATCTGTGCTACGCCTACCTAATGTGGGGAAACTGTACTACGGCTACCTAATGTGGGGAAACTGTGCTGTGCTACCTAAAGTGGGTAAACTGTGCTACGGCTACCTAATGTGGGGAAACTACTGTCTACCTAATGTGGGGAAACTGTGCTACGCTACCTAATGTGGGGAAACTGTGCTATGGCTACCTAATGTGGGGAAACTGTGCTGCGCTACCTAACGTGGGGAAACTGTGCTACGGCTACCTAATGTGGGGAAACTGTGCTGTGCTACCTAAAGTGGGTAAACTGTGCTACGGCTACCTAATGTGGGGAAACTACTGTCTACCTAATGTGGGGAAACTGTGCTATGGCTACCTAATGTGGGGAAACTGCTGCGCTACCTAACGTGGGAAAACTGTGCTACGGCTACCTAATGTGGTGAAACTGTGCTGTGCTACCTAAAGTGGGTAAACTGTGCTACGGCTACCTAATGCGGGGAAACTACTGTCTACCTAATGTGGGGAAACTGTGCTACGCTACCTAATGTGGGGAAACTGTGCTACGCTACCTAATGTGGGGAAACTGTGCTGCGCTACCTAACGTGGGGAAACTATGCTACGGCTACCTAATGTGAGGAATCTATGCTGAGGCTGCCTAATGTGGGGAATCTGCTGTTGCTGGTGGATGATGGGGGTGCTACTGCTGGTGGGGGGTGTTGCTGGTGGATGATGTGGGGCACATGATGGGGACATTATATGTGAGGCGCGCATGATGAGGCATTATATGTGAGGGGCGCATGCGGCCCAGCCTCACCCAGCCGCTACCTTCAGTGGCCCCCAGATAATTTGAGTTTGAGACCCCTGCCTTAAACCTTGTTTTAAAGCCCATTAACGAGCTGTCTTCATCACCTGTGCTGATTTGGGCCACACTAAAAACCTGGACTGTCCAGAAAGGGAATGACAGGCCCCACTACCAAAACATTCTTTTTATTCCTTAAAAATCCAGGCCCATAAACAGACTTTACCAAAGTCCCTTAGCAGCTATGTCCATGGTGTTCCTAGATTTCCCATGTATTACTTAGATTTCTCTGGATAAGATATGTTATTTCTAAAAACTGGTATCCACATACAACAGGCACCTTGGGTAAATATAGCAATTCCTGAGCACCATTGCTGTCACTGTCTTAAACATTAAAGATATCATAACATACACTGGATGTGCAACAGATTGTTAATGGGGTAACTCAGCAATTTTATAACCCCCTATATACCTGGGCTGCCACAATAGAAATAATAAACTTGAACTTACTTTCTGTCACTCCCCTAGTGTTGTTGGAAACGCTCTCTGTCCTTCTGCGCAGGTGTTCTTCCTGCTTTTGGGGCCAGACTCGCCATATTGCGCTCGGCTAATCAACAGCCCCAACAGTATCGAGCTTTGGATGGTGATAGGTTGAGCGGCAGCCTGATGTATTGGGTCTGGGCAGCAGGAAGAAAGCAAGGCCCGGGCTCAATGTATCACACTGCCACTCAGTCTATCACTATCCAAGGCGCGACACTATAGCCAAGCGCAACATGACGTGTCGGGCCCCAAAAGCAGGAAGAATACCAGAACAGGATGCCAGGAGAGCTATTCTGGTTGCATTGGGGGAGCAGCAGATGATAAGCTAAGATTTATTAATTCACCGGGTATATAGGGTATATAGAGGCAATAACATTTTTTTTTTACAAGAGTACCCCTTTAACATTCTTGTAGGAATGTGTAGTGTCAGTACTAGGCTGTGAGGAATCTGAATGAAGAATAACATTTTATATTAGAAGTAATACATTTGATTGAGTAAATGTCGCAAACAGAAATATGTGATTTTTTTGGGTCCATTAATAAACCCAGATTCATACCAGTAAAATATAGTGACTTTATACAAAGATGTGCATGTCTACCTGGCCTAACCCTTTGGGTCCACAGGCTCTAATGTTACGAATGATAACATGATGATGGAGTATCCTCGTGTTATGCAGCAGATGATCATTGGATGGCGCTTTATTACCAATGACACCATCAGGAATGCCCCTCTCCATTGATCCTATCGGCCGCCTGCAGATTAATGACACTTTCACACTTCTACACATCACCTGCCTGCTATATTCTTTCCTTGCCGGGTGGATTCCTGCGCAGACACAGATGGAGCAGCTTGTGTAACAGCAAATGATGTCACGTGACTCCTGTGAGCGGCAAGAAGGTGATAAAGCGCTCACAATGCGGAGTATTCTCTGCTTCATTCACACCCCTGTTAAATGCATCATACAAGTCTATTACATGCATCATCACCCTCCATACATCACCCTGATAAGGGCCCCGCACATAGAATATTATCAGCTTTAAAAGAAAACAAGCCTCCGAATACATCTATTAAATGATGTGGAAAATGAAGGATAATTGGACATGGTGCGTTTGTCACTAGAAAAAATTATTTCATTTGTAGATAACTTCAGATTACTTTTTTTTTTTGTACCTCTTTTATATTGTGTTGAGAATAGATCTTAGTCGCTGGCTAAACTCCATGGATTGCTGCAGCACCCCCTGCTGTACATACGAAGTAGAGTAGAGGAACTATACAATATGAAAGAATGTTTACATAACATCCAGGTGCTATATATATATATATATATATATATATATATATATATATTATACTAGTTGAGTACCCGGCGTTGCCTGGTTTTTCCTTTCTAATCCTTGTGGTGGAGGAAAATCCTGTCTCGACCTCCTATCCTGACCTCCTATCCCGTCCTCCTATCCTGTCCTCATATCCCGACCTGTAATATGTGTATCAGGTATTGAAATATCTCCAGCCGTACGGAAGTTATGTGGGAAAATACATTTCCCATTGATTTGCATGGGACTTTAAACAAAAACCCTGACCCTCACAAATGGTGGTAGTTAAGGGTTAAATTAACTATCCTATATTTTAAGTGGACATATAAGTAACATGTGACCAAGTATTATCGAAATATCTCCAGCCGTTTGGAAGTTATGCAGTAACGTATATTTCCCATAGACTTGTATTGGACTTTAAACAAAAACCCCGACCCTGGCAAATGGGGGTGGGTAAGGGTTAAATTACCTATCCTATGTTTGTTGTTGACATATAAGTAACATGTGTGCCAAGTTTCATGTTAATATCTTTAGCTGTTTGGACGTGATGCTGGAACATACACACGTTGAGATATATATAAATATATATATATATATATATATATATATATATATATATATATATATATATATTTGCTTCTTTACAGTCAATAAGTTGGGGAAAACATCATGACACCCCAAATAAGTATGTGATGACACCTTCTACATTACCAAAACTGAGCAATAGAATGGATGGCAACTCACTGTGATCCACGATAACTTTATTCAACGAGGATGAGTGCGAATGACAAACAGGCACAGAATGCAGAGCGACGTTTCGCGTAACACGCTTCTTCCGGCTCACTGCAGTGAGCCGGAAGAAGCGTGTAACGCGAAACGTCGCTTTGCATTCTGTGCCTGTTTGTCATTCGCACCCATCCTCGTTGAATAAAGTTATCGTGGACCACAGTGAGTTGCCGTCCATTCTATTCCTCACATTTGATACAGCGAAAGTAGAACTCCAAAGTATGGGCGGGATCCACGGGTGCTCGACAGCCAGGTAGTAGAACATAATGCCTGATGAAGCAGCTGTGCTGTGAAACGCGTTGCATTATGGGTGATTAAAGGACATCTGCAGCGTGATTAACACTATCCACAGGATAGGGGATAAGTGTTTGATCGCGGGGGGTCCGACTGCTGGGACCCCCTGTGATCTCCTGTACGGGGCCGCGGCTGTCCCGTGCAGGGGGCGTGCCAGCCGCAGCATGACGTTGCAGCCGGCACGCCTCCTCCATACATCTCTATGGGAGAGGCAGCGTTCATGCCTCCCCGTCTTCCCCATAGAACTGTATGGGGACGGGGAGGAGACGGGGCGTCACCGTCAACCTCTAGGTCAACGCTACGTCACCATGAGCGCTAATGGCGGCGCCCCATTAGGGAGATCGAGAGGGGTCCCAGCGGTCGGACCCCCCCGCGATCAAACACTTGTCCCCAACTTGTAGATAGGGGATAAGTGTATATTGCGCTGCAGTTGTCCTTTAAACGTCTTAGTTATACTACCTGGCTGTCGAGCGCCCGTGTATCCAGTCCACACTTTGGAGTTCTACTTTCGCTGTATCAGACAAGACGTGGAGTGGCTGCTGACACCTCATTTCTATCCTTCACCTTGATCCATTGTTGCACTTGGTGGAGTGTAACCTAGTGCGGTAAGCGCGATATCCACCTGAATTGTCTTCTCTGCAACAACGGTATCGCACTACGGAGCGCTGTCTGTCTTTTATTTCTAATTCCTCACGTTTGGATCTGTTTACTCTCGCCATGGGACTGAGAACCGCTGTCACACACTACAGAGGAGCAGCGGTAGCAGTGCATCGCTGGGGGATATTGTGTACCAGTGAAGGATCTTAAGGAGGTAGTGCCAGCTTCATCCTCTTTGTACAACCTTCTACATTACCCCTTGTTAGACCCCCCATCCAGTAACATGTTGGACCTCCCTTAGCCTTTAGAACCCATCAGTCATACCATAGCATGCCATAGGATCCACTGAGTAATGAAATAGTTCTGCAGGAAAATCAGCCCATGTGAACAGGATTGCTTTTCTCAGTTCTCAGCTACCATTAGATGGAGGTCCTGACATGGTCTGAATAGCCTTTTCTATCTCCAGAAAGATGTCTATAGGTTTAAAAGGGGTATTCCAGCCTTAAAACCCTACCCCCTATCCGTAGGATACCTTCCACTATCTCCAGAACTTAACTCTCCACTGTGGATAGAGGATATGTTTTTAGGTGGCTGAAATATGTCCACTTTTTCCACAGATATCTGAATCCATCTGACCAGGCCATGATTTACCATAAAGATCCAGATTCATCTGACCAGGCCATGTTTCTCCTCAGAGATCTGGATCCATCTAACCAGGTGACCTTTTTCCACAGAGATCCGGATTCAACTGACCAGGCCATGCTTTACCATACAGATCCAGATTCATCTGACCAGGTGATTTTTTTTTTCCTACAGACATCTGGATCCATCCAACCAAGTGGTGTTTCTCAGAGATTTGGATCCATCTGACCAGGCCATGTTTCTCCACCGCTCAGTGATACAATTTTTGTCTTTTTTCTACTGTTTTTGTTAAACATGATGGCTCTGCAGCAGGTCATCTGCTATGTTATAGCTCATCCGTGTTAAGGATTGGAGAGTCTGTGGGTCTGGAAATGTTTGGCCACAAGTTGTTTCTATTCACAGGATTCCCTTTCTCTGGATGTATTCCCTTGATGGCACTTTTCTTTGTATTCTCTCCACACTGCTACATGAGGAAACCCCAAAGCTTGGCAGTGAATTCCTGGTCTCGGCTAGTCCAGCCCCGATGACCAGGCCTCACACCAAGTCGCTGAGATCAGTGGATTTTCCCATCCACACTAAAACTGATTCACAGAAAACTGATCACTGGATTTTCTGCTTCACTTCGAGGTCACAGTTCTGTTCATCATACACGGCAATCATAAAGGGCCCATGTAGTGCAGATTGAACAAAAACTAAACAATCCCCCCCCCCACCCCGAAATGATCAGCATTTGGTTCTTATTACATCTGCATCATTGTTTCAGTCAATAATGGAAGACACGGTGAAGGATCTTTGAAGTTAGTTAAGTGACCATTCAGGTTAAGACCAGAATGAGTATCTGGATCGGTGTTTGCCAAAACAGGGTGCATCCTTCTGTTGCAAAACTACAACTCTCACCATGCCCGGACAGCCTTTGGCTGTCCGGGCATGCAGGGAGTTGTAGTTTTGCTACAGCCGGGGGCACCCTGGTTGGGAATCCCTAATCTGGATGGTTGTCGAGTCAGGATCAGTAGTATGTCCAAAACACGGAGGACGTACAGATCGTTAATAGTTTCTCTTTATAGATTGAATTCCTAGTTGTGGCTACAAATAATGTTGTGGAGAACTGACCAATATTCTGTCATGTGAAGGTCAAGGTTGGCATTGTAGAGATACACTGGGTGGCTGGACAGCAGTTTCTACAGTGCAGGAGATAGTTACATCTCGTGGAGGGTTCTGTGAATGAGGATGATGGACGGCCAGGACCCTGAAGCCTGGTGGTGTGTGACATCATTCCTGGGAATATCATGAGAGTGATGCATATATATGCTGCAGGGAAACAGCCTGGGCCACGTGTGACATAATCACTGGGAATATCCCGAGAGTCAAATACATGCTGCAGGATAACAGGCGGGGGATGAGATTTATAGGACCTGTAACCTCCTCGCAGGATCTGGTTTACAAGCAAATGGTTCCCTGGGGTCTGCTGAAAATTCTCACTGCCTGGGCATGGTTGCCCAGGAGGTCTGGATTGTCTTATTTAAAGGGATCGGTCCTGATTCTGCAACTTCTTTGTGGGGTTTCCAGGTTTGTGGGATTTCAGGTTCAGGTGCATTGTGCCCAGACAGAAAAGACTTGGAATCTGAAGTTATAGACACTAGCCCAAGATAAAGGAGAAAATATTTTCCTTATGTGCCCAAGGTTGAGAAGAAATACACTGGGCCCCTACATGCCTTTGACTCCTGAACTAAAGCACTTTCCAGGTTTAGCAGACATGACTAGTGTGTGGCATCCATCAACTATTGACTATATAGTGTGATATGCTCTGTGGGTAGACCAACTGACCTGTATATAGGTGAGTGTGCAGAGAGGGGGAGGAGGGAAGCTGTGACCATTGCCTACTAACTTCTATGGGAGATTGTTGTGGGCATGCTTTGTGCAGAGGTCAGTGTGCAGGGAAATGGAGGTGATGAACTGTGATCATTACCTACTGACTTTTATGGGAGATTGTTGTGGGCATGCTCTGTGTAGAGGTCAGTATGCAGGGAGAGGGAGGCGGGGAGCTGTGACCTACTGACCTCTATAGGAAAGAGTTGTTGGCATGTCCTATGCAGAGGTCAGTGTGCAGGGAGAGAGAGATGAGGGAGAATTTTAGCTGTACCCATCAACCAGCACCCAGACCCGCAAAATTTTGGGGTTTCAGAACTGGGGCAAGCAGGTAAGCAAAGCACCTGATGTTGGAGTTCTGCTTTTTTTTTTTTTTTTAAATCAACTGGTGCCAGAAAGTTAAAACAGATTTGTAAATGACTTCTATTAAAAAATCTTAATCCTTCCTGTACTTATTAGGTGCTGAATACTACAGTGGAAATGATTTTCCGTTTGAAACACAGAGCTGTCTGCTGACATCATGAGCACAGTGCTCTCTGCTGACATCTCTGTCCATTTTAGGAACTGTCCAGAGTAGGAGAAAATCCCCATAGAAAACATATGCTGGTAAAGACAGTTCCTAAAATGGACAGAGATGTCAGCAGAGAGCACTGTGCTCGTGATGTCAGCAGAGAGCTCTGTGTTCCAAAAAGAAAATTATTTCCTCTGTAGTATTCAGCAGCTAATAAGTACAGGAAGGATTAAGATTTTTTTAATAGAAGTAATTTACAAATCTGTTTAACTTTCTGGCACCAGTTGATTTAAAAAAAAAAAAGTTTTTCACCGGAGTACCCCTTTAACATAAAAACTGCATTATAAGATAATTTTCTTAAGACTCGTTATTTGTAAATAAAACTATCCATGATATCCATCTCATGAATGCTTGTATATCCTAAGTTAGTTTCCTTAAGATTTCAGTCTGTACAAGAGAAGTGAGCTGGAATATAAGATATGATGGTACAGCAGAATAGTGAGTGCAGCTTTGGAGGTGTTTGGAGTGTAGGACATGGTGTAATTCTATACTGTGAGTAAAGCAAAGGATTTATGTTTGGGACATTGCCTATCATTTGGTTGATTATTGTAATAGCTGTTGTCATTTCTCTAGGTCTGTGGTTAACCCTTTGTTAGTCTTTGTGATGCTTTATTTCATCTTAATCCCATCTCAGGTCACCGGTAGTAGAGGTTGTGGAGTGATGTGATACTTTTTGGGTTTATTCATACAGCGGAATTTCCGCAAGCAGAATTTCAGAAGGTTGAATGGAAGTGCGGAATCCCATAGAAGTCTATGGGCTTTAATTTGAGGTGCAATTCCGCAAGCAGAAATTCCACCTTGAGAATAGACTGTTAGATGGTGAAGGTTCATAGGTGGAATATATGGCTCTCCCCTGACCAGAGATCTTATATGACATGCACTGTTCTAGGGCCAGGGGCTTCTTCCTGTGTTTCCCTCACATAATATTGGGCCTCATCCAGCACACGGAGCGATGTTCACTCGGCGGCAGAGGATCTGTGGTTATTTGCGCTGTCATATTTGTGTCTTTTCTCAGCAATCTGATTGCGGTAACATTGTTCTGCTCTCAGGAGCTGGAGGTAAGTGGAAGAAAATGGTATTTTGTAATATCCATCCATTTTAATCTGCAGACTGATAGAGGGAATTGGATATTTTCCTAATCCACTTGTGGGAGCCGTTTTGTGCTGGATGGAAATGGAGACCGGTTACTGTAGAGTCATTCATTCTAGAAGAGAGTTTTTCCTGGTTGCAAAAAGAGTCTCAGCGTCTTTTAATACAAGAGGATTCCTTCCGAGTACATTCAACTAGTGAGGGATGTGTTTTATTGTAGTCTTAAAGGGGTGAACGCACTGAGATCATGACATCCGGCCCTATGACAATACTCATAGTCTGACAGAGCAGGGGGATGGGCAGCCATGGTGACCGCTATCCCTCTGTGCTTGTACATAGACTTAGCTAGTGGCTTGTGACCCATCGCTGTGTGGCTTGAGATCCCTGTTATATGGGTTTTGACCCCCACCTAACTTGTGACAGTGCTGACTGTGACCCCCTCACCACCACCACTGGGTAGCTCACTACCTGCACACTGTTTGACTTTAGAGCCCTGCTGTTTGGCTTGTGATCCCCAAACTGTTTGGCTTGCAACCCCTCTACTATGACCCCAAAGTAATGACCCCTTTACTGTGTTGCTAGTGATGCTCCCAGACCAGGCCTGTAAACCCCCCCCCCCCCCCCCCCCACCACCACCACCACCACCACCAAAATGACTCTCTTATGGTCTTTGGGAGTTAATGCATATACATAGAGCTTCCTAGATACATATGCCAAATCTAAACTAAAATATCATGTGTACATACAAATAGATGTATATTGCATACTTAAAGGGGTATTCAAGCAAAAAAAATATTTGTTTATATCAACTGGCTCCAGAATGTTAAACAGATTTGTAAATTACTTCTATTAAAATATCTTAATCCTTGCAACAATTAACAGCTGCTGAAGTTGAGTTGTTGTTTTCTGTCTGGCAACAGTGCTCTCTGCTGACATCTCTGCTTGTCTCGGGAACTGCACAGAGCAGAGTAGGTTTGCTATGGGGATTTGCTTCTACTCTGGACAGTTCCCGAGACAGGTGTCATCAGAGAGCACTTAGACAGAAAAGAACAACTCAACTTCAGCAGCTCATGAGTACTGAAAGGATTACGATTTTTTAATAGAAGTAATTTACAAATCTGTTTAACTTTCTAGAGCCAATTGATATATATACGTTTTTTCCTGGATAACCCCTTTAAAGCGTACCTGTCATATCACAGAAAAACATGTTACTTACCAGGTCATGCAGATGCTTTACATGTCTTCATGTGTTTAGCTTCTGTATTTGGCTCACAAATCCCTCTGTTTTGCTGCTCAATTATTCTTGGGAAGTGTCAAAGGCAAGAACTGAGCCCGCCCTCACTCATCATGCATTTACTTCCTCCCTGAGTCTGCTGTGCTCGGTCTCTTCATCCAATCACTGCAGGCTGCTTTGTAACCCCCTCCTCTCTGTTTTCAGAAAGGCCTTTAATAGACAGGACAGGAGTGAGCACAGAGAAATGCTAGTCCCACCCTCACTTCCTGGACTTTGTCCCTGCCTGTGCTTTTTCGGGGACAAAAATGATGCTGCAGCCGGACAGGATTATGTTCTGGATGGTATGGGGACCCCTAGTGGTCCTTTTTTTTTTATTTATTTATTTTTATTTAAAGCCATGATTTCTATAAAACGGAGATAGAAAGTTTCTTATGAAAGTATATTAGAATTATTAATGTTTTGTCAAGATGTACAACATATAAAAAGTTTTTGATTCTGACAGCGCACATTAAAAAAATAAAATAAATAATAATAATAATTATTATTTTTTTATCAGAGCAGTTTAAGGTGTCATTTTGTCATTTCAAAAGTCTTTGATAGACAGACTTGTCTAAAGTTTGGATCTGTCATGGTCTCAATGCCGAGGCCCCCATCGATTAGGAGAACGAGCGGGGAGAAGTGTTCAGTAGCTCTAGATCCTACAGCTTCAAAGTCTATGGGGCTCCAGGACGTAGATCGCGATGAGCTGCTGCGCACTTCTCCCTACTCGTTCTTCTGATCGGTGGCGGTTTCAGCACTGAGATCCGGACCGATCAAAACTAAAAAATTCTTGAGATGACAGGAAAAAAAAAAAAGAGAGAGAAACTGAGCTCTGATTGATTGTTACAGACAACAAAGAATTTTTTTTTCTTTTTAGACATTTTTGATAAATTCCCCAAAGTGTCTTCATGAATCTTGAATCTTTATGACATTTATTGATGTGTGTCCTGGTTTCCTACAGACGTAGTCAGGAGACGTGTATCCTTACCAGTCTGTCCCCCAGCTGTTGCAAAACTACAACTCCCAGCATGCCCGGACAGCCTTTGGCTGTCCGGGCATGCTGGGAGTTGTAGTTTTGCAACAGCTGGAGGCACACTGGTATGGAAACTAGGGATCGACCGATTATCGTTTGGCCGATATTATCGGCCGTTAATCACAATTTTGGGCATTATCGGTATCGACAATTACCTTGCCAATAATCCGATAATGCCGCACCGGCCCACCGCCCTGACCCCATTGCCTCACCCATCCCCGGTTTTATAATTACCTGTTCCCGGGGTCCACGCTACTTCTGGCTCCTGCTGCGTCCTGTGTTACGCTGTGCGCAGTGACGAGTGACATGACGCGACGTCACCGTCAGTGCGCACAGTGACAGCTCAGGAGGACGCCACCGGAGCCAGAAGTAGCGTGGACCCCGGGCCCCGGGAACAGGTAATTATAAAACCGGGGATGGGGGAGGCAATGGGGCCGGGGCAGTGCAGTGTGGGGTGCGACGTGGCGCGGTGGGGCGGTCGCGGTGGCAGTGATAGGTCTCAGGACCCCCAGACAGGCAGGGGGAGAGAAGCGGGTGGCGGCGGCGGTCTATGGCACCGCAAAAGCCGCAGCAGTTCATTGATTTAAAGCGCCCGCTTTAAATCAGTGATCTGCAGCGGTGTCGCGGGGGGATAAATAGCCGATAACTTATACCGGAATATCGGTATAAGTTATCGGCTATCGGCCCTTACCTCCATAGATTATCGGTATCGGCCTTAAAAAAACTATATCGGTCGATCCCTAATGGAAACACTGCTGTAGAGCCTTGCACCTGCATCCTAGTAGAATTTACTGGAACCAAATTAAATAAAAAAACGAAATAAATATCCATTTGGATCCTGATGCCATTCTCTTCTATTGTAAAACCTGAATGCAATTTATTTATAGCATCGAAGGAAAACATAGCAGGCTGCACTTTTCTGTCCTGTTATAGAACAGTATTCAGACTATATTGTTTGTTTATTTTTTAAATAGTGCTTAATTTTGACAAATTCCACATACGGTATACAGGCCCTTGGCTGCGTGTTGTAGCTGTAAAAAAAAAAGTTTCATTTGTCTCAAATGTTTGGTAAAACTGTGGTTTAAACAATAGCTTCGCAACATCACTGCGAATACAACATTCAGTACAGCATTCCGTTCACACAGCGTAAATCTTGGCCGGACATTCCACCCGCGGCAAGCGCTAACTCATCAGTCGCCGCTAATAGCGCTCGGAAATGCACCATCACCATAGCTGGCAATGCGTTTTTAATTAGATTCCGCATTCCGCATTGATAAGTTCATTCAGGATCCCATTTGAAGAGTACCTCTCAAGATCTTGTTACATGTTATAATCCTCCCAGGTCACTGCCCCCATCATGATAAACCACCCCCTGCCTTTATTTTTTATTATTTGTTAGTTTTCTACCTTGATATTACTCTGTGAATCTGACTGAGCAGAAAATACAGACTGGGAAGGGGCGTTCCCCAGCAGGCGTGACATCATCTGAAGCCATACAGGGGAGAACTTCCTCCCTCACTCTGCTACACACAGCCCAGAGCAGTTCAGTGTGAGATGAGCTATGATTGGATAAGGTTGCACACACACCCCTCAGGACTCCAGACTGCATTTCCTGATTTTGGACTTCTGCCAGGCCAACAGGAGGCCAAAGTCTGTGTAAAATATGGGGGAAATGTGCTTTGGACAAGTAGTGCGGCGTACTGCAGATGCCGCCATATTCACGTCTACTCCTTACAGGAGAGCTTAATCATTTCTTGGAGGGACTGTGCTGGTGTTTTTTAATACACTTCTTCTGGACCTTTTAATAAGTTCATAAATGAAAGTGACGTTGTAACATGCATATACGTATTTAGGGGGGATATTTTGTTTAGGGGTTTATACCCTGTCACTTAGGTGACTGGGGTTTGGTGTTTATCCCTGAACAAGTAGGGAGACACCTACTGGCAACTTTTTTAAAAACAAATAAAACATAGAAAACATTTTTTTTTTAACACAAAGTATATTAGAAATATTGTTTATTTACCATAAGGAGTGCAATAGCAAAAATTAGTTTTAATGAGAGTGACCATTTAAATCTTTGCTAAAGTCAGGATGTATTGCCTTGTCAGAAGATGTAATCGCACAGAGCACGGTCACATGTCCGCCACTTTCTACACTGTTTCTATCATTTTGCCCGGGATAGGACTAGGTACTTCCCTCCAGCAGAGTATTGTGTTTCTGACCTTGCTCAGAGGAGTGGTGCTCAGCAATCACTGTAACTTCGCTCATCTCTACTCAGCAGCTTCTGTAACCTCAAACGGAGTTTGCAACATGGTGTAGCTACTATCAAGTGCACCTTTACAATTAGGTCACCATTTCCTAGTCCTATCCAAGTCCACTCCACTTATCAATGTCCTGCTGTAAGGATACATATTGTCAAAGAAAACCTATGGAAGTAGGGGGGGTCGCAGTGATGGGAAAAGTGCTCGTGGATTTCATCGCTAGATCCACTGGGCAACGTTTCGTCTAAGGTCCTGATTTAGTGCCGCTCCAAACAATCGAACGACCCCTCCTGCATGTGCCAGCAGGAACGCATCACAGCATCGTCCATAGCTAAGTGTAAAGAAAGAAGGGAGCAGCTAAGTTTGACTAAAGGCAGGGCTCAAGTCCTGCAGGAACTCATGGGA
The DNA here is from genome assembly GCF_029499605.1 of Hyla sarda. Classification (NCBI taxonomy): domain Eukaryota; kingdom Metazoa; phylum Chordata; class Amphibia; order Anura; family Hylidae; genus Hyla; species Hyla sarda. The sequence continues at coordinate 109,253,998 of NC_079198.1, read as the reverse complement.
ACGGAGTTTCTGCACTTTAACCACAGCAGGAACGCAGTTCCCATTAGCAGGAGTCCTGCAAGGACCAGCCCTTAAAGGGTTACTCCACCCCTAGACATATTCTCCCCTATCCAAAGGATAGGGGATAAGATGTCTGATCGTGGGGCTCCCGCTGCTGGGGACCCCGCAATCTCGGCTGCGGCACCCCAGACATCCAGTGCATGGAGCGAACTTCGCCTGGTGATGCAGGGCAGAGGCTCGTGATGTCACAGTAATGCCCCCTCAATGCAAGTCTATGGGAGGGGGCGTAACAGCCGTCACACCCCCTCCCATAGACTTGCATTGAGGGGCTGTGACCGTGACTTCATGAGCCTCTGGTGCTTCACTCAATGCTCTAAACGAACGCCGGGAGCAGCAGGGAGAACGTGGGGGGTCCCCAGCGGCGGGACCCCCGGGATCAGACATCTTATCCCCTATCCCAGGACTTGACCCCTTACTAAAGGGATGTGTGTGAATTGGGGTTTACATGGGACTGTTTGCCACTCTGTTGACATGACCACTATTGACACCTGTGTAGTACTACAAGTCCCAGCCAGTCAAGTGTCATTCAACAACACCACAATATTAACCAGAACTTGACCAGTAGTGCAGTGTTTCCCAACCAGGTTACCTCTAGCGGTTGCAAAACTACAACTCCCAGCATGCCCGGACAGCCAAAGGCTGTCCGGGCATGCTGGGAGTTGTAGTTTTGCAACAGTTGGAGGCACTCTGATTGAGAAACACGTAGTGAATAAATGGAGTTTTTCCTATTTTTTTGTACTTTGTGTTTTCAGCGGCATAAGCATGTGTTATCGCTGCTGCGCCGGTTTCTGCGCGGGATGGCTGCGGCTGTATCTGTACCGAGCTTCTGATTAGTACACAGATCTGATACGTCCTCTCGCCTTTTATTTATCCCGGTAAATGAGTAAATTGTCCCCAGAAAGGCGCCATTGATGTCTGCAGGGGGGCCCTTTGTATCTCTGACCACGTAACTTTCAGCCTCCTTATCAGACACGTTCTTCCCCAACCCCTCGCAGCAAAAATGTCTGCAACTTTCTTTTTCATGTGCAGAAAGTGAAAATCCCTTTGCAGATGATGAAAGCCGAGGGCAGAAAATCTTCTGAATTTCTTTCCCAAATCCAGACTTCGCCTCTCGCTGGAGGTTTACAGATTTAAAAGCTTCAAAATTCCCAAGGTTGTTAGTGTCTATTGATATTGTAAAGTGATTGAGCTGTGACACCTTAATTATATTATATAGGATAGCGCAATGCAGCGCGCTCCCTATAGTATTAGACTATTTCATAAACATTCCATTATACATCTCTACTGTATAAAATATTCAGAGTGCAGGGTGTGATCCTATAGGGGGGTGACTGTCACATCACACCGTGGAGTCTTTACTGTAAGAGCAGTCACAGTATAGAGCTCTCTAATGTGAGAGCAGTCACGCCATGGAGTCTTTACTGTAAGAGCTGTCACACTATAGAGTCTATACTGTAAGAGAAGTCACACTATAGAGTCTATACTGTAAGAGCAGTCACAGTATGGAGCTCTCTAATGTAAGAGCAGTCACGCCATGGAGTCTATACTGTAAGAGCAGTCACACTATAGAGTCTATACTGTAAGAGAAGTCACACTATAGAGTCTATACTGTAAGAGCAGTCACAGTATACAGCTCTCTAATGTAAGAGCAGTCACGCCATGGAGTCTTTACTGTAAGAGCTGCCTCCTCGAATTAATTGATTATCAGCCGCAGCGTGCTGTCCCTACATCGGGGAACGAATCATATGTGACCCGCTGCTTCTCTCTCTTCCCCCCCCCCCCCCAAATAATTATTAGCCGCTGCTCTGTACTGTACTATCCTGTGCCCGGGCTGCAAAAATAAACTTTATCTCACCTTCCTATGTTCCCCCGTTGTTCTGGTACCGGCCTTACGCTGGGAATGGGAACGTCACAGAGCCGTCAACGTATCACCAGCCGCAGCGTTGTCCCACCTCGGCCGGTGATAGACTGAGCGCACTGTCATGTATGGAGCTTCTTACATGACAATGTGCTCAGCCTATCACTGGCCGAGGCGGGACATCGCTTCGGACGGTGATGGGAGGATTACAGGACCAAGACAGGTTATCAAGCTTGGGGTTATTTGGAGAAAAGACGTCTTAGGGGCGAGTTAAACACAGTTTACAAATACATGACAGGGCAGAGATCTTTCTAGTGATCTTTTTATACCTAAGCCGATAACCGTGACAAGCGGCATCTTCTACATCTAGAGGAAAGAAGGTTTCACCATCATCACAGACAGAGATTCTTTACTGTAAGAGCAGTGAGACTATGGAACTCTCTGCCACATGATGTTATGATGTCCGACTCAATACATAAGTTGAAGAGGGATCTGAATGTTTTTTTCTGGAAAAATATATTACAGGTACATGGGAAATACTAGATTTATGTGGATAGAACATTGATCCAGCGATTTATTCTGGTATGGGGCAATTGGCATCATGTTTTTTTTTTATTTTTGTTTTTCTTTGCCTTCCTCTAGATCAACACAGTAGGGTTTTAGGTTGAACTTGATGGATTCTTGTCTTTTTTTCAACCTTATAAACTATTTAACTACAGTCATGGCAGTAAATGTTGGCACCCCTGAAATTTTTCAAGAAAATTAAGTATTTCTCACAGAAAAGGATTGCAGTAACACATGTTTTGCTATACACATGTTTATTCCCTTTGTGTGTATTGGAACTAAACCAAAAAAGGGAGGGAAAAAAGCAAATTGGACATAATGTCACACCAAACTCCAAAAATGGGCTGGACAAAATTATTGGCACCCTTTCAAAATTGTGGATAAATAAGATCGTTTCAAGCATGTGATGCTCCTTTAATCTCACCTGGGGCAAGTAACAGGTGTGGGCAATTTAAAAATCACACCTGAAAGCAGATAAAAAGGAGAGAAGTTCACTTAGTCTTTACATTGTGTGTCTGTGTGTGCTACACAAAGCATGGACAACAGAAAGAGGAGAAGAGAACTGTCTGAGGACTTGAGAACCAAAATTGTGGAAACATATCAACAGTCTCAGGGTTACAAGTCCATCTTCCAGAGACCTAGATTTGCCTTTGCCCACAGTGCGCATCATTATCAAGAAGTTTTCAACCCATGGCACTGTAGCTAATCTCCCTAGGGGTGGACGGAAGAGAAAAATTGGTAAAAGGTGTCAACGCAGAATAGTCCGGATGGTGGATAAGCAGCCCCAAACAAGTTCCAAAGATATTCAAGCTGTCCTGCAGGCTCAGGGAGCATCAGTGTCAGCACAATCTATCTGTCGACATTTAAATGAAATTAAACGCTATGGCAGGGGACCCGGGAGGACCCCACTGCTGACACAGAGACATTAAAAAGCAAGACTACATTTTGCCAAAATGAACTTGAGTAAGCCAAAATCCCTCTGGAAAAAGTATTGTGGACAGATGAGACCAAGATAGAGCTTTTTGGTAAAGCACATCATTCTACTGTTTACCGAAAACGGAATGAGGCCTACAAAGAAAAGAAAACAGTACCTACAGTGAAATATGGTGGAGGGTCAATGATGTTTTGGGGTTGTTCTGCTGCCTCTGGCACTTGGTGCCTTGAATGTGTACAAGGCATCATGAAATCTGAGGATTACCAATGGATTTTGGGTCGCACTGTACAGCCCAGTGTCAGAAAGCTGGGTTTGCGTCCGAGATCTTGGGTCTTCCAGCAGGACAATGACCCCAAACATACGTCAAAAAGCACCCAGAAATGGATGGCAACAAAGCGCTGGAGAGTTCTGAAGTGTCAGCAATGAGTCCAGATCTAAATCCCATTGAACACCTGTGGAGAGATCTTAAAATTGATCTTGTGAAAAGGCGCCTTCCAATAAGAGAGACCTGGAGCAGTTTGCAAAGGAAGAGTGGTCCAACATTCCGGCTGAGAGGTGTAAGAAGCCTATTGATCGTTATAGGAAGCGACTGATTTCAGTAAATTTTTCCAAAGGGTGTGCAACCAAATATTAAGTTAAGGGTGCCAATAATTTTGTCCAGTCGATTTTTGGAGTTTGGTGACATTATGTCCAATTTGCTTTGTTTTCCTCCCTTTTTTGGTTTAGTTCCAATACACACAAAGGGAATAAACTTGTGTATAGCAAAACATGTGTTACTGCAATCCTTTTCTGTGAGAAATACTTCATTTTCTTGAAAAATTCCAGGGGTGACAACATTTACAGCCATGACTGTCTGTAAGAGCGGTCATAGAACAGTCACAGTATGGATCATCTATTGTAAGAGGAGTCACACTATGGAGTTCTATGTTTAGATGAAAATTTTCCACCTCACAGGCTTTTTCCATCCTCTCCTATAGACCCTGCAGTGTAAGTAAAAGTTGGGCCTTGGGTCTCTTTCCAGCCTTTCTGTCGGTACTGAGAATGTCTGGTATATTCCACCTTTGTACAGAACTCACATCGGTATTGTGCAACCCCAGCAGCTGTTTTTTCTGCTTCCTTCTTCCAAGGAGTCTCTCGGTGGCGCCTCGTGTTTCCTATACGTTTCGTTTGTTGACAGCAGTTTCCAGCTATGAATTCGCAGGAGGAGGAGGAGGATCCTCTGTTTACCGGAGACCCCTCCAAATCCCCGATGTGCAGTGCTGCTCTGACAGAACACAAGGAAATGGCAGGTTTTGCAAGATGTCAGGAGCTTCTCTGCTTGTGCTTTTCCCTTCAGAACATGTACAGTGGTCTCCGAACAGTCTCACAAATGAGGTTCCTGTCATTATTGAAAGATAGGGGAAGGAAAACGTGTGCAGATTAAAGATGGAGGCTCCAAGGCAGCAACAGGCGGGGTATCTCCCGCATCCAGGGTCGGTATAACGCACTGCTGGCTGATCCTATGGATTAAAGGTTATAAGGAAACTACTGGAGGACTAGACCTTCTCTGATACTGACCCTACAGCAGTGGTCTCCAAATTGTGGACCTCCAGATGTTGCGAAACTACAACTCCCAGCATGCCCGGACAGCCAACGGCTGTCCGGTCATGCTGGGAGTTGTAGTTTTGCAACATCTGGAGGTAAAAAGTTTGAAGACCACTGCCCCACAGCCTACATCAAAAATAGGGACCCTCAGCCCAACCCTATATAAGTAGTAGTTAGCTACACATGGGCCATTTCACTCCTAGCAGCCTCCCAGTCTGACTGGGAGAGCAAGGTAAGTGAGCCATTACACCTTGTTCACACTGGTGTGGTGCTGTGCGGCGTCCGTTGCTGCCGTGGCGCCGTGTCTGCGGGGAGGTACGACCCATAGACTGGTTTGAGTGGCATTGGGGCCGCTCTGCCAGTGGGTCGTTCCCCCCCCCCCGTGGGCACTGGTGTCGCGGCGGTGGTGGTCGCCGCCCAGTGCTACGCCATTTTATGCTAGGGACGTTAGGGACCCACTCTAAATAGGTGGCCTTGACGTGGCGAGTGGGCTTGTACTTTTTGATCAAAAATGTATACATACAACCTGTTAGTTTTTGATATTATGCTGAGAAGCAATCAGATCATTATACAAGATTGTAGATGTGCGACCATGTCTGTTTTCTACCCGAATTCAAAAATACGGACATGTCACGTTTTTTCTGGAAAAATATATTACAGGTGGGAAATACTAGATTTATGTCGATAAAACATTGATCCAGCGATTTATTCTGATTGCCATATTGAGGTCGGGAAGAAATTTCCCCCCCGGTATGGGGCAATTGGCGCAATTGGCATCATAGTTTTTTTTTTTTGCCTTCCTCTGGATCAACACGGTAGGGTTTCAGGTTGAACTTGATGGATTCTTGTCTTTTTTTAAATTTTTTTTTTTAACTATTTAACTACAGTCATGGCCGTAAATGTGCCCCCCCCCCCCCCCCCCCCTGAAATTTTGCAAGAAAATGAAGTATTTCCCCCAGAAAAGGATTGCAGTAACACATGTTTTGCTATACACATGTTAAATCCCTTTGTGTGTATTGGGACTAAACCAAAAAAGGGAGGGAAAAGAAGCAAATTGGACATAATGTCACCAAACTCCAAAAATGGGCTGGACTAAATTATTGGCACCCTTTCAAAATTGTGGAAAATAAGATTTTTTTCAAGCATGTGATGCTTTAAACTCACCTGGGGGCAAGTAACAGGTGTGGGCAATATAAAAATCACACCTGAGAGCAGATAAAAAGGAGAGAAGTAAAATTCACCTCAAAAATTAGCTGAACCGAACTGTTAGCAAAGTTCTGACCGAACTCTGGTTCAACTAGTTCGATTTGCTCCTCTCTCTTTGTGAACATCGGCTAAGATGGCGACCAGTACCAATATATACAGTAGTAGCAACTATAACACTTATATCCTTATGATGTTAAAGGGGTATTCCAGGCAAAACCTTTTTATATATCTCAACTGGCTGCGGAAAGTTAAACAGATTTGTAAATTACTTCTATTAAAAAAAATCTTAATCCTTCCACTAGTTATTAGCTTTTGAAGTTTTCTGTCTATCTGCTCAATGATGATGTCACGTCCCGGGAGCTGTGCATAATGGGAGAATATCCCCATAGGAACTGCACAGCTCCCGGGACGGGAGTCATCAGAGAGCAGTTAGACAGAAAACAACAACTCAACTTCAGAAGCTAATAACTATTGGAAGGATTAAGATTTTTTAATAGAAGTAATTTACAAATCTGTTTAACTTTCCGGAGCCAGTTGATATATAAAAAACAATTTTCTAGCTGTAGCTAGTACTCTAAGTCATTCCAGTCCATTTCTTATATTTATAGGACTTGGATCGGTTTTACTGATAAAAAAAAAAAAAAAAAAAGTTTCATTCAAGATGAACGATTAAATTCTGCAGGCACCGCTGAGTGGGAGCTGACCGTATACGGCTATCCTTGGGATTAGTGTATAGATTGTATGCTATAGGCAGCCAGAATATTATTGTTACCTCTCTGTGCAGGGAACATGGATCGGTGGGTAGTAAATCTCGATCAATATGTATATCGTCACACCGAGAAACATTCCCATCTGTTATACTGAGACATTTCAATTCCAGAGATTAATCCCAGCTCAGTGGAGGTTTATATGTATACCTGTATACAGACTGAGTGCTGCCAGTATGACTGCTCCTGGTGGCGTCTATGATGAGTTCTGCCCATCATGACAGTCCCCGTACTCTTTACTTAATAGAAGATTCCCGTATTCTGATGGCTGCACCTGCTTACCCTTATTTTCCAAACTACTCTCTCTATGTAGGCGGCATTGTTGGGTAATAGTGTTTATAGATGTCAATTGCTGAAACAAAAATAGGGGCCTTTTATTTTAAGGGTGCGTTCCCACCTGGCGTATACGCAGCGTATTTCACGCTGCGCAAAATTTACGGCACCAGCGAGAAATACGCTGCGTATTCCTCACTCATTATACACACAGGGCTTTCCGGTGGCAGCCCTATGCGTGCAGTGAGTTTTAGAGGCGGGGCCGTGTGCCGACGTGACTGTGACGCGTGGCTCCGCCTCCAAAACTCACTGCACACACAGGGCTGCCGCCGGAAAGCCCTGTGTGTATAGTGAGCAAGGAATACGCAGCATATTTCCCGCTGCTGCCGTAAACTTTGCGCAGCGTGAAATACGCTGTGTAAACGCCGTGTGGGAACGCACCCTTAAGAAGCACTCCTAGATGTTTTTTTTTTTTTTTTCCCCCAATATGATGCACACTCACCATCACTAGTTGTACAGCGCCATTTGTTTTTTCCAGCAAAGCCTCATCCATGTTTTTTTACTATAGCTTTGTCATGTGAAAATCCCAGTGCTTAAAAGGGTTACTCCGGTGGAAAACTTCATTATTATTATTTATTTTTTAAATCAACTGGTGCCAGAAAGTTAAACAGATTTGTAAATTACTTCTATTAAAAAAAATCTTAATCCTTCCAGTACTTATTAGCTGCTGAATACTGCAGAGGAAATTCTTTTCTTTTTGGAACACAGAGCTCTCTGCTGACATCATGACCACAGTGCTCTCTGCTGACATCTCCTGTCCATTTTAAGAACTGTCCAGAGTGGGAGAAAATTCCCATAGTAAACATATGCTGCTCTGGACAGTTCCTAAAATGGACAGAGATGTCAGCAGAGAGCACTGTGGTCATGATTTCAGCAGAGAGCACTGTGTTCCAAAAAGAAAATTTCCTATGTAGTATTCAGCAGCTAAAAAGTACTGGAAGGATTAAGATTTTTTTAATAGAAGTAATTTACAAATCTGTTTAACTTTCTGGCACCAGAAATATATATATTTTCACCGGAGTACCCCTTTAATCCATAGGATCAGCCAGCAGTGCGTGGCCTATTAACCCTTTAAAAGTGAAAGTAAAAAGTGCCGGTTAGCTCAGGGAGCTGTTCGGGATCGCCGCTGTATAATCGCGGCATCCCGAACAGCTGTACTTCAGGAGGAAGGTCTCTTACCTTCCTTCCTGCAGTCCGATCGCCGAATGAATGCTTCAAGCCTGAGATCCAGGCTTGAGCATTCAATCGCCGAAAACACTGATTGATGAATTCCTATGGAGATGCATCAATCAGTGGTAAAGATCAGTACATGCAATGTTATAGCCCCCCCTGGGGGCTATAATATGGCATAAGAAAAGTGTCAAAAAATCATTAAAGTGGTACTCCGCCCCAAGACATCTTATCCCCCTATCCAAAGGATAGGGGATAAGATGTCAGATCGCCTGGGTCCCGCTGCTGGGGACCCCGGGGATTGCTGCTGAAGCACCCCGCTATCATTACAGCACAGAGCAAGATCGCTCTGCACGTAATGACATGATGTCGCGGCCCGCCCCGTCAATACAAGTCTATGGGAGGGGGCGTTGCGGTCGTCACGCCACCTGCCATAGACTTGCTTTAAGGGGACGGGCCATGATGTCATGAGGGGTGGAGCCATGACGTCACACTGCTCTGGCCCCTGTATCGCCCGTCATTACGCACAGAGCGAACTCGCTCTGTGCAGTAATGATGGCGGGGTGCCGCAGCGGCGATCCCCGGGGTCCTTTGGATAGGGGATAAGATGTCTAGGGGCAGAGTACCACTTTAAGCCTTTCAATGATCCCTTCCCCTAATAAAAGTTTGAATCACCTGGCATTTCCAAGAATAAAAAAAAAAAACTGTGTAAATAAAAATAAACATATGTGGTATCGCAACGTGCGGAAATGTCAGAATTATAAAAATGTACCGCTTTTTAAACCGCAAGTTCAATGGCGTACGCGCAAAAAAGTCCAAAATAGCGTATTTTTGGTCACTTTTTTATATCATGAAAAGATGAATAAAAAGCGATCAAAAAGTCAGATCAATGCAAACATGATACTGACAAAAACTTCAGATCACGGCGCAAAAAATGAGCCCTCATAGCCCCCTGAACATGGAAAAAGTTATAGGGCTCAGAAAATGACAATTTTAAACGTATAAATTTTCCTGCATGTATTCATGATTTTTTTTCAGTAGTAATACAAAATCAAACCTATACAAGTAGGGTATCATTTTATCCGTATGGACCTAGAGAATAAAGAAAAGGTGTAATTTTTTACGAAAAATTTACTACGTAGAAACGGAAGCCCCCAAAAGTTACAAAATTGCATTTTTTTTTTCAATTTTGTCGCACAATGATTTCTTTTTCCGATTCGCCGTAGATTTTTGGGTACAATGACTGATGTCATTACAAAGTAAAATTGGTGGCGCAAAAAATGCGCCATAATACAGATTTTTAGGTGCAAAATTGAAAGAGTTATGATTTTTTAAAGGTAAGGAGGAAAAAACGAAAGTGCAAAAAACTAAAAACGCCTGGTCCTTAAGGGTTGTCTAGAGGAAACAGTTAAAGGAGATGTATTATGGGGAAAAACGTATCCCCTATAAGTTTTAGATTGCAGGGGGGCCAGACCACATGATGCGACGGCCGCCATATATCTCTATGAGAGAGATGTTTGGCTATCTTTGGCTCCCCCATAGAAATATATGAAGGGGGTGTGTGGCCGATGCTTTGTGATGGGCAACTCCTGAGGAGAGCCAGGGGCCTTGTACAGGAGATCGCGGGGTCCCAATGGTTGGACTCTCCCCCTGCAATCTAAGACTTATCTCTTATCCTTTGGATAGGGGATCATTTTTTTCCCCATGATACTTCTCCTTTAATTTACAATTGTCCTCAGGCTGCCTACAAAAATAATAAACACTTTAACTTATCTTTCGCCGCTCCATCATAGCTCTGGGAACAAGACACACTGGCCCAGATTTATCAAACTGTGTGAGAGAAAAAGGGGAGGGATTTTTCCATAGCAACCAATCACAGCTCAGCTAACAAGCTGAGGTAAAGTGAAAGCTGAGCTGTGATTGGTTGTTGTGGGAAAATCCCTCCCCTTTTTCTCTCACACAGTTTGATAAATCTGGGCCACTGTCTCCAGCCGGCTTCCGCTGACACCCCAAGGCTGCCGCTTGCCAATCACTGGCCAAGGTGGTACACCGCTAGGACCAGTGATTGGTGGAGTGGCCCCCCCTAGCATTACGTCTACATCTCTGGCCAAGCTCCACTGCAGAGGAGACCAGAGCAGTAAACATGATGTCGCAGCGCCAATCCGCCAATCACTGGCCCTGATTGTGTTCTGCCTCAACCAGTGATTGGGGGCAGCAGTGTAAGTTCCCCCGGCTGTAGAAGACGTTATGCTCTTCAGCTAAGGGGAAAGATGTGTCACCAGCCATACAAGGGGTACCCCAATACCGGAACTGCAAGGGAGCAATGGAAGGTGATATAAAGTGTTTATTATTTGAGTAGGCAGTCTTGGGACGATAGTAATTAACTGTCTAGGCATGCTGGGAGTTGTAGTTTTGCAACAGCTGGAGGCAAACATATTCATCTTATGTTTTATTTTAATAAACACATTTTTGGGACAAACTTGGCATTAGGCCAGGTTCACAATTTGCATTATGTAAAGCTAAGGCTGTCCTGGCATGCTAGGAATTGTAGTTTTACAACAGCTGGAGGCGCACTGTTTGGGAAACACTACATTAGGTGAATTAAACCACTTCCCTTTTCTTTCCAAAGCCAGAGGATTAATGGGAAATTTAGGCAGCATGGCAATTTCAGTTTTGCTCTGAATCAGGAACTAGTATGGCTCAAAACATGCCTACCACCTCAGTGAAAAAAGGTAAGCACAAGGCATACACAAGAATCACATTATTTTTAATAATAACCTATGCTTCACTATATAAGCAAAAAAAAAAATGATGATCCCAGAGTGCTTCTTCAAACCTTGGCTTTATTTTTGAAGTGATACTTTTAGTAGAATTTTTGTTCGAAGGGCATTTAAAGGGGTACTCCGGCGCTAAGACATCTTATCCCCTATCCAAAGGATGATAAGATGCCTGATCGCGGGGGAACCCCATGATCTTGCACACAGCACCCGGTTATAACCAGTCCCCGGAGCATGTTCGCTCTGGGTCTGATTACTGGCGATTACAGGGGCCGGAGCATTGTCCATGTCACGCCCCCTCCCATAGACTTGCATTGAGGGGGCGGGGCGTGACGTCACACCGGGGCGGAGTCGTGACTTCACGATGCTCTGGCCCCCGTGATCGCCAGTAATCAGTCCCAGAGTGAACATGCTTCGGGGACTGATTATAACGAGGTGCTGCGTGCAAGATCACAGGGGTCCCCAGTGGCGGGACCCCCACGATCAGGCATCTTATCCCCTAGGGGATAGGGGAAAAGATGTCTTAGTGCCAGAGTACCCCTTTAAGGCATAGGTGTGTAAAGGGTCCTAATAGTCTTCCTGCATGGCAGTCCTTCACTGTACCCTGAGCCTTCTATTCATGGACTAGGATCTCTATTCACACATCCTCACGTATCAGGAGACCTCCAGTCCATGGCGTTGTGACTGATGTGTGGGGGGGGGGCTCCTGTGATTTGTGTGTTTGCCGGTCGTACGGGAGTCATGTTTTCTGGGTTTGTCATTGAGCAGCAGACAGGTGCGGTGACCACAACAATAAGAGTATAATATCGTCAGCTGCCATGTCTGCAGTGCGTCTGTGTCATCAGATGTGACTGCGGCATGCAGGAGATGGGGTGCTGTGCCGCTGTCTCTGCTGCTGAGATTCATGGTAATTGGGTTTTGCTCTAGTCAGGCAGAATTTAGATGCTAATTAAGAGGATGGTTTACAAGGCAGAGGCCCTGGCAAATTGGCAGCTGACATTATGGCATGGAGTCTAATATTCAGCCATAAATCCATCATTCTCGGCGCTTGATATTCCAATTTACTTGGCTGTTGACACTTTTCTGCATTTCAGCCTCCCTGCACAGTGCTAGTGTACTGGCTCTGCAGATGAGGACTGTACACAGGTGAAGCCGGTCATTGGTTTGTTGGAATATTTTACCTTTTTTTATCCTTAATGTACATACATAAGGTACATTAAAGTTTTATAAAATCAATGTCAACCAAAAACAAGTTGGTGTGTTTGAAATCTTTGGTTGATATACAGATTAAAGATCATTCATCTATGAAAAACCTCTATGGAAACTATGCACACAGAAAGATGATTCATCCTTTGCTCGTGTCATTGCCCATGAGTGGCCAAAGTGAATGACTGCATTTGTAAAATGAGCGCTTATCGGACCATTGTCCGTTCAATGACTGTTTAACCATCAACTTACTTCTGTCAATGTGTCTGGTCACCGCTAGGCTGAGGCTACATGGCGCACTCTGTGGATCGTGCTGTGAGGCACCTGTTGTAAGTAAATGTGGTCATAGTGCGACATACAATTGGGTGCCACCATGACCTTACAGTCGTAAGAAAATCCATCTTTGATGCTGGGTCACAGTTGTGGCCACTTTTGGGTTGCAGCGCAATCCCATTGGTTCTGCTCAACCCCGACGCAACCCGACTCATGTAGGTCCACATGGGTAAAATCACCATAAAACCCAAGCTTCATATTGATCTCTACTTGCATTGACTTGGCTTGAGCTCTGCATGCCTTATAGATGCTGCCCAAGGTGCTCAAGAGACTAAAGAAAGATGGCTGATGAGACCCCCTGCGATCTCGCTGCAGCACCTGCATGTGGGTGCTAAATCTCCAGTTTCGGAAACCTTCAGGTTTCCGGGACTGGGGACGTGACGTCACACCACGCCCCCTCCATTCATGTCTATGGGAGGGGGAGGTTTCCGAAACTGGAGATTCAGCACCCGCATAGAATGCGGGTGCTGCAGGGAGATCGCAGGGGGGCCTCAGCAGCGGGCCACCCGCAATCAGACATCTTGTCCCCTATCCTTTGGATAGGGGGATAAAATGTTTTTGCCCGGAATACCCCTTTATAGGGGTACTCCGGCGCTAAGACATCTTATCCTCTATCCAAAGGATAGGGGCTAAGATGCCTAATCGCGGGGGTGCCGCCGCAGGGGACCCCGTGATATTCCACGCCGCACCCCGTTAGATTCGCTCCGGGTCTTATTACTGGCGATCACGGGGACGGAGCATAGTGACATCAAGGCTCCGCCCCGTGTGACGTCACGCTCCGCCCCCTCAATGCAAGTCTATGGGAGGGGCGTGACTGACGTCACATGGGGGCGGAGCGTGATGTCACTATGCTCCGTCCTCGATGGACTCAGTCGGAGGACCTACAGCGGTTCCGGAAGCTGCTAAAGGTGGGTGCTGCATGGTAGATCCCGGGGGTCCCCAGCAGCGGGACTCCCGCGATCTGAAATCTTATCCCCTATCCTTTGGATAGGGGATAAGATGTCTAGGGGCGGAGTACCCCTTTAAGGCTCTCTCCCATGTGCTGAAAGGAAGCCGGCTGTTAGGAGCTGTTCCAGGTGCTGAAAAGAAGATAGGTGTACGTTTAGTAGGCGCTGTTCGGGGTGCTGAAGGAATGAAGGGAACATGGCTGCACGTATAATAACAACTCTTCCTGACAATGAAGCGGAGATGGCTGCATATCCAATAGGAGGTGACCCAGTGGATGAAAAGAAGATATCTGCCCATCTATTATGAGCTGTCCCAGAAGCTGAAAAAAGGATGCCTGCATGTCTACTAAGGGCTGTTTCAGGTGTTAAAGAAAAGATGGCTGCATGTCTTCAAAGACCCAGTTGCTGAACAGAAGATATCTGTCTCAGATGAAGAAAGATGGCTGCACGTCTTCATGGTGGGCTCTGGACAGACCTGTGAGCCAGGTGTCGTGTGTCACTAGAAGTGGTGTCACCTGAGGCAGCTCCAGATCCACGTTATAAACGGGGTCAGACTGCAGCCGCTTCTGAGGAATGTTCTCCAGGCGCAGAAGAGATGGTGGATTGAGAAGCGTAAATCTTCCTGGGATGACATAAAGATGACTTCAGGCTGTCGGTCTTGATATTCTATCCACTCTTTTGATGAAGACAGAGATTTAATGGCGGCAGCATCACCTGCCTGAATTCACCTGGGCGATGGATGGCGAATGTCTTCATATGTCGCCCCACATCCACTTTCAAAATTGCAAGCCCTTTATTGCCCCGGCTGTCAACACGTCCTGAGATATTATTTAGTCATTTTCAGAAGGAAATGAGGACATGGAGGAGCCCGGCCAGAGTGTGAAGAGAAGAGATCGATTATCAGCTTTATATGAAGACTTGTAAATTGGGTGGCCGGGTCACATGGCGCTGTGGGGAACATCAGGCGCCACTTACAAGAAACGTTTTTTTGAATCTTTTTATTTTGCCCGTCCCCTACAACTTTAACTGTTCTCCAGCTGCTCCAGCTTCAGAACTGAACAGATTAGCGAGAGTAACGATGTCATAATGGAGTCTGAGCCGCCACTTCACCCAGGTCATGACCCTGGGGCCCTGCCGCTCTCCTCCTCTATTTCCCACCTGAATTAACTATAAATAGAAAATGTGAAATGAATTTTGCTGCGGTGATTATTAGCTCCCCTGACATCCATTAGAGCGCGTGCAGCACCACAAAACCTAATGACAAGAATTTATGTCATTAGTGAGCGTGCAGGGAGAGCCATAAACATGGGAGGTGGGGGGGCCGCGAGCGGGCTGTGCACACGGTAACAAGTGGCGAGAAGGGAGGGGCCCCGGGACGTGATGCGGGAGGAATGATCTGACCCAATTCACGGCTGCAGTTGAGAATTTCACTTTGATTCCAGTTTTCAATTTACCTATTTGTCACCCATAATTACACTCAAACGTCGACTCCATCCAGACTGCGAGCGGCCATGGAGCTTGTTAGTGACGCCGGCGGCTCCAGCAGACGGAGCTTGTTCGCCTCTCGCTTCTTGTTTTTGTTTTCCTCGGTTTGTGTAACCCTTCTATTTCTCTTTTTTTTTTTCTTGCCATGCTCCAGCACGTCCCTTCCTCTCTCCCCGCGCTGCTCTTTTTCTACTGGTTAATTCAAGACTTGCAAATGCAGACAGTGTAGATGCACACACGTCTATTCAGAGGAGATAGAGCAGCGTGTCACAGCTTGGTGCTAACATTATTCAGGTTAATAAACTATAATTACAGTCTCCAAGCCCTCCAGTCTCTGCTCACACTCTGGGCCCTGTGCTGATTTCTTGCTTCATCTTTATGTAAGAGAAGAATCGCTGCTTACTTCACTTCTATGGTTATCTGTGGGGTCAATCCAGGGATGTCCGGGCCTGGTTCATGTACCACAGCAATATATCTTGGGGCTGGGCGGTATGACCAAATCTGCGTATCACGGTATTTTTGTAACTTTCGGCGGTTCCACGGTGTATAACTGTATTTCCTCCCCCCCCCCCCAAATTATCAGCCCAGCGCTGCGCTATTCTGCCCCCCCCAACAAAAATGAATTATCAGCCCAGCGCTGCCCCCATCAGGGTAAATACTCACATGTCACCCGCTACCCTCCTGGTGCTGTTTGTTGTCGCCGCCGGCGCAGACACAAGGTAAACAAAATAAATTGACGCATGTTCCGACGTCGGCCTTACGCTAGGGACGGGAACGTCGGACAGCCATTAGCTGTCCGCCTCGGCCACTGATAGGCTGAGCCCACTGTAATGTAAGAAGCTCTGGGCGGCTTCTTACATGACAGTGGGCTCAGCCTATCAGCGTCCGAGGCGGAACATCGGTGCGGCCGGTGATAGGCTGACGGCTGTCCGACGTTCCATTCACTAGGAAGCAGATGAGGCCGGTACCGGACCAACGGGAGGTGAGTTAAAGTTTATTTTCTTTATTTTTTGCAGCCCGGGCATAGGGATACCACACAATAGAGAGCAGTGGTCTTCAACCTGCCGACCTCCAGATGTGGCAAAACTACAACTCCCAGCATGCTGTCCGGGCATGCTGAGAGTTGTAGTTTTGCAACATCTGGAGGTCTGCAGGTTGAAGACTACTGGTATAGTGTGTCAGCGGCGGCGGCCGCAACAAACATGAGGTTGAGGAGGGCAGCGCTTGCGGGTGACATATCAGTATTTACCCCGATGGGGACAGCGCTGGGCTGATAATTAATTGGGGGGCAGAACAGCGCACGCGAGTGACTTGTGATTAGTTCCCCGATGTGGGGACAGCGCAGCACTGGGCTCATTCATTCATTCCCGAGGGGGAGGGGGCCAACCGGTATTGCGGTATGGGTTAAAATTCATATCGTGCAGCACAAAAATGTCGGTATTCGGTATGAACCGGTATACCGCCCAGCCCTAATATATCTCATTGTGGACTACACCTTTCCTTGTCACTGTCCATCCTTTCTAGCACTGAATCTCACCTTTTGCAGTACCACAATAACCATCATGCAGCAGGAGAGCCACAGATTGGCTTTTTGCATCATGACTTGAGT
The DNA here is from genome assembly GCF_029499605.1 of Hyla sarda. Lineage (NCBI taxonomy): Eukaryota > Metazoa > Chordata > Amphibia > Anura > Hylidae > Hyla > Hyla sarda. The sequence goes on along the minus strand of NC_079198.1, from coordinate 109,237,165 downwards.
TCCCCAGTAAGGAAAAAACTGCAAGTAGCCTCATGAATGGAATTTTTAAATAAAGATCCAAAATGATAAAATAGACCACCAGTCACAGGACACCCATAACATCAGACACAGGACCCCCATATTATTAGCCATAGGATCACCAATAACTGTGACAACCTCAGGACCCATAACATCAGCCTCAGGACCCCCAAAAGTAACTGCTCAGGACCCCCAATAGCTGTAGCAACATCAAGATCCCTAAAGCAGTGACAGCCTCAGGATCCCAAAACATCAGCTTCAGGACCCCCAATATCAATGACAGCCTCACGACCCCAATAACAGTGGCAACCTCAGGACCCCCAATAACAGTGACAACCTCAGGACCCCCAGTAACAGTGACAACCTCAGGACCTCCAATATCAGTGACAACCTCAGGACCCCCAATAACAGTGACAACCTCAGGACCCCCAGTAACCGTGACAACCTCAGGACCTCCAATATCAGTGACAACCTCAGGACCCCCAATATCAGTGACAACCTCAGGACTCCTAATAACAGTGACATCCTTAGTATACAAATAACAGTCACTGCCTCTGGACTCCCAATAACAGTGACAGTCTCGGGATCCCCTAATAACAGTGACATCCGCAAGAGCCCTAATAAATGTGACAGCCTTAGTATCCCAAGAACAATGACAGCCTGAGGATCCTCAATAACAGTGATAGCCTCAGGACCCCCAATAACAGTGACAACCTGAGGCCCCCCAATAACAGTGACAGCCTCAGGACCCCAATAAGAGTGACAGCCTCAGAACCCACAATAACAGTGACGGCCTCAGGATCTCCCAAAAACATTGACAGCCATAGGACCCCCCAATAACAGTGACAGCCTCAGGACCCCCAATAACCGTGACAACCTTAAAATAACAGTGACAGCCTCAGGACCCCCCAATTACAGTGACAGCCACAGAACCTCATAACATAAACTTCAGGACCCCCAGTATCAGTGACAGCCTCAGGACCCCTAATAACAGTGACAGCCTCAGGATCTCCCAACAACAGTGACAGCTATAGGACCCCTCAATAACAGTGACAGTCTCAGGACCCCCAATAACTGTGACAGCCTCAGGACCCCCAATAACGGTGACAACCTTTAAAGTAACAGTGACAGCCTCAGGGCCCCCCAATTACAGTGACAGCCACAGAACCTCATGACATAAACTTCAGGACCCCAATAACAGTGACAACCTCTGGACCCCCAATACAGTGACAGCCTTAGGACCCCGTAACTTCAGTCTCAGGACCCTAAAGAACAGTGAAAGCCTCAGGACCCTCAATAACAGTGTCAACATCAGGATCCCTAACAACAGTGACCAACTCAAGACCCTAATAACCGTGACAGCCTTAGTAACCAAATAACAATGACAGCCTGAGGTCCACAATAAGAGTGGCAGCCTCAGAATCCCCAATTACAGTGACAGCCTTAGGACCGCCCAATAACAGTGACAGTCTCAGGACCCCACAATAACAGTGACAACCTCAGAACATCAGCCCCAAGACCCCCAATAACAGTGAACAGCCTCAGTGCTGCATTACATTAGCCCCAGGAACCCATAACATTAGCTCCAGGATGCCCAATGACAGTATCAGCCTCTGGAGTCCCAACAACAGTGCTCATAGTAACCTAATAAATCCGATCGGGACTAGCGTGTAACTTAAGGCTTCTGGCCCTAGTGCAAAATTAGTTTCAGGTCCCCACCTGCCATGTGCCATTTATTAAACTAGATATTTCTTATGTGATAGAAGGATGTTTAGGGCCCCTCAGGCATCCAGGCCCAAGTGTGACTGCTACCTCTGCACCCCCTCATGTAAGGCCCCTGATTCAGAACCCCAAATAATAGAAGAATCCTAATAGAAACAGGCTTAGGAACGCAATAACAGACCCCCACGAATAATTAGGCACGCTGCATGGGGGTTATGACTGTGGCCCTCGTGGATGGCAGTGGGATAGCAAATATCAGTGTGAACTGCACGTTACTCGGATGAAGCTCCTGTCCTTGATTTCTCTTTTCCATGGAGCATCCAGACTCTGTGCACCTGCTGGAGATATCTGCAAGGAGAAGTAATTCCCTGGGGAGTATTTCACATCCTATAGACTGGCACTTGTGCCATCCATCAGTGCATCGCGTTATCCAGTACAGTGATCCCTCAACCTACAATGGCCTCAACATACAATAGTTTGAACATACAATGGTCTTTTCTGGACCCTTGTAACTTGAAACCAGACTCAACATACAATGCTATGGACAGTCCAGATCTGTGAAACTTATCAATGGCCGGAAGAACCAACCAATCAGAATGGGCAATTTACTGGTAAAACACCTATATTACTGAAGTGCATGCACTGACTGGTGTCTGGTAGCGCCCCCTACAGTACAGGGAGGTATTACATGTTCTGTACTACTTTTTACCTGTACCAGGGTTAGCTGCTCCTTTGGACACGAGGTAAGGGCGACTCCATGTTACTTTTTTTTAGGACATTGCCTGTACTATATAGGACCCTGAAGAAGTTCCTGTCCTCTACATAGCAGGGTGCCCCCAGCTGCTGCAAAACTACAACTCCCAGCATGCCCAGACAGCTTTTGGCTGTCCGGGCATGCTGGGAGTTGTAGTTTTGCAACAGCTGGAGGCTCCCTGCTTGGGAAACACTGACATAGACAGTGATTTACAGCTCCCAGCAGATCTTTCTTACTTTTATATGTAAGGATTTGCTTTATCTATATTAGTTATCTAGTTATTTTTCTTTAATCCTCACTTTTTTCCTATTTTTGGATGACATTTTGGTGGCTTCAGAACCAATTACCAGGTTTCCATAGAGTTATGGTCTCAACATACAATGGTTTCAACATACAATGGTCGTCCTGGAACCAATTAATATTGTAACTTGAGGGACCACTGTATGTGCTTTATACTTTTATTATTTTCTAATGATGTTACATGACCTCATCACGTTCTGCCGGATATTAGTGCGGGGGGAGAATGAGGCCGGGCAGGTGGTGGATGTGGACATGTGAGCGCTGCTCTCCGGGATTTGTGAGTCTTCTTCCTCTATTCGGCTGGCGCTCTTTTCACTTGCGCGCTCTTGTGCTCGCTCACAGTCTCTGTTCAACATTAGTGGTAATAAGGGCCCGGTGGAATTGTGCGACAGTCTCCAGGAGGATTTATGCCTCTGACACGTGGTCTTCATGGTCGCTCCGAGACTTCTATTCCCATCTCCTGAAGACCTGGGAATGATGACTGTGTACATCGTATATAATATATGGGGCGCTCAGGTGGACTCTATGAATTTTTTAGGAGAAAATCAAAGCTGAAGAAATGTAATGAAAGCTCCTCCACATCCAGCGCACTTTATTTTATGTTCTGCATCTGAAATGAAATGAACTCCTATTGTCAAAGCGACGCAACGGAATACAAATCCTGCGGGCGTGATGGTGAATGTCACCCACTGCACCATGGGAGGGTTATATGGTGCTGCAGCCAGGAGGAGTTGTGCTGTGCCAACCGACAGCCAGCGTACAGGGCACGAGAAGTGGTACTGTGCCACCATACAGCCTATAGAGAGGAACACAGGACAAGAAACGTGGTACTGTGCAGAGTCTATGTATACAGTATAACAGTGGTCTTCAACCTGCGGACCTCCAGATGTTGCAAAACTACAACTCCCAGCATGCCCGGACAGCCAACGGCTGTCCGGGCATGCTGGGAGTTGTAGTTTTGCAACATCTGGAGGTCCGCAGGTTGAAGACCTCTGCAGTATAAGAACAGATATGTCACTTGATAGCCACAGGAGATGTCACATAGCCACAGCTGGAGAGCCACAGGTTTAGTAACGCTGGTGTACGGTGATTTTTAGCTGCAATCATTTGACTACAGAGAGTTTTTCCTTTCTTCAACTTGATAGCTTCCAGCCCTGTACTCCAACACAAATCTACCATCTGCTTCTCCCATCACACCTCGCCTTGTGCATGCGTCATTTCTATCGGATCAGTTACGAGATTATATGGTGACATTACAGACGGCGTTTATTATTCCCCCTTTTTTCTTTTCCGTGCATTAGACTTTAGTCTCCAAACACCATCTGAGCCCAACCTCACTAGTAATGAGAATCCACCCCAACCATGTCTAGGATACATCGCCTTGGAAGGACCGCCTTCTTACCACAGTGTTTCCCAACCAGGGTGCCTCCAGCGGTTGCAAAACTACAACTCCCAGCATGCCCAGACAGCCAAAGGCTGTCTGGGCATGCTGGGATTTGTAGTTTAGCAACCGCTGGAGGCACCCTGGTTGGGAAACACTGTCTTACCATATGACAGACAGCTCATATCGATAGGAGTTATTGTCATTTTATAAGGCAAAGGTTCTCCAGTCTTGTTTGCCTTCTCATATCATTACTCATATTACATTATATTTGCATCATAGCTTCAGGTATTTACTTAAAGGAGAATTCCAGCCAAAACTAACTTCTCCCCTATCCAAGTTAGTTTTGGCTGGAGTTCTCCTTTAAATCAGGAGCTTTTATTATTTTTTTTTAATAAAAAAGGTGATACTCACTAACCCCGATTCCCTCAGCTGTTTCTCAGATAATTCAAATCCCTTTTCACGGCTTTCTCCTGGTTCCAATAATGTGTCGTTCCCCCTCTGCCAATCACTGACTGAGGTGGAACAATGCTGCGGCCTGTGTTTGGCTGAGCGGTGCACTTCCTTTGAGGAGGATGCATCACAGATACCAGGAAGAAGGGGTGACCGGGAGCAGCTGCAGGAGATCAGGGTAAAGTACTTCTTTTTTTTTATTTATTTTTTTATACATACTATTAAATTGTGTTAGTATCAGGGGGTGAGGCTGTGATCATAATGTCGTTATATTACAACTATATCAGTGATGTCATACAGGGGCCGTGTTGTGATTACAATGTCATTACTGTATATTACTATTACAGTATATCAATGCTGTCATACAGGGGGCAGGGCTGTGAATTACAATGTCCTTATATTGCAATTATATTATATCATTCAATGATGGGCCGGGGCTGTGATCACAGTGTTGCTATATTACTATTATATCAGTAATGTCTTATAGGGAGCAGAGCTGTGATCACAATGTCATTATATTTCTATTATATTATATCAGTGATGTCATACAGAGGGCGGGCTGTAACTACAATGCTATTATATTACTATTATGTCAGTGATGTCATACAGAGGGCGGGGCTGTGATTACAATGCCATTATATTACTATTATATCAGTGATGTAATACAGGGGGTGGGGCTGTGATTACAATGTAATTATGTTACTAGTATATTATATCAGTGATGTCATACAGAGGGCGGGGCTGTGATTACAATGCCATTATATTACTATTATATTATATCAGTGATGTAATACAGGGGGTGGGGCTGTGATTACAATGTAATTATATTACATTGTAATTGTACTCTGGTCCCCGGTTATAAGTCGTGTACCCCAAGGTTCAGTACTGGGCCCGCTGTTGTTTAATTTATTTATCAATGATATAGAGAATGGCATTAACAGCTCTGTTTCTATCTTTGCAGATGACACCAAGCTTTGTAGCACGGTACAGTCTATAGAGGATGTGTATAAGTTACAAGATGACTTGGATAGACTAAGTGTCTGGGCATCCACTTGGCAAATGAGGTTCAATGTGGATAAATGTAAAGTTATGCATCTGGGTACTAATAACATGCATGCGTCGTATGTCTTAGGGGGGATTAAACTGTCAGAGTCACTGGTAGAGAAGGATCTGGGTGTACTTGTAGATCACAGACTACAGAATAGCATGCAATGTCAGTACGGTTGAAAAAAGACATACGTCCATCAAGTTCAACCAGGGAATTGAAGGGTAGGGGTGTGGCGTGATATTGGGGAAGGGATGGGATTTTATAATTCTTCATAAGCATTAATGTTACTTTGTTCCAGGAATGTATCTAACCCTGTTTTAAAGCTGTAAATTTTTCCTGCTGTGACCAGTTCCTGAGGTAGACTGTTCCATAAGTTCACAGTTCTCATGGTAAAGAAGGCGTGTTGCCCCTTGAGACTAAACCTTTTCTTCTCTAGACAGAGGGAGTGCCCCCTCGTCCTTTGGGGGGGGGGGGGGGTTAACCTGGAACAGTTTTTCTCCATATTTTTTGTATGGGCTATTAATATACTTATATACGTTTATCATATCCCCCCTTAAACGTCTCTTCTCAAGACTAAACAATTGTAACTCCTTTAATCGCTCCTCATAGCTAAGATGTTCCATGCCCCATATTAGTTTAGTCGCACGTCTCTGCACCCTTTCCAGCTCCGCAGTGTCCCTTTTATGGACTGGTGCCCAAAACTGAACAGCATATTCCAGGTGAGGCCGTACCAATGATTTATAAAGGGGGAGTATTATGTCCCTGTCCCTTGAGTCCATGCCTCTTTTTATACATGACAATATCCTGCCGGCTTTGGAAGCAGCAGCCTGACATTGCATGCTATTCTGTAGTCTGTGATCTACAAGTACACCCAGATCCTTCTCTACCAGTGACTCTGCCAGTTTAATCCCCCCTAAGACATACGATGCATGCAGGTTATTAGTACCCAGATGCATAACTTTACATTTATCCACATTAAACCTCATTTGCCAAGTGGATGCCCAGACACTTAGTCTATCCAAGTCATCCTGTAACTTATGCACATCCTCTATAGACTGTACCGTGCTACAAAGCTTGGTGTCATCTGCAAAGATAGAAACAGAGCTGTTAATGCCATCCTCTATATCATTGATAAATAAATTAAACAACAGCGGGCCCAGTACTGAACCTTGGGGTACACCACTAATTACCGGGGACCAATCGGAGTACGAATCATTGACCACCACTCTCTGGGTACGATCCATGAGCCAGTGTTCAATCCAGTTACAAACTAAAGTTTCCAAACCCAAAGACCTTAACTTACCTGTCAGACGTCTACAAGGGACAGTCTCAAACGCTTTAGCAAAATCCAGAAACACTATATCCACAGCCATTCCTCTGTCAAGGCTTCTACTCACCTCTTCATAAAAGCAAATTAGATTGGTTTGACAACTTCTATCCTTAGTAAACCCATGCTGGTTATCACTTATAATACAATTATCCCCTATGTATTCCTGTATGTAATCCCTTATAAGTCTTTCAAACAATTTACCCACAATGCACGTTAGACTTACCGGTCTATAGTTTCCTGGGGAAGACCTAGAGCCCTTTTTGAAGATTGGCACCACATTCGCCTTGCGCCAGTCCCTTGGCACAATACCAGACACCAGAGAATCTCTAAATATCATGAACAGGGGTACAGATATTACTGAACTTACCTCTCTAAGAACTCTTGGGTGTAGTCCATCCGGCCCTGGAGATTTGCTTACATTTACTTTACTTAACTTACCTTGTACCATCTCTACATTAAGCCAGTTCAGTACATTACATGATGTGTTACCAGCACTGACCTGGCCAATGTCAGCTCCTTTTTCCATAGTATATACAGAACTAAAGAACCCATTCACTAGCTCCGCCTTCTCTTGATCGCCCATGACAACCTCCCCATTATCATTATTAAGGGGTCCTACATGCTCTGTCCTTGTTTTTTTTGCATTTATATATCTAAAAAAATATTTAGGATTAGTTTTGCTTTCTTTGGCCATCTGTCTCTCATTTTGAATTTTTGCTGTTTTTATTACATTTTTACAGATTTTATTAAGCTCTTTGTTCTGTTTAAATGTTATAGCTGACCCATCAGATTTGAATTTTTTGAAGGCTATTTTTTTGTTGTTTATTGCTCTTTTAACATCATTTGTCAGCCATGTAGGATTTAGTTTTAATCGTTTATATTTGTTCCCCTTTGGTATATATTTAGCTGTATAGTTATTTAGAGTTGATTTAAAGATGTCCCATTTACCTTCTGTATCAGTATTTGAGAACACCTCCCCCCAGTCTATGTCCTGTAGTGCAGCTCTCAGCCCAGGGAAATTTGCCTTTTTAAAGTTATATGTTTTTGCCTTCCCCGCCTGTCTTTGTTTTCTACATTTTAAGTGAAAAGTAACTATATTGTGGTCGCTATTACCAAGGTTTTCCCGCACAGTTACATTACCAACCAGCTCTGCGTTGTTGGAAATGATCAGATCCAACAAGGCATCACTTCTTGTTGGGTCCTCCACAAACTGGCCCATAAAATTATTCTGCAATAAATTTAGGAATTGTCGCCCCTTTGTAGTTTTAGCCAACCTCGGACCCCAATCTATATCTGGATAGTTAAAATCTCCCATTATAACCACTGTACCTGCCCGGGCGGCCCTCTCTATTTGTTTATGAAGCCGAACTTCTATCTCTTCAGTGATATTAGGGGGTCTGTAGATTACCCCAAATATTATTTTTTCAGTATTTCCCTCCTTTTGTAATTCTACCCACAGTGATTCCACCTCCTCAAAATCATCACACACTATGGCATAGTTCACACTGACTTTCATACCACTTCTTACATACAGACAGACTCCACCACCTTTTCTGTTCATTCTATCCTTGCGAAACAATGTAAACCCCTGCAGATTGACAGCCCAGTCATGCGAGGAGTCCAGCCATGTCTCAGTGACCCCAACTATATCAATATGTTCCTCCAGTATCAAGGCCTCAAGCTCCCCCATTTTATTTGCTAGGCTTCTGGCATTTGTGAACATACACTTTATATTTCCATCCTTTATGTTATTGGGGTTAATGGGATTCAAGGGTGTAAGTTTTATTTTCCTATGAAGCCTATTCCTATTAACTATTCTAACCCCTCCCTCCGCTCCACCCCCAGGTACATTTATAATTCCCACCTCTCTATCTACACTATCTTCCCCCTCTTTGCTGTAGGTTCCCTCCCCCCAAGTCCCTAGTTTAAACACTCCTCCACCCTTCTAGCCATCTTCTCCCCAAGCACAGCTGCACCCTCCCCATTTAGGTGCAGCCCGTCCCTACGGTAGAGCCGGTAACCGATAGCGAAGTCGGCCCAGTTCTCCATGATCCCAAACCCTTCCTTCCTACACCAGCTTCTGAGCCACTTGTTTACCTCCCTAATCTCCCGCTGCCTCTCTGGTGTGGCTCGAGGTACTGGTAGTATTTCAGAAAAGACTACCTTGGAGGTCCTTGCCTTAAGCTTGCTGCCTAAGTTCCTGAAATCATTTTTAAGGACACTCCACCTACCTCTTACTTTGTCATTGGTGCCAATATGTACGTCTTCTCCAGCCCCGCCCAGCAACCTGTCAATTGATCCGCGATGTGCCGAACTCGAGCGCCAGGAAGACAACACACTGTTCTGCGATCCCGGTCTTTGTGACAGATCGCCCTGTCTGTCCCCCTAATAATTGAGTCCCCCACCACTAGTACCTGTCTGGCCTGCCCTGTACTCCTCCCTCCCTCCTTACTGGAGCAGACACCCCCCTGGCAGTCAGAGGCAGAGTCCTGCTGCAGTACTGCTAGCTCTGGAATGACATCCCCCTCATCTGCCAAGCGGGCAAACTTGTTGGGGTGTGCCAGTTCAGGACTAGCCTCCCTGACACTCTTTCCTCTACCCCGTTTTCTAACTGTAACCCAGCTAACTGCCTGACTGTCTGGGCTTCCAAATGAACAACTCGCACAACAATATGCACCCTCAAACTGTTGTTCAAGGATTGCATACATTGAGCAGGATGTACACCTGACTGCATGTTCCAAGATGGAGGCCATCTAATTATGGGGATTTCACAGATTTATCGCCAACAACAGACAATAAATATTACAAATTAATTCTCTGTAGTCCTTGTGAGTTAAAGCATCTACAGTGTAAGTAAAGTAACGCTCACAGCGATCTCAAACTCCTGATTTCAAACTCTCAGAATTATAACTCTCTTAGCAATACCACTCTTTGTATGGCCCACTCACAGACAGAGCTCGCTCACACAGAGTCCCAAGCTAAGATTTATACACCTGTGTGTGACTACCCCTCCCCCTAGAGGTAGATTATATTATATTATATATATTATATTACTATATCAGTGATGTCATACAGGGGCGGGGCTGTGATCACAATGTCATTATATTACTATTATAGCAGTGATGTCATACAGGGGGCGGGGCTGTGATCACAATGTCATTATATTACTATTATATCAGTGATGTCATACAGGGGGTGGGGCTGTGATCATAATGTCATTATATTGCTATTATATCAGTGATGTCATAAAGGGGACAGGGCCATGACAACCTCTCAGACATGATGTATGGGCTGGTTGTCATTAGACATAGAATTGTAGTATAAAGTGTGTGGACGCTCTCTCTAGCATCTACTCTCCTCAGGGCGACTCTCTTCTTGGTGACTCTCCCATCTCCCTTGTAGATGTTATGGTTCTTTCCTCAGATCTCTCATTTCTTTCTCTTTGGTGCTTCTCTCCCCATATAAATACTCTATCTGTTTCCTCTGATTTTGTGTCCTGTTTCCGCCTCTTCTAGCTTTTCCCGGGTGATTCTCTTTTCAGAGCCATTCACATGTTTTATCGATGCCCAAACAATTTCATCTTCCTTTTAATTTGCAGTTTTGTGCCAAATGAATCAGAGTCCTCCTAATGCGGCCATAAAGAGCGCAGCTGATGACCAGTTGCTGGTAATGCGCTCATTTCTCCTCGGCTGAGATTTATTTTGTCCGTGTGGTTGCGGAGAGATACGTAATTGATGTGGTGTTTGCTGCCCCTCGGGGAGTCCCCCCAGCCTGAGTCAGCGCAGTAACAAGAAGCATCAGGAAAAGCTCACACTTTTAATATGTAATGTAAAATGTTACACAAATGATAATTTCCATGGGCATCCACAGAGCTTTTTTCAAGTGTGTGTGTGTGTGTGTGTGGAGGGGGGGGGGGTGACGAGGGTATAATTTTAATGGGCTACTCCCCTACTTTAAAACCTATGCCCCATGCAGGGGATAAGAAATAAGTGTCTGATCATGGGGGGTGCCACCTCTGAGACCCCCGGCGATTTTCCAGAATAAGGTCCTGTGGTGGCCCAGTAAAGGAGTTGCACCCCTATACCCTTGCTGCCCTGTCAGGTAGACTCCATTCAGTGACCCTTGGGTTCCCCCTTCACTTATGTGCCCTAACTAGTTAAGCAGTGTCTATGTTATGTATTGTGATGTAAATATTTTGTTATATGCTTTTAAATAATGTTGCTATGCATTGTAACCAAGGAAGGTACCAGTGACCATGTGACCTACAGGGTGACCTATGGGGCCCCTCCAGAGTCTCCCCCATATAAACCCTGGGTGGAGCTAGTTCAGTCTCTCCTAGTCTCTTTTCTACTGAGTGCAGCAAGGTCAGGTCCTGAGAGAGTGTCTTTTAGCAAATTTGGGGGTTTTCTTTTACGTCATTCACCTTGTGGTCAAACTTACATGTTATTGTGATACTTTAGGTCGGCCCGGATTATAGCAATACCAAATTTGTTTAATTTCTGTCATGTTATTTCCTGTCCTGGGCTGTATGAGGGCTCATTTTTTCCGTAATCTGCTGTTTTTTATTGGTACCATATCTCTATTAATCTGACTTTTTGATTGCTTTATAGTTTTTCTGGGATATGTTATGAAAAAACACAATTCTAAGTTTAGTATTTTTTTAGATCAATGCCATTGACTGTACGGGATTTTATTGTTATATTTTAATAGTTCGGACAATTACACATACGTCAATGCCAAATATGTTTATTTTTATTATGTTTATTAGGTTTATACGTCCACATGACAGGAGTGGGGCTGTGTGCAGATCTACGTCCTTCCTGCTGAGGGAGGTGCAGGGAGGGAGCTGCTGATTTGTGTCTTTCCCAGCTCTGTCTTCCCCCTCCCCTCGCTGTATCTTCAGAAATCTCCGGACAGCTGAGGGGAAGAGCGAACGCAGAATTGCATTGGACAAAAGTATGCACCTCACAGAGTCAATGGGATGAGAGGTAAACCCTCCGGCTACCTCCACAGGGGATCGCATTTGCACTGCAGGGGGGGTGATCCACCTCACTAGACCACCAGGGATGGTTGTAAGATCCCTTTAGATTGCCACTGCAGCAATTTAAAGGGTTAATAGCCGATTGCGGCGATCGCCACATACCGGCTATTAGCAACAGAGCCCCAGCTACAGCAATCAGCTAAGGGCCACCGGGTTTGGAGCAGACTCGAATCAGGAGGCCCCTACATACACCCTGAGCACCGCCGTCTTAAAATTAGAGATCCGGCACTGCTTGTCCCGGGCGTCGGGCGATAGGATTTCCACCTCCCTGTTTTTGGGCATTTGGCCAAAAGGGTCTTTTTAATAAGGTTGATTTGGAGAGGCAAGTTGCCTTACATTCTGAATTTAGAAAAGGAAAAGTTTTTCTAATAGAAAAAGGAAAAATGTTGCAATACCTCTGGGCGAACCATCAAACATGTACTTTATTTTCCAAAAACTTGTAACATTTTTCAGAAAGTTAACATTTGCCCTTCCTTAGACACAAGGTAGTCATGAAGTGTACATTGACATTTGAAGCTGATTTATCAATTAAGACAATTTACAATTGTTGCACATTTTTGCACAAATCTGCAAATTTTTGCTCAATCTCCCTCCAGCCTAGACCACACTTTGAAACTTACTTAGGTCTAAGCTATTTGTGAAGAATGTGCAGCTTTTTTTCCATAGAGGCATTAGGACTGACTTGGTCCAACTGGTTTTCAATCTGAAGTATTTATCAAAATAATTTATGAACTTGATAGCTTATTCTGGGACAGAAATAAAACTAAATCATCTGGATATGGACCCATTTACACCAACATTTGGGTCTTGCCTGATACCTTTGGTGAGAGGTATAATGATTGTAAAGACAAGGGGCATCCCTGTCACGTTCCTTTCTGGAGATTGAAGAATGCATTTGCTCAAGATTAAGATACAGAATTTTGCCCATATGCAAAAATTTCTATCCAAGCCAAATTTAATGAGGGCCTGATGCAATTAGGCTAGGTTCACATTAACTTGTCTTCCGTCCCATTCATGGTCCGTGACCATGGACCCAGAAATGAGTCGGAAAACAACAGACACTGCCTGTTCACTTGAATGGGGTCACTCTTCTACCGTAATTTAGCAGAGAGAAAAAATAGTGCAAGCGCTATTTTTTTTTCTCCGCCAAACTCCCGTCATTCTAACAGAATTGCCAAGAGTCAAAGGGCAATGTGAACAAGGCCTTACTGCCATTCCATGGAATCGAATGTCTCGCCTGTGTCAAGAGAGACCAAGAACCAGTCTGTGTCTTTCTGTTCCTTACATGATACAGTAGTGTCCTGTATCAAGATATGTGGCAGACTTTATAGGATTTCCTGGGCCATCTCTTAGGATCTGGATTCAGCTGTGTTCTTTATCAAGATCGGTGGGACCCTCTCAGTAACGTTCATAGAAGAAAGAGGGCCCTATGGCACTATAGTATGTATGCCCTTGGACCCTTTTATAGGGTTTTTCTGCTCCATTGTTCAGGGTCGGGATGCTGCTGTGTTCTGTACCAGGATCGGTGGGAATCTCTATAGGGTTTCCTCCTTCAACTCTCAGGGTCTATGGATAGAGCTCCTGTATAGATTCCCCTTACTTTTTCACATTCGCACTGTTGGGATACAGATGTGAACTAATAAATCTCAGAGTTCAGTCAGGAATTTCTAGGACTTGCTGGCTATGCGGGAATGCTGTGATATTACCAGATATTAATACATTACATTATACGTTGTACGAAAGCTCTCATCTGCATTGAGATGATGAGATTGATCTGAGCTGTATCTGGAGAATCCCTGTATTTGAGCTTGGCCTACTCCAGTCAACATATTATTACTTTGTCACGTTCTCGTGTAGCCTTCAGCAGTAGAAGAATTAATAAAGTGACACACTGGGGGATATAACCAGAGTGGTATATTACACTGGGGGATGTGGAGATTACAGGTGTAACATGCTGCAGACATTTCTCTTCTCATTGTAGTCCTGCAGGATCCTAGGAACAGCAGAGATATTCACCTTATTACAGCTCATTATGCCAATGACCAGGCGGGCCATCTGCAGAACGCCAGCCGTCGGTTATTACCCAGAAAATTGGCGCTCGCTCCGGCTGTGATTTGCATGCTGCACTCGCCGTTACCTCCTAGATACACATTGCGGCACACTAACCTGTTCACTGATCTGAATGACTTCATATCTGGACATTTACAGCAGTGATTACAATAGAAACGACAGCAACATAAACTTAAAATTTCCAGTTGGCAGCTACTCCAAGGAGCGGAAAATAAAACCATGATACTCGCTGGATCAGCGCACCTCCATCTCGGCAACTTAAAGAAATGTAATATGCCAAATGGTGAGAAGAAGGAGAAAATATCAGGCTGAAATGGACAGAAAATATTGTTTATGAACACAAGCAGCAGGACATCTGCTAATCTTTGCAGTCAGGGTTTGGCCGTACCTAGCTGTTCTGCTGAATGACACGTACAATAAAATGGCAACCCCCCTAAAAAAGTAACAACAAAAAAAATAAAACTAAGCAAAACAGTGTGTATATATATAATATACTAGCTTTTGCCCGCAGCTTCGCTTGCGTTAAATTTGGGGTAACATAGATCTACTTTTTACGATCCTATAGTAATGAGGCCGCTCTGGGTAAAATTTACGGGCATCCAAAAACCCAAATTCTTTCAACTATGATCGCCGCGTTTAAAGAGTTAATGCCGGACATCTGCTGGAACGGCAATGTCCGGCATTAGCCACGAGTCCTGGCTGCTGATGGCTCCTGAGCTCGCTTCATAACCCTCCCGTGCCGCAGCGCCGGGTATACCAGGCGTTCTGCGGCAAGGGGTTAATTCATACAAACTTTGAACCCCGTTTCACCCCTTCAGGGGTGGAATTTTCGAAAATATTAAAACACGTGTTTCTTTATCTCCAATTGTTCGCCTAAAAACAAAGTTTCATGCTTCTAGCTTCAAAAATGATGGACTTCCATACAATCTTTCAACCCCTTTTTCACCCCCTTAAGGGTTGCATTTAGAAAAATCCTTTCTTATTCCTACGTCTTAAAAACAACACCTGTGAAAAATTCAGCTTTCTAGGGCTTAGGCTGGGCATTGATGAGTCATTGAGTCAGGCCTTCTCTTTATATATATATATATATATATATATATATATATACACACCGTATTTATCGGCGTATAACACGCACTTTTTAGGCTAAAATTTTTAGCCTAAAGTCTATGTGCGTGTTATACGCCGATACACTCCCAGGAAAGGCAGGGGGAGAGAGGCCATTGCTGCCCGCTTCTCTCCCCCTGCCTTCCCTGGGGTCTAGAGCCCTGCTGCCGGCCCTTCTCTCCCCCTAGCTATCGGCGCCGCTGCCCGTTCTGTCCCCCTGACTATCGGTACCGGCGCCCCATTGCCGGCACAGATAGCCAGGGGGAGAGAAGCGGCGCCGACAGCCAGGGGGAGAGAAGGGGCAGCGGCACCCATTGCCGGCGCCGCTGCCCCGTTGCCTCCCCCCATCCGCGGTGGTATAATTACCTGGGTCGGATCCGCGCTGCTGCAGGCCTCCGGCGTGCGTCCCCTGCGTAGTTGCTATGCACGGCTCGGCGCACTGACGTCATGCGCCACGCCGTGCAGCGCATAGCAACGACGCCGGGGACGCACGCCGGAGGCCTGCAGCAGCGCGGACCCGAACCAGGTAATTATGCCACCGGGGATGGGGGGAGGCAACGGGGCAGCGGCACGGGCAATGGGGCGCCGGCACTGATAGTCAGGGGGACAGAACGGGCAGCGGCGCCGATAACCAGGGGGAGAGAAGGGCCGGCAGCAGCGCTCTAGACCCCAGGAAAGGCAGGGGGAGAGAAGCGGGCAGTGACTGCCTCTCTCCCCCTGCCTTTCCTGGGGGTATATCTGGGTATACACGCGCACACACGCACCCTCATTTTACCATGGATATTTGGGTAAAAAACTTTTTTTACCCAAATATCCTTGGTAAAATGAGGGTGCGTGTTATAGGCCGGTGCGTGGTATACCCCGATAAATACGGTATATATATATATATATGTGTATGTATAGAGAGAGAGAGAGAGAGAGAGAGAGAGATCGTAGAGCTGGAGATTAGCTCTGTAGAGCTTGATAAATAGCAGCAAACAGCAGTTTTTTTTTTTTTTTTTTTACATAACAGAAATAAAACCTTTACAAATATGCACAAAATATAAAGTAAGTCCTAGCACTAGCTCAGGTGAATTAAATGTCCCCTTTGAAGCTGCAGACTTCAGGACTCCCAACTCAGATCAGAGGTTCAGGTTCCTCCCAGCCTCAGCCTGCAGTCTGAGTTACACCTTGTTTTAAAGTATGGTAAGAAGCTGTCATCAGCACCTGTGCTGAATTTGGGCCACAATGAAAACCTAGACTGGCCAGCGCGGGACTGACAGGTCCCACTACCACCCTGCCATTCATTTTATAAAAATCGATACATGAAAACAGACTTTACCAAAAGTTCCTAGGCAGCTATGATATGCTAGGGAATTCACACGATACTGGTTTTCCCATATCTCATCCAGCTTTCACTGGAGATATGTGCTTTCTGAAACCTAGTAAATGACAGGTGTCTTGGGGAAATATAGGGATCCCAGATCCCATCATTCTGGTCCCTGTCCCACATATTAAAGATATCATAGCATAAAATATTTACATTGTTGTGCCTTGGGGAAAAAACAACATTCTTTTCACTGGGATGACAAAAATGATAAGATAAAAGCATTCAGACTACTGAAACAAGAAGGTAGTGGGAAGGCAGTAAAAATCTATAAGGAGAAGAATAATTCTGTAAATAAATAAATATATAAAAGTAGCAAAAATTGCAACAGTGAGAATGGCTGCAAAAAGTAAACGGAATCCCCAAATAGTCTTCACCTACATAAATAATAATACATAAAAATGAAAGTGTTGGTCCCCTAAGAAATAATCTAAGTGTTATAGTTATGGATGATGTGTAAAAAGCCAATCTACATAATGATTTCTCCTTTACTGTATTTACAGAGGAAAATCCAATGTTAGATGACATGAGTAGGGCTAATGTAAATTCTCCAACAAGACTCACAGGAAGCTGGGGGCTTGGACAAAGACATGGCAAATTAAGTTTTAATTTAAGCAGAATGCATGCAAAGTTAATCATGTCCCCTTATTTCAGTGTAAGCCCTTTCTTGCTGTATTCAGACAGTCCTGCCTCCTTTATATAATCTCCTTCCCTCCTCACTATATCATGGAATTGCAGAAAATAGTATGCACTGTGTCTTGCGGTGAACCGACAGACAACTAAGGGAGTAAGTCTTGTGTGAGTACTGCTGGCGAACAGCCCAGCCCTGGCCCCACCCCCTAAACCAAAAAAGGGAGTAGAAAAGCAAATTGGACATAATGTCACACCAAACTCCAAAAATGGTCTGGACAAAATTATTAGCACCCTTAACTTCATATTTGGTTGCACACCCTTTGGAAAAAATAACTGAAATCAGTGGCTTCCTATAACCATCAATAAGCTTCTTACCCCTCTCAGCCATAATGTTTGGACCACTCTTCCTTTGCAAACTGCTCCAGGTCTCTCTTATTGGAAGGCGCCTTTTCCCAACAGCAATTTTAAGATCTCTCCAAAGGTGATCAATGGGATTTAGATCTGGACTCATTGCCGGCCACTTCAGAACTCTCTGGGTGCTTTTTGACGTATGTTTGGGGTCATTGTCCTGCTGGAAGAACCAAGATCTCGGACGCAAACCCAGCTTTCTGACACTGGGCTGTACAGTGCGACCCAAAATCTGTGGTAATCCTCAGATTTCATGATGCCTTGCACACATACAAGGCACCCAGTGCCCGAGGCATCAAAACAACCCCAAAACATCATTGAACCTCCACCATATGTCACTGTAGGTACTGTGTTCTTTTCTGTGTAGGCCTCATTCCGTTTTCGGTAAACAGTAGAATGATGTGCTTTACCAAAAAGCTCTATCTTGGTCTCATCTGTCCACAAGACATTTTCCCAGAAGGATTTTGACTTACTCACGTTCATTTTGGCAAAATGTAGTCTTGCTTTTTTATGTCTCTGTGTCAGCAGTGGGGTCCTCCTGGGTCTCCTGCCATAGCGTTTCATTTCATTTAAAGGGGTACTCCGGTGGAAAACTTTTTTTTTCTTTTAAATCAACTGGTCCCAGAAAGTTAAACAGATTTGTAAGTTACTCCTTCCAGTACTTATTAGCTGCTGAATACTACAGATGAAATTATTTTCTTTTTGGAACACAGAGTTCTCTGCTGAATCGCAAGCACAGTGCTCTCTGCTGACACCTCTGTCCATTTTAAGAACTGTCCAGAGTAGGAGAAAATCCCCATAGCAAACATATGCTGCTCTGGACAGTTCCTAAAATGGACAGAGAGCACTGTGCTCGAGATGTCGGCAGAGAGCACTGTGTTCCAAAAAGAAAAGCAGTTCTCTTCTCCTCTTTCTGTTGGAAATGGACTTGTACCTTGAAATTGTTGATATTTTTCCACAATGGGTTCTCATGTCCTCAGACAGTTCTCTTCTCCTCTTTCTGGTGTCCATGCTTAGTGTGGCACACACAGACACACAAAGACAATGCAAAGACTAAGTGAACTTCTCTCCTTTTTATCTGCTTTCAGGTGGGATTTTTATATTGCCCACACCTGTTACTTGCCCCAGGTGAGTTTAAAGGAACATCACATGCTTGAAACAATCTCATTTTACCACAATTTTGAAAGGGTGCCAATAATTTTGTCCAGCCCATTTTTGGAGTTTGGTGTGACATTATGTCCAATTTTCTTTTTTTTTCCCTCCTTTTTTGGTTTAGTTCCAATACACACAAAGGGAATAAACATGTGTATAGCAAAACATGTGTTACTGCAATCCTTTTCTGTGAGAAATACTTCATTTTCTAGAAAAATTTCAGGGGTGCAAACATTTACGGCCATGACTGTATGTATATCCCAGAGCACTATGGTGTTCCCCCACCGCCATGATTTTAAAGTGTCCCATGTGTTTGTGTTTTTAGGGGGGATTACTTTTTGTTATATATTATATTGTGTGATTATATTTTAATAAAACATTTTTTGTAATATCTTGATTCTGTGATTTTAAATTTTTTTTGGGTAAGATTTTGTAGGTTGTCATATTTACCAATCTGCCTGAAAGTAGAACGGCTAGTTTTGCCCATAACAACCAATCACAGCTCCGCTTTAATTTTACCAGAGCTTGTTAAGATATGAAAGCTGAGCTGTGATTGGTTGTTATAGACAAAATGGGACAGTTTTTCTTTCAGACATATTAATAAATCTGGGCCAACGAGTCACCTACAGACTACAGGCCTCTATGGTCCATCTGGTTCCTGGAACACCTATCTCTAAATGCTGTTAAAAGCAACTCGGGCGAAATGGCCACCATCGTAACTTTGTACAAAAATTTGAATAAAATAAAAAAAATGGAAAAAGATGAGAAAAATTTTTTGTATTAGGATCTGGTTACGTTGTTAGGGTCAGTCTTATGTTGTCTTGGCTGTGATACCAGGGAATGTACTGTGGCCTAGAGTTCGGCTTCTTGGTCTACAACAGCACCTTCAGAAGTGGTAAAAATCTGCACTGAAATCCACACCAAAATGATTGCACATTAGTGACTGGGGTCTTATGTTCACAGGTAGCAGAGATTTCAGGGTGCACTAGAGATTGAGATCACCAGGATGCTTATTATGCCATGGATTTCATCCTTTATAATGGCTGCCCTGGTTCCATGTACTGTCTCCCAAGCCTGTCTTTATCAGGGTAAGGCAGTGTTTCCCAATCAGGTTGCATCCAGTTGTTGCAAAATTACAACTCCCAGCATGCCTGGACAGCCTGCAGTCTGACAAATTGGCCTCGACAACAAGGAAGAATTTCTCACCATAGGTGGGGAGCAGGATACCCAGCGCATCGGGGAGCAGTGGAGGTAAGTCCAGGCGGTTTTCTGTTTTAGTTTTTTTTGTTTAAATGGCGCCAGCTGGGCAGCATTTTTTATAAAAAGTTTAACAATAATCCACTACTCCACATATGGAGTCAAAACACACGTCCTGGTAGTGATGGCCTCTCTGTCCGGACTGGATGCTTGTCCACTGGCAGTGGCAGGGAGCCGTGAACAAGCGACTGCTGTTGGTGGAACCCTGGTTGGGAAACATTGGGGTAAGGGCTTTGGTCAAATCTTCACTAAGCATTTCCATTGGTGTGTACTGTCATAGGAGAGAAAAAACTGCAGTGCTAGATTCCTTAAAGGAGATATTTCATGGAAAAAAACGTATCCGTAAGGGTATGTTCACACTATGGATTCAGTCTGGCAGCCGACGGCGGCGGTAGGACCGTGCGGCACTGCACTGTCACCATTGACGGCTATACAATACTAGCGGACTTCCGCGCAAAGAATGAACATGTTCTTTCTTTGCGCGGAACAATTTAAGCGGCGGAATTGTCGCAGTGCGAACGGATCTCGCGGAATTCCGTAGTGTGAACATACCCTAAAACATATGCTAAAAGGTATCTATATGTTTTAGATCGCAGCACTCAGACCCCCGTGATCTAAAACTTATCCCCTATACTCCTGTATGGAGCCCCTGCTCTCCCCTGGTGCAGCGCGTCAACCCCCCCGCCCAAAGCAGGGGCCGCCACACCCCATCCATATATATCTCTACGTTCAGCTATCTTCGAAT
Source organism: Hyla sarda (assembly GCF_029499605.1). Lineage (NCBI taxonomy): Eukaryota > Metazoa > Chordata > Amphibia > Anura > Hylidae > Hyla > Hyla sarda. Next base: position 109,216,380 of record NC_079198.1, on the reverse strand, counting down.
CTGCCATAGAGATATATGGAGGAGGGGTGATGTCCCCAGGGGGCGTGACACACCACTCCAGGGGAGAGCCGGGGCTCCATACAGGAGATCCCTCGGAACTCCAACACTTGGACCACTGCAATGTAAAACTTATCTCCAATCTTGTGGATAGGAGAGAAGTTTTTTTTCCATGAGACTACTCCTTTAAATGAACATACGCTGCCCAGTGGACCCCGTTGAGTATAATGGAGTCTTAGCAACGGCGTATATTATCAGATAAAATAGTCCTGCATGCCACACTGTTTTGACCCAAATTTTTGGGAGAACCTGCAACTGTGGCTCCTAATGGAAACACCTACTCAGATGTACGTGTGGGAAGAGGAGTATAGGAAGGCACTAAAAGCATATGGTAACTCTAGGGTTAATGATGTCAGCTGGACAATGAAGCATAGCGAGACCAGCCAAATCCAGATAAGCCGGGCGGTGGTGCTAGATAAAGGTAGAGATAGGTTTGTAATATCATGTGTAGCAAAAGGGTAAATGAAATATCCGCACTCACCACAGGGAACGGCTAACGGTCCCGAGATTGACTCCACATAGGAGCACCGTCAGCCGTTCCCGGTGGTGAGTGCGGATATTTCATTTACCCTTTTGCTACACATGACCTACTCAGATGTGAATACAGCCTTACCCAGTATTTACCAACTGGGTTGTGATGGAAACCCAGATTTATATTTAACCACATCTTCCGTTCCTTCGGACAGTCCCAACCGTTGGTAACATCTTGGCCTCTTGTTTTCCCATTACTGTACACAGTTCGTTATCATCTACAAAATTATGTTATTTTACCAAGCAATCCCTTTTCAGTAATAAATATGTAACAATATTATGTCATGGATAGGGTGGATATGAGTCTGTACCCCCATATTTTGGCGTGGGGAGCAGGCTGTAGCGCTCTATACGGTGTCAGCTGAATATGGAGCTGCTTCTGTGTCGTTGAGTGCAATGCTCTGCAGCCTCATTCTCTCACATTCGGCTGCTCCGTGGATGGTGACTCGGTCTGTAGCATGTCGTCTGTTGCGTCGCTGTCAGTCACCCCACATTACTCTACATAGCGTTCATGCAAATCACCCAGGGCACAAGTTCAGCGAGCGGCGGCGTGATTGACAGCTCTGCTGCTAAGGAAGGTTTGAAGCTGCCGTCTCCAGGATGCGCACATCCTCAGCAGTTCATGGACAGCTGGATTTTCCAGACCTGATCTTGAATACCTGATCTTGAATACATAAGTGCTCCCTTTTGGTCTTAGCTGTTTCTCCTGCTTAGGAAATCACTTGTCCTTATCTGCAGCCTCCAGTGGCCAATGATGGGGGTGAAGATGATGATGAAGAAGAAGAGGCTGTGCAGAAAACAGAGGATGACGGTCTGCACCAGCAAGTGTAAGGCAAATGGAAAGTCAAAGCAAGTGTTTCAATAAAGAGCGATGTACCCTGCAGCTCCCCACACTGCGCCTCCAGCCCTGAGAACGTGGGGATTTTATATGTACTTTAGAGAAGAGAAACCGTACACCACATTCACGTTCAACCCTTTATTTGGGGACTCCCATGGAGAGAGATGACAACTCAGATTTTTTGGTCCTGGCTACAAGTCACCATGATTGATGTCCCTCATTTAGAATTGTGTTCCCTCAACTAGTGACTCTTCAGCTGTTGCAGAACTGCTCATTTTACATAACCCTCATTTTACAATGTTGTGCCAAGTCTAGTAACAGCAATCCCTGAGTGGTGCCAATGGGGTTTCACTTCTGGATTGAAATCGGCGAGATCTGAGGCCTCTCCTGTATCTATGACACCTCCGATCCTTATCCTGACTGTTATATGTAGGGTCTGATCAGATCGGCAGTGTCAGATATCAGACCTCTTCTGTATTATTGACACCACAGATCAGTGACGTGCGCAAACATTTTGGGGGGCAGGGGCTCAAGTAGATAAAAAGGGCACTTCTCATTATAAAAAATTCCTGAGATAAGGGACCTCTGGCAGTCATGTCAGCTAAATAAGACCCCATCACTCCATGAAGGGTCCTAATCAGTGAGGGCATCATAGGGCAGGTGCATTAAAAGGGCAGGGGCTCAATCCTCCATTTGATTCTATGTGTGCATGTCCCTACCCCAGATCCTCATACAGACACTGTGTTCTATTAGATCAGTGGTGTCAGCTCTCAGACCTCTCCTGTATATATGACCCCCCAGATTCCTTATACAGACACTGTATTCTACATAGGGTTCTGATGAGATCAGTGGTGTCAGCTCTCAGACCTCTCCTGTATATATGACCCCCCATATTCCTTATACAGACACTGTATTCTACATAGGGTTCTGATGAGATCAGTGGTGTCAGCTCTCAGACCTCTCCTGTATATATGACCCCCCAGATTCCTTATACAGACACTGTATTCTACATAGGGTTCTGGTGAGATCAGTGGTGTCAGCTCTCAGACCTCTCCTGTATATATGACCCCCCAGATTCCTTATACAGACACTGTATTCTACATAGGGTTCTGATGAGATCAGTGGTGTCAGCTCTCAGACCTCTCCTGTATATATGACCCCCCAGATTCCTTATACAGACACTGTATTCTACATAGGGTTCTGATGAGATCAGTGGTGTCAGCTCTCAGCTCTCTCCTGTATATAAGACCCCCCAGATTCTTTATACAGACACTATATTCTACATAGGGTTCTGGTGAGATCAGTGGTGTCAGCTCTCAGACCTCTCCTGTATATATGACCCCCCCAGATTCTTTATACAGACACTATATTCTACATAGGGTTCTGGTGAGATCAGTGGTGTCAGCTTCAGACCTCTCCTGTATATATGACCCCCCAGATTCCTTATACAGACACTGTATTCTACATAGGGTTCTGGTGAGATCAGTGGTGTCAGCTCTCAGACCTCTCCTGTATATATGACCCCCCAGATTCCTTATACAGACACTGTATTCTACATAGGGTTCTGATTAGATCAGTGGTGTCAGCTCTCAGACCTCTCCTGTATATATGACCCCCCAGATTCTTTATACAGACACTGTATTCTACATAGGGTTCTGATGAGATCAGTGGTGTCAGCTCTCAGACCTCTCCTGTATATATGACCCCCCAGATTCTTTATACAGACACTGTATTCTACATAGGGTTCTGGTGAGATCAGTGGTGTCAGCTCTCAGACCTCTCCTGTATATATGACCCCCCAGATTCTTTATACAGACACTGTATTCTACATAGGGTTCTGGTGAGATCAGTGGTGTCAGCTCTCAGACCTCTCCTGTATATATGACCCCCCAGATTCTTTATACAGACACTGTATTCTACATAGGGTTCTGGTGAGATCAGTGGTGTCAGCTCTCAGACCTCTCCTGTATATATGACCCCCCAGATTCTTTATACAGACACTGTATTCTACATAGGGTTCTGGTGAGATCAGTGGTGTCAGCTCTCAGACCTCTCCTGTATATATGACCCCCAGATTCCTTATACAGACACTGTATGCTACATAGGGTTCTGATGAGATCAGTGGTGTCAGCTCTCAGACCTCTCCTGTATATATGACCCCCCAGATTCCTTATACAGACACTGTATGCTACATAGGGTTCTGGTGAGATCAGTGGTGTCAGCTCTCAGACCTCTCCTGTATATATGACCCCCCAGATTCTTTATACAGACACTGTATTCTACATAGGGTTCTGGTGAGATCAGTGATGTCAGCTCTCAGCTCTCTCCTGTATATATGACACCCCAGATTCCTTATACAGACACTGTATTCTACATAGGGTTCTGGTGAGATCAGTGGTGTCAGCTCTCAGTCCTCTCCTGTATATATGACACCCCAGATTCCTTATACAGACACTGTATTCTACATAGAGTTCTGGTGAGATCAGTGGTGTCAGCTCTCAGACCTCTCCTGTATATATGACCCCCCAGATTCCTTATACAGACACTGTATTCTACATAGGGTTCTGGTGAGATCAGTGGTGTCAGCTCTCAGACCTCTCCTGTATATATGACCCCCCAGATTCTTTATACAGACACTGTATTCTACATAGGGTTCTGATGAGATCAGTGGTGTCAGCTCTCAGACCTCTCCTGTATATATGACCCCCCAGATTCTTTATACAGACACTGTATTCTACATAGGGTTCTGATGAGATCAGTGGTGTCAGCTCTCAGACCTCTCCTGTATATATGACCCCCCAGATTCTTTATACAGACACTGTATTCTACATAGGGTTCTGGTGAGATCAGTGGTGTCAGCTCTCAGCTCTCTCCTGTATATATGACCCCCCAGATTCTTTATACAGACACTATATTCTACATAGGGTTCTGATGAGATCAGTGGTGTCAGCTCTCAGACCTCTCCTGTATATATGACCCCCCAGATTCTTTATACAGACACTATATTCTACATAGGGTTCTGATGAGATCAGTGGTGTCAGCTCTCAGACCTCTCCTGTATATATGACCCCCCAGATTCTTTATACAGACACTGTATTCTACATAGGGTTCTGGTGAGATCAGTGGTGTCAGCTCTCAGACCTCTCCTGTATATATGACCCCCCAGATTCTTTATACAGACACTGTATTCTACATAGGGTTCTGATGAGATCAGTGGTGTCAGCTCTCAGACCTCTCCTGTATATATGACCCCCAGATTCCTTATACAGACACTATATTCTACATAGGGTTCTGGTGAGATCAGTGGTGTCAGCTCTCAGACCTCTCCTGTATATATGACCCCCCAGATTCTTTATACAGACACTGTATTCTACATAGGGTTCTGATGAGATCAGTGGTGTCAGCTCTCAGACCTCTCCTGTATATATGACCCCCAGATTCCTTATACAGACACTGTATGCTACATAGGGTTCTGATGAGATCAGTGGTGTCAGCTCTCAGACCTCTCCTGTATATATGACCCCCCAGATTCCTTATACAGACACTGTATTCTACATAGGGTTCTGGTGAGATCAGTGATGTCAGCTCTCAGCTCTCTCCTGTATATATGACACCCCAGATTCCTTATACAGACACTGTATTCTACATAGAGTTCTGGTGAGATCAGTGGTGTCAGCTCTCAGACCTCTCCTGTATATATGACCCCCCAGATTCTTTATACAGACACTGTATTCTACATAGGGTTCTGATGAGATCAGTGGTGTCAGCTCTCAGACCTCTCCTGTATATATGACCCCCCAGATTCTTTATACAGACACTGTATTCTACATGGGGTTCTGGTGAGATCAGTGGTGTCAGCTCTCAGACCTCTCCTGTATATATGACCCCCCAGATTCTTTATACAGACACTGTATTCTACATAGGGTTCTGGTGAGATCAGTGGTGTCAGCTCTCAGACCTCTCCTGTATATATGACCCCCAGATTCCTTATACAGACACAGTATTCTACATAGAGTTCTGGTGAGATCAGTGGTGTCAGCTCTCAGACCTCTCCTGTATATATGACCCCCAGATTCCTTATACAGACACTGTATGCTACATAGGGTTCTGGTGAGATCAGTGGTGTCAGCTCTCAGCTCTCTCCTGTATATATGACACCCCAGATTCCTTATACAGACACTGTATTCTACATAGGGTTCTGGTGAGATCAGTGGTGTCAGCTCTCAGACCTCTCCTGTATATATGACCCCCCAGATTCCTTATACAGACACTGTATTCTACATAGGGTTCTGATGAGATCAGTGGTGTCAGCTCTCAGACCTCTCCTGTATATATGACCCCCCAGATTCCTTATACAGACACTGTATTCTACATAGGGTTCTGATGAGATCAGTGGTGTCAGCTCTCAGACCTCTCCTGTATATAAGACCCCCCAGATTCTTTATACAGACACTGTATTCTAAATAGGGTTCTGGTGAGATCAGTGGTGTCAGCTCTCAGACCTCTCCTGTATATATGACCCCCCAGATTCCTTATACAGACACTATATTCTACATAGGGTTCTGGTGAGATCAGTGGTGTCAGCTCTCAGACCTCTCCTGTATATATGACCCCCCAGATTCCTTATACAGACACTGTATTCTACATAGGGTTCTGATGAGATCAGTGGTGTCAGCTCTCAGACCTCTCCTGTATATATGACCCCCCAGATTCTTTATACAGACACTGTATTCTACATGGGGTTCTGATGAGATCAGTGGTGTCAGCTCTCAGACCTCTCCTGTATATATGACCCCCCAGATTCTTTATACAGACACTGTAGTCTACATAGGGTTCTGGTGAGATCAGTGGTGTCAGCTCTCAGACCTCTCCTGTATATATGACCCCCCAGATTCTTTATACAGACACTGTATTCTATTAGATCAGTGGTGTCAGCTCTCAGACCTCTCCTGTATATATGACCCCCCAGATTCTTTATACAGACACTGTATTCTACATAGGGTTCTGGTGAGATCAGTGGTGTCAGCTCTCAGACCTCTCCTGTATATATGACCCCCCAGATTCTTTATACAGACACTGTATTCTACATAGGGTTCTGGTAAGATCCGCTTGCTCAGATCTCAGACCTCTCCTGTATCTATGACACCCCAGATCCTTATCCTGTCTGTTCTGTGTAGGGTTTTGGTAGGATCAGCTTTCCCAGACCTCTCCTCTCCTGTATCTATGACACACAAGATCCTCATCCTACCTTCTGCATGTTGGGTCCTGGCTGCAGCTTTGTACTGTGTACTGCATACAAGCACTGCCGCCATGATCATAATACTCAGAGAGACGTTTAATGAATTGCGCTTATCTGGTCAGAGGCGTGCTAAATTGTCAGTATGTAAAATTAATTTCATAGATCAGGCTGCAGATTCCTGCTCCTCTGGATAGGGGAGGGGGCACTACCCGCCTGATATTGAATTAGGCCACAGTTAGCGCATTCATTATGGCCGGAGGGGGAGTTCCTATTAATAAGTGATGGCTCACTACCTCTGCTAATGGCATTTACTAGTGACCCCCACCGCTGCCGGCATCATGACTGTGTATCTGGCATTGCTTCCAGAATGCAGAATACACCCGTATGTACAGCACTGAGCACATCTTCAACTATGTTAGGTCTGTAAGTGAACCACACATGTATTATTTAGAGTGTTATTATAGAAGTCTCCTAAGCTGGATTTGAGGCTGTAGAAGTTCTGGGATCCACTCTTTCCAGGGTTAACATCAAATATGTGCAGGATACTGTATATGTGAATAAATCCTATGAGTACAATCACATGTACAGGATTTGCTGTACATTTTCTTCAGCTGATTTTTGCTACCCATTCAGAATATGCAGCAGATCTTGTACATGTGAATGTACCCTTAGAGCTCGTTCACATGGGCGTTTTTTTTTTTTGTAAACTCGCAGCATGTTTGCCGCTGAGAGTTTGAACAGTGACAGTCTCCCCGCAGCAGATTTCGGGCAGTAGAATTTCCACTGCCGAAAATCCGCCACAAACCCCATTAACTTCAATGGGGACTGCAACAGATTTTAATGCATTGGAAATTCCTCTGCCCACCCCTATTCAAGAGCCCACCCCCATTCAAACATGCGCGTTTACAATAAAATCCGCTTGTGTGAATGAGCCCTAAAGGGGGATTTCTGAGACTAAATGACACAGAATAGGCCATCAATCGCTGATCCTATGATTCAGACACCTGTCACCCTTGTCGATCAGCTGTTTGACGCACCGCACTTCACCGTGAATGAGGCCAGAATCCCCACGCCATTCATTCTATAGTGGTGGCACAGAGTAACTGCAGCTCAATTCCCATTCACTTTGGTAGGAGCTGAGCTGTAGTGACCCGGTGCCACCACCAGCACAGGGCTTCCACCTTCATTCATTTTGTAGTGTGGGGTGCCGAACAGCGGTGAAAAGACCATTAATCATATGGTTCCAGAAAATATCTTTAAATGGGTATCGATCTGTTGGAGCAGTTCTTATATTGGGAATGGTTCTAACCCGTCTAAAGGCTAAGTTTCCACTTGGTTTTTTTCTGGCAGTTTTTGGAATACAGCCACTGCAGTTTTTGAGCCAAAGTCAGAAGTGGATCCATAAAGGAGGAGAAGTATAAGCCCTTCCTTTATATGTCCTATTCCTTTTCAATACACATCTGGCTTTGGCTCAAAAACTGCAGTGGCTGTTTTCCAAAAATTGCCAGAAAAAAAACCAAGTGGAAACTTAGCCTAAAAGGACCTAACCACTGTATATGTTTAAGGGGAGCAGGACTCTCTAAGGCTGGCTTCACACATAGCATTTTAGTTAGTATTGCCAAAACCAGGAGTTGTTCCATAACCCCAAAAAAGGGACACGTCCTTTAATTATAGTTGCCTCTTTGTCTGTTCCACTCCTAGTTTTGGCCCAATACTCTGGGGGAGGTTTTTCAAAACCTCTGCAGAGTTGACCATAGCAACCAATCAGATCGCTTCTTTATTTTTAATAAAGCCTCTTAAATATTAAAGAGGCAATCTGATTGGTTGCTGTAGCCACCACTTTACCTCTGTTCCAGTTTTGATAAATCTCCTCAACTTTTATATGTAAACAAGAATGTCCCCATAATAACAGCAAGTAGAGATCATGGGACAAAGTTCTCCAATGATTCCACTTCTTTTGCTGAAGTGTGGAGGAGAGCGCAGCTCTGGGTGTCATCCTTAGCGGTAGCATCTTTCCTATTTTGCTGTAGAGCTTCACCTCCGCAGGCTCATCCAGCTGATGTGTGTCTGCCATGGAAGGGGGTAAATGAGAGATTAAAAAGCTTGATGTAATTGATCCTGTCCGCACTTCTTGGCTTTGTAAAGCGCAGCACACCTGATCTGACAGTGCTGAGCGCTCTGCGGGAGCTGCTGCTGCAGGGATAAGTTAATGAGGTCCTCCGAGCCTCTGCATGGGGTCAAGGTTCAATCTTTAATTCGCTTTTAAAACATTTCATGTTAATTCTTTAGCAAGTCTCATGCATTCTGAAGGAAATATTGTTCCTGTGTGCACAGTCAGCATTTGTATAACCGGTCTGACGTTATGTTTTGTGGTCAGCGTGTCCTAGGAAGGAGCAGCATAGATTGCATCCATAATTCACAAAATGTAGGTGGGAGTCATCTTCCTGTGGATATTGTGTTATAAGAGAAATGGGGTAATAGAGAATCAATATACAGCAAGCATTGCAAAATATCCAGCAACATGTGGTAGAAAATGGCGCAAGTGACACATTCCATCATTACCAAAGGTGCCCACTGTAGCTAAACAATCGGCAAACTACTGGGGGCTACGATACGGATGTAACAGCAGAATAGTTATTTCAGTACTGCGTATGACTGTATCCGACATGATGTAACAGCAGAATAGCGATTAAAGCTCTGGAGGTGAATTGAGTATAAGACAGGATGTAAGTGCAGAATAGTGAGTGCAGCCCTGGATGTGACTGGAGGATTAGACATGATATAAAAGCAGAATAACGATTAAAGGGCTGCGGATGACTGGAGTACAAGACATGATGTGACAGCAGAATAGTGAGTGCAGCCCTGGATGTGACTGGAGGATTAGACATGATATAAAAGCAGAATAACGATTAAAGGGCTGCGGATGACTGGAGTACAAGACATGATGTGACAGCAGAAGAGTGAGTGCTGCCCTGGATGTGACTGGAGGATAAGAATGGAAAAGGTAGTGTAGCTTACTATAGCTTAAAGGGGTATTCAGGGCAAAAACATTTTGTCTATAAAAGAGCGAATGGGGGCACTCGTGAGATAGTCGCTCATAAGCTATGGCAATCTGGGTTATGTGTGCTTCAATATATGGCAGTCCAGGTATCCTAGTATTCCTACCACCTGCGGGGTGCACATTAAAAAGCTGTAGTATCATAAATAATACGAAGAGAAAAGGTAGTATGAACTCACCGCTAGGCTACGGTCATTCATCCTTGGAGTCCGGGGACACGGGTAGGATCGGCATCTTCTTGGAGCGCTCGGAGGCTACACCGGTAATTTCGTGGGATCAACCCACTTCATCCGGCCTCAGGCCAGATGAAGTGGGTTGATCCCGCGAAACTACCAGGAATAAGATGTCTGATCGTGGAGGGCCCACTGCTGAGACCCCCTGCGATCTCCAGAATGTGGGTGCTGAATCTCCAGTTCCAGAAACCTCCAGGTTTCCGGGACTGGGGAAGTGACGTCACGCCACACCCCCTCCATTAATGTCTCTTTATTTATTATTTATGCCAATCTTTGTGTTCTCTGGCAAATGCCAAACATCCTGTATGGTGTTGGTCTGTAAGCACAACCCCCAGCTATGGACGTCGGGCCCTCACACCACCCTCATGGAGTTTGTTTCTGACCGTTTGAGTGGACACATGCACATTGCACATGCACATGCCTGCAGGAGGTCATTTTGCAGGGCTCTGACAGTGCTCCTCCTGCTCCTCCTTGCACAAAGGTGGAGATAGCGGTCCTGCTGCTGGGTTGTTGCCCTCCTATGGCCTCCTCCACGTCTCCTGATGTACTGGCCTGTCTCCTGGTAGCGCCTCCATGCTCTGGACACTATGCTGACAGACACAGCATACCTTATTGCCACAGCTCGCATTGATGTGCCATCCTGGATGAGCTGCATTATATGAGCCACTTGTGTGAGTTGTAGACTCCGTCTCATGCTACCACTAGAGTGAAAGCACCGCCGGCATTCAAAAGTGACGAAAACATCAGCCAAGAAGTATAGGAACTGAGAAGTGGTCTGTGGTCACCACCTGCAGAACCCCTCCTTTATTGGGGGTGTCTTGCTAATTGCCTATAATTTCCACCTGTTGTCTGTTCCATTTGCACAAGAGCATGTGAAATTGATTGTCAATCAGTGTTGCTTCCTGAGTGGACAGTGTGATTTCACAGAAGTGTGATGACTTGGAGTTGCATTGTGTTGTTTAAGTGTTCCCTTTATGTTTTTGAGCAGTGTACTTCATAAGTGACTTGCCGAGGAGTCCATGGGTTTTCTACATGTATACTGTGTCTGGATTATTATGGAGATAATCCCCTGGGCTGAGGATCCTACTATATATTGTACAGTCTGTTATGTGTAAAGAATCTAGAAGTGTTTTCCTAAGAGCTGATCCTGTCAATCTCCTCTTTACTGTGGGGTGGACAAGGCCAGCACCTGGGGTGGCATACACATCAGCATGGCGCAAGCTTAAAATTCCTTTCATCCATTCTCCTAGTACATCACTGTGCTATAATGGAGGCGGGAGAAGCAAGCGGCAGCATATAAGCTCTTGTTAGCTGCAGATCTGGTCTCATTGCCGGCTTTCCCACAGGCGACACATTATACTACATATGTATGTATGGGCTGCACCCCCGCTGCCTGCGCCTGAAACAAAGGGTCCACAGAGAAATGTTACTTTAAAGTCTCGGAGAATTTAGATGGAAATCTCATGAATTTATAAGAGCTGCATCCAGCATGGGGTAAAAATCTATTTCCTTATTCTGTGTGTCATGGAAGCCTCGGAATGTTCTGTCAGCTGTGAGGGCTATAGAGCAGAGGATTGTGGTCTAAGATTAGAAAGCAAAGGCTATGCTGTGGCTACTTTATAATTCACTTAAACTACCTGCATGTTACAGAAAACCGTGTCCCAGGACAGTCACCTAATACTCAGGAGAAGTCAGTTTTATTGGTCAGTAATGAACTGTATTTGGAGTCACGTTGGTTATGAGCTGTGTGAGTAAAAACACAATGTGATTGCATTACGATTGGCTATATGCAGTATATGAAGTATTTCTGAAATTCTGCTGTTAACCTGTTTTTTATTACTTGCCAGTCTGTGTGTCAAGTATTTAATAAGGCTGGGGATGAGGAAAATTTCACAACTTCATTGCGTGTCTTTTAGTGTTGTGTGAAGTCAGGGAAGTGGTGAGTTTTATAAGGTGTCAGGGAGGTGATGAGTTATATGTGGAGTCAGGGAGGTGATGAGTTATATGTGGAGTCAGGGAGGTGATGAGTTATATGTGGAGTCAGGGAGGTGATAAGTTATATGTGTAGTCAGGGAGGTGATGAGTTATATGTGGAGTCAGGGAGGTGATGAGTTATATGTGGTGTCAGGGAGGTGATGAGTTATATGTGGAGTCAGGGAGGTGATGAGTTATATGTGGTGTCAGGGAGGTGATGAGTTATATGTGGAGTCAGGGAGGTGATGAGTTATATGTGGAGTCAGGGAGGTGATGAGTTATATGTGGAGTCAGGGAGGTGATGAGTTATATGTGGAGTCAGGGAGGTGATGAGTTATATGTGGTGTCAGGGAGGTGATGAATTATATGTGGTGTCAGGGAGGTGATGAGTTATATGTGGTGTCAGGGAGGTGATGAGTTATATGTGGTGTCAGGGAGGTGATGAGTTATATGTGGTGTCAGGGAGGTGATGAGTTATATGTGGTGTCAGGGAGGTGATGAGTTATATGTGGAGTCAGGGAGGTGATGAGTTATATGTGGAGTCAGGGAGGTGATGAGTTATATGTGGAGTCAGGGAAGTGATGAGTTATATGTGGAGTCAGGGAGGTGATGAGTTATATGTGGAGTCAGGGAGGTGAGGAGTTATATGTGGTGTCAGGAAGGTGATGAGTTATATGTGGAGTCAGGGAGGTGATGATTTATATGTGGAGTCAGGGAGGTTATACATTATATGTGGAGTCAGAGAGGTGATAAATTATATGTGGAGTCAGGGAGGTGATAAGTTATATGTGGAGTCAGGGAGGTGATGAGTTATATGTGGAGTCAGGGAGGTGATGAGTTATATGTGGAGTCAGGGAGGTGATGAGTTATATGTGGAGTCAGGGAGGTGATGAGTTATATGTGGTGTCAGGAAGGTGATGAGTTATATGTGGAGTCAGGGAAGTGATGAGTTATATGTGGAGTCAGGGAGGTGATAAGTTATATGTGGAGTCAGGGAGGTGATAAGTTATATGTGGAGTCAGGGAGGTGATGAGTTATATGTGGTGTCAGGGAGGTGATGAGTTATATGTGGAGTCAGGGAGGTGATGAGTTATATGTGGAGTCAGGGAAGTGCTGAGTTATATGAGGAGTCAGGGAGGTGATTAGTTATATGTGGTGTCAGGGAGGTGATGATTTATATGTGGAGTCAGGGAGGTTATACATTATATGTGGAGTCAGAGAGGTGATAAATTATATGTGGAGTCAGGGAGGTGATGAGTTATATGTGGAGTCAGGGAAGTGATGAGTTATATGTGGAGTCAGGGAAGTGATGAGTTATATGTGGAGTCAGGGAGGTGATAAGTTATATGTGGAGTCAGGGAGGTGATGAGTTATATGTGGAGTCAGGGAGGTGATGAGTTATATGTGGAGTCAGGGAGGTGATGAGTTATATGTGGTGTCAGGGAGGTGATGAGTTATATGTGGAGTCAGGAAAGTGATGAGTTATATGTGGAGTCAGGGGGGTGATGACTTATATGTGGAGTCAGGGGGGTGATGACTTATATGTGGAGTCAGGGGGTGATGAATTATATGTGGAGTCAGGGGGTGATGAATTATATGTGGAGGTGATGAGTTCTATGTGGAGGTGATGAGTTATATGTGGAGTCAGCAAAGTGATGAGTTATATGTGGAGTCAGGGAGGTGATGAGTTATATGTGGAGTCAGGGGGTGATGAATTATATGTGGAGGTGATGAGTTCTATGTGGAGGTGATGAGTTATATGTGGAGTCAGGGAGATGATGAGGAAAATTTGAAGTCAGTGAAGTGATAAGCTATATGTGGAGTGAAGGAATTATATTTTTGTGTTTGGTTTTGTTTCCCATTATATGTGCATGGCCTTCTGTCCTCCATAGGCTTTGGGCCACCAATGGAGTAGTGTTTCTGTTTTTCCATTCTTCCTCTCATATATGACATTTTATAACTGTTGTACATCTTTGGGTAACACATGGCCTGTAATGGCATAACTGAGGAAGCAGGTATGTGAGAAACGTGTTTGGCGCTGTACAGAGGTGAGGCGTTGAGGCAGGGTGCATTTCTCTATATATCTTGTCACTTTTTATTGTCCATACTACCTGTATGTTCAAAGTACGATTACTCCTGTACTTGTGTTTGAGTGTTATTATGGCTACCGCTCCACCATTACCTATGTGTAGATCAGAGCCGCACCGCGCCATTTACCACATGTATACTAAGATTTAAGATTGATGCTACCTCATTACCTCTCTTGTCTTCTGTCTAGGTCATCGCTTTACCTCTCCATATGTGTGTTTTTTTATTTGATCTTATACTTTGTATATGTTTAATAAAGATTTTCATATGTTGATACAATTTCTGTACTTTGGTCTTTGATGTTTGGTGGTAATAATGTTTAAAGGGAAGGGACCACTGTATAAGTATTCTCAGATTGCGATATCTGTTGGGTGACCTAGAGCTGATGATCAGCAAATGGTTAAGTAGCGCTCCTGATCGTCCATTCTGTGCAGTCACCCCCCCCCCCCCCTCCCTCTCCATGAAGAATCTTCTGTCAGAAAACGTACAATAGTATAAAATGATGATTCCTTTATCTGAGCAGATGGAGAGTGCGATCATTTATTTGTAGCGGAGCCTTATCTGGAGGGAGAAGAGACAGGAATAGAGGGATATAGATGTCCAAGGAAGACAGAGATCGGTGTCCAGAGCCGTGTACCCCGCTCTCCTAGTAATGGTGCCATGAAGATGAGTGATCTGGTCCCCTCCAGGCTCTTGGCACTAAGCGGCGATTGAATGTGGTAGAAGTCCCTCGTATCTCTAGAGTAGTGTTGAGCGGCATAGGCCATATTCGAATTCGCGAATATTCGCATATTCGTAATATCCCGTTTTATTTTCGCATGCGCAAAAATTCGGTGTGCGAAAATTAAAGCATAAGCAAAAATTTGCATATGCAAAAATTAGCATATGCTAATTTTCTTATATGCGAAAATTCGCACACCAGTCTCACACTGTAGTATTAGAGATTCCTTTACACCACACAAGCTGAAAGCAGAGAGGGATGATCACTGTCATGTGTACTGTAAAAAAAACAAAAAAAAACGAATATTCGTAATTACGAATATATGGCGCTATATTCGCGAATTCGCATAAAATAATAAAATTCGCATTGCGAATATTCGCGAGCAACACTACTCTAGAGTGGCTCAGCACTTGGCCTTACACCCTTTATCCTCTCAGACGGGTGGGAATGTGTGGGACTAGGTCCTTTTCCAGGTAGAGTTGTCGTATTTTAGTTTTTTGTTTCTTTTCGATTGATATTTTAAAGGGTCAGCATCAGTCTGCAATTGAAACTTTATTTAGAAGCTCAATAGAGATTATGTTTTCACTTCTCACCATTTACAAGATCTCTGCTTGCTGCCAGTTTATGGAAAACATCTGGTTTAGAATAGTTGACTAAAACATGCTTAGACCTAGTTTTTCTCACACAGCTGAGGTTTTGCTGCCATTGTTCTCTGTGTAGACTATAGACCAGTGGTCTCCAACCTGCCGACCTCCAGATGTTGCAAAACTACAACTCCCAGCATGCCCGGACAGCCGTTGGCTGTCCGGGCATGCTGGGAGTTGTAGTTTTGCAACATCTGGAGGTCCGCAGGTTGGAGACCACTGCTATAGACTGTCTATTGTACACTGTTGTGAATGGGATACGGTGAGGTCACTGTGAAAACAGAAACATGTTGGAGGGGGGGGGTTTGTTGTAACCCTATTTGCTCAGGAAAGACTACATGTACTGGTACTAGGACAATTTCTATCAAGTTAAAGGGGTTATACAGGGAAAAACTTATATATATATAATCAACTGGCTCCAGAAAGTTAAACAGATATGTAAATTACTTCTATTAAAAAATCTTAATCCTTTCAGTACTTATGAGCTGATGAAGTGGGGTTGTTCTTTTCTGTCTAAGTGCTCTCTGATGACACCTGTCTCGGGAACCGCCCAGTTTAGAAGCAAATCCCCATAGCAAACCTCTTCTACTCTGTGCAGTTCCCGAGACAAGCAGAGATGTCAGCAGAGAGCACTGCTGCCAGACAGAAAACAACAACTCAACTTCAGCAGCTGATAATTATTGAAAGGATTAAGATTTTTTAATAGAAGTCATTTACAAATCTGTTTAACTTTCTGGAGCCAGTTGATATATATATATATATATATATATATATATATATATATATGTATAAAGTTTTTTCATGGAGTACCCCTTTAAAGACAGGTTCAGTGCGACATGGAAAAGATTGATTGCACATAAGTTTTAAAGGGGTACTCCGGCGCTAAGAAATCTTATCACCTATTTGTTCATACCAAAGGATAAGTGGATAAGATGCCTGATCGCGGGGGTCCCCCTGCTGGGGACCCCCGTGATCTTCCACACCGCACCTCATTAGAATTAGCCCCCGGAGCGTGCTCGCTCCGGGTCTGATCACTGGCGATCACTGGGACGGAGCATAGTGACGTCACAGCTCCGCCCCCGTGTGATGTCACGCTCCGCCCCCTCAATGCAAGCCTATGGTTACAGCTGTCACGCCCCCTCCATAGGCTTGCATTGAGGGGGCGGAGCTGTGACGTCACTATGCTCTGTCCCCGTGATCGCCAGTAATCAGACCGGAGTGAGCACGCTCTGGGGGCTGATTCTAACGGGGTGCGGCGTGGAAGATCACGGGGGTCCCTAGCGGCGGGACCCCCATGATCAGGCATCTTATCCCCTTATCCTTTGGATAGGGGATAGGATGTCTTAGTGACGGAGTACCCCTTTAAGGGTTTGTTCATACCATGTTATTGCTGTCCATTTAACATATATATTTTATAATGGATGCTTAAAATGGATGCCATACAGCATGATGAACGGCGCCCCTTTCATAACTTTGATGTTTTTGCACCTATGCAACGTGTACATTGCTAAACCTACTTTAGCTGCAATAAGGGTTTTGCAGACAAAGATCACCATGTCGTGGTGCCTGACTTGCACTATATTGGAGCGAATGAAAATGAATGGGATCACCTAACAGCCACCAAAAATCCAACCAAGGCCAATACAGTCACTTGTGAGTCACAATGCCGTCCCCATTTCCATTCATTAGGTGTGGCACAGCAGCAAGACCTTCATTGTGGACACTACATCCTGCTGGAAACTGTTTACTAAGCCAATTGCACACACAGGTGGGAAAGCAGCCCCTCTCCTAGTCTGTCAACTGGGCAAAATATCTTTGAGTGCATCATTGGGGCTTGTCTAGTAGTTAACGATCTCTCTCCATGAGGTACAATACCAAAAAGTAGACTCTGAGAGTCTTTTTATAAAGCAGGAGTGGGAATCTCACCTGTGATAATATACATATCTGTCTGAGGAGTATCGGCATGCCTAGAAATCCTAGATCTGGGTTCATTTTTTTAATTTTTTTTTATTAATGAATGTATTCTGGTCCGCTTACATGTCAAAATACATGCCAAAATATGGCTGTAAAATTAATAGTGTGCATAAACAGTCATTTTATTATTGTGTTTAAAGGGGTACTCTGGTGGAAAAACTTTTTTTTTTTTTTAATCAACAGGTGCCAGAAAGTTAAACAGATTTGTAAATTACTTCTATTAAAAAAATCTTAATCCTTCCAGTACTTATTAGCTGCTGAATGCTACAGAGGAATTTGTTTTCTTTTTGGAACACAGAGCTCTCTGCTGACATCACGAGCACAGTGCTCTCTGCTGACATCTCTGTCCATTTTAGGAACTGTCCAGAGCAGTATATGTTTGCTATGGGGATTTTCTCCTTCTCTGGACAGTTCCTAAAATGGACAGAGATGTCGGCAGAGAGCACTGTACTTGTGATTCAGCAGAGAGCTCTGTGTTCCAAAAAGAAAATAATTTTCTCTGTAGTATTCAGCAGCTAATAAGTACTGGAAGGATTAAAAAATTTTAATAGAAGTAATTTACAAATCGGTTTAACTTTCTGCCACCAATTGATTTAAAAAAAAAAAATGATTTGTAAATTACTTCTATTAAAAAAATCTTAATCCTTCCTGTCCTTATTAGCTGCTGAATACTACAGAGGAAATTCTTTTCTTTTTGGAACACAGAGCTCTCTGCTGACATCATGACCACAGTGCTCTCTGCTGACATCTCTGTCCATTTTAGGAACTGACCAGAGCAGCATATGTTTGCTATGGGGATTTTCTCCTACTCTGGACAGTTCTTAAAATGGACAGAGGTGTCAGCAGAGAGCACTGTGCTCATGATGTCAGCAGAGAGCTCTGTGGTCATGATGTCAGCAGAGAGCTCTGTGTTCCAAAAAGAAAATAATTTTTTAGACTGTTTTACCGACCAAAAACAGGCCAAAATTCATAAAGTGAAAATAGCCTATGGCTAGAGTGACATAAGGCATTTGTATTGCATATTGGAGGTAAGGGGAAAAGGGGCAACAAAAACAACAAGTGCGTTCTATTGTCAAATAACCTGTTTTTTCCATACAGTTGTTGGCAGGCTGTTTAACAGTAGAAACACATTTTTGAAATATCTCACCAGTAAAAATTGCACCGCAGTTGGTTCTCTGTAAAATGTATGTGTTTTTTTGTTATTTGTGAGAAGTTTTTTGACTTGACCTTTAAATCTTAATAAAAGTTGCAGAAAAACCAAAAGAAAAACCATGTGAAGAAAAGCCTAATACTTAGAAGCCCCCATCATGAATAGACTGTAGAAGGATGCTTTGTGACATTTCCCAAGTAACACTGTGTCCGGACTTCATTTCTCCTTGTATCAGTGCAGTTTTTGGAGATTTTAGGTAAATCTTGTCTCCTCATCTGTGTTTTTTTTCTCTCCTATTGATTTTAATGAAGCATCCGCTATGGAAACAAGTAATATTTCATTTTTGAGCTGTGACGCAGATTTCCATGGAAATTATTACAAGAACATTTTCCTAGTACATTTTCTTCAGCACAAGTGTCAGACACGTCAGGTTCTTCCACCGGATGTCTGTGGAGTGGGTACTCGTGTATGCCCTGTGTGAATGTGACCTTATGCTCATAGAGATCTGGGAGCCAGATCGTTCATCGTTGGATTTACTAAAACGGTGAAAATAGAAAAACATTTTTAGCTTTTTTTTTTTGGATTATTTTTGCTCCTTTTTTTCTGTCTTCTGAGAATGATGTGGAGGCCACAGTTCAGAGACCTTCTTATTTGTGTGAATGCCTTCTTGCTTTATTCCTCTTTATTGGCTTGGTCTGTACAGGTTGTCGGTAACGTAGCAACATAACGTTAGTATTACATGCGGTGGAAAAGGAGAATGCTTCCATTCACGCTGTTACAATGTAGCAAAGCGAGTTTCTGCTCCGAGTATCCTGGCCCCTTCATCACATTCATTAATAAAGACGCCGCCTGTGAGTCTGTTTTATCGGCTTCGACCCTT
Source organism: Hyla sarda (assembly GCF_029499605.1). Taxonomy (NCBI): domain Eukaryota; kingdom Metazoa; phylum Chordata; class Amphibia; order Anura; family Hylidae; genus Hyla; species Hyla sarda. Next base: position 109,196,993 of record NC_079198.1, on the reverse strand, counting down.
CATGAATAAAAATGAAGCTTGGAAAGTGAAAGATGTTGAAGGGAATGTTGAGGCGGTCACCTCTCCTTGGTGCTGCCCCTGGCTCTGCGTACGGTGATTATTATTATTTTTTTGCCTCGTCTTGTCTAATCCCCCATCATCGTACAGTGGAGATATTTGCGAGGGTCCGCAGAGACGTCAGGATGAGTAGAGTGTGTCCCTTTTGAGATTGAGCCAAGTCATTACCCGAGCACTTGCCTTTCTGAATAGGATCTTGGCTTGTAATCAACAATTGTCTGGAGGGTTTCATTCAAACATCGCTGTTTCTTATGTAGTGCTTTTTAAAAACCCAATTTTCATCCGATCACATAAACACATTTGGCCTCTCGTATTATCAGTAATGCGCATTACCGCAAAGAAAGCCATAAATGAAATGCTGCTGTCAGAGTCCTCAGAGCTGCAAACCTCGACACTATCAATTTCACTGGGAACACAAGCGCTATCCACTGAATTTCCTGATGCCTATGAAGTGCCGACTCTTTCCTTGTAAACAAGCCAAGGAGACGACTATTAAGAGGGCGAGGTGACGCTGCAGTGAAATGTCTGCCATGCAACAAGCAAACATCTCTGTATCTGCAAATGTTAAACGCTGATCTCCTGACCTCTTCATAATATGGGTCTATGGGTCAGGGGGCTGCTCTGAAGCATCAGCCATGGGTCTGACTGTTCAAGGGTCCATACTCCGGAAGCAGTGAGAAGAAAAAATGCCTAATCCTTACAGAGCCTAAAAGCTAATGAGCACTTCTGCCATTTTTGCAGTATAGCTGCACAGTCTATGGCTGGGTCCAGTCATGTAAGGATTCCACATGCCAGGTCTGCACCAATTTACAGTACAGTAAGGCTAGGTTCAGACTACGGAATTTCCGCCTTCAATTCCACTTTGAAATTGCATGCGGAAATTCCGCTTGCTAAAATGTATAGTGTAGTGAATGGGTTTCCGTTCACAAATTCACACTTCGGAATATGTGAAGCGGAATTTGTGAACGGAAAATTTCCGCCTGAAGAATGGCGTTGCTCTTTCTTCAGGCGGAAATACTCGCCAAACACATTGCGGTCTATTGGAGACTGCAGTGTCCGCGCGGTCCTAGCACCGACTGATTCAGTCGGCGCTGGCCGTACTCGGAATCTCTGGGTGGAAATTTTCTGCCCGGAGATTCCGTAGTCTGAACCTAACCTAAAAGTGAAAAGGGCTTTTAACATTCCGTCCACATGTATTGGAAAATCTCTGCATAGAAATCAGGACATGCTGCAGATTCTCAGATGAACAGTGTGCATATTTTGAATATTTTTTCCCCCGATATTTTCCATGTTTGCAATGTATAAGGTGAATTCTGCACCAAAATTTCCCTGTAATTTCACTGCAAAAGCCGTATGGATATTGCAGTGGATTTTAGGTTGTTTTGCAGCGGGTGAAATCTGGGGTGTGTTATTGTAAAATTGTTATCCGTTTTATGCTGCCCAAATCAGCCCATGATTTGGGCAGCATAAAACTGGTGCAGGCATTGTGATCTTAGCACACTGTAAATTTCAGTGATCCCTCAACTTACAATGGCCTCAACATACAATAGTTTCAACATACAATGGTCTTTTCTGGACCATTGTAACTTGAAACCAGACTCAACATACAATGCTATAGACAGTCCAGATCTGTGAAACATGTCATTGGCTAGAAGAACCGACCAATCAGAATGGGCATTCACCGGTAAAACCCCTGTATTACTGAAGTGTATGCACTGACTGTTGTCTGGTAGAGCCCCCTACAGTACCGGGAGGTATTACATGTTCTGTACTACTTCTTACCTGTGCCAGGGTTAGCTGCTCTATTGGACACCAGGTGAAGGCGGCTCCATAAATTTTTTGGGACACTGCGCATACTGTACAGGACCCTGAAAAGCTCCTGTCCTCTATATAGACAGTGATTACAGCTCCGAGCAGATCTTTATTTCTTTTTTATGTAAGGATTTGCTTAATCTGTATTAGTTCACTACTTATTTTAGTTTAATCCTCATGTTTTCCTTTTTTTGGATGACATTTTGGGTCTTCAGAACCAATTACCAGATTTCCATAGAGTTATGGTTTCAACATACAATGGTTGTCCTGGAACCAATTAATATTGTAACTTGAGGGACCACTGTACTATGATACACTTGGATGTTTCAGAGTAATCATAGTTTACCAGGACCCTGGTAACTATTCCTCGAGGCGGGTCTTGTTGGCTGCTCCTGCCTTGCCAGCTTGAGTGATGGGTCTCTCCCTATCAATGTATAGAGAGATATACATTACTCAAGGCAACCAGACAGAGAGTAGCCACCAGGACCCTCCTAAAGGTGGCATTTTTAAACCATGATTACTGTGAAACGCCTAGGCATATCATAGTAATGCATAGTGTGCCACGATCACGATGCCTGTACCAATTTTATGCATAATACTGTTGACCGGTTCCCTTTAAAACAGCTTAAAGGGTTACTCCGATACACAGCATCTGAAACATTGAGTTCCAAACACTGTGCGGGCTTCCGCGCTCCCGTCCGCCCCCTCGTGACGTTACGCCCCGTCATGTGATGTCATGTCCCGCCCCCTCAATGAAAGTCTATGGGAAGGGGGCGCGACGGCCGTCGCGCCCCCTTCCCATAGACTTTCATTGAGGGGGCAGGCCGTGACTTCACGAGGGGGCGGGCAAACACGGTAGCCCGCACACAGCATTTGGTCTGGACGCTGGGGAGCAGAGTAACCCTTTAACAGTGTAGCTCTTTCGATTTATCTAACCTAGTTTATGTATGAGTAAAGAGAAGTACTGTTGATATATAATCAGGGGTCAAGTCCTGGGAAATAAAGTGTGGGAACTCACCCAGGATCTCCACTCAAGGGCTGGTCCTGCAGGACTCCAGCAAATGGGAATGGTGTTCCTGCTGTGGAAAAAGTGCGTTCCTGCAGGACTTGAGCCCTGTATATAATGTCATAAGGAGATTGTGTCAGGATTGATCCTGTAAGATGAGGATCAGCTAGACTTACAGTACATCTATACTGGGGCCTGTCATAGACGAATCAGGGTTATATTCTGCCACTTGATACGATTGAACAAGGAAAGAGATTGAGCTTGCAACTGATTCTATTTCCATTATAAGGACTGCATTTACCCTCTAAAAATTCTGAGTGAGTCGCCTTCAGACCACGGCTGGAGATCCTGCAACAAAGCCTCCGCCAAGCTGCCTCAAAATGCTCAGCCAAGCCTGGCCGAATGACATTGGCACTTCTGTGCTCAGCCCCATCTGGCTTCAGGTTGCTTGCTCCGGTCCAGAGTTTTCTAGATAAAATTCAGAGTTTCACGAGCTGCTGAAACATTTTTAATATCGGTGATGGCTTGTGTGAACGGTGTCCAGATTAGAGGCTAAACCTGCACAATTGAATTTAATGACTTGTAATGACCGGCAATGATTGCAGCATTGTCTAATTCCATTTTAATTCCATTCTTAAATTTACTCACCGACAAGTAACAGAGAAGTCATGGTGTGCGCTCTGCTGGAGGAGACGTAAGACACTGATACCAAACAATTATACCACACAGCTAATAATGATCTTTTTCATATACAGGATGAAACATAGTCATTAACTGAAACAGAAACAGCTGTGTATGAGGTTAAAATCTGGGTGAGACACAGCCAAACTCTGGTATACAAGGGAGATCGTGGAAGACAGTGTCATATCACAGGTCATACACCATGGCAAGACTGAGCCCAGCAGCAAATCATGTAGTAATACTGCATTGGCAAGGTTTCTTCCAGGCAAATATTTTAAAGCAGAGCGACAAATGTTTCGCGCTGTCAGCGCATTATCTGGCGAGCCAGATGATGCGCTGACAGCGCAAAACATATGTCACCCTGCTTACTGGAAGCACCCACATTTTGTGACCCCCATGTCGTTTGTTGAATAAAGCACGGAAGAAATATACTGGTGAGTGCAGCCTCTTTCTTTCCCTCTTACATTGTGGATTATTGGACTTTTCTTATGAGGCTTAAATACACCACCACATCATGTCTGCTGGAGTATATGCCACTGAATAAGGGGACACATATATAACGGAGTATATAGGAGTGCCGCTTCTAACTCTTTATTGTACATTATGTTAACCGGTCTTGCTTAAAACAGTAGGTTCGACTAATGGTAGGTTTGACTAATATGTATGGGGGCGTGCATACTTGCCTATTTTTCCTGCTTTAAACATCAACTTCAAGAACTAGGGCTAGGTTCACATTATGGAATGGAATTCGGCTGCACAGTACAGACTACGACATATCCGCAGCAGAGCTTTCACTGCTGAAATTCCACCCCTGAAAAAATTATCTTGCTTATTCTTTTGGCGTAATCCATGCAAAATACATTGCCGTCCATGGGGACAATAATGTCTAGCGGGTCTAGCACTGGACGACTTAGCCAGCGTTGGTCCAACTGGAGATTCCTCAGTAAAAGCCTAGCCTAACAGGTTGCTGGTTGCCACCATTGTCACCAGAATATCTGTGTTTCCATTTACTGACAGCAAGCTGAGACTGATTGTATATACAATCAATTCAATATATATATATATATATATATTTTATTTTTTTAAAGATTTTATGTATTTTTTCTAACATTTTTGCACTTATCTTCATTACACTGGGGGAAAGGCTGAAAATGGTATGAAATATTTTGCACCATTCTTTAGGCCTTGCTGTCAGGGGCCCATAAACAGCAGCAGTGGAGGCAACGTCAATACAGCACAAGTCTCTTCCTGCTGAACAGGGCTGTGAATGTGTAACATAATGCGTGTATTAGATAATAGCATCATTCAGAATGAATGGTGTTGCTGATTACAATCAGTGGGATTACCAGTTGCGGAGCATCTTACAGTATTACATTGCGGAGGCTTTTGTAAGCCTTTATTTCACTATATCCATATTTTATCTTCTACGGCTGAAAGCTGCGAGAATCTTACTTTAGTGTCAAAGCCACGTCTGGGGGAATTTATAACCACATCCCGCTAATAAATAACAAGAAACAGCCCCCGCGCCGTTGCCACAAAGGACAGGAGGCGACGTCTTTGAGGGGAATTAGCGGTTTAAGGAGAGAGAAGAAGAATGTGCAAAGATCTAAACCTGGGAGCAAATAGAGAACACTAAGAAATGGGGGTTTATGTAGTGGCTGCTGGATCAGTATTTATTTACATATTTGTTTTACTTAAACAGCACCAATATATTCCACAGCTCTTAACCATGCGGATTAAATCACTCACTGTCCCCATTGGGGATGGCAATTTAATTGAACCTTATTAGGTCTTTAAGTGTGCATTAAACATATATCTAAATTAAGATAGAAATAAAAAGAAAAATAATACAAGTATGGATTAGTATCGGCTTACCGCCCCTGCAGGACTATGCCTCTCCCCTCCATCTAACGCTCCCCGCAGACTTCCCATGCCTCTCCCCTCTCTCTCATGCTCCCTGCAGGACTTTTCCTATGCCTCTCCCCTCTCATGTTCCTTGCAAGACTCTTCTCATGTCTCTCCCTTTCCTCTCATGCTCCCTGCAGGACTCTCACCATGCCTCTCCCCTCCCTCGCTTTCTCCTTGCAGTACTCTTTCTATAACTCTTCCCACACTCTCATGCTCCCTACAAGACTCTTTCCATGTTTCTCCTTTCCCTCTCATGCTCCCTGCAGGACTCTTCCCATGCCTCTTCCCTCTCTCTCATCCTTCTTGCAGGACTTCTTCTATATCTCTCTGTCCTCCCTCTCATCTCCCTGCAGGATTCTTTCCATGCCTCTCCCCTCCCTCTCATGCTCCATGCAAAACTCTTCCCATATCTTACCCTTTCCTCTCAAACTCCCTGCACAACTCTTCCACTCCCTCTCTTCTCCCTGCAGGACTCTTTTCATGCCTGTCTCCTCCCTGCAGGACTCTTCCCATGCCTGTTTCCTCCCTCTTTTCCTCACTGCAGGATTTCTCCCATGCCTCTCCCCACCCTCTCATGCTTCCAGCAGTACTTCTCTTATGCCTCTCCCCACCCTCTCTTGCTCCCTGCAGGACTCTTGGACTCTTCCCATGCCTCTCCCCACCCTCTAATGCTCCCTGCAGGACTCTTCCCATGCCTCTCATGCTCCCTGCAGGACTCTTCCCATGCCTCTCCCCACCCTCTCATGCTCCCTGCAGGACTCTTCCCATGCCTCTCCCCACCCTCTCTTGCTCCCTGCAGGACTCTTCCCATGCCTCTCCCCACCCTCTCTTGCTCCCTGCAGGACTCTTGGACTCTTCCCATGCCTCTCCCCACCCTCTCATGCTCCCTGCAGGACTCTTCCCATGCCTCTCATGCTCCCTGCAGGACTCTTCCCATGCCTCTCCCCACCCTCTCATGCTCCCTGCAGGACTCTTCCCATGCCTCTCCCCACCCTCTCATGCTCCCTGCAGGACTCTTCCCATGCCTCTCCCCACCCTCTCATGCTCCCTGCAGGACTCTTCCCATGCCTCTCCCCACCCTCTCATGCTCCCTGCAGGACTCTTCCCATGCCTCTCCCCACCCTCTATTGCTCCCTGCAGGACTCTTCCCATGCCTCTCATACTCCCTGCAGGACTCTTCCCATGCCTCTCCCCACCCTCTAATGCTCCCTGCAGGACTCTTCCCATGCCTCTCCCCACCCTCTCATGCTCCCTGCAGGACTCTTCCCATGCCTCTTCCCTCTCTCATGCTCCTTGCAGGACTTCTTCCATATCTCTCTGTCCTCCCTCTCCTCTCCCTGCCGGATTTCTGTCACACCTCTCTCCATCTCATCTTCAGCATCATGCATAGATGGTGTGTGCCGTAGACTTAACATGACTTAGCAGAGGTACAGTACATGACCTTTATAACCTCATACACCCCCTTTACATAGACCAGTGTCCTGAATGCAGCTGTGGCATTAACCCCTTCATGTACTTAGGCGGAGGCCAGTCAATGCTTTGCTTTATGAGAGAGCTAATGATGGTTCTTGCTGTAATGGGTTTATGGTGATTGATGGCGGCGTGTAATTCTGCCTGTAGAGGAAAAGCTGAGCATATTAGAAGGACGCTGTGGGAAGTACATTAGGAACTATGGACAGGAAAGCAATAAACACTGACTAAGAAGAAAATGAAATATAAGAGCAGTCTGAGGAAAGGGAAGACGCATCAAGTGAAAGAGACAGAGAAGGATAGAACAGGTGTAGAAGAATCCGATAGATGGTGAGTGCACGGAGGAAGCGCCGGCCAAATATCGGGGACTCATTAATCGCCACAACCTTACATTAAGCACAAATCAGATTGATATATGGCTTTGGGCAGACGGTAGATCAAACAGATTGGCGGAATGTGAGATGATATAAATCAGTCCAACTCATTACTGGCCCAGAAACCTCCGCGCTGCACGACACAGGCCTTAACCCTTCCCTGGCTGCAGGCTCCCTGAGTTTATGGTCCCAGGGCCATTTACCCCATTCTACAGCATGGGCCATTTTGGACAAATATTTAGTAACTTAAGGTTCGGAAAAATTATGACAGATGTAATAGGAGAGCAGGCCAATTTATTCTAGGTGTAGGAGGTCAGGACTGCTAGAAAATTCAATATTATACATTCTCACTAGATTTAATATTGTAACTAAAATCCTTATATTGTAAGTGGTCTCCCGTGCCCGGCTCGCAGACAAGGAATTACCACTGGGCAGCATTCCTACAACTAGTGTCTATTACTGAAGACTATGTTGACATATGAGTTGCCAGTAACAAAACAGATGCACAGAAGTGGAATGGATGGTGGCCCTGCCTCTACTGGGATTGGATGGTGAAGCCATGTATTCTAGGATTGGATGGAAGCAAAGCCTGTCCTGGAATTGGATGGTGAAGCCACCTCTTCTGGGATCGGATAGAGGCAAAGCCTGTCCTGGGATTGGATGGTGGCCCTACCTCTACTGGGATAGAATGGTGAAGCTACCTTTTCTGTGATTGGATGGAGGCAAAGGCTGTCCTGGAATTGGATGGTTGGCTACCTCTCTTAAAGTGGTACTCCACCGGCCAGTGTTCAGAACTAACTGTTCTGAACGCTGGCCAGTGGAGTACCCCTTTAAGATTGGATTGTGAAGTTACCCCACATTGGATTGGATGGGAGTGCTGCCTCTTTTGGAATTGGATGGTGGCACTGCCTCTTCTGGGATTACTGACTTTCCATCATACATGATTTTTTATTTATTTATTAATTTATCTTTTTTGTGGGGCACAGTTGCATTCTTTAAGAAATACGATATACCAGGGATTTCCAACCAACATACTGCAATTTCTTGTAAATTAAGGATGGGGTAGTTTTAAGGGTTTACTGACAATGAAACTTTTTAAAGGACCCCTACGGGTTGGAAGATATGAGCATATACCATTAGATAATTTCTCCACTAGTCTGATGATGCTCCCGATCCGAACTTGAGGGTGAACTACCAGTTGTGACCAGTACTATAGCCTGATCTTATGTAACACAACAATCCAAGAGACCCAGAGGAGACGACACTGTCTTGTGCTGGATCATCTTGTATACGTACAGAATGTGAAAACTTTTATTACAGGCTAGTAATATTTCCCGCTGTGCAGTGATCACATTGTAATTTAGTAAACGGCCCCAATGAAGAAGCTGCCAAGTGTCCTCAGAGCCAAGATCTCCACCAGCGGAAGTTCCACATTAAAATAGTCAGGAATCAATGAGTGGAAGCTCCTAATCCCAGTGAAGCAGTTTCAACATTGAATGAATTAAACCATGAGATCTGAAATTGACACCGGAATTGGTGGAGTGGATGGCGCCTGAGTTTTCTTACCATTAGTGCGTTCCTTATCAGTGCAGGACATAATGAAAGCACATTACTATTCTCACATGGCAGAGGCAAGTAACAGTGGGCATTCTAGTGAAGAGCGGATCTGTGTATGGACACATGTATACAGCTGCGTTACTGACCCGCTCACTTTATCCACCATTCTTCCTTCTGAAAGTTCACTTTATATTATCCAATAAGAAAGGAAAGATAGCAGTCGGCACTGCAACCCCCACAATTTCCTACATTAGCACGATCCCCACAGCACATGTAGAGGCAAAGCTTGATACTCCTGGTTACCAGAAAAACTCCGTAGACCGCGGTTCCAATGCCCTAGAATAACCATTCCAAATGCAAGTGTAAAGAAGGATGGGCGTCACTCACCGTTCCAAGATAACAGATTTCTTTATTAGTTAAAGTGCAGACTTGACAAGGTGCAAACATGGACAGACCTTCAAGGTACGCCACAGGTCAGCAACATGCCGGGTAACAGCTGTTTGCGCGTGCGTTTGGCCTTCCGCCACGTCACCCAGATATAGCTCCACCCGGTGACAAATTGAAAACATCTAAAATATGTAAACTGACATAAAACAGACCAAGTTTACGAGAACACGCTGTAGTCTTCTCTTTCGTTCAGACCCAGATTACCAGATGCATTTAATTTAATGATCCATTTTGTTTCCAGTTTTTTCTTACCAATATTTTCTCTTATTCTCACCTGCTCCAAACCTTGAAAGAGTAGACTACCGCAGTCGCCTCCATTACCAATATTCATGTGATCAATAAAACGCGGAGAATCTTTTTTATAAAGAACTGAATAGATGTGTTCTCTAAATCTTGTATTCATGGCTCTCTTGGTGCTGCCAATGTAGAACCGCCCGCAACTGTAAGTAATGGCATAAACCACGCACAGGTGATAAGGCTACGAACCACAATATTTTCACCTCCTATTGACACATTAATTCCTGGCTTTAAATGCCGGCACCATGTGCAAGAACCGCCCCTGCGGTTCTCTACAATGCCAGCACCACTTGGCCAATTTAGATTTTTCGGTTTAGACAAAAAGTGAATTCTAGTCACAACGTCCCTGAGATTTTTACAATTACTTTATATTCTTTATACTCGATATTATATTCACTTTATTAGGGGTCCAGGAATTTATTTGGTGAAGGGTCATACCGTCCTATTGTATTATTTAAAGGGACTGCAATCATTTTTTACACCATGTATACTAGAGATGGTTTATGAAATTACATGAGAGTGAGATCTATGAAAAAAATGTAGAACTTTTCATGTTCAGGTTTTAAGATGCATCACAGTTATATGTAGCACAGGTATATTGTGAATACCATTTCAGCACAGAGCCACACGCATGTACATTGCGACTGCCCCTCTGGCCCTGGGCCACATGTGAACATTGGGATGGCACCTACAGGCTAGCCCCACATATGTACATTATGACTGCCTCAACAGCCCTGGACTACACACATGTTCATTGTGCCTGCCCCAAGCCCTGGGCCACACGAGTGTACATTGTAACTGGCACTCTAGCCCTAGGCATCACACATGTTCATTGTGACTGCCCCTTTGGGCCACATGTGTATACAGTTATCCCTCAACTTACAATGGCCTCAACATACAATAGTTTCAACATACAATGGTCTTTTCTGGACCATTGTAAGTTGAAACCAGAGTCAACATACAATGTACAGACAGTCCAGATCTGTGAAACGTGTCAATGGCCGGATGAACCGACCAATCAGAATGGGCATTCACTGGTAAAACCCCTGTATTACTGAAGTGTATGCACTGACTGGTGTCTGGTAACGCCCCCTACAGTACAGGGAGGTATTACATGTTCTGTACACTTTACCTGTACCAGGGTTACCTGTTCCTTTGGACACCAGGTGAGGACAACTCCATGTTACTTTTTTAGGACATTGCCTGTACTGTGCAGGACCCCGAAGAAGATCCTATCCTCTACATAGACCAGTGTTTCCCAAGCAGGGTGCCTCCAGCTGTTGCAAAACTACAACTCCCATCATGCCCGGACAGCCTTTGGCTGTGCGGGCATGCTGGGAGTTGTAGTTTTGCAACAGCTGGAGGCTCCCTGCTTGGGAAACACTGACATAGACAGTGATTACAGCTCCCAGCAGATCTTTCTTACTTTTATATGTAAGATCTTTCTTTATCTGTATTAGTTATCTAATTATTTTTCTTTAATCCTCACTTTTTCCTATTTTTGGAAGACATTTTGGTGCCTTTAGAACCAATTACCAGGTTTCCATAGAGTTCTGGTCTCAACATACAATGGTTTCAACATACAATGGTCGTCCTGGAACCAATTAATATTGTAACTTGAGGGACCACGGTATTGTTATTACCTCTCAATCCCTTGAAAGGCCTTGAACATTGTGACTACCCCTTTGGCCCCCCTGGGCCACAAATGTATACATTGCGACTCCCACTCTAGCCATGGGCAACACACATGTATATTTTTACTACTTCTGTGGCCCTGGAATACACACACATGTTCATTGTGACTGTCCCTCCATCCCTTTAACACCATCATGACTATCACTCAGGCCTTGTGCCTTCTGGCCCTTGGCTGCACAAATACATATATTGTGACTGCTCCTCCAGCCCTGGGCACATGTACATTATGACGGCCCCTCCATCTCTGGGTTGCACATTGGTACAACATGTACATTGTGATGCTCTCGATTTCCCAAGAAATGGTACAAAAACTTTTCGGTCTGTTTGGATCATTTCTAGAGATGAGCGAACTTACAGTAAATTCGATTCGTCACAAACTTCTCGGCTCGGCAGTTGATGCCTTTTCCTGAGTAAATTAGTTCAGCTTTCAGGTGCTCCCGTGGGCTGGAAAAGGTGGATACAGTCCTAGGAGACTCTTTCCTCGGACTGTATCAACCTTTTCCAGCCCACCGGAGCACCTGAAGGCTGAACTAATTTATGCAGGAATAAGTCATCAACCGCCGAGCCGAGAAGTTCGTGACAAATCGAATTTACTGTAAGTTCGCTCATCTCTCATTTCACAAGAATCATAACTGGATGATTTTTTGATGTTTTGTTTCGGGTGACTCCTGGGTGCGGTGGGTACTTGCCCATCTATATACAGTGGTCCCTCAAGTTACAATATTAATTGATTCTGGGACGACCATTGTATGTTGAATCCATTGTATGTTGAAACCAGAACTCTATAGAAACCTGGTAATTGGTTCGGAAGGCACCAAAATGTCATCCAAAAATAGGAAAAAAATGAGGATTAAAGAAAAATAAGTAGATAACTAATATGGATAAAACAAATCCTTACATATAAAAGTAGGAAATATCTGCTGGGAGCTGTAAATCACTGTCTATGTCAGTGTTTCCCAAGCAGGGAGCCTCCAGCTGTTGCAGAACTACAACTCCCAGCATGCCCGGACAGCCAAAGGCTGTCCGGGCATTCTGGGAGTTGTAGTTTAGCAACAGCTGGGGGCACCCTGCTTGGGAAACACTGGTCTATGTAGAGGACAGGACGACCATTGTATGTTGAAACCATTGTATGTTGAGACTAGAACTCTATGGAAACCTGGTAATTGGTTCTAAACGCACCAAAATGTCATCCAAAAATAGGAAAAAGTGAAAATTAAAGAAAAATAAGTAGATAACTAATATAGATAAAGAAAGTTCTTACATATAACAGTAAGAAAGATCTGCTGGGAGCTGTAAATCACTGTCTATGTCAGTGTTTCCCAAGCAGGGAGCCTCCAGCTGTTGCAAAACTGCAACTCCCAGCATGCCCGGACAGCCAAAGGCTGTCCGGGCATTCTGGGAGTTGTAGTTTTGCAACAGCTGGGGGCACCCTGCTTGGGAAACACTGGTCTATGTAGAGGACAGGGGCTTCTTCAGTGTCCTGTACAGTACACAGTGTCCTAAAAAAGTAAAGGAGTCGCCCTCACCTGGTGTCCAAAGGAGCAGCTAACCCTGGTAAAGGTAAAGTGTACAGAACATGTAATACCTTCCTGTACTGTAGGGGGCGCTACTAGACACCAGTCAGTGCATACACTTCAGTAATACAGAGGTTTTACCAGTAAATTGCCCATTCTGATTGGTCCGTTCTTCCGGCCATTGACAAGTGTCGCAGTTCTGGACTGTCTGTAGCATTGTATGTTGGGTCTGGTTGAGGCCATTGTAAGTTGAGGGATCACTGTACACCGTTGTTCCTGCTATCTCTTGGATGGCTGGTGTTGTGTACCTGATGAGGAGAAAGATTCTAAAATTGGGAGCAGCCTCATCAGTGAGCACAACATGCAAATGAGTTGCTTGTCAGCTGTGTTACCTGCATAGAGATCTGGGCTTAAAGGAGGAGACGCAGCGTTTCCTAAAATATCTATTGCAGACCTGTGGGGAGCATAGGCCTCGCTCACCCAGAATCCACCACGTCTGTGCGTCTAGTTGGGGGGGGCGATGATTTCTGCCGTCTCTTCTCATTAATGATCCAGATCTCCGGAGTGATTGACGGTTTTATTTTGAACAGATATCTCCAGGCTCCTCGTCACTCTGCGAGTTTTCACCACCTCTGACCCGTCTGATTTTCTAGGACCCATCTAATTGATTATAGCTTGTCTGACACCCCATCAGCTGTACTGGGCCGCGCCTTCCATGTCTGTTCCATTTACATGACAAGTATTAAATTGGGTGATTTAGTGCTGTAATCTATACAATTCTCTCCTGTTAGTTCCCATCACTGTCATTGCGACAGGAGAAAACTACTCAATCTGCTCCGCTCGTCTCTACCGTAATATATCCTTAATTGTCATCAGTCTGGTACGGGAAGAGCTTCAATGTTCTGAGCTGCAGGTAACACCGACCCTGGGTGACGCTTCTCAGCAGGATGTCGGATAATGAGGTTCACAATCCACCATTAGGAAGTCTATTGCTTTAGCCTAACACCCCAATGATGTCACAACTTCCCCCGCCCCCCGCCTTCCTCAACGTGACGAATGAGAGAATATTTCATATCTGTAAAACGGATAGCGGGTACCTTCCTACTATTATTTCTTCTCCTGTCTATTAAACTTTTTGGGCCAGTTGCTATGCAGTTAAAGGGGTATTCCAGGCAAAAACTTTTTTTTATATATCAACTGGCTCCGGAAAGTTAAACAGATTTGTAAATTACTTCTATTAAACAATCTTAATCCTTCCAATAGTTATTAGCTTCTGAAGTTGAGTTGCTGTTTTCTGTCTAACTGCTTTCTGATGACTCACGTCCCGGGAGCTGTCCAGCTCCTATGGGGATATTCTCCCATCATGCACAGCTCCCGGGACGTGACATCATCACTGAGCAGTTATACAGAAAACTTCAGAAGCTAATAACTATTGGAAGGATTAAGATTTTTTAAGAGAAGTAATTTACAAATCTGTTTAACTTTCCAGAGCCAGTTGATATATAAAAAAAAGTTTTTGCCTGGAATACCCCTTTAATTCACAGCTGATCTTTTCATCTGGATCAGCTGTTTGTGACTGCTATGCTCAGGGATCTTCTTGAGTGGTGTTCCTAGTTATTTAGGAACACCATAAATAAAAAAAATCTTTCTAATGTGCTTTGTTTAAAAAAAATAAAAATAAAATGAAGTTTTCTATGTTTCATTTGTGCTCAAAACAGCTGCCACTAGGTGTCTCTCTACTTGTCCAGAGCACAATTTCTCCCATCTTTTGCACAGACTTTGGACTCCTGCTGGCCTGGCAGAAGTCTCAAATCAGGAAATGCTGAGGGGGGGTGCAGCCTTATCCAGTTATAGCTCATCTCACTCATCTCACACTGAACTGCTCTGGGCTGTGTGTAGCAGAGTGAGGGAGGAAGTTCTCCCCTGTATGGCTTCAGATGATGTCACGCCTGCTGGGGAACGCCCCTTCCCAGTCTGTGAATCTGAGACTGAACAGAAAATACAGAGCAGTATCAAGGAAGAAAACTAACAAATAATAAAAATAAAGGCAGGGGGTGGTTTATCATGATGGGGCAGTGACCTGGGAGGATTATAAAATGTAACAAGATCATGACAGGTACTCTTTAAAGATCCCTCACTTTCTCAGTGTAGTGCGGGTTATAGTGTATGTCATGTGCATTTGTTTTCAGCATCATTTTGTGTTTTCTATGCCTTGTTATAGTCGAGTTTTGCCCTAGTATCTCCAATTGGTTCTCGGTTCTTTATTGTATCTTTATCTTGTAGTTGCTGCTGTGATGCTCAGTTTGCATTAGTTTTTTGTTTTTGTTCCTTATTTTTCTTTCTCTAGCGCCTGCTTCTTCTTCTGCTAGGGGAAGTTTGTTAGTGTTATCATAGGGATATTTGTAGGATTGGTAAGGCTTAGTAATGTCTAATGTTATAGAATTTAGAGAGAAGTCTAGTGAAAGATTAGGGAAGTTGTTCTGGTTTTGTCATCTTCTGCCTTATTCATGACTGCCATCATCATCATGATTATTCGTTTGTTCCATAATCCGTTCATCATCTTCTCTGCCTGTCTATTGGTGAGTTGCTATTCTTCATCTTATCATCTGGTAGTTTTCATTT
Organism: Hyla sarda; assembly: GCF_029499605.1. Lineage (NCBI taxonomy): Eukaryota > Metazoa > Chordata > Amphibia > Anura > Hylidae > Hyla > Hyla sarda. The sequence goes on along the minus strand of NC_079198.1, from coordinate 109,181,553 downwards.
GTACTTTGTATGTTTTTCTTTTGGCTTTTCTATCTGCTTGTCATTCTTTTCCACACTATTATAAGTCCTGGGGGTTTCAGAGTACTAGGGGCCACAGTTAGGATCCAAGTAAAGCGACAGCTATAGGTAAAGCCTATTGTCCAGCCAGCATTGTAACAAAAACAGTTACAAAGTAAATTCATGGAGAATTCATGGAGAATTGGTTGGGGGCACTGACCCCTGTCCTGTCTCCTCATTATTATCATGTGTTACAGGGGATTCTGCATTTTTCCATTACATTCTTGTATTTTGTATTGATTTCTTTCCTCTTGATACTTTTGTTGCTTATTCAGTACTTGTTAGGGGCCATGGGCACGTGTCGTAGCTCTGGGATTCTGCGTTTTCTATTCCATTCGTATATTTTGTATTGATTTCTTTCCTTGTGATACTTTCAATGCTTATCTAGTACTAGTTAGGGGCTGTGGACACGTTGCATAACTCTGGGCCCCAGGTCCATCTAAAAGTGTCTCATCCCCAGCGTCCGCTAATCTATATTATAATTTCTTTTTCTGCTATTCCAGCGTCTACAGTAATTAATGTTATCACATGTGACGTGACGTTCGCCACGGATTCTCGTCTGTGGGGAGAGATCTCATGATGTGGGGACGGCTACATCTCAATACACTGTTAGGAGATTTCTCATAGATGGTAATTTACTTAATGGGGCCACAGGGGAGACATTTATAAATGGAAAAGCAATGTACTGCATGTTATGAATGTGTCCTCAGAACTTGTGCTGCATTCACACCTCGTTTTCAGCCTACGGTTGCCGGATCCAGCTGGGGGAGGGATAAACCGGGCGCTCCCGTACCCCAGCCGGACCGGCGCTGAAATCCATTTACTTTAATGAGCCGACCAGAGTCAAATGGTGACTCCGGGCGGCCTATTTTTGACCCGTATGCGGTTTCCTGACCGGACCTAAAACAGTAGTATACTCCGTTCGGCTCATTAAAGTAATTGGATTTCAGCACCGGTCCGGCTGGGGTACGGGAGCGCCTGGTTTTCCCCTCCCCCAGCTGGATCCGGCAACCGTAGGCTGAAAATGAGGTGTGAATTCAGCCTTAGTGATGTTCTTCATGGAAGGACCAATGTCACTATGCAGCACACAGGCCTAGCTCTACTACATAAAATGGAACCTTTTCCCATAAAACTTCTGTATAATCTACATGCATCATGTTTTAGAGAAGAAGGAGTCAAGCAGAATGATATATATATTAAAGGAGTACTGTGGTGCAGGACAACTTATCCCCTATCCAAAGAATAAGGGATGTGTCTGATCACGGGGGATCCAACATCTGAAACTCCCCGTGATTTCCTGCACGGCACCCTGGCTCTCTGCATGAACGGTGCTGTGTCAACCCCTTCACTAATTGGTGGCCGACACGCCCCCTCCATGCATCTCTATGGGAGAACCAAAGACACAGTGTTCATGTATCTCTGGCTCTCCCATAGTGATACATGGAAGGGCGTGTTGACCACTGCTTCATGGGGGGTCGACAGTCTCCCTTCACGGAGCAGCGATTGATCTGCACACAAGAAGAACCGGAGTGCCATGCATGAGATTGTGGGGGTTCTGACCGCTGGGATAGGGGATAAGTTGTCCTGCACCACAGTACCCCTTTAATGTGGTAAAAGATTCAGTTGAACTTGTTTAATTATGGGTTAGAGTCCAGTTGACGGAGTAACCTAATGATTGATGGCTGTCCCTGAGCTGTAAGTCACTGTTGGGACCACCCACTGGACTCCTACCACAGAATGAGCAGATGTTAATTCAATAAGTTACAAATTCTAATGAAACTTTCCCAAAAAGTATGAAAAAAATTATATAGGGACACTAATATAATACAAATACTAACTATGTATATAATAAAATGGGACAGGCTGCTATCTCCTGTATATAATTATATATGTATAGCTGGTATATATATACATCCTCTTGTATATAATGATATGGACCATGCTGGTATAACCTGAGTATATGCTGTATATAATTATATATGTACATCTGGTATAAGGTATATATCTCCTATATAGTGATATGGACCATACTGGTATAACCTGGGTATATACTGTATATAATATATATGTACAGCTGGCATAAGTTATATATCTCCTATATAGTGATATGGACCATACTGGTATAACCTGGGTATATACTGTATATAATATATATGTACAGCTGGCATAAGTTATATATCTCCTATATAGTGATATGGACCATGCTGGTATAACCTGGGTATATACTGTATATAATTATATATGTACAGCTGGTATAAGTTATATATCTCCTGTATATAGTGATATGGACCATGCTGGTATAACCTGGGTATATACTGTATATAATTCTATATGTACAGCTGGTATAAGTTATATATCTCCTGTATATAGTGATATGGACTATGCTGGTGTTACCTGGGTATATACTGTATATAATTCTATATGTACAGCTGGTATAAGTTATATATCTCCTGTATATAGTGATATGGACTATGCTGGTATAACCTGGGTATCTCCTGAATATAACTATATATATGTACAGCTGGTATAAGTTATATATCTCCTGTATATAGTGATATGGACCATGCTGGTATAACCTGGCATATACTGTATATAATATATATGTATAGCTGGTATAAGTTATATATCTCCTGTATATAGTGATATGGACCATGCTGGTATAACCTGGTATATACTGTATATAATTATATATGTACAGCTGGTATAAGTTATATATCTCCTGTATATAGTGATATGGACCATGCTGGTATAACCTGGGTATATACTGTATATAATTCTATATGTACAGCTGGTATAAGTTATATATCTCCTGTATATAGTGATATGGACTATGCTGGTGTTACCTGGGTATATACTGTATATAATTCTATATGTACAGCTGGTATAAGTTATATATCTCCTGTATATAGTGATATGGACTATGCTGGTATAACCTGGGTATCTCCTGAATATAACTATATATATGTACAGCTGGTATAAGTTATATATCTCCTGTATATAGTGATATGGACCATGCTGGTATAACCTGGCATATACTGTATATAATATATATGTATAGCTGGTATAAGTTATATATCTCCTGTATATAGTGATATGGACCATGCTGGTATAACCTGGTATATACTGTATATAATTATATATGTACAGCTGGTATAAGTTATATATCTCCTATATATAGTGATATGGACCATGTTGGTATAGCCTGGGTATCTTCTTTATATAAATACATATACATACATATGCATAATACATATACATATACAATAAAACAGCTGGTATAAGTTATATATCTCCTGTATATAGTGATATGGACCATGCTGGTATAACCTGGGTATATACTGAATATAATTATATATGTACAGCAGGTATAAGGTATACATATTCTGTATATAGTGATATGGACCATGTTGGTATAACCTGGGTATCTTCTTTATATAAATATATGTACAGCTGTAATAAGTTATATATCTCCTGTATATAGTGATATGGACCATGTTGGTATAACCTGGGTATCTTCTTTATATAAATATATATACAGCTGGTATACATTATCCATCCTCTTGTATACAATGATATGATCCTGCTGGTATAACCTTGGCTCTCATTGCCTGATTGTGGTTTCTGGATAATTTCTCCTGTATTTTATATTACTGCGTTGAATCTTCCGGGGCTTCCTTTTTGCAGTTTTCTTTTAATAACTTTGTTGATGAATGGACGGATCGCTCCGCAGATCGGGGCTCTATCGCTGTTCCTTTGCCTGGGGCCTCTTTATGATGATACAATTCCGTCTCTTGGGATGAACTTTTCATCACCCTTATTATAAAGTTGTATGAATGATACTTGGGCTGTGGATGCCGGTTTGATGTTGTTTTCTCTTAATTATCTGTCATTTAGGCGCATGGCGGGTGTAATAACCGCATCCGCGGTGCGATGGTACGTGTCAGGAGAGGAACCAATTAATCCCCTTCCCTGTAGGAGCGATTCTATCTGTAAGTTCCAGACTGGAAAGTAGAGGTGGCAGGATGCCGCAGACTCTGTAATGTGCTGAACTTCATGTGGTTATCACTTGTATAGAGCGCAAGGAAACACACAGCGGGGACGCCGAACATCCGAGACGCCTGGAGAAGTCACATCCAGCAGAGGAAACCTGGAGAGCTCCCTGATATGACACAGCTATGTGCGCCCGCTTCCTGATAAAGTCCTATGATATGTGAAAGAGATGACGAAAGCTGAACTGACAACATAACGTCAGGTATAACTGGTCTGTGACCAAAACCTCCTCATGTCCCTACAGTGCGCCGACAGTCCCATTCCTAGCACTATTCACACTTTGCGGGTTCCTCATAATGAAGGGAATTTTAAGAAATCTCTTTCTCACACTGGATTTTTTTCTTATTATTTTACATAATCTGCATCTATTTCTGCAACCAGCAAATACACAACTTTGTATAGTTTGGAGCAGATAAGCTGCTGCAGATTTCACTGTAAAATCCTCAGAAAATCCGTCCAGTGTAAAAGTACCCTACGAGGTAGAGTGGAGTTTTGTATCTCACCTGGTGAAGAAAGTGGAGCAAATGTTGTACCTCTAGAGGAGGAGCAGATTTTTTATTTCATTTGATGGAGTAGATTTCGTATGTTCTTAGGTGGAGACATTTTTGTATCTTCTCAGGTGGAGCAGATGTTGTATCTTCTCAGGTGGAGCAGATGTTGTATCTTCTCAGGTGGAGCAGATGTTGTATCTTCTCAGGTGAAGCAGAGTTTGTATCTTCTCAAGTGGAGCAGAGTTTGTATCTTCTCAGGTGGAGCAGAGTTTGTATCTTCTCAGGTGGAGCAGAGTTTGTATCTTCTCAGGTGGAGCAGAGTTTGTATCTTCTCAGGTGGAGCAGAGTTTGTATCTTCTCAGGTGGAGCAGATGTTGTATCTTCTCAGGTGGAGCAGATGTTGTATCTTCTCAGGTGGAGCAGAGTTTGTATCTTCTCAGGTGGAGCAGAGTTTGTATCTTCTCAGGTGGAGCAGATGTATCTTCTCAGATGGAGCAGATGTATCTTCTCAGGTGGAGCAGATGTTGTATCTTCTCAGGTGGAGCAGATGTATCTTCTCAGATGGAGCAGATGTTGTATCTTCTCAGATGGAGCAGATGTTGTATCTTCTCAGGTGGAGCAGATGTTGTATCTTCTCAGGTGGAGCAGATGTAATATCTTCTCAGGTGGAGCAGATTTTGTATTCTCAGGTGGAGCAGATGTTGTATCTTCTCAGGTTGAGCAGATGTTGTATCTTCTCAGGTGGAGCAGATTTTGTATTCTCAGGTGGAGCAGATGTTGTATCTTCTCAGGTGGAGCAGAGTTTGTATCTTCTCAGGTGGAGCAGATGTATCTTCTCAGATGGAGCAGATGTATCTTCTCAGGTGGAGCAGATGTTGTATCTTCTCAGGTGGAGCAGATGTATCTTCTCAGATGGAGCAGATGTTGTATCTTCTCAGATGGAGCAGATGTTGTATCTTCTCAGGTGGAGCAGATGTTGTATCTTCTCAGGTGGAGCAGATGTAATATCTTCTCAGGTGGAGCAGATTTTGTATTCTCAGGTGGAGCAGATGTTGTATCTTCTCAGGTTGAGCAGATGTTGTATCTTCTCAGGTGGAGCAGATTTTGTATTCTCAGGTGGAGCAGATGTTGTATCTTCTCAGGTGGAGCAGATGTTGTATCTTCTCAGGTGGAGCAGATGTTGTATCTTCTCAGGTGGAGCAGATGTTGTATCTTCTCAGGTGGAGCAGATGTTGTATCTTCTCAGGTGGAGCAGATGTTGTATCTTCTCAGGTGGAGCAGATGTTGTATCTTCTCAGGTGGAGCAGATGTTGTATCTTCTCAGGTGGAGCAGAGTTTGTATCTTCTCAGGTGGAGCAGAGTTTGTATCTTCTCAGGTGGAGCTGAGTTTGTATCTTCTCAGGTGGAGCAGATGTTGTATCTTCTCAGGTGGAGCAGAGTTTGTATCTTCTAAGGTGGAGCAGATTTTGTATCTTCTCAGGTGGAGCAGATTTTGTATCTTCTCAGGTGGAGCAGATGTTGTATCTTCTAAGGTGGAGCAGATGTTGTATCTTCTCAGGTGGAGCAGATGTTGTATCTTCTCAGGTGGAGCAGATGTATCTTCTCAGGTGGAGCAGATGTATCTTCTCAGGTGGAGCAGATGTATCTTCTCAGGTGGAGCAGATGTTGTATCTTGTCAGGTGGAGCAGAGTTTGTATCTTCTCAGGTGGAGCAGATGTTGTATCTTCTCAGGTGGAGCAGATGTTGTATCTTCTCAGGTGGAGCAGATGTTGAATCTCTTTAGGTGGAGCAGATTTAGTATCTTCTCAGGTGGAGCAGATTTAGTATCTTCTCAGGTGGAGCGGATTTAGTATCTTCTCAGGTGGAGCAGATTTAGTATCTTCTCAGGTGGAGCAGATTTAGTATCTTCTCAGGTGGAGCGGATTTAGTATCTTCTCAGGTGGAGCAGATTTAGTATCTTCTCAGGTGGAGCAGATGTTGTATCTTCTCAGCTGGAGCAGATTTAGTATCTTCTCAGGTGGAGCAGATGTTTTATCTTCTCAGGTGGAGCTAATTTTGTAACTCATTAGATCAGGTGGGCAGATTTTGTATCTCATTTGGTGGAGCAAATATTGTCTCTCATTAGATGGAGTAGGTTTTGTACCTCAGGTGGAGCAGCTGTTATATGGTGTATTGTACCTGGTCAGGAGGTATTCTTGTCTGCAGCTTTGTATAGGTTTATCTGCGGGATTATCTTTGAGGTCCAGATCGTAGATGGTTGGGTGCTTCTTTGGTTACTGATGAGGACACTTTGGACCCCCTGACCTCTACTACTTTGGTCCTGGTGGTCTTGTCGCTGTAGATTGTGCACAACACTGAGATTGAGTGAGCGCAGTTGAATAAATATGGGGTGCGATGAGCTCTGTCCATTCTCCTTGCACTCTGGAAGCCTCACTCTTCTCTGTGCCCCTTTCTCTCCATGAATCTCTCCGTTGTTCCTTTTGCTGAGCTCAGCGGATCTGCTCCTGGGAATTAGCGAATGGCCGTGTAATTTGTGCGCGGTCTAGGCAGTATGCACATTTAATAATTACATTTGCTGCATTTCTTGCTTATGTCAGACACCCTGGAGCACGATGAGACTTGGGAAGGCAATCTATTGGAGGGCAGGGGGAAATCCAAGTACAACCTTGTATGAGGAGTGTGAGATGGTGCTGCTGCTTTAACCCTTCCATGCATGTGTTAGAGCAGAGGTAACATTTGTTCTCCCTAGTGATGTAGGAGAGAAAAAGACAAGGGGCGTTCCCTTCGTTTACGTATACCGACTTAGTGTGACCCTCCACCATACCCAAGTGATATACTCACCAGATCGGGTAGCAAACCTTGATCCCGGGTGTCCCGGAGTCACTGCTCACAGTAGGCTGGTATGTGTAAGGTGTTGGTAGGTTATGGCTGCCGTACTCTGACCGGGACTGGCCACTTGCGCAAGGGCCAGTTTTGGCAAATCGAGGATTATAGAGAAAAAAACGGTCTTATAGGCGCTGTGCAAATTTGGTAACAAATGGAGAGACTCGAGCCAGTACAGGACAATAGAATTTATTTGACACAATGGATGATGAGTTTCGGCATACAGAGTGCCTTCCTCAGGTCCAAAACATACAGTGCAATCACTTGGGTGGTAGAATGCAAGGATTCACTTGTGGGGTTCCTGTGAGGTGTGGTGCTGGCGTTCGTCCCGAGACAAACGCCAGCACCACACCTCACAGGAACCCCACAAGTGCATCCTTGCATTCTACCACCCAAGTGATTGCACTGTATGTTTTGGACCTGAGGAAGGCACTCTATGTGTGCCGAAACGCGTCGCCCGTTGTGAAAAATAAATTCTATTGTCCTGTACTGGCTCGAGTCTCTCCATTTGTGACCAAATTTGCACAGCGCCTCTAAGACCATTTTTTTTCTCTATAATCCTCGATTTGTTCTCACTGTCATTGACCTACAGTTTAATGTGAACATAGCCCCATCATTTGTGAAAACATTTAGTATCGTCCCAAGTTGTGAGTTTACAGCTTCCGTTTCTTGTTATTTTAACCATTTGTGTGTTGTCTAGAAGTGCGTTCATAGTGGAAATGAAACTTTTAGTACACAGAGTTAAAGCTGCCGTCTATGCTGAAACCTTGAGTTTTCTGTATTGTTGCAGGCTCAGCATTTTTCCCTGGTGCATGAGAAAGGTGTGAGGTATTGTCAGAGCCGCCAAAGTGAGAATGTTAAATCAACAAAATCCAGAAGGTGATGAGAGAGAAGCCCTAAAAAAATATGGCCTGAGCTGTAAGGGTGAAAGGACTGAAACATCCCATATATCAGACATGAAGGTCTTTATTGTTTTGGATTGATTTGTTTTACTTGAAAAAAGTTTTACTTTATCCTGTTACTCACAGAAAGCTGACAGCATTGCAAATTATTCCAAGTACCTATCCTGCGCTGATCCTGAGTTGCAAGTAATGTAATATATGTTCAGTGACTCCACCAGCAGAATAGTGAGTGCAGCTCTGGAGTATAAAACAAGATGTAACTCAGGATCAGTACAGGATAAGTAATGTAATGTATGTACACAGTGACCTCACCAGCAGAATAGTGAGTGCAACTCTGGAGTATAATACTGGTTATCATGTACTGATCCTCAGTGCAGCTCTCAAGTATTATACAAGATGTAACTAAGTGTTCTGCTGGTGGGGTCACTGTGTACATACATTACATTGCTTATCCTGTACTGATCCTGAGTTATATCCTGTATTATACTCCAGAGCTGTACTCACTATTCTGCTGGTGAGGTCACTGTGTACATACATTACATTGCTTATCCTGTACTGATCCTGAGTTATATCCTGTATTATACTCCAGAGCTGCACTCACTATTCTGCTGGTGGGGTCACTGTGTACATACATTACATTGCTTATCCTGTACTGATCCTGAGTTATATCCTGTATTATACTACAGAGCTGTACTCACTATTCTGCCGGTGGGGTCACTGTGTACATACATTACATTACTTATCCTGTACTGATCCTGAGTTATATCCTGTATTATACTCCAGAGCTGCACTCACTATTCTGCTGGTGAAGTCCCTGTGTACATACATTACATTACTTATCCTGTACTGATCCTGAGTTATATCCTGTATTATACTACAGAGCTGTACTCACTATTCTGCTGGTGAGATCACTGTGTACATACATTACATTACTTATCCTGTACTGATCCTGAGTTATATCCTATATTATACTCCAGAGCTGTACTCACTATTCTGCTGGTGGGGTCACTGTGTACATACATTACATTACTTATCCTGTACTGATCCTGAGTTATATCCTGTATTATACTCCAGAGCTGTACTCACTATTCTGCTGGTGAGATCACTGTGTACATACATTACATTACTTATCCTGCACTGATCCTGAGTTACAATCTGAATTATTCTTTAGAGCTGTACTCACTATTCTGCTGGTGAGGTCACTGTGTACATACATGACATTACTTATGCTGTGCTGATCCTGAGTTACATTCTGTATTATTTTTCAGAGCTGCAATCACTATTCTGCTGGTGAAGTCACTGTGTACATACATTACGGTATTTATCCTGTACTGATCCTAAATTACATCCTGTATTTTGCTCGAGAGCTGCACTCATTATTCTGCTGGTGGGATTACTGGCTACATGCATTACATTGCTTACCCTGGACTGATCCTGAGTTATATCTGTAATATATTCCAGAGCTGTACTCACTATTCTGCTGGTGGAATGGTCACTGTGTACATACATTACATTACTTATCCTGTACTGATCCTGAGTTATATCCTGTATTATATTCCAGAGCTGTTCTCACTATTCTGCTGGTGAGGTCACTGTGTACATACATTACATTACTTATCCTGTACTGATCCTGAGTTACATCCTGTTTCATGCTCCAGAGCTGCACTCACTGTTCTGCTGGTCAGGCCTGGTTTAGTGGCCAGGTTATCTCATTCTGTACGGTTTTGGTTTTCTCTTACATATAAGCCTATTGTAGAGATTCTGCGTCCTACAATCAGAGCGTTCCCTATATTCAGCAGCTGGAGTTCGGCTTTCTGCTTTTTATTCTGCGGCTCCCGCGTCTCTAGATAATCGCTCTTTCTCGCCGCCTCCCGCTAATTTCTGTTTATTTAAATGACAGCTTTGACTTTTCTTTTTTGTGCATAATTTGCGTTGTCTGTATTTTCCTGTCTCTGATTAAAGGAAAATCAACCTCAATTACGGGCTGTGTTGCTTCCATTCGCCCTGGTCAGGCTGAAGTGCTGTTTGGTTTGATTTTAATTCCCGTCTTCCTGCGTGTGGGAACACAGAGGTAAAATGAGATGCGTCTCCCTGTAAACATCGTTGGCTTTTCTCTGCCGCTAATGACTTATACCTTCCAGAATGTTTCCTCCGCAGACAGATGGAAATGCTGCAAATCTTCCATGAAACCGTAGAAGAAGCATATGCAGTGGTCCCTCAACATACGATGGTAATCCGTTCCAAATGGACCATCGTTTGTTGAAACCATCGCATGTTGAGGGATCCGTGCAATGTAAAGTATAGGACAGTGGTCTACAACCTGCGGACCTCCAAATGTTGCAAAACTACAACACCCAGCATGCCCGGACAGCCAACGGCTGTCCGGGCATGCTGGGAGTTGTAGTTTTGCAACATCTGGAGGTCCGCAGGTTGAAGACCACTGGTATTGAAGGTTATACTCACGTGTCCCCGCCGCTCCGGACCGTCACCGCTGCCCTGGATGTCGCCGTCCATCGCTGTCGCCGCGTCCCCGGGGTGTCCCCGACGCTCCGGCAAGGCCTCTGCTTCCCCGGCATCCTCGCTTTTCGTCGCCGCCATCACGTCGCTACGCACGCCGCTCCTATTGGATGACGGGACGGCGTGCACAGCGACGTGATGACGACGATGGAGAGCGCCGACGATGCAGGGGATCCCGAAGAGGACGCGCCGGAGCCCCGAGGACAGGTAAGTGATCGTCACCGGACCACACGGGGCACCGTAAACGGCTATCCGGTGGCAGCTGAAGCAGTCTGCGCTGCCCGATAGCCGTTTATGCGATGGCCCCGACATACAAAAGCATCGTATGTTGATGCTGCCTTCAACATGCGATGGCCTCGGAGAGGCCATCGTATGTTGAAATGATCGTATGTCGGGGCCATCGTAGGTCGGGGGGGTCACTGTACCTGGCCGGCTCCATCACTGCACCCCCAGGAGCCGCCATATTCCCATCCTCTAACATTCTGTATTCGGATTGTACTCCACCCTGCCGAGAACACTCTTTGTGTGGAAAGATCCAAATATAAAACCATTTTTATGGGGCCATTAAACATTGGGTCCCGGCTGGAATCTAATGACACTTTTATTTTTCCTCTCACATCTCTACAATTACTGCAGTTTCTGAGCTCAGTCGGGTTCGGGATTTGTAAGTTTACAGATAAAGATATTTTTAAACATATTATTTTCCAGCCGTTGTGCCTGTAGTTTAGTTTTTGAAGGAGATATAAGATGCTGCGTCTACCATCACAGAGCTGAGCCGAGGAGAATTTTAGTTATTATTTAGGTTGGGGTCCACCCCTCCCCATCCTCCACCTTTCCTCCAGGAGTCTTTGGTGTAAGCTGTGGAAAATCTGTTGTTTGCTTCACATTCTGATGCTTTGTTGCTTCATTTCTAAGCCCACCTAACAAGGTCCGCCCCCTCAATGCAAGCCTATGGGAGGGGGCGTGTCACGCCCCTCCCATAGTCTTGCATTGAGGGGGCGGAGCATGACGTCACACGGGGGCGGGGCCGTGATGTCACAATGCTCCGGCCCCATGATCGACAGTAATCAGACCCGGAGCGAACATGCGCCGGGGACTGATTTTAACGGCTTGAGCAAGATCACGGGGGTCCCCAGCAGCGGGACCCCCGCGATTAGGCATCTTATCCCCTATCCTTTGGATAGGGGATAAGATGTCTAAGCGTCGGAATACCCCTTTAAACGGGTTATCCAGGGAAAAACTTTATATATATATATATATATATATCAACTGGCTCCAGAAAGTTAGACAGATTTGTAAATTACTTCTATTAAAAAATCTTAATCCTTTCAGTACTTATGAGCTGCTGAAGTGGAGTTGTTCTTTTCTGTCTAACTGCTCTCTGATGACACCTGTCTCGGGAACCGCCCAGTTTAGAAGCAAATCCCCATAGCAAACCTCTTCTACTCTGTGTAGTTCCAGAGACAAGCAGAGATGTCAGCAGAGAGCACTGTTGCCAGACAGAAAACAACAACTCCACTTCAGCAGCTGATAATTATTGAAAGGATTAAGATGTTTTAATAGAAGTCATTTACAAATCTGTTTAACTTTCTGGAGCCAGTAGATATAAAAAAAAAAAAAATACTTTTTTTTTCCCTGGAATACCCCTTTAAATTGTTTAATTCTTACACAGAGCAAACTTTGATGGACAGTCTTCAGATGCAGTAGATTTATCAATGTATCCGGCTGGTTGATAACTCGGGCTTATCTTGAGACCGTCTAGTCTTAGTTTAGAGTAACTATTGGTTGGCTTGCTAAAAAAGACAGAATTATATGCCAAAATCTTGGTGTAATTTCATGCATCAAGACCACAACCCCTTTTTACCAGAGCAATACCTGATTTTATAGAGGTCTCGTCCCTTTTGTCAGACCCAGTATCAAGTAATAGATGAACCGCAGGACTCTTGGTATTGATGATCTACAGAGAAGTCCACAGGGGATGAAGGACCACCAGGAATCTACATGTACTAGTCACTTGCTGATCTACACAGAAAGACCACCAGGGATCTAGGTGCACTTATCACATCGTGATCTATGGAAGAAGACCACAAGAACTCTACCTGCACTTGTTCCATGATGATCTACAGACAAGGACCAACTGGTGTTTACCTGCACTCATCGCAAGCTGATCCGGGAGATTACATGCACTTGTCACATGCTGATCTACAAAGAAGGACCACCAGGGATCTAGCTGTACTTGTCATGTGCCAGTCTACAGAGGAGGACCATTTATATCCTGAACTGCAAAGGACAAGCAGGTATCTCACCACAAGCTGATCTGCAGAGAAAGACCTCCTGGTATCTCCTTGCACTCTGTAGATCATCATCACTCATCATATGCTGATCAGAGAAGGACCTCAGGGATCTACCTGCACTCATCACATGTTGATCTACAAATATGGATCCTCAGGTATCTATCTGCACTTGTCACATGTTGATCTACAGAGAAGGACCCCAGGGATCTACCTGCACTCATCACATGTTGATCTACAGAGAAGGACCCCAGGGATCTGCCTACACTCGTCACATGTTGATCTACAAATATGGATCCTCAGGTATCTATCTGCACTTGTCACATGTTGATCTACAGAGATGGACCCCAGGGATCTACCTACACTCGTCACATGTTGATCTACAAATATGGATCCTCAGGTATCTATCTGCACTCGTCACATGTTGATCTACAGAGAAGGATTCCAGGGATCTACCTACACTCGTCACATGTTGATCTACAAATATGGATCCTCAGGTATCTATCTGCACTTGTCACATGTTGATCTACAGAGATGGACCCCAGGGATCTACCTACACTCGTCACATGTTGATCTACAAATATGGATCTTCAGGTATCTATCTGCACTCGTCACATGTTGATCTACAGAGAAGGATTCCAGGGATCTACCTACACACGTCACATGTTGATCTACAGAGAAGAACCCCAGGTCTACACTTGTCACATGTTGATCTACAAATATGGATCCTCAGGTATCTATCTGCACTCGTCACATGTTGATCTACAAATATGGATCCTCAGGTATCTATCTGCACTCGTCACATGTTGATCTACAGAGAAGGACTCCAGGGATCTACCTGCACTCGTCTTGCCCTATGAACACGAAAAGATTTGTCCTGAGGTAACTATTTTCCTCTTCTGAGTTAGACGATTGATCTTGGAGTCAGGGTTATGTTGATGAAGGAGCAATCTCCCGGCACAGGCACCTTGTAACATCAGAGCGTTCGGCTCAGACAGGATTTAAATATATTAGAGGAAAACAATTAATTTTCGGTTTTGTTCTTGTGTTTTTTTTTTTTTTTATGGATAAAATGAAGCTGGATTAACGTGATGTTCCACGGGGAATGTACAGACACAGCACAGGGAGGCACACAGATGAGCATTGATGGGTGTCTGGTCTCGAGTGATAGTACAAGGCTTTTAACGTTGTGTCACGCACACCATTGACAACATCTTATACCAAGAACTGGCACTTAAAGGGGTTGCTTAACATTAGAAAATCTTAGCTTCTTTCTTCCAGAAATAGAGTCACACCTGTTGAGTGATGTGAGGTTAATGGGGCTTAAGTGAAATAGAGATACAACTCATGGACAAGTGTGAAGCTGTAAGGAAGCAGCCACGTTTGCCTAGTCCCAGGGTGTACTCCACCCCTAGACATCTTATCTCCTATCCAAAGGATAGGGGATAAGATGTCTGATCGTGGGGGTCCCGCCGCTGGGGACCCCCGCTATATAGCATGAGGCACCCACCTGTTTCTGCTCCGGAAGCGCTGGAGGGTCTGGGTCCCAACCACTGAAACGGAAGTCCGTGACGTCACGACTCCACCCCCCCGTGTGATGTCACGCCCCGTCCTCTCAATGCAAGTCTATGGGAGGGGGCGTGACGGCCGTCACGCCCCCTCCCATAGACTTGCATTGAGGGGACGGGGCGTGACCTCACACAGGGGCGGAGTCGTGACGTCACGGACTTCTGTTCCAGTGGTTGGGACCCAGTCCCTCCAGCGCTCAGACATCTTATCCCCTATCCTTTATCTAGGAGAAAAGATGTCTAGGGGTGGCATACCCCTTTAATGATATTACTGATCACCTGATTATATAGCAATATTTTCCTTTTTGTTGTCTTGGTGGGTGCCTTAGATCCTGGTGGGTCTACACTAGACGTCCAGGCCTTTGTTTCTATTAAATCAGTTATGTTCGACTTCTAAACATTTCATTTCTCTGTAGATGAATAGAAAGGACCTGACAAGTGACTCCCACCAGTGGGGAAACCACCAGAGCCCCACGTGGTGACTGGATCTGCATTTTCCGCTTCTGACTGCAGACTTTGTAGAGACGCTTATGACATCAAGATAAAGTGCTGCTTCAAGAAGAAAGCTCAGTCTGTCCTGATCAATCACCCGGTATTAGGGAATGTGTTCATATTACTTAAGCATTTATGAGTCTTTTCAGTGCCTACATTTGCGTTATTAAATATTTTACAGCCATTGGCATTCTTTTCAGCTAAGAGCCTTGAGCTGTCGTTCATTGACATACGATGCATTCATTACACGGGCGCTGGATTATTAGGACTGAATCCTTCTGCATATGTCAATCTGTGAGGCCATGGGGCACCTTCAGCCCCTCTAATAGGTGCCTCTTGGTCTCTTTCTTTACCAAATAAGTTTAGTAGGAAGAAGGAGAAATAATTTATTGTTTGACTTGTAAGAAGTGTCTTCCTTATTATATCTGGGAACACTCGTGGCAGCAGGAACCATAGAAACATAAAATGTGTTAGCAGAAAGAACCATTTGGGACCCGGCAGAGGTGACGTCACTAAGCTCCGCCCAAGCCGCTGCTGCTCTTTGTTGGGTCCTGCTGCTAGAGAACAGCAGTGGTGACATCACTAAGCTCCGCCCGTGCCCCAAGCCGGGCCGGAGCTGAAGTTAACTGAGGAGATTACCGTAGATCCCCTGCACGGAACGGGACAAGGTAAGTACCGTTGTCATCAGTATCACCTGCATTACCTGTTGGTAACGACAGGTTAGTGCAGGTGACACTGGTGACAGATTTCCTTTAAACTCCTTCTCTGTATTTGCAGCGACCACTTCTGCAGGACGGCTATTCCATGCATCCACTACTCACTCAGTAAAGTAATACTTCCTGATATTACTGCATAAACCTTTCACCTCTAATATTGTGGTAGTTTTTCTTCTTTTAAAGGAAAAACAGTCGTCCTGTTCACCCACACTAAACCCAATACTCTGGTTATAGTGTGGGTGAACATGATCCCAATGAGCGGTCACTGACTACAATATGTACTTTCGGTCCAGAGATATGTCCCTCTGGATTGTGTGCTGGAGGGGGATCCACTGGCTCATTTTGAATATTTAATGTCCCTGATCACGTGACCTACTGAGCACTCACATGACCAGCAACAATTAATATTCAAATTGAGCTGGCGGGCCTGCCTCCAGAGTCAGAGAAGTTAGAAGCAGATCTTCGGAGAGAAATATCTCCAGACCGAAGGTACATATTGTAGTTAGTGACCGCTCATTGGTCTTCTGTTCCCCCACACTATAACCCAGTTTATTGGGTTTAGTGTGGGGAAACAGGATGATTGTTTACTTTTTAAATCTCCTCTCCTCCTTTACTGTGTTGATTCCCTTTATGTATATAAAAGTCTCTATCATATCCCCTCTGTCTCTTCTTTCTTCTATACATGTTAAGGTCCTTTAACCTTTCCTGGTAAGTTTTATCCTGCAATCCATGTACTATTTAGTATCTTCTCTGAACTCTCTCTAGAGTATCTATATCCTTCTGGAGATACGGCCTCCAGTACTGCGCACAATGCTCTGAGTGAGGTCTCACCAGTGTTCTGTACAGCGGCACAAGCACTTCCCTCTCTATTGCTAATACCTCTCCCTATACATCCATGAGCACTTCCCTCTCTACTACTAATACCTTTCCCTATACAACCATGAACATTTCCCTCTTTCTAATGCTAATACCTCTCCCTTTACACCCATGAGTACTTTCCTCTTTACTACTAATACCTCCCCATAGGCGGCTCTTTACTTTGAGAGGCGTGAGGCCTTAGGCGAAACTTGAACATGAGGCCCCTCATTTTCTTCACATGAGGATCCAATCAGCTGTAAGGTGGTTGCGCTGTCGCCGCAGCACAGAGTGGTGACGGAGCAGATATAAGATCAAGGGCATAACTAGTGTCCTGTTGGCCAGTACACCAAGACCACAATCACCAATATTACTAGTATACAAGGAGGAATATTATCACCATACATATTACCATCACACTGTTACTAGCCAAATCCTGTATACTGAGACCAATATTACAAATAATACCTGTTTACAAGGAGGAATATTATCATCATACATATTACCATCACACTGTTACTAGCCAAATTCTGTATACTGAGACCAATATTACAAATAATACCTGTTTACAAGGAGGAAAATTATCACCATACATATTACCATCACACTGTTACTAGCCAAATTCTGTATACTGAGACCAATATTACCAGTATTCAAGGAGGAATATTATCACCATACATATTACCATCATACTGTTACTGACCAAATCCTGTATACTGAGACCAATATTACCAATAATACCAGTATATAAGAAGGAATATTATCACCATATGTATTACCATCGCACTGTTACTAGCCAAATCCTGTATACTGAGACCTATATTACCAATAATACCAGTATACAAGGAGAGACCAATATTATCAATAATACCAGTGCAAAAAATTAAAATAAGTTTGCTGCTCCAAAATGAAATTTGTGCACAGGCGCACACTGCTAGTTGAGTGTGTTACCTGCGAGAAACAAATATTATTGCCACACCATGACCACGACAACCATTGCGACAGACTAATGACTGACTGTTACTGTATAAAAGACCAGTATTCCCACATACACTGACCATATAGTGGTAGATACCAGCTGTACATGATCGATCTGCAGACTATATACATTTACACCATGATTGTGTGATACGTTTGCCAGATCCGACGGGGAAATTAAAAAAATGGCTGCTGCTGTATCCCTGCCAGACACGTGCGGCATCCCATTCATTTAAATGAGCTGGCCAGAGCCAGATGGTGACTCCGGTCGGCTCACTTTTGCACCGTATCTGGTTTTGTAGCCAGACTGAAAACTGTGGTCTGCCGTGGTTTTTAGTCCGGCAATTAAACTGATATGGTGATACTATCTGACTCTGGGCGCCTCATTTAAATGAATGGGATGTGGCACGGGTTCGGCAGGGATACAGCAGCGACTGGTTTTTAAATTTCACTGCCAGATCCAGCAACCATATCGCACAGAGTCATAGTGTGAATGCACCTTTAGTAATTACAGTTACATCTAGAATCTCACTGGTGACGTCTTCCTGATCGTTCACTTCTCCTTTTCTTCTGTATTTGGCTTAGACTACCATGATGACTTTTCCTATCCAAGAATCTGCCAGACAAACATATTAGATTCCTTTCTAAATTGCCCCAAATACAGTGACATCACTGTATGTATTATCCCTGTACTGTGACATCACTGTGTATTATTCCTGTACTGTGACATCACTGTGTATATTATCCCTGTACTGTGACATCACTGTGTATTATCCCTGTACTGTGACATCACTGTATGTATTATCCCTGTACTGTGACATCACTGTGTATTATCCCTGTACTGTGACATCACTGTGTGTATTATCCCTGTACTGTGACATCACTGTGTGTATTATCCCTGTACTGTGACATCACTGTGTATATTATTCCTGTACTGTGACATCACTGTGTGTATTATCCCTGTACTGTGACATCACTGTGTGTATTAACCCTTTATTGTGACATCACTGTGTATTATCCCTGTACTGTGACATCACTGTGTGTATTATCCCTGTACTGTGACATCACTGTGTGTATTATCCCTGTACTGTGACATCATAGTGTACTTTATCCCTGTACTGTGACATCACTGTGTATTATCCCTGTACTGTGACATCACTGTGTATTATCCCTGTACTGTGACATCACTGTGTGTATTATCCCTGTACTGTGACATCATAGTGTACTTTATCCCTGTACTGTGACATCACTGTGTATTATCCCTGTACTGTGACATCACTGTGTATTATCCCTGTACTGTGACATCACTGTGTGTATTATCCCTGTACTGTGACATCGCTGTGTGTATTATCCCTGTACTGTGACATCGCTGTGTGTATTATCCCTGTACTGTGACATCACTGTGTGTATTATCCCTATACTGTGACATCACTGTGTGTATTATCCCTGTACTGTGACATCACTGTGTGTATTATCCCTGTACTGTGACATCACTGTGTGTATTATCCCTGTACTGTGACATCACTGTGTGTATTATCCCTGTACTGTGACATCACTGTCAGAGGTGGGATTGAAATGGTACACGGGGATCAGAGGGGGAGGATTGAAATGGCAGGCAGGAATGGGGGCTATTTCAATAAATCCCCCCCCCTCCTATTCCCCTGTGTCATTTTAATAAAGAGTGTACATTAGGGATCGACCGATATTGATTTTTTAGAACCGATACCGATAACCTGTGAACTTTCAGGCCGATAGCCGATAACTTATACCGATATTCCATGCATTTTAATCCCCCCCCCCCAAATATCTTTGGTAAAATGAGGGTGCATGTGTGTGTGCGGGTATACCCTGATAAACTGTTTCTGGACCTGCAGAAACTGGTGCAGATCAGTGATTTAAAGCGGGTGCTTTAAATCAATGAACTGCAGCTGCTTTTGCGGGGCCAGAGACCGCCGTCGCCACCCGCTTCTCTCCCCCTGCCTTTCCTGGGGTCCTGAGTCCAATCACCACCGTTGCCAGAGACTGCCAGCACCGCTGCCCCATTGCCTACCCCATCCCCGGTTTTATAATTACCTGTTCCCGGGGTCCGCGCTACTTCTGGCTCCGGCGGCGTCCTGAGCTGTCACTGTGCGCTGGGCCACTGATGATGACGTTGCGTTGAGGATGTCACTCGTCATTGCGCAGCGCACAGTAACAGCGCAGGACGCCGCCGGAGCCAGAAGTAGCGCGGACCCGGGAACAGGTAATTATAAAACCGGGGATGGGGGAGGCAATGGCGGTGGTCTCTGGCAGCGGCGGTGGTTGGACTCAGGACCCCAGGACAGGCAGGGGGAGAGAAGCGGGCGGCGGCGGCGGTCTCTGGCCCCGCAAAAGCCACTGCAGTTCATTGATTTAAAGCGACCGCATTATCGGCAAGTTAATTGCCGATAACTTAGAAAATCGTGAATATCGTCCGATAATATCCTTAGTGTACATGATATAGGTTTTTTTTTATTGTTTATGTTACAACATGACCATAACCCCTGGAAAACCTGTTCCTGTAGCAGCTGATCTATCCCTTTAATAAGGTTGCGTTCAGACCACGTTATTGCTGTCCATTTAACGTGTATGTTTACGGACGCTAAAAAAAGATGCATGGTCTGTTTCCCATTGATTTACATTATGGGGAAAAAAAGCAGTCTTCAATGCTGTTTTCTAAACAGCGTGCCTCCAGATGTTGCAAAACTACAACTCCCAGCATGCCCGGACAGCCTCCGGCTGTCCGGGCATGCTGGGAGTTGTAGTTTTGCAACAGCGGGAGACACGCTGTTTGGAAAACACTGCATAATGTATAGGTTTTAATGCTGATCTTGCTGCTGCTGCTGAACCTTGCACCTCCTGCTGCTGCCCGACCACCGCTGTCTCCATCCAGAGCGAACGTCAGGGATGTCTTTCCTGCTGGTACTGTTGGTGTGCGCTCGCGGTGCGGCGTAATCTCGGCTAATTGTATTCCCAGCTCTGTGTTCTTCTGCGGTAGAGTCGGTACATTACGTCTCTGTGTTATTAGAGATAATTCTTGGTTTTGTGCATTAAAATAAATTGTATTAGAGAAAATTGTGGTGTTTGTAAATTGTGGCCTCCGGTAGCTGTGTTTCCGCAGGAATGCTGCACTCCCCGTATTATAGACATATGTTCTATAATATCAGGTTTACTAGCTCCCGGCGATGTGTTCTTTGAGTTAATGTCGGAGCCGGCACATTTGTGAGCATGCAGCACATTATTTCTATGCACACATCACACCGGAGCAGGGCGCCTTGCCTTCTTCCTATGGTGGCTTTGCATTACGTGAGAAGAGGCAGCATATACTGAGGCACCGACCTGTTTATACAGGAAACGGCCTCATTGGAACTACATTAACGTAAAACTGTACAATTTTTACGATAGTATGTCAAAAATGATGGCACAACTAAAATATGACTGGACCATGTGTGGACACTGCCCGGGAGAACATGGATGAGCGACCCTCCCGCTGTCCTCTCACCTGATCTGGACACCGTGGTTTTAGCGCAGTGGTCCCAATCAGCTACGCTGAGCTGCCGGGACTGTGTTTTTTATTTTAGATGCCGCAATCAACTAAGGGGTTAATGCCAAGCGTCACCGAGAAATGCCGTCCATCACGTCCTGCTTTAGACTCCACCCTACAATGACGCGCGCTCAGCACCTGAGCCCGCCACATAGAAGGGGAGCAGGCGCAAGGCGTACAGGTACGACCTGCATAATTAAGGAGTTAAAGGGGTACTCCCGTGGAAAACATTTTTTTTTAAATCAACTGGTGCCAGAAAGTTAAACAGATTTGTAAATTACTTCTATTAAAAAATCTTAATCCTTCCAGTAATTTTTAGGGGCTGTATACTAAAGAGAAATTCAAAAAAGAAATGCATTTCCTCTGATGTCATGACCACAGTGCTCTCTGCTGACCCCTGCTGTCCATTTTCGGAACTGTCCGGAACAGGAGAAAATCCCCATAGCAAACATATGCTGCTCTGGACAGTTCCTAAAATGGACAGCAGGGGTCAGCAGAGAGCACTGTGGTCATGACATCGGAGGAAATGCATTTCTTTTTTGGATTTCTCTTTAGTATACAGCCCCTAAAAAGTACTGGAAGGGTTAAGATTTTTTAATAGAAGTGATTTACAAATCTGTTTAACTTTCTGGCACCAGTTGATTTAAAAAAAAAAGTTTTCCACGGGAGTACCCCTTTAACGGTAGGTCTACACTGCATTAGGGTGTCGGTCAGATGTATCCATCGGCATCCCGCCGAAAACAGGACGTATATTGTAATGGAGGGTCCCAGTTTAATTAGAATGGCCTGAATGGAGTCACCTAGTGACACAGTTCGGGACATATATGCTATTTTAAGTGGGCTGGATATGGATAATACGCAGCAGACCACGCTTTTGAGTCTTCTTAAAGGGGTACTCTGGTGGAAAACTTTTTTATTTTTTATTTTTATGAACTGGTGCCAGAAAGTTAAACAGATTTGTAAATTACTTCTATTAAAAAAATCTTAATCTTTTTATTACTTTTTAGCAGCTGTTTGCTACAGAGGAAATTCTTTACTTTTTGAATTTCTTTTTTTGTGTTGTCCAGAGTGCTCTCTGCTGACACCTGATGCCCGTATCAGGAACTGTCCAGAGCAGGAGAAAATCCCCATAGCAAACCTATGCTGCTCTGGACAGTTCCTGATACGGGCATCAGGTGTCAGCAGAGAGCACTGTGGACAACACAAAAAAGAAATTCAAAAAAATTAAGATTTTCCTCTGTAACATACAGCTGCTAAAAAGTACTGAAAGGATTAAGAGTTTTTTTTTTTTTTAACAGAAGTCATTTACAAATCTGTTTAACTTTCTGGCACCAGTTCATTTAAAAAAAAAAAAAAAGTTTTCCACCGGAGTACCCCTTTAATAAATGTATGTCCTGAATTAAGTCACTAAATGACTTTATTGGGACCATTGAAATGAATGGTGCCCGCTGCTCTCCGCTACAGTGTATGCCTGCATCTTGTTTCCTTTGGATAGGGGATAAGATGTCTAGGGGTGGAGTACCCCTTTAACTCTGTATAGGTTGGACATGTGTTGTTTTCACTGGGAGGATTAAAATGACCATAAATGATAAAATGATTGACCACGTGTTTGTAAATGTACAATTACGGGTGTGCACAACACCTGAAACGCGTCACATGACACTACTTTTCTAAAGTCGTTTTTTATACAATAAAGTTTTGGAATAACACTTTCTGCACTGTACATTTCTATCTTTTGTGCGCAGCTTCGGGTGTTGCCTTATACTGTCTTAGTCGCAGCAGAGACAATAGGCTGAGCTGGATTTGGTTTGTTCTTCAGCTGACCACGTATTTGATATGAAGTGGGTGATGGAGTATTACATCATCTGCTTCCACCTTCAATGTTCATGTTGTCTTTCTTCTCTTCTTTCTGATCTTCAGTTTGGGGGCTCACATGCGGCTAGGTTCTTTAGAACAAAGTCTCCTCTGTAAATCTGCATATAATCTACGGCGTCCCTCAGCGGCCATTGTGAGTAAAAGAGCTGGTTCAGCAGGAAGTGGAAGTCTTCTTCGCTATAAAGATCTGACAGCAGGCCTTTTAGTGTTCTTTAACAGCTGCATGAGTCAAGATCTTCGTTCTATCACCGATGAGGGATTAAAAATCCCTAATATCATCTTAATACCCAGTGACGAGGGACGCGGCCCAGTCATCGCACCTACGGTGTGCGCGACACTACAGCGCTGATACAAGCCTCCACACCATACAATTAACGTCCCTATTAATGGCCTCATATTCCAGATTTAATGATCCTGATTATGCAGATTGTCACATTTGCTCTCATTAGCATTTATCTAATACAGTGTTATGTATATATTTATATTGGAAAGTCGCCCTCCGGAGCCCCGGGCCTTGATCGCTGTAACTCCAGGCTGTACAGTGACTGGACTTTTTTTGTTGTGAATGGTCTGGACTTCCCAGAATTCTTTGCTAATTATTCTCTCAAAAAAGTTTGTAGAACAGAAGAAAGAGGCAACCTTACACGGAGCTGCTGCTTCACATCTTTACTGAGTAACAGACCCTGAAATGAAGTGACTGTCAGGTGCTCAGGCCAGCCTAACAGTATAGTAGTGTAAGACTAAATGTATGAGGTCACTAAAACTGGTAGAGCACAGGTAGAGGCGGTAGCCAATCTTATAACCACCCTTCTTCAGCCAAGGTATGTATGTGGCAGGTGCACAGTTTATTGTATATCCTGACTATATGTTGGTGCGCAGTTTATTGTATATCCTGACTATATGTTGGTGCACAGTTTATTGTATATCCTGACTATATGTTGGTGCGCAGTTTATTGTATATCCTGACTATAGGTTGGTGCGCAGTTTATTGTATATCCTGACTATATGTTGGTGCACAGTTTATTGTACATACTGGCTCTACATTTGGTGCACAGTTTATTGTATATCCTGACTATATGTTGGTGCACAGTTTATTGTATATCCTGACTATATGTTGGCGCACAGTTTATTGTACATACTGGCTCTACATTTGGTGCACAGTTTATTGTATATCCTGACTATATGTTGGCGCACAGTTTATTGTACATACTGGCTCTATAGTTGGTGCACAGTTTATTGTATATCCTGACTATATGTTGGCGCACAGTTTATTGTACATACTGGCTCTATAGTTGGTGCACAGTTTATTGTATATCCTGACTATATGTTGGTGCACAGTTTATTGTATATCCTGACTATATGTTGGTGCACAGTTTATTGTATATCCTGACTATATGTTGGCGCACAGTTTATTGTACATACTGGCTCTATAGTTGGTGCACAGTTTATTGTATATCCTGACTATATGTTGGCGCACAGTTTATTGTACATACTGGCTCTATAGTTGGTGTACAGTTTATTGTATATCCTGACTATATGTTGGCGCACAGTTTATTGTACATACTGGCTCTATAGTTGGTGCACAGTTTATTGTATATCCTGACTATATGTTGGCGCACAGTTTATTGTACATACTGGCTCTATAGTTGGTGCACAGTTTATTGTATATCCTGACTATATGTTGGCGCACAGTTTATTGTACATACTGGCTCTATAGTTGGTGCGCAGTTTATTGTACATACTGGCTCTATAGTTGGTGCGCAGTTTATTGTATATCCTGACTATATGTTGGTGCGCAGTTTATTGTATATCCTGACTATATGTTGGCGCACAGTTTATTGTATATCCTGACTATATGTTGGTGCACAGTTTATTGTACATACTGGCTCTACATTTGGTGCACAGTTTATTGTATATCCTGACTATATGTTGGTGCGCAGTTTATTGTATATCCTGACTATATGTTGGCGCACAGTTTATTGTACATACTGGCTCTATAGTTGGTGCACAGTTTATTGTATATCCTGACTATATGTTGGTGCACAGTTTATTGTATATCCTGACTATATGTTGGTGCGCAGTTTATTGTATATCCTGACTATATGTTGGCGCACAGTTTATTGTACATACTGGCTCTATAGTTGGTGCACAGTTTATTGTATATCCTGACTATATGTTGGTGCGCAGTTTATTGTATATCCTGACTATATGTTGGCGCACAGTTTATTGTACATACTGGCTCTATAGTTGGTGCACAGTTTATTGTATATCCTGACTATATGTTGGCGCACAGTTTATTGTACATACTGGCTCTATAGTTGGTGCACAGTTTATTGTATATCCTGACTATATGTTGGCGCACAGTTTATTGTACATACTGGCTCTATAGTTGGTGCACAGTTTATTGTATATCCTGACTATATGTTGGCGCACAGTTTATTGTACATACTGGCTCTATAGTTGGTGTACAGTTTATTGTATATCCTGACTATATGTTGGCGCACAGTTTATTGTACATACTGGCTCTATAGTTGGTGCACAGTTTATTGTATATCCTGACTATATGTTGGCGCACAGTTTATTGTACATACTGGCTCTATAGTTGGTGCACAGTTTATTGTATATCCTGACTATATGTTGGCGCACAGTTTATTGTACATACTGGCTCTATAGTTGGTGCACAGTTTATTGTATATCCTGACTATATGTTGGCGCACAGTTTATTGTACATACTGGCTCTATAGTTGGTGCGCAGTTTATTATTTATACTGACTGTACACTATGGGGACCATTGTAGGTAGAAGTGGTTAATACTCTTGTGCGCCCAATGTATTCATTTTAGTATTTTCTATATTCATTCCTTTCCATCTTTATCCTGTTTAATGCAAATTGTTTTTTGTTTTTTTCTCGACTGATACTTATCATGTGTTGATAGCTGCGCAGACAGGAGAATCTTGGCCAGACTCTGAAAGATAATTTTTCTTGGGCCTGAGAGTGACAGGGCAAGTTGTAAAATGGTGATCCCCGAGGGCTGTGTTTCGGAGCCTGTTGTATCTCTGCACACAGCTCTGCCGGTACTCGATGTCTGCCTGAATGACACTCCAATCTTCCTTGTATAAGAGCTCGGCTGCCACTGATCCCCAGGCCGGCTGTGATGCTGGCACACTTCACTCTCTCATACCGCACGAACCAGACAATACTGAAAGTGAGATCATTGCACAGAAGTCCGGGACAACCTTGAACATGAAGTGAACTCACTGGAGATTGGTTGAGTGTCCTTGTATACTCCAAATCGTAGGTTGAAGGCAGAAGGACACATCTAAAAGGAGAAGTCACAAGCCATTGGTTATTAAGTGTTTGTATTGTTTTGTGTCCAATGAGAAAGAAGGATAAAGTTTATTTTGCTGAGTGAAGAGTCTTCTATGATGGTGGCGCATCTGCTGATCCTGTGTCAAGATGTCTACACATTTGCGTCTTCACATTTCAATAGT